>NC_135809.1:72751952-73390301 GCF_964213995.1 Mustelus asterias
GGGGAGCATTTTGGGGATAGCGATCATAACTCTATCTCCTTTATGCTAGCATTGGAAAGAGATAGGATCAGGCAAGCTAGGAAAGTGTTTATCTGGAGTAAGGGGAAATATGAAGCCATCAGGTAGGAGATTAGAGGCGTAAATTGGAAGGAGGCATTCTCGAGGAAAAGTACTGAAGTAAGGTGGCAGATTTTCAAGGAATGTTTGTCTGGAGTTCTGCATGACAACGTTCCAATGAGACAGGGAAGTGTTGGTAGGATACAGGAACCGTGGTGCACGAAAGCTGCACTGAACCTAGTGAGAAAGAAAAGGAAAGCGTACAAAAGGTTCAGAGAGTTAGGAGATGATAGGGATCTAGATGACTAAACAGCTTGTAGGAAGGGACGTAAGAAAGAAATTAGGAGAGCCAGAAGGGGTCACGAGAAGGCCTTGGCAGGTAAGATTAAGGAGAACCCTAAGGCGTTCTATAAATATGTGAAGAGTAAAAGGATGAGATGTGAAGGAATAGGACCTATAAAAGGTGAAGGTGAGAAAGTCTGTACAGAACTGGAAGAAATAGCAGAGGTGCTTAATGAATATTTTACCTCAGTATTCACGGTGGAAAAAGACCTGGGTGGTTGTACTACAGGATTGAGGCGGACTGAAAAGGTTGAGTATGTGGATATTAAGAAAGAGGATGTGTTGGAAATTTTGAATAGCATCAAGATAGATAAGTCGCCGGGACCGGATGAGATGTACCCCAGGTTACTGTGGGAGGCGAGAGAAGAGATTGCAGAGCCTCTGGCGATGATCTTTGCGTCGTCGATGGAGACGGGAGAGGTTCCGGAGGATTGGAGGATTGCGGATGTGGTTCCTATGTTCAAGGAAGGGATAGCCCAGGAAATTACCGACCGGTGAGTCTAACCTCAGTGGTTGGTAAGTTGATGGAGAAGATCCTGAGGGACAGGATTTATGAACATTTAGAGAAGTTTAGTATGTTCAAAAGTAGTCAGCATGGCTTTGTCAAAGGCAAATCGTGTCTTACGAGCCTGGTGGAGTTCTTTGAAAATGTGACTAAACACATTGATGAAGGAAAAGCGGTAGATGTGGTTTACATGGACTTCAGCAAGGCGTTCGATAAGGTCCCCCATGCAAGACTTCTCGAGAAAGTGAGAGGGCATGGGATCCAAGGGGCTGTTGCCTTGTGGATTCAGAACTGGCTTGCCTGCAGAAAGCAGAGAGTGGTTGTAGATGGGTCTTTTTCTAAATGGAGGTCGGTCACCAGTGGTGTGCCCCAGGGATCTGTTCTGGGACCCTTGCTGTTTGTCATTTTCATAAATGACTTGGATGAGGAAGTGGAGGGATGGGTTGGTAAGTTTGCCGACGACACGAAGGTTGGTGGTGCTGTGGATAGTCTGGAGGGATGTCAGAAGCTGCAGTGTGACATAGATAGGATGCAAGACTGGGCGGAGAAGTGGCAGATGGACTTCAACCCGATAAATGTGTAGTGGTCCATTTTGGCAGGTCAAATGGGATGAAGGAGTATAATATCAAGGGTAAGACTCTTAGCAGTGTAGAGGATCAGAAGGACCTTGGGGTCCGGGTCCATAGGACTCTTAAACCGGCCTCGCAGGTAGAGGAGTGGTTAAGAAGGCGTATGGTGTGCTGGCCTTCATCAATCGAGGGATTGAGTTTAGGAGTCGGGAGATAATGATGCAGCTTTATAAGACCCTCGTCAGACCCCACTTGGAGTACTGTGCTCAGTTCTGGTCGCCTCATTACAGGAGGGATGTGGAAATGATTGAAAGGGTGCAGAGAAGATTTACAAGGATGTTGCCTGGATTGGTTGGCATGCCTTATGAGGATAGGCTGAGGGAGCTCGGTCTTTTCTCCTTGGAGAGACGAAGGATGAGAGGTGACCTGATAGAGGTGTACAAGATGTTGAGAGGTATAAATCGGGTGGATTCTCGGAGGCTTTTTCCCAGGGCTGAAATAGCTGCTACGAGAGGACACAGGTTTAAGGTGCTGGGGAGGAGGTACAAAGGAGATGTCAGGGGTAGGTTTTTCACTCAGAGGGTGGTGGGTGAGTGGAATCGGCTGCCGTCAGTGGTGGTGGAGGCAAACTCGATAGGGTCTTTTAAGAGACTTCTGGATGAGTACATGAGACTTAATAGGATTGAGGATTATAGGTAAGCCTATATATAAGCCTAGGTAGGTAGGGACATGACCGGCGCAACTTGTGGGTCGAAGGGCCTGTTTGTGCTGTATTTTTTCTATGTTCTATAAATAGAGCAGACTGAGACAGAAAGAGAAAAAAACAGAATTGTGAGCAGAAGAAGCAAATTTAAACATACAAACATACCAATTAGGAGCAGGAGTAGGCCAGTTAACCCCTCGAGTCTGCTCTGTCATTTGATAAGATCCTGGCTGATCTGATTGTGGGCTGTACTATCCTGTCTACTCCCCTTTCCCCTTTAACTCCGTTGTCAGGCAAGAAGATATCTAACTCAGCCTTAAAACTATCCAATGACTCTGTCTTCACTGCCTTCTGAGGGGGATGTGAAGAAAAGCTTTTTTATCCAGAGGGTGGGTGATGGTCTGGAATGCACTGCCTGGAGAGAGGTAGTGGTGGATTGCCTCACATCCTTTAAAACGTATCTGAATGAGCACTTGGCACGTCATAACATTCAAGGCGATGGGCCAAGTGCTGGTAAATGGAATTAGGTGGGAGGTCAAGTGTTTCTTGCATGTCAGTGCATGCTCAATGGGCTGAAGGGTTTCTGCTGCACTGTGTTATTCTAAGAGTATTCCACAGGTTAATGACTCTCTGAGAGAAAAATGTTCTTAAGAGAAGTAGATTGTTTTCTACTTTTTCTACGTTTAGTTCTGAAGAAAAGTCATTTTGGACTTGAACAGTAACTCTGTTTTTCTCTCTCATGGATGCTGCCAGATCTTAGAATCTTAGAAACCCTACAGCACAGAGAAAGGCCATTCGGCCCATCGAGTCTGCACCGACCACAATCCCACCCAGGCCCTACCCCCATATCCACCCACTAATCCCTCTAACCTACTCATCCCAGGACACTAAGGGCAATTTTAGCATGGCCAATCAACCTAACCCGCACATCTTTGGACTGTGGGAGGAAACCGGAGCACCCGGAGGAAACCCACGCAGACACGAGGAGAATGTGCAAACTCCACACAGACAGTGACCCAAGACGGGAATCGAACCCAGGTCCTTGGAGCTGTGAAGCAGCAATGCTAACCACTGTGCTACCGTGCTACCGTGCCGCCCTTGCTGGGTTTTTCCAGCATTTTTATTTTAGATTGCCAACATCCGCAATACTTTGCTTTTATTTTAGGTTCCTTAATTGCTTATGCAAAAGCTAATGTTTGCTTCAGGTATGAGTAAAAGTCACATATATTTTACATACTTGGGGCTTATTAGGCCAGTAAATACCTGAAAAATAGGCACTGCTAAGCATCTTAGGGTGGGATTTTACGGCCTCGCTCAAGCGAGACTGGAAATCCCTGTACGAGGTCAATGGACATTTCCATTGTCGGACCCACACCCACTCTGACTCCATGATGGGTGAAGTCATAGAGTTCCGGCATTAATGTCAAACCTCCCCAAACCCAAAATGGCAACTAGATCCTAATAGTTAGAGTTTTGAGCAGACTGTTTCACAGAATCATAGAATCCCTACAGTGCAGAAGGAGGCCATTTGGCCCATCGAGTCCGCACTGACTCTCTGACACAGCATCTTACCCTGGCCCACGCCCTGCCCTACCCCATAACTCCACACATTTATCCCGCGAATACCCATAACCTACACACCTTTGGACACTAAGGGGGAATTTAGCATGGCCAATTCACCTAACCTGCACATCTTTGGAAGGAAACCAGAGCACCCAGAGGAAACCCATGCAGAAACTGGGAGAATATACAAACTCCACCCGTTCAGTCTTGACAGGTGTGCTCGCCTCCACTTTCAGTTTTCCAATATGTTTTCTTGTCGTATTGTGCTGTGTTCCAGGACCAAAAAAGCAGAGGCTATACTCTAATTATTTTTATTTATTCGTAAGATGTGGGCACTGTTGGTAAGGTCAGCCTTTATTGCCCATTCTCACCAGCCTTTGGGAAGGTGATGGTGAGCCATCTTCACCACCACCTTCCTGAACCACTGTAGGCAATTTGATATAGATAGACTCACTGCTGTGGTGTGAGTTCCAGGATGTTGGCCCAGCAATGATGAAGGAATTGTGATATATTACCTAGTGGTGTGTGACTTGGAAAATAATTGCAGGTCTTAGTGTTCAAAATAGTAGAGGTTTAGGTTTTGAAAGATGCTATCAAGGAACCCTTGATGAATTGCAGCAGTACACCTTGAGGATTGTACACACTGCTGCCACTGCATTGACGGTGGGGGAAGTGAATGTTTAAGATGGTGATGGGTGCTGATCCAGCAGGTTCCTTTATACTGAATGGTGTTGAACTTTCTGCCTGTGGCTGGAGTTGTACTTTTTTTTTTAATGAGCGTCATAAGTAGGCTTACATTAACACTGCAATAAAGTTACTGTGAAAACCACACTCCAGCATCTGTTCGAGTACAGTGAGGGAGAATTTAGCATGGCTGATGCACCTAACCAACATGTCCTTTGGATTATGGGAGGAAACCGGAGCACCCGGAGGAAATCCCTGCAGACACTGGGAGAACATGCATACTCCACACAGACAGTGACCCAAGCTGGGAATCGAACCCAGTCCCTGCTGCTGTGAGGCAGCAGTACTAACCTGTCAAATTAAATGAAGAATATTCCATCATCGTAGAGAGTCTTAATAATAAACAATATCTTTAAAAGAAAGTCATGATTGCACGCAATTTGAAATGGAACTCCCGACACTTTAAGCACCATTTGCAAAATACTAATTCTGGCAGCATTCTACAGTCATGATGTGGAGATGCCGGCGTTGGACTGGGGTAAACACAGTAAGAAGTCTAACAGCACCAGGTTAAAGTCCAACAGGTTTATTTGGTAGCAAATGCCACTAGCTTTCGGAGTGCTGCTCCTTCGTCAGGTGGACTCCACCTGACGAAGGAGCAGTGCTCCGAAAGCTAGTGGCATTTGCTACCAAATAAACCTGTTGGACTTTAACCTGGTGTTGTTAGACTTCTTACAGCATTCTACAGTGTCAATGCTTATTTAAATCAGTGCTTAGGCCATGCCAACTTGTTGAACTCAAGTCCAAGAATCCTATTATAGTTTGACATTGTTTCTCCAGTGACATGAATAGTGTCAACTTACAGTGTTCAATCACAGAATTTTAAAACACTGGGATTTTCCAGGAAGTCCATTAGCATCCAACAAAGAACAATAGGCTAAAGATTTGTGCCAAAATAAAGACAGCATTTCATTTATATAATGCTTTTCACAACAATCAGATGTCACAAAGTCCAATACAGGCAATTTTCAAATGTGGTCACTGCTATAATGTTGAAAACACAGCTGCCAACTTGTACATAACAACCTCTCACAAATAGCAGTGTGATAATTAGCAGATAATTGGTTTTGCTGATGTTGACAGAAGTGACATTGGCCATGACATTGTAGCTAATTCTCCTGATCATCTTCAAAATAGTGCCATGGATTTAACATCTCATCCAAAAGATGAAACCTCTGAAAGTGCAGCACTCCCTCAGGAGACAGAGAGATAAATGAGGAGAGGGATAAGGAAGAGAAGCCCTGATGATGAGCAAGGGAGAGGAGAAACACTTGACTGCTATAATCATAAATAAATACAGAGATGCTTCTGTGGAGTGCATTGATGGGTCTGGTGGTCTTTACTCATTCTTTGTGCATTCATTTATCAAGTGGCATAGGTTCAACCGATATTGAAGTATTGAGCCAATTTAGTATTGGTTGATGTAGCTTGTTTAAAAACTGGACGTAGTGGGGCCTCTGATAGCAGGTGGTGATGTTGGGGGAGACCGCCGAGCAGGGGAACAGGTCAAACCCTTTAGGTTTCTCCCCACCGAGATAAGCTGAGGAGCAGAGTCAGATGCCATGAGGTGAGGAAGAAAGCAGAAAGAGCTAACTGAGGGTTTGTGAGTTGTAGTGTGGTAGAAGCTTAGGGCAGTTTGAAGTTCCTGAGAGTGACTAAAAAAATCAGAAAGAGAATTGGAAACCTAGTCAAACCAAATGGCAGACCCCTGAGTCTGAGAAGCAGTGAGTGAGGAGAGACTGCAGCCAGGAAGGAGCTGAGGCCCCAAATAGGACAGAGGTCTGGAGCACTGGTAATGAATATTCTCTGTGGATAGTTTATTTTGATGCCAAAGGAATAAGTGATCCGCGATATAACTCACGAGGCTAGAGATGCTCGAGGAAATAAAGGCTTTTATTGACTACTACAATAGAGCTACCATATATAATACACGATCCCAGACTGAAGGATCCCAGACAGAGCAGTGACCTTTATACCTCTCCCAGGAGGCGGAGCCCGACTGGGATGTACCATAACAACTATATTACAGGTAGAACAGCCCAACCCTAACCCCAACAGTAACATGTAGAACAACCCAACCCTAACCCCAACAGCAACATATATACAGACTCATAGTACTGGCCAGACCCTGGCTCAGTACTACCTGGCGGGAACCAACGATGGTTCACCACATTCACCCCTCCTTTGAAGACAAAGGCCGGTGGGGTACAAAAAAACACAGAACAATTGGTCATCAGTCTATAAGTTCAGACGGTCAGGGAGACCGCACCATCGTTGTGACCTCCTCAACACCGGCGATGACACTGGAGTAGGCACTCGCGGTGGCGTTCTCCCCAAGGCCGTGTCCAACGGCTCCTCCAATGTCTCACGGGCCGGTTGACCCCGAGGTGGTGACAATCCACTGAGCTCGGACACGCCTTGAAGTGGCGACCATCTCCTGGACTCAGGCAAGCTGTACACGGGAGTTAAAGGGTTAAGTGATGGTCCCGATGCTGCCTGCGCCGTGTCAGGAGGGGAAACAATAGTTGGGGGCTCTCTAACAGGAGGTATGGGAGCGACAGGGGTTTCCAAGCCCCCTGCTGGCGCCAGGTCTCGAATCGAGACCGTGTCCTCTCGCCCGTCAGGGTATGCCACATAGGCATACTGAGGGTTGGCGTGGAGGAGATGGACCTGTTCAACCAAAGGGTCGGACTTGCGGGCCCTAACATGTCGCCGCAGGAGGACAGGTCCTGAGTACGTCAACCAAGACGGTAATGAGGTACCAGAGGAAGACTTCCGAGGGAATGAAAACAGCCTCTCCTGGGGAGTAGCGTTGGATGCCGTACACAGGAGTGAGCGTATGGAGTGGAGCGCATCAGGGAGCACCTCTTGCCAACGGGAGACTGGAAGGCTTTTTGACTTCAACGCCAGTAAGACAGCCTTCCACCTGTCCGTTACCCCTAGGGTTGTAGCTCGTGGTTCTACTAGAGGCAATCCCGTATGAGAGCAGGTATTGCCTCAAGTCATCGCTCATGAACGACGAGCCCCTATCACTGTGGATGTAACAGGGGTACCCGAACAGGGTGAAAAGATCACGAAATGCCTTGATAACCGTGGCAGTGGTCGTATCAGAGCAGGGAATGACAAAAGGGAATCGTGAGTACTCATCAATGATATTGAGGAAGTACACATTCCGATCTGTCGAGGGAAGGGGGCCCTTAAAGTCCACACTCAGTCTTTAGAAGGGACGAGTGGCCTTAACGGGTTGTGCCCTGTCAGGTCGGTAAATGTGCGGTTTGCATTCCGCGCATACCCAGCAGCTTCTAGTTATGGACCTGACATCCTCCACCGAGTAGGGTAGATTCCGGGCTTTTACGAAGTGGTAGAGCCGAGTGACCCCTGGATGGCAGAGGTCATTGTGGAGAGCCTGCAAACGATTCTCCTGCATACTGGCACATGTTCCACGCGACAGGGCATCCGAGGGCTCGTTGAGTTTCCCTGGACGATACATGATGTCGTAATTATAGGTGGAGAGTTCGATTCTCCACCTCAAGATCTTATCGTTCTTGATCTTGCCCCGTAACGTGTTATTGAACATGAACGCCACGGACCGCTGGTCCGTGATCAGGGTGAACCGTTTTCCCGTCAAGTAATGGCGCCAATGCCGGTCGGCCTCCACAATGGCCTGGGCCTCCTTTTCCACCGCTGAATGTCGAATTTCGGGGCCTTGGAGGGTGCGAGAAAAAAAGGCGACGGGCCTGCCCGCCTGGTTAAGTGTGGTGGCCAGGGCGAAATCAGATGCATCGCTCTCCACCTGGAAGGGGATGGACTCATCGATAGCGTGCATCGTGGCTTTCGCGATGTCGGCTTTTAGTTTTTCAAAGGCCAAACGAGCCTCTGGTGCTAGGGGAAAAGAGGTAGACTTGATGAGCGGACGGGCTTTGTCCGCGTAATTGGGAACCCACTGTGCGTAGTAAGAGAAGAAGCCTAAGCATCTTCTCAGTGCTTTTACGCTAGTGAGCAGGGGAAGTTCGAGGAGGAGACGCATACGGTCTGGATCAGGGCCGATGACCCCGTTTTCCACCACGTATCCGAGGATAGCTAGGCGGCGCGTGCGAAATACACACTTCTCCCTGTTGTAGGTCAGATTCAGGCGAGATGCAGTGCGTAGGAATCTAAGGAGGTTGGTATCGTGGTCCTGCTGGTCATGGCCGCAGATGGTGACGTTATCCAGGTACGGGAAGGTAGCCCGCAGTCCGTTATGGTCCACCATTCGGTCCATAGCACGTTGGAAGACCGAGACCCCATTGGTGACACCAAAAGGAACCCTTAGAAAATGGTACAAGCGACCATCCGCCTCAAAAGCCGTGTATTGTCGGTCCTCTGGGCGAATGGGGAGCTGGTGGTAGGCAGACTTTAGGTCGATGGTGGAGAACACCCGGTACTGCGCAATCTGGTTGACCATGTCAGAAATGCGCAGGAGGGGATACGCATCCAGCTGCGTGTATCTGCTAATGGTCTGACTATAGTCAATGACCATCCGGGGTTTGTTCCCACTCTTGACCAACATGACCTGCGCTCTCCAAGGACTAGCGCTAGGTTGTATGATCCCTTCCTTGAGGAGCCGCTAAACCTCAGATCAAATGAAGATCCGATCCTCAGCGCTGTAACGCCTACTCTTAGTCGCGATGGGCTTGCAGCCTGGCACGAGATTCTGGAATAGGGAGGGTGTGGTAATCTTAAGCGTCGAGAGGCTACAGGTGGAGTGCGTTGGGCAATTTGGAGGCTGCTGTTCTCCCACTGAAAGCGGAGGGAGTGGCCCACCATACTGTAGGGTTACACTCTTCAAGTGGACCATGAAATTTAGTCCGAGGAGTATTGGCGCGCAAAGGTGCGGTAACACCAGGAGCTTGAAGCTCTCGTAAACCGTACCCTGCACCGTTAGATTTACCACGCAACTCCCTAGCATGGTGACAGACCAGGACCTTGACGCCATCGAAATTGTCTGCTTGACAGGCTGGATCTGTAGGCCACACCGCTTCACAGCGTCTGGGTGAATGAAGCTCTCCGTGCTCCCGCTGTCAAACAGACAATAAATCGTGCGTTTGTTTACCTGTATGTCCATCATGGACTTGTCGAGTCTGTGAGGCTTTGCCTGGTCCAGGATGATCGACGCCACCGTTGGTTCGTGAGCGCCACTGCAGGCAGCTGAGATGGATGATGGCGACCCCTGCTGGTCATTCGCGGTCGGTGCCGACCAAAATGGCTGCTCCCATAGGTCGCACGTGGGCGATGGCGCCAAAATCAGCGACCCCTGGTGGTCGCGGGTCTCTTGCGACTCCGTCGTCAGGAATGGCGACGTCCTGGCCTCACACATGGAAGAAACCCTTGACGATGCCGACGACGAGGAACCGGGCTCCGGGGAGTCGCAGGCCGCACTGCTGTTCCTGGAAGTAAGTTTGGATCGACATACCTTTGAATAATGCCCCTTCTTGCCGCAGGCGGAGCACAACACCGCTTTAGCGGGACATCGCTGCCGAGTGTGCTTCACTCCCCCACAGAAGTAACACCGCGGGCCGCCTGGAGCTGCTGCCGTCGTCAGGCCCGAGGGTGGGCACGCCATCACGCAGCTTTTCGGACCCGCTGGAGGAAGTGGGATCTGTGACTGTTCCTGCCACGCTGTCTCCACGTGGTCTTCGGGATACATTGCCAGGCTTTTGGAGGCCATTTCTAGCGTATCCGCTAGCTCTCTAGACTTAGTGAGATCGAGATTACCTTGCTCCAACAGTCGAAGTCGGATATAAGACGATCCGATTCCCGCCACAAACGCATCTCGAGCGAGGTCGTTCATGTTCTGGTCTGCCGACACTGCTTTGCAGTTACAGCCCCTGGCTAGCTGTAGGAGCTCGCACGCATACTGTTCCATCGTTTCGCTGGGCTGCCGTCGCCGAGTGGCTAAGAGATATCGAGCATGCATCTCGTTTGGCGGTTTAATGTAGCGCTTCTTAAGAAGCTCGAGGGCCCCTTTGTAGTCGGTGGCCGCACGGATCGCTAAATATATAGCGTCGCTTACCCTCGCGTGGAGGACCCGGAGTCTGTCGTCGTCGGTGGTGACCGCTGCGGAGGCTTCGAGGTAATCCTGAAAACATTTCAACCAGTGGTCGAAGGTGTTGGAGGCGCCCGCCGCACGTGGGTCCAGCATAAGACGTTCGGGTTTAAGCATTTGCTCCATGCTCTCTGTATCGTTTTCTTTTTTTTTAACGACGAGAGTTCAATTAGTTGTCAATAAAATTGATGCGCGATATAACTCACGAGGCTAGAGATGCTCGAGGAAATAAAGGCTTTTATTTACTATTACAATAGAGCTACCATATATAATACACAATCCCAGACTGAAGGGTCCCAGACAGAGCAGTGACCTTTATACCTCTCCCAGGAGGCGGAGCCCAACTGGGATGTACCATAATAACTATAATACAGGTAGAACAGCCCAACCCTAACCCCAACAGTAACATGTAGAACAACCCAACCCTAACCCCAACAGCAACATATATACAGACTCATAGTACTGACCAGACCCTGGCTCAGTACTACCTGGTGGGAACCAACGATGGTTCACCACAATAAGCTAACCTTGTTTCATAACCTCCGTGTACTTAAATTGAATAATAACTTATAATTATGTAGCACTTTTAACATAACAAAGTGTCCCAAGATGCTTTACAGGAGCATTATAAAACAGAATATGTCACTGAGCTATATAAGGAAATATGAGCTCAGATGACCAAAAGCTTGGTCAAAATGGTAGATTTAAGGAGTGTATGAGTGAGAGAAGCAGCAAGGTATAGAGGGACCTTCCAGAGTTTAAGGCCTAGCTAATTGAAGACTTGACCATCAATGATGTGGTGATTGAAATTGGAGATGCTCAAGGGGCTAACATTAGAGAATCACAAATTCTCAAAGGGTTATGGGACTGAAGGAGATTACAGCAAAAGGCTGAAGGAAGGTGAACTTTAAGGTCAAGACATTGATTGACTGGGAGCCAATGTAGGTTAATGAGTGCAAACTTGATGAAGGAACAGGTTTTGTGCAAGTTATGACACAGGCAACAGAGTTTTGCATGACCTCAAGCTTAGGGTGGGAAGAATGTGTGAGATAAACAAGCCTAGAAATGATAACAGCACGAGTGAAGTTTTCAGCACTAGGTGAGCTGATACAGGGACCAAGTGTCCCTGAGGTAAAAAGAGACAGTCCTAGTGATACCACAAGTGTGGGGGGAAACTCCATCTCGGGGTGAAATGTGACACCGAGATTGTGAGAAGACTGGTTTAATTTCATATTGTTACGAGAGAGGGGTTGAGTTGGTAGTTAGGGAATGGAGTTGGGGGCAGGGGGAACAAAAAACAATGGTTTTAGCAGATGCGGACTTATAATAAAAGACACTGGCCAGAATTTTACCGCCCCACCTGGTATGGGAATCGAAGTGGGCGAGGGGCGGACAATGGGAAGGTTTGTTAACCTCAAGTGGGATTTTATGGTTTCGGGACGAGCAAGGCCATAAAATCCCGCCCACTATGCTTAGTCACAGGGCCCCAATGGGAGGGTCCTCGTGCCGGCCAGTGACTGTGGGGACACCAATCAGAGCCTGATAGCTCTGCATTGAGCGACATCAGACTCTGAGTGGTTGACTTCCTTTAGAGCAGGAAAACACATCAAAAGTAGTTGAGGTGACTGTTCGGAGTAAGTCTTTATCCATGACGATTTTAAATAACAGTTGCGCTATTTATGTTGAAATCTAAAGCAATTGTTTAGATTGTGTTTTTTTAAAAATTCTAAATTATAAAATTTGGCTGAGTAAAGCCTCAGGACAGAGAAGCTGCATTGGAAAAGTGAGCGCAACATGTCCCACACAGCCCACTGCAGGCTCTCAGCATTCCCCAGGTAAAGAGCTTGCCACATGGGCGCATACAGGTAGAAGACCGCGGGCTGTTGGTTGAAGAGCTCACCAGCGAACAAGGAGCCCATTCTCCAGGTGGTGTGTAAGTAAATGTGCAGTTTGCTCTTACTGCCCCGGGTCTGCACTGTGAAATGCCCCCCGACACCGAAATCCACTTCCAAGTCCCCCCAGGACATCAGGGCCAGAGCATCCGAGCACTCCCTGGGAAAGGGCTGCTCCCCAGGAGCCAGGATCTTATTCTGGCAATCTAAGAAATATGAAATGGCCAACAACAACAAGGAATGAATAATGATGACAATCAGACATCTGCTTTGGAGCAGCTTCATGGCCACTGCTGCTTTCGCCTCCTTTCCCTCTTTTTTTTCCCCTTCTTACAAATGTCTTTTTGCTCTATTTCTTGCCTTACTTATACGTGTGCATATGTAAATGCGCGCAGGCGCACCGGCACAGTGCAAAACAGATTTCATTTGTCCGACCCTTAGAGTTAGAATCAGGTAAATTCATAATGGGCAACAAAGAGATGGCAGCCCAGCTGAATAAATATTTTGGAACTGTCTTCACTAAGGAGGACACAAATAACTTTTCAGAAATACTAGGGGAAAGAGAGCCTAGCATAAAGGAAGAACTGAAGGAAATCCTTATTAGTCAGGAAATTGTATTGGGGAAATTACTAGGATTAAAGCCTGATAAGTCCCCAGGGCCTGATGCTCTGCATCACAGACTACTCAAGGAAGTGGCCCTAGAAATAGTGGATGCATTGATCATTTTCCAGCATTCTATAGACTTAGAGTTCCAGTGTATTGGCGGGTAGCAAATGTAATCTCACTTTTTAAAAAAGGAGGGAAAGAGAAAACGTGGAATTATAGACCCATTACCCTGACCTCAGAGGTTGGGACAAATCTGATGTCAATTATTAAGGATGTAATAACTGAGTATTTGGAAAGCAATGACAGCATTGGTCCAAGTCCACTTGGGATTCATCAAAGGGAAATCATGCTTGACAAATCTTCTGCAATTTTTTGAGGGTGTGACCAATTGAGTGGACAAGGGTGAATCAGTGGATGTTGTGTATCTGGACTTTTAAAAGGCTTTTGGCAAAGTCCCACACAAGAGATTAGTGAACAAAATTAAAGCTCATGGTATTGGGGTAATGTGGATAGAGAACTGATAGGCAGACAGGAAACAGAGTGGGAATAAACAGGTCCTTTTCAGACCGGCAGGCAGTGACTAGTGGGGTGTTGCAATTTTCAGTGCTGGTACCCCAGCTGTTCACAATATATATTAATGATTTGGATGAAGGAATTGAATGCAATATCTCCAAATTTGCAGATGACACTAAGCTGGGTGGCAGTGTGTGCTGTGAGGAGGATGCTTGGAGGCTGCAGGGTGACTTAGACAGACTGGCTGAGTGGACAAATACTTGGCAAATGCAATATAATGTGGATAGATGTGAAGCTATCTATTTTGTGGCAAAAACAGGAAAGTTATCTGAATGGTGGCAGTTTAGGAAAAGGGGAAGTACAACATGACCTGGTTGTCATTGCAGAACAGTTGCTGAAGATTGGCAGGCAGGTACGGCAGGCAGTGAGGAAAGCTAATGGCATGCTGACCTTCATAGCAAGAGGATTTGAGTATAGAAGTAAGGATGTCTTGCTGTGGTTATATGGTGAGGCCACACCTTGGGTATTGTGTGTAGTTTTGGTCTCCTAGTCTGAGGGAGGACATTCTTGCTATTGAGGGAGTCCAGCGAAGGTTCACCAGACTGATACCCGGAATGGCAGGACTGACATATGAAGAAATACTGGATCGACTGGGCTTGTACTCACTGGAATTTAGAAGAATGAAAGGGATCTCATAGAGACATATAAAATCCTGATGGGACAGGCTAGATGCGAGAAGAATGTTCCCGATGCTGGGGAACTAGGTGTCACAGTCTAAGAATAGAGGGGTAAGCCATCCAGGACTGAGATGAGGAAGAACTTCTTCACTCAGTTGTGAACTTCTAGAATTCTCTACCACAGAAAGTGGTTGGGGACAGTTTGCTAGATATGTTCAAGAGGGAGCTGGACGTGGTGCCTGTGGCTAAAGGGATCAAGGGGTATGGAGAGAAAGCGGAACTGGGATACTGAAAGTGCATGATCAATCATGATCATATTGAATGGTGGTGCAGGCTCGAAGGACCAAATGGCCTACTCCTACATCTATTTTCTATCATCCGAATCAACACAGTATGTAAAACCCGCCCAGAGTCTTCACAATAAAAAGTGTGTATGTATGTGAATTAGGGAGAGAGATTGAGAGAAGCGTGAGAGTCACTGAGTGTGTGAAGGACAGAGATTGATAAAAGTATGTGATTGATTGAAGAGTGTGTGGGCTCTTGGATCTGTATTAGATTCAAAATCTGCAGCAATATTATTGCATTCAGTGAGAGAAAGGGTAGCGATAATTACAACAGATACTTTTACAGTGTGATTCACTGAGTCCTGGGCTGCCACAGAGCACCCAACTCTGGCAGGCTGTGGCTGGTGAGAGCTTTCAGCTTTTTTGGGGAGCTCCTGTAGTCCTACCTCCTCTGATGCTTCTCTCTGAGGGCGTGATCAAGTTGTACCCCAACTTCTGTTGGAGCTGCTTGCATCTGCCGCATTGTGAGCCACAATGAGCTGCCGGCTATTCCTGTCACTTCTGCCCAGCGCTGTGTCCATTGTGAGAAGCTGGACAGTATAAGGAACAATTTCTTCTCACTCTGATTCAGCTCCCTTCCACTGGAGCTCAGTCACCCTCTCTACTCCTTACACTGCTTGCACTTTTTAATTATTAAAACAACGTTTCTCTGGTTGTATTTCCATTGTCTCCTAACCTTGCCCCTCTCTGTGTGTGTGTCTCTTTCCGAAAATCCATTCGAGTACTGGTTTCAGCTTGTCATTTCACAAGTACTAATCTCTCGCAAACTAAGGACTCTTCTCCCAGAGAATCATCAACTTCCATTTATTCTCCCTTCTTAATGACTTTACAGACTTTAATATTCCAAACAATGTTAATAGTTTAAATTGAACCTGAAATTGAAAGTTATGCATTCAGTTGATTGTAGCTGGAGGGAGATGGAGAGCATAAGTCTGTGTATGTGCGTGAGTGATTGTATGAAAGAGGTATGTGAGTCGGGGAGAAATTCAGAGGATTATATATGTGAGGGAGAGTTTGAGCGCATGTGTGTGGGAGATATTAGATTGTGTGAGTTACTGTAAGTGCACAAAAGCTCAGTTGATTGTGGTCTAAGGTCTGTACAAACACGGCATCAAATTCTGTTTGAAGTTTTTTTGAAATACATGGCTAAACTAAGAACCAACAGTTCCATTGCCTTAGTTACATTGTGATTAAACAACAGGCGGTGTTGCAATATAAAGGTCAGGAAATGCCATGTTAGCTGAGGAATACCGGAAGGACAAGTTTAAAACTGCCTGCAGGCTGCACTGTGGGATCATAATGTCATTTTAAACTAGCATTTACTGTCTTATGAAATGAAATGTGTTCAATCACTGTTGTTTCTTCTTTAAAAAGACTTTAAAAAACCTTTATCAAGAGCTTGTACTGAATTCTCCTTTAATATTCTGGCATAATTTGCTCACGATGTGGAGATGCCGACGTTGGACTGGGGTAAGCACAGTAAGAAGTCTCACAACACCAGGTTAAAGTACAACAGGTTTATTTGGTAGCAAATACCATAAGCTTTCGGAGCACAGCTCCTTCGTCAGATGGAGTGGATATCTGTTCTCAAACAGTGCACAGACACAGAAATCAAGTTACAGAATACTGATTAGAATGCAAATCTCTACAGCCAGCCAGGTCTTAAATGTACAGACAATGTGGGTGGAGGGAGCATTCAACACAGGTTAAAGAGATGTGTATTGTCTCCAGACAGAACAGCTAGTGAAATTCTGCAAGTCCAGGAGGCAAGCTGTGGGGGTTACTGATAATGTGACATAAATCCAACATCCCGGTTTAGGCCGTCCTCATGTGTGCGGAACTTGGCTATCAGTTTCTGCTCAGCGACTCTGCGCTGTCGTGTGTCGTGCAGGCCGCCTTGGAGAACGCTTACCTGAAGATCCAAGGCTGAATGCCCATGACTGCTGAAGTGCTGAACTTCAATATGAATTTGCTCACACCAGGGGTGAACATTAGATGAAGTAAGACCAATAGCTATTTAGCATTTGAAATGGAAATGTCATTGAGTGGAGGGGTGTGACAGCATGGTGGGGGAGAGGAGGCGGGGAGAGGGATAAAAATGAAGGTGAGCGTGGCCCCCCAAAGTGTAAGTCTGCTACAGGGTTTTAGTATTCCCAGTAGCTAATTAGAGGAATTTTATGTTCATCCAGTACTGAAAATCAGCGAAGCAGTTTGATAGAAGATAGTGGAAGAGTCAAGTATGATGGTGGCGAACTAGTTTCAAGAAAGGGGGAATCAAGGGTTGTTTTTTTGAGAAGTGGTGTGGTGACAGCAGAGACATGTGAAAATGGCAAACTATTTACATTATAGCATGAGAACCAGGAGGGGAAGTTGGGTAGTTAGCAATTTAATGAGAATAGGATCAAGGGGACAGGAGGTGGGACTCGTGGACAAAACAACTCATAAAGGGCATGAGGGAGATTGGAGAGAAACTAGAGAAAGAGGCAAGTTCAGGGCTAGGGCAGTGGGGAGAAGTCTGGCCTGGTTGGCTAGTGGAAGGGAGGGATGTAGCACAGGCAGCTGATGGGATGACCTCAATCTTAGGACAGAAGAAGTTCATTAGCTTCTTGCACGTGTTAGAGATAAAGGAAAGAGGGGTTTAAGAAGACAGTTTGCAGTAGAGAAAAGAAGATTTAGGGTTATGTTCACAGTTAGCAGTTTTAGCAGGTGACAGCAGGACCTGATAGTGTTTTAAATGGTCCAGCCAGATCTGGTAGTGAATGGCTAAACGTGTCCTTTCAATTCTGCAACCCTTGGACTTAATGAGTCAGAAATGAGAGTTGTCCGAGATGGAATAGTAAAGATGAGAGGGAGTAATAATTTTATTGGGGGCTAGGCTTTTAAAATTGGAGGTGGGTGTGCGGTTGAGCAAACCAGAAGCAGGAGTACACAATAATAGTAATCGCAAAATACTGTAGATGCTGGAGATTTGAACGGGGCAGCACAGAGGCCTAATGGTTAGCACTGCTGCTTCACAGCGCCAGGGACCTGGGTTCGATTCCCGGCTTGGGTCACTGTCTGTGGAGCCTGCACATTCTCTCCATGTCTGCCTGGGTTTCCTCTGGGTGCTCAGTTTCCTCCCACAATCTGAAAGACGTGCTGGTTAGATGCATTGACCCGAACAGGCACCGGGGTGTGGTGACTAGGGGAATTTCACAGTAACTTCACTGCAGTGGTAATGTAAGCCTTACTTGTGACTAATAAATTAACTTAAAAAGAACAAAGTGCTGGACAACCTCAGCAGGTCTGGCAACATCTGTCGAGAGAAAAACAGAGTCAACGTTTTGAGTCCAATATGAATCTTCTTTAGAGCTGAAGAGAGGTTAAAATGTGATGTGTTTTATGCTGTTGAAAAAGTAAAGGGTCCTGAGGGAGCTGACAGCTGCTGAAAATGCTGCGGTGGTGATGAATATTGCCTCTAGGTGGCAGAATGTACTAGATAATTGCAGTAACAATTTGCCTGTTGTGGTTTCATTCACAAGATAATGAAAGTTCTGTTGTGCTTGATACTTGGCACAGCTAATCAAAGCAGCAGGTCATTTTCACACCTCAAATATTTTTGTGATCATCTGCATAATGTAGCAATTTTAGGGATTGCTTCAAAAATTGTCATTCCACTCTCAGCTGTCCATTTTGGGATTGAAATCATAGAATAGAATCATAGAAACCCTACAGTGCAGAAGGAGGCCATTTGGCCCATCGAGTCTGCACCGACCACAGTCCCACCCAGGCCCTACCCCCTTATCCCTACATATTTACCCACCAATCCCTCTAAGCTACGCATCTCAGGACACTAAGGGGCAATTTTAGCATGGCTAATCAACCTAACCCTGCACATCTTTGGACTGTGGGAAGAAACCGGAGCACCCGGAGGAAACCCACGCAGACACGAGGAGAATGTGCAAACTCCACACAGACAGTGACCCAAGCCGGGAATCGAACCCAGGTCCCTGGAGCTGTGAAGCAGCAGTGCTAACCACTGTGCTTCCGTCTTGTCTTGATACAATATTGTTATATCTACCAGGAAGGATAAACAAGAGCACCAGTGCCTTTTTGTATGGAAAGGGAATGATGACCACTGGAACAGAGAAACATGGATTGGGTGCAGATAAGGTGGAAATATTTTGATTGAGGTAAGTGACTTTAAGCAAATGACCTTTTGACTTTAAGAATGACCTTTTGGCTTTAAGAATGACCTTTTGGCTTATGTTGTGAGCTGCTGGTGGAAAAAAAGGATTGAACTGGAAACTTGATAGTCAAATAAAGGCAACCCGTGAAGGAAGCTTTAATTTAGCAGAGATAATTTGGGAATAAATGGAAAGAATTGAGGACCATCTTTGTTTGTGTTACAGTCCACATATCTGATTAATGTTGTGTAATGGAGCAGGAAATCTGTGCCATGGATCTTCACTGAAATTTCCCTGTCCAAGTATTATTAGTTCTTAAAAAAGGTGAACAGCAAGTTTTTATCTAAAACAATCGAGGTATGTTCAGTAGTATTAAAATGAGAGTACTCACTCAGTACGCTGCACACTCATATCAAAGGGCTTCTCATGAACATAAAGTGATGAGTTATACCTGTAAGTGTAAGACCTCAGTAAGAAGGTTTGGGACATGACTTTCGGACTAATTCTGCTTTAGTTAATCCTTGTTTATTTTTCTCTACTAGGCTTTTAAATGTGGAGGTGAGTGTGGAAAGTGAAAGTGCGGAAGCACGGTAGCGCAGTGGTTAGCACTGCTGCCTCACAGCGCCAGGGACCCGGGTTCGATTCCCGGCTTGGGTCATTGTCTGTGTGGAGTTTGCACATTCTCCCAGTGTCTGCATGGATTTCCTCAGGGTGCTCCGGTTTCCTCCCACACTCCAAAGATGTGCATGTTAGGTGGATTGGCCATGCTAAATTGCCCCTTAGTGTCAGGGGACTAGCTAGGGTAAATGCATGGGATTATGGGGATATAGTCTGGGTGGGATTGGGTCTGTGCAGGCTCGTTGGGCTGAATGGCCTCCTTCTGCACTGTAGAATTCTATGATTCCATGAAAGTTGGGGAAAGTGAATGGCTTGGATGGGGTACCCGGATGAGCGTTCAGATCCTGTGCGGACCTGCTGGTGGGGGTATTCGCAGATATCCTTATCCTCTCTTTACACCAACCTGAGGTTCCTATCTGCTTCGAGAAGACGACCATCTTCCCAGTACCAAAGAAAGGTCGGGCAGTGTGCCTTAATGACTATCGTCCGGTGGCTCTGACATCCATCATTATGAAGTGCTTTGAAAGATTAGTCATGGTATGACTAATTCCGGCCTCCCAGATTGTCTGAACTCACTATAGTTCACCTATCGCCGCAACAGGTTCACAGCAGACATTATCTTCCTGGCCCTACACTCAACCCGAGAACACCTAGATAACAAAGACACGTATGTCGGATTCCTATTTATTGACTACAGCTCAGCCTTCAACACCATTATTCCAACAAAATTCATCTCCAAACTCTGTGGCCTGGGGCTCAGCTCCTCCCTCAGCAACTGGATCCTAGACTTCCTAACCCACAGACTGCAATTAGGAAGGATAGGCAACAACATCTCCTGCACGATCATCCTCAACACCGGTGCCCCACAAGGCTGTGTTCTCAGCCCCTTACTATACTCCTTATACACCTATGACTGTGTGGCCAAATTTCCCTCCAACTCAATTTTCAAATTTGCTGATGACACCACCATAGTGGGGCGGATCTCAAACAATGATGAGACGGAGTACAGGGAATAGAAAGAGAATCTGGTGAACTGGTGCAACCACAATAATCTCTCCCTCAATGTCAACAAACTGAAGGAGATAGTCATCGACTTCAGGGAGCGTAGTGGAGGATATGCCCCTGTCTATATCAATGGGGACTAAGTGGAAATGATCGAGAGCTTCAAGTGTCTAAGCTTCCAGATCACCAACAACCTGTCCCGGTCCCTCCATACTGATGCTATAGTTAAGAATGCCTCTACTTTCTCAGGAGGCTAAGGAAATTTGGCATGTTCGCTAGAACTCTCACCAACTTCTACAGATGGACCATAGAAAGCATTCTCTCTGGTTGTATCACAGCTTGGTATGGCTCCTGCTCTGACCAAGACCGCAAGAAACTACAAAAGGTCGTGAATGTAGCCCAATCCATCACGCAAACCAGCCTCCCACCCATTGACTCTGACTACACTTCCCTCACGGAAAAGCAGCCAGCATTTCAAGGATTCCACGCACCCCGGATATTCTCTCTTCCACCTTCTTCCGTCAGGAAAAAGATACAAAAGTCTGAGGACACGTACCAACCGACTCGAGAACAGCTTCTTCCCTGCTGCCATCAGACTTTTGAATGGACCTACCTTGCTTTAAGTTGATCTTTCTCTACACCCTCGCTATAACTGTAACATTCTGCACCCTCTCCTTTCCTTCTCTATGTATGGTATGCTATGTCTGTATAGCGCACAAGAAACAGTAATTTTCACTGTATACTTTTCACTGGAACAAAACATCCAGGGACATTCAGCATTTCAGAAGGAGAGAGAAAAATATAAAGATGGTAGAGTTGCATTGCTGGTTAAAGAAGAAATCGGCACCATACTGAGGAAAGATATTAGCTCTGACAATGTGGAATCTATTAGTAGAGCTAAGAAACACCAAGGTGCAAAAAACATCAGTAGGGGTTGTATATAGACTCCCAAACTGTAGCAATGATGTTGGTGATGACATCAAACAGGAAATTAGAGATGCATGCGATCAAGGAACATCTTGAGATTTTTGATTTGATTTATTATTGTCACATGTATTAGCATACATCGAAAAGTATTGGAGGTGATTTTCCCATCGCAACCCGCAAATTTTCTGGCGGGGCGGGTTGGGTCAGGACATGCGCATGTCGGCCATTTCACGGGTTCCCCACAAGCATTTCCAACCCACGCGTATCTCCCAACCGGAAAAAAATGGCGCCACCGGGACTGCGCTGAAAACCGGCATGCTGCTGATTTGCATTACTTACCATACCTTAGCATGCCATTATAGGGATCCACACGACAATCTCCGACCACGTTTGCGCCTCCCACCTCTTTGGCGTGAATCAGAGTAGGTATATAAAAGTCTCAACCTGGCATGGCAGCCTTGAACTGGCTTGAGGGGGTAAGTGCTGCTAGCGGAGCGCGGGTGGATGTTGCAGGCGGGTGGAGATGCCCTGGTAAGATACTTGGTAGTGTGGATGAGCAGAGAAATCTCGGTGTCCATGTACATAGATCCCTGAAAGTTGGCACCCAGGTTGATAGGGTTGTTAAGAAGGCGTACGGTGTGTTAGCTTTTATTGGTAGAGGGATTGAGTTTCGGAGCCATAAGTTCATGTTGAAGCTGTACAAAACTCTGGTGCGGCCGCATTTGGAGTATTGCGTACAGTTCTGGTCACCGCATTATAGGAAGCATGTGGAAGCATTGGAAAGGGTGCAGAGGAGATTTACCAGGATGTTGCCTGGTATGGTGGGAAGGTCTTATGAGGAAAGGCTGAGAGACTTGAGGTTGTTTTCATTAGAGAGAAGAAGGTTAAGAGGTGACTTAATAGAGGCAAGATGATCAGAGGATTAGATAGGATGGATAGTGAGAGCCTTTTTCCTCGGATGGTGATGGCTAACACGAGGGGACATAGCTTTAAATTGAGGGGTGATAGATATGGGATGGATGTCAGAGGTAGGTTCATTACTCAGAGTAGTAAGGGCGTGGAATGCCCTGTCTGCAGCAGCAGTGGACTCGCCAACATTAAGGGCATTTAAATGGTCATTGGACAAACATATGGATGATATTGGAATAGTGTAGGTTAGATGGGCTTTATATTGGTTTCACAGGTCGGCGCAACATCGAGGGCCAAAGGGCCTGTACTGCGCTGTAATGTTCTATGCCTGGTGGGCTTCCTGCTGCTGTCTTCAGGTGCTGGCCCATGGACCAGTGATATTTGGTTGGGGGGGGGGGGGGGGCGGGTGGTCGGGCCTCTGGGTAAGGTTCCGTGAAGGAGTCCTGCTCAGCCTTCCCCTCCAGAGTAGCACTGTAGCTCAGTGTGGGAGGCACCCTCAAGGAGTCCTGCTCGGCCTTCTCCTCCAGGGAACTTTGCAGTGGCATTGTCTTGCTGCGGGGTGTGGTCAGGGACTCAACTGAGTGCTGGTTCTACGGGGTGGGGGAGGAGTGCACCATGTGCTGACTGAGGCCTAACCAGATGAAGCAGCTGCTGCTCCAGGCCGGGGTGCAGAGGTTTAGGCATGGACTGCATGGAATCTGCTGTCACTGGGCACACATCTGGTGCTGGTTTGCAGTCTGTCCCTGCCCTGTGACACGGACCAGCAACACATGCCTGTAACGGATGCTGTACTTGCACACACAGCAATGGCTCAAGGGTGCGCATTGCCCACGGCTGTACACTGACCTGCATAATCTGTGCCAGCATTTGTCATGATGGGAATCTCACACAACTCTAATCGGGTCATGCATGGCACCATGGATTGTGTGGGTACAAGTGGGGATTCTGGCCCAAGTGAGGGATTGGGGTGGTGCTGGGTCTATGCAGCCAATGATAATAATCCGTCATTCTCTGCTCTTTCCAAACCCCACTGTGCAGGTGGATCTCGGTTTGCTCGATCTGGAGCTGGCCATGTTGATGACAGCAGAGGAGGAGGTGGCTCAGAAGGTGACGGGCGTGGAGAGACGACCGCAGGAACAGCCACTACCAGACCCTCAGGAAGGAGGGCAGGGGGCTGCCACTGAGGGCCAGGAGCTGGGTGACCAGGCTCCCGAGAGGGTATACAGAAGGCAGAGGGTGCCGAAGCCAAGGAAGTGCAGGCCCCGCAATTCATTCAAAACCCTCTTGGAGGAGATGTGCCATCGCCAGCTGCGGCTGTCCAAGACCACGGTGTGGCACCTTTGTGAGATGCTCTCACAACTGGCACCTCAGGGAAGGGGCGACCACCCGCTCCCTGTTGATGTGAAGGTTACGGCGGCCCTGAATTTTTATGCCTCCGGCTCATTTCAGGCACCCAGTGGTGACCTAGCTGGGATTTCCCAGGCCTCCGTGCACAGATGTGTGCGGCAGGTCACAGATGCCCTGTATGCCCAGGCAGGGCAGTTCATGAATTTCGAGGTGGGCCGTGCACAGCAGGAGGCTCGGGCTCTCAGCTTCGCTTCCATTGCTGGAATGTCCAGGGAGCAGTGGATGGGACACACATCGCCTTGTGGGCCCCACATGCAGGGCCGCAGCAATTTGTGAACAGGAAAGGGTTCCATTCCCTGAACATCCAAATTGCCTGCGACCATCAGCTGAAGATCATGCAGGTCGATGCACCCCATCCAGGGAGTGTCCATGACAGCTTTGTGATCCTGCAGCCGGACATCCCTGGGCTCTTTGAAGACCAGCCCAGGCTCCCGGGATGGCTACTGGGTGACAAGGGTTACCCGCTAAGGTCATGGCTGATGACACTTCAGCGAAGGCCCCAGACCAAGGCGGAGACCCGCGACACCGAGGCCCATGCAGCCACCCGGTCATCGTAGAGCTGTGCGTCAGCTTGCTGAAGATGCGGTTCTGCTGCTTGGAGCACTCTGGGGGGGCCCTCCAGTATGACCCTGTGCGTGCTTCCCGCATCGTTATCATTTGCTGCACTCTGCACCACATCGCCCAGCAGCGGGAAACAAGCTGGAGCAGGAAGAGGAGGCGGAGGGGAGGGGAGGGGGGGGCGCGAGGTGGATGTCCTGCCATATGATGAGCAGGAGGAAAGAGGTCGGGCGGCGATGGCAGGTGTCCAGCAGGGAAGGGCAGCGAGGGAAGCCTTGATTGCAGCCCGCTTCACCCAGCTGGTGCTGTGCAGTGAGGGGCTGCAATCACCACACCGCAGGGGCAAGTGCAGCTGCTATTCCCCCTCCAAACCGACCTGGACCCTCAAACCACCACATCACCCTTCCCCAGCCTCTCTCATCCCAACACCCTTTCCCCCAGAAACATCCAAACCTGTTAATGTGTCTGGGCTGACAATGGTTGAAGGCTGGAGGATGATGATGACTTGCTGTTGTGAGCACTGGGATCCTGACCCTGGTGCCACTCAAGTCTGACTCCTACCTGTACTCTGAGTGCACGCTGTCATCCTGGCCCACATAGCTGTAAGGGTTGGAGACACATGTTTTTTGGCCAATAGGGGGGAGGGGCAATTGCACCAAGGGTCTGGTGGATGTTGGGGAAGGGAGGGCAGGCACTCTGTAACATGTGGCTGAGTCTGCAAGGCTCAACAGACAGCACCTCGATATTTTGGGAATCAGGACCATTCAGCTCTGTTGGGGGGAGGGGGGAGAGAATCAGAAACACATTAGTCACAGCTGTGAGGTGCAATTAACAGTTTATTGTGTTCTTAACATTATTGATTTAATAAACCCTGACTACTGGTAACCTTCACCCGTGCCCTCTGAATGAACTACAACTTTCTTTCTTGTGTGGTCTACTGCTTCTTCTAGGTGCTACCCCAGGATGCACACCATAGGCGGATGTGTCCAGCTGTGATGCACGCCCCGTTGCCTGTGATGCCCTTGGCGGACGTCCCCTGGGTGGCCGGGACCTGGAGGGCCCCGGCTAACTTGTGGATGGCACTGTTTCAGTGCCACCCTGTTCATCTCGCTGGCCCGGAAACACCCCAGTGTGAGGAAGGGGGGAAATCAGAAGGTCTCGGGATGTCCGGGATCTCCTGGGTGGAAGGCCCTGGCATGGGCTCAAGCCCATTCTCCTCCTTTTAGGTGCTCAGAGGCCCGGGGGATATTCCATGGGACACCGACGTAGCTGGACTGAGCTCCAGAAGCTCTGGCATGACCTGGCTCTACCAATCTTGGAGGCCTTGATGCGTCTGTCCCTTGATCTGTGATCCCTCAGCCCTGGCTCTCTGAGACTGGGCCAAGCTCTGGAGTCCCTCCGCTACAGCATTCTGTGAGCAAGCCAGTCTCTGGAGCCCCTCAGCAGTAGCCCTCTGAGCCTGGGCTATGTTGTCGAGGCTCACAGCCACAGCCTGCTGTGTCTCCAGAATGCCAGCGAGAGTCCCAGCCATGGCCAGCAGTGGCTCCCACATGCTCCCGACACCCATGGCCATGGAACGCTGTGCCTCCTGGATGCCGGAAACACACTGCCTGTTGTGTCTCCAGGATGGCCTGGACCCTGTCACCCATGAGGACAGACCCATGAAGTCAGATCAGCCATGATCTTGTTGAATGGCGGGGCAGGCTCGAAGGGCCAGATGGCCTACTCCTGCTCCTATTTCTTATGTTCTTATGTTCTTACCCCTGAGACATACTTTCCACTGCAGTCGCCACCCTTGCAGTGTTGGCCTGGTTTGCATCCTGTGTCGGCACCACCTCCTGCAACAGCACTCTGGACTCCCCTAAACAGCCTTGCAGTCGTAGCATGGTTGCTGACAGTCCTTCCACAACTCCCCAGGTTTCCTGATGCATCTCCACCAGCCTTGGGAGGAACAAACCCAGAGGCCCAGCATCTGGCTTGGGGACAGCTGAATCCTGGCCTCCGGCAGAGATCCGTGTGCCCGAGCCCTCAGATGTGCACGCCTCCACCCGATGTGCATCAGTGTCTGTGATGTGCTCACCAGTTCGTGACCCAGAAGCCTCAACACTAAAGGTACCCACCATGGTGATAGTCTCTGTGTTGGTGGGTTGTGTGGTACATGCTGGTGCTGCTTCAATGATGCTGCCCTCGGAGGATTCCTCAGTTCCTCCCTCCGAGGTGTCATCCAGGGGGTCGTGGGCAGTTTGCTCCAGAGCAGCAGAGACAGCAGCAACACCCAAAGGGCCGGGTTCCTCTGGGTCCAGAGCTGCAATAAAGAACACACATTAGGGGAAGGGAGGCAAAACATTCTATGCAGCATCACACTTGCTTCGAGCAGGACATAGTTTGAGGGTGCGCTCCTGTTCACTTGCGTGCTGGATGCTGACCTGGCTGTCTGTGACCATTGGGGATGCCCCCATCACCCCCTGCCAGCTCCATGGCACGCTCTTCGATGCTGATCAGTTGCTACAGTCAGGCACACCACCACCAGTCTGTGTTGTCTCACATAAGTTGTGAATGTTCTTCTGCTGTGGGAGCATAAGATGGATAGCAAGCAGTAATATATCGCAGTGCATGGTGCGCAATGCATGCCTGTGTCTTGAGCGTTGTGCTGACAGTTTTGGGGAAAGCGGTCACCACTGAAGGTTCGTTGAGGGGAAGAGGTTAGATTCAGTTCCTGGGAGACGAGTAACGTGTTGCATGTCCTTCAGGTGTATAAGCAGGGTTTGAGATCTGTGCCAAGCATGTGTGGGGTTCCAAGTGGGATGCTCACTCACCCTTGCTGCTTGAAGAAGGTCGTACATTTTTTTCCGACACTGTCGGCCAGAGCACGGTGTCAGGCTCCTGGTATTCACCGCTCCTGTCACCTCCTCCCACAATGCTGTGGTGGATGCACCCCTTGGGTAAGGGCCCTGGCCGGGGAAGATCTGCTCACGACTCCCCTCCATGGCATCTAGCAGGTGCTCCTGGTCTGCCTCTGTGAATCTGGATGCTGGTTTACATGCAGACATCTTTGTGGCATGACTGGCTGTGTCCATTCTGCAGCTTACATACAGCTCTGTATATTATTAGGGGAGTGCCGGTGCAGTGAGTACGGCCAGTCAAGGGTCCGTTGGCAACAAATCCTTGTGAGAAATTTTTAAGGCTGCTTTCAATTGAGTGTCTTGCATCCCTCAGGGTGCTGATTGGCTGCCATTCAATAGGCTGCTGTGTCCCGGGGCGAGGGGGGGGGGAGGATGGTGCAATACTCAGGGCTCCCATTCAAGAGAGGGAACGCTTGCAAGCTGGGGTTGTGCAGTGAAGCAAGTTCTCTGCAGGGCAGCAGTGAAGTCAGTATGTTCGAGGGGTGGGGTACCCGCATTATCCGGATCCATGGGGTACCCGCATTATCCGGATCCATGGGGTACCCGCATTATCCGGATCCATGGGGTACCCGCATTATCCGGATCCATGGGGTACCCGCATTATTCGGATTCATGGGGTACCCGCATTATCCGGATCCATGGGGTACCCGCATTATCCGGATCCATGGGGTACCCGCATTATCCGGATCCATGGGGTACCCGCATTATCCGGATCCATGGGGTACCCGCATTATCCGGATCCATGGGGTACCCGCATTATCCGGATCCATGGGGGCATGGGGTGAGCAGGCAGCGCTGTCCGTATCGGGGGGGGGGGGGAGGGGGGCAGCGCTGTCCGTATCGGGGGGGGGGAGGGGGGCAGCGCTGTCCGTATCGGGGGGGGGGAGAGGGGGGCAGCGCTGTCCGTATCGGGGGGGGGGGGGAGGGGGGCAGCGCTGTCCGTATCGGGGGGGGGGAGGGGGGCAGCGCTGTCCGTATCGGGGGGGGGGAGGGGGGCAGCGCTGTCCGTATCGGGGGGGGGGGGAGGGGGGCAGCGCTGTCCGTATCGGGGGGGGGGAGGGGGGCAGCGCTGTCCGTATCGGGGGGGGGGGCAGCACTGTCCGTATCGGGGGGGGGAGGGGGGCAGCGCTGTCCGTATCGGGGGGGGGGGGAGGGGGGCAGCGCTGTCTGTATCGGGGGGGGGGGGGAGGGGGGCAGCGCTGTCCGTATCGGGGGGGGGGGGGAGGGGGGCAGCGCTGTCCGTATCGGGGGGGGGGGGAGGGGGGCAGCGCTGTCCGTATCGGGGGGGGGGGGGAGGGGGGCAGCGCTGTCCGTATCGGGGGGGGGGAGGGGGGCAGCGCTGTCCGTATCGGGGGGGGGGGAGGGGGGCAGCGCTGTCCGTATCGGGGGGGGGGGGAGGGGGGCAGCGCTGTCCGTATCGGGGGGGGGGAGGGGGGCAGCACTGTCCGTATCGGGGGGGGGGGGAGGGGGGCAGCGATGTGTGTGGGGTTTGGATGGCAGTGATCTGGATGCTGGGAGATCTTTTCAGAAATCTCCCAGCGATGTGCGCATGCGCGGGTTCCCAATCATCTTGCCGATTTCAGGCTCTTTGGGTGAATAGGCCCCGTCCCCTGGGTTTTTAATGATATTCACAATTGTGACCTCTGCATTGCAGAGAGTGGGGAGATTCGGGTCTGAAGTTGCACTGAAAAAACAGTCGTGATCTAGACCAGTTTTCGCACCAATTCAGCACTTTTGGGAGAATCACCCCCATTGTTTCTTGCACACTATACAGACAGAGCATACCATTCATAGAGAAGGAGACGAGAGAGTGCAGAATGTAATGTTACAGTCATTGTTAGGTTGGAGAGAAAGATCAACTTAATGCAACGTAGGGCCTTTCAAAAGTCTGATGGCAGCAGGGAAGAAGCTGTTCTTGAGCCGGTTGGTAAGTGACCTCAGACTTTTCTATCTTTTTCCCGATGGAAGAAGGTGGAAGAGAGATTGTGTGGGGTCCTTAATTATGCTGGCTGCTTTGCCGAGGCAGCGGGAAGTGTAGACAGAGTCAATGGATGGGAGGCTGGTTTGCGTGATGGATTCATTCACGACCATTTGTAGTTCCTTGTGGTCTTGGGCAGAGCAGAAGCCATACCAAGCTGTGATACAACCAGAAAGAATGCTTTCTATGGTGCACCTGAAAAAATTGGTGGGAGTTATAGGTGACATGCCAAATTTCCTTAGTCTTCTGAGAAAGTAGAGATGTTGGTAGGCTTTCTTAACTGTAGTGTCAGCATGGGGATCCAGGACAGGTTATTGGTGATCTGAACATCTAAAAACCTGAAGCTCTCGATCCTTTCTACTTCGTCCCCATTGATGTAGACAGGGGCATGTTCTCCTCTACGCTTCCTGAAGTCGATGACAATCTCCTTCATTTTGTTGACATTGAGGGTGAGATCATTGTCACTGCTCCAGTTCACCAGATTCTCCATCTCATTCCTGTACTCCGTCTCGGCATTTTTGAGATCCGACCCACTATGGTGGTGCTGTCAGAAAACTTGAAAATGGAGTTGGAGGGTAATTTGGCCACACAGTCATAGGTGCATAAGGAGTATAGTAGGGGGCTGAGAACACAACCTTAATTATGGGTGATTTCAATCTGCATATAAATTGGGCAAATTAAATTATTAGTAGAGAAATGATGTTTGGGAAAGTGATGGGATTGAAGGCTGATAAATCCCCAGGGTACTTAAGGAAGTGGCCCAAGAAATAGTGGATGCATTAATAGTCATCTTCCAAGATTCTATAGACTCTGGAACAATTCCTACAGATTGTAAGGTAGCTAATTTATTAAAAAAGGGAGAGAAAACAGTGAATTATAGACCTGTCAGCCTGACATAAGTATTGGAGAAAATTCTAGGGTTCACTATCAAAGATTTTATAGCAAAGCACTTGGAAAACAGTGGCAGGATTGGACAGAGAAGGGATGGATTTTTGAAAGGGAAATCACGCTTGACAAATCTACTGGAGTTCTTCGAGGATGTAACAAGTACAGGATGTAACAAGAGCAGTGGATGCGGTTTATTTGGACCTTCAACAAAGTTCCATGTAAGAGATTAGCATGTAAAATTAAAGCTCATGGGATTGGGGTTAGTGTATTGAAATGGATAGAAACCTGGTTGGCAGACAGGAAACAAAGGATGGCAGGCAATGACTCATGGGGTACCGCACAGATCAGTGCTAGAACCCCAGCGATCCAGTATATGTATTAATGATGTAGGTAAGGGAACCAAATGTAATCTCTCGCAATTTGCAAATGACACAAAAATAGGTGGGAGGTTGAGCTGTGAGGAGGATGCAGAGATCCTTGTGTGATTTGGGCAAGTTGAGTGAGTGGGCAAATGATTGGCAGATGCAGTATAATTTGGATAACTGAGAGATTATTCACTTTGGTAGCAAAAACGGGAAGTAGATTACTATCTGAATGGCCATAAATTAGGAGAGGGGAACCTGGGTGTCCTCATACACCATCACTGAAGGTAAGCTGCTTCAGCAAGCAGTAAAAAAGGCAAATGGTATATTGGCCTTCATAGCAAAGGGATCCGAATACAGGAGCAATGATGTTTTGATGCAATTATACACAGCCTTGGTGAGGCCACACCTGGAATATTTTGTGCAGTTTTGGTCTCCTTCTCTGAGGAAGGATGCTTTTGCTTTACAGGGAGTGCAGAGAAGATTTACCAGACTGATTCTGATGGCGGGATTGACGTGTGAGGAGAGATTGGATTCAGAAGAATAAGGGGGAAATCTTGTAGGAACCTATAAAAGTCTAACAAGACTAGACAGGGTAGATGCAAGAAGGATATTCCCAATGGTGAGGGCATCCAGAACCAGGGATCACAGTCTGAGGTTACAGGGTAGATTGCTTAGGACAGAGATGACGAGAAATTTTTTCACCCAGAGAGTAAGTAGTCAGCCTACTCACTACCACAGAAGGAAGTTGAGTCCAAAACATTGAATGTTTTCAAAAAGCAGTTAGATATAGCACTTGAGGCGAAGGGAATCAAAGGATACGGGGGGCAAAGCAGGGTCAGGCTATTGAATTGGATGATCAGTCATAATCATAATAAATGGTGGAGCAGGCTCAAAGATCTGAATGGCCTCTTTTTGCTCCTATTTCCTATGTTTCTATGTAAGTTCTGGGACAATTGTGTCTGATCATTTAAACAGCTCAAGCACTGCCACCAACAAGTTTACTGCTTGGAATGCCCAATTATCCAAGCATTTTGAAAATGAGACCGAAGAGAAGAACCCAGACAGGTCATAGAATCATAGAAACCCTACAGTACAGAAGGAGGCCATTCGGCCCATCGAGTCTGCACCGACCACAATCCCACCCAGGACCTACCCCCACATATTTACCCGCTAATCCCTCTAAACTACGCATCTCAGGACTCTAAGGGGCAATTTTTAACCTGGCCAATCAACCTAACTTGCACATCTTTGGACTGTGGGAGGAAACCGGAGCACCTGGAGGAAACCCACGCAGACACGAGGAGAATGTGCAAACTCCACACAGATAGGTCAGGCTGCACCAGTTATTCTTTTCCCACTTGTTGGAATCACTCATTTGTATTGTCATGCCAATGTAACGCATGCATGTGGAATATTAATACTTAATTTAATCGGCTAGTCAAGTATATATTGAACTTTTTAAAAAATAACTTTTTAATGCAAGCAAAGAAAGTGACTCAAGATGGTTGTCACAGATCACTGAACATGTTTGGAAATGCAACTTGTTCAGTTTCTGGAACTTTACAATGTGGATTACAATTAAAATATGCCAAGGCAAACCTCCTAGGAATTTCACACCTGCTATCAAAACTTACCTAAAAGATGAACTGACACTCATGTTAAGACCCAGGCCAGAAACTCCAAGGTGTTTTGTGAAGTTAGCCTAGAACCTAACTTTTAACATTTGATTTTGGCTTGAGTGAGCTTAAGCGGTTTCACTCCAGGTATGATTCAAGTGATCCACTGGGGAATTTTTATTAAACCAAGTTTATTTAAGAACATAGTTGAAATATAACAAAAATAATTAGCAAATCTTTTACCAATTACAAAACTTAAACATGACACAGTATAACCCCTGACAACTAGCAGTCTCTTTTGTTCCAAATTAAACACCACCCCATAGACATACGTCCTTCTTCAGACTTGGCACAAAAACAAGTATATTAACGTGATGCTGAATTTTCAGCATTTTGACACCTGCTGTGAATTGGTACTTTGAAGGTTGGATCCAACCTCCGAGGCTCCCCGGACTTTGAACTTTCAGAAAGCCTTTGGAGAGAGAGAGAGAGACTGCTGAGTTGGTGCCAGAAGCTGGTGGAACAGAGAAACAAAACTAAAACTTGGAATGTTCTGTGAAAAATAGCTGCCACATGACATGACCTGTCAATCACCCCCAAATCAGGCTCTACTCAGCATTCCCATTAAAACCACAGAACACTGCATTAGTTGAGATTAAAATCAACATAATATCAATTATACTGCCTCAGTAACAATGCAGTACACCGGCTACAGACAAAACGGTGCTGACAAAACATCCTGCAGAGAAACATGATTAAAATATTTTTCTTAAAGGCACAGTACCAAATACATCATTTGTATTTCAAGAAAACAACCTTTCAGGCAGAGACAGGAAGTCTACCAGGACATTGGCGGTATAGAGAGAGTTGATATGTTCTTCGTAGCTCATCACAGGGAAGAATGGTCCATTCAAAAGTGATGGCTGGGACAGGAAAATAAATTAATCACCTGGGCCATAATACAATAACCACAGTCTGTCAAGCCATGAGCAAACCCATTATCTTCTGTGGAATACTCATCATTGAGAGGTCGTCTGACCAGAATCACAATTTTGAATATTCTTTCATTACAACACCCTGGTTGCTTTTCGGAGTCTGAAGAAGTCAAAAAATGGAGCATTAACACCATCTCTCTCTGTTGTTCTCCAGTTTGGAGTCCTATCTCTGATACATTTTGGAATCCATTACAGATATAGAGAACTTCAATCAAAAGAGACGCAGGTAGAATAGCACTGACCTTAGGAAAAGGAGATTATGGTTTAAAAGCCACTGACTCCAGAAATTGGTTGCAACTCAACTGGAATTTTAAGACCATGATGGAAAATATCTGCCTCAACCATGAACATCAGCAAAGGACTCGTTAATAGTGAACTTTTTGTTTCTTTTATCAATGAATCATAATTTGGTTAAAAATTAACATTCACTGCATAACTTGTAATTTTGCACATCTGTCAGACCATCCGCTGGGGGGGATTCTGAGGAGAAATCTGCAAACTCTAACTTTGTATGCTGATGAGACCATTGTAGCTTCAAATGGATTTAGTAATCCGTGTTAATCTTAAAATCTGTGTATATTTGTTAAAATAAAGGAGTAAAGTATTATAGTAGTATAATCCATTTTTCATGTTTAATAAATGTTTAATAAAAGTAGTTAGCAGTCCTATATCTCTGTTCCTCTTTGTTTCATTTTTTTAAAAAGTAAAAGTTACGGTCTTTTGAGCCAGGGTTCCATACTGGCACCCTCCTGTCCAGTAGTAACACCAATTGATATTGTAACAACTTAGAATCACACAATCCCTACAGTACAGAAGGAAGCCATTCAGCCCATCAAGTCTGTACCAAACACAATCCCACCCAGGCCCTATTTCCGTAACCCTCATTTGCCCTATTAATCCCCCTGACACTAGGGTCAATTTAGCATAGCCAATCAACCTAACACACATATCTTTGGACTGTGGGAGGAAATCGGAGCACCTGGAGGAAACCCACTCAGACATGGGGAGGAAGTGCAAACTCCAGACAATCAGTGACACCTGGGTCGCTGGTGCTGTGAGGCAGCAGTGCGAACCACTGTGCCACCATGCCTTTACTAATCTTTCTGAGAAAGGAAATAGTTTACATTTTTTAATTGAATGTTTATTGAAGAATCATTACTCTGCTTTCCCAGAATAGGTCTGTTGGTTGTGTTAATTCTGCATCATGTGTTACACCGTCAACTTCATTGCATTTTCCTATGCTACATTCCAACATCACGCGCCATTTTCTGTCTGTTTGCAGCAGAGATGTGGAGATGTCGGCGTTGGACTGGGGTAAACACAGTAAGAAGTTTAACAACACTAGGTTAAAGTCCAACAGGTTTATTTGGTAGCAAAAGCCACACAAGCTTTCGGAGCTCCAAGCCCCTTCTTCAGGTGAGTTGCACTTTCAGTTATACTTCCTCCCCATGTCTGAGTGGGTTTCCTCCGGGTGCTCCGATTTCCTCCCACAGTCCAAAGATGTGTGTGTTAGGTTGATTGGCTGTGCTAAATTGACCCTAGAGTCAGGGGGATTAATAGGGTAAATGAGGGTTACGGAAATAGGGCCTGGGTGGGATTGTGGTTGGTACAATCGCCTGAAGAAGGGGCTTGGAGCTCCGAAAGCTTGTGTGGCTTTTGCTACCAAATAAACCTGTTGGACTTTAACCTGGTGGTGTTAAACTTCTTACTGTGTTTGCAGCAGACCCAGGATATGGATTGTTTTTTAAATCATGGTATCTAAGAAAAGTGTTGCAAAATGTATGTTATTTTAAATGTTTTACTAATGCTTTATAATGTTTAATCACTGCTTTATGTCTCAGGTAAATACATTCACACACTAATGGTTAGGTATTTTATATTATTCTATAATCCAGAAAATTCTGTAATCCAGAAATGCCTTGGTCCCAAGCATTCCAGATTGGAGAGCTGACAATAAAATATTTCAGATTGCCTCAAACACTTGTACCAGGAGATATGGACTCAAGCTGTGAATTTGGAAAGTGCATATATTGATGAAACTGTTTGATGTGGTGGGTGGTAAACTGTAGAACCAACTGAGAGGCAGTTAAATATTTGAAAGAGTGGCTGGCTGGTTGAGAGATATTCATTCCTTGAACTTGTCAGATAGTCAGCTCTTTTCTGTTCCTGTTCTTTTCAAGTTTCTAAACAGAGCTCTAAACTATTCAAATTCTTCCAAGAAATGACCAAACAATAGTGAACAAAAAAACTCTCGATACTCTTGTGGCTGGAAATCCATGGCTTTTCCAAAAAATTCCACTGTAACTGTGGGGGATTACAACAGATCAGATATTAGGTTGGGATCTTGTAAGATGCAGACTTCACTCAGTCAAAACAATTCCAACAGTTTAAGAAGCGGCAAAGCTAGAGGCGAGGGAATCCCAGGCCTGGAGTTATAGAGCCATAGAGGTTTACAGCATGGAAACAGGCCCTTCAGCCCAACTTGTCCATGCAGCCCCTTTTTTTAACCCTAAGCTAGTCCCAATTGCCTGCGTTTGGCCCATGTCCCTCTATACCCATCTTAGCCATGTAACTATCCAAATGCTTTTTAAAAGACAAAATTGTACCTGCCTCTACTACTACCTCTGGCAGCTTGTTCCAGACACTCACCATCCTCTCTGTGAAAAAAATGCCCCCCTGGACCCTTTTGTATCTCTTCTCTCTCACCTTAAACTTATGCCCTATAGTTTTAGACTCCCCAATCTTTGGGAAAAGATGTTGACTATCTGGCTGATCTATGCCCCTCATTATTTTACAGACCTCTATAAGATCCCTAAGCCTCCTACGCTCCAGAGAAAAAAGTCCCAATCTATTAAGCCTCTCCTTATAACTCAAACCATCAAGTAGCATCCTCGTAAACCTTTTCTGCACACTTTCTAGTTTCATAGTATCCTTTCTATAATAGGGTGACCAGAACTGTAGACAGTGTTCCAAGTGTGGCCTCACCAATGTCTTGTACAACTTCAACAAGACACCCCAACTCCTGTATTCAATGTTCTGACCAATGAAAGCAAGCATGCTGAATGCCTTCTTCACCACTCTGTCCACCTGTGACTCCACTTTCAAGGAGCTATGAACCCGTACCTCTAGTACTCTTTGTTCTATAACTCTTCCCAAATGCCCTACCGTTAACTGAGTAAGTCCTGTCCTGGTTCAATCGACCAAAGTGCATCACCTCGCATTTATCTACATTAAACTCCATCTGCCATTTGTCAGCCCACTGGTCCAATTGATCAAGATCCTGTTGCAATCCTATCTTGGTGTCATCTGCAAACTTACTAACCATGCCTTCTAAATTCTCATTCAAATCATTAATATAAATGACAAATAACAGTGGACCCACCACCGATCCCTGAGGCACACCATTGGTCACAGGCCTCCAGTTTGAAAAACAACCCTCTACAACCACCCTCTGTCTTCTGTCATCAATCCAATTTTGTATCCATTTGGCTACCTCACCCTGGATCCCATGAGATTCAATCTTATGCAACAACCTAACATGCGGTACCTTGTCAACGATCTTGCTAAAGTCCATATAGACAACAACAACTGCACTGCCCTCAACTACCTTCTTGGTTACCCCTTCAAAAAACTCAATCAAATTTGTGAGACATGATTTTCCACTCACAAAGCCATGCAGACTGACCCGAATCAGTCCTTGTGTCTCTAAATGCCTGTAGATCCTGTCTCTCAAAATACCTTCTAACAACTTACCCACTACAGAAGTGAGGCTCACCAGCCTGTAGTTCCCAGGCTTTCCCCTGCAGCCCTTCTTAAACAAAGGCACAACATTTCCCATCCTCCAATCTTCAGGCACCTCACCTGTGACTATTGATGATTCAAATATCTCTGCTAGGGGACCCGCAATTTCCTCCCCAGCCTGCCACAATGTCCTGGGATACATTTAATCAGGTTCCAGGGATTTATCTACCTTGTTGCAATTTAAGACTTCCAGCACTTCCTTCTCTGAGTTCCTGAGTCTTTGACTCTACACAGCATTGCTGGTTGGTGTGTTCAATGAGACCAGTTGTGCTAACCCACCTAATGGCAGACATATGGTCCACCTGACTCCAGTCTTAGATTGTAGTATTGATCTTTGAATGTGGCAAATAATTTAATTAAAATATTTTGACCAGGATAGGGCCAGGAGTTTAGTTTGACATTATTCCAAGATAGCTCCTAGAAACTTTCTCCTGTGAACTTGGACACTTAATCATATTATGCAGTCTCCAGAGACAGGTGGACATCCATGATGTACCTCAAGCCTTGCCTACCTCAGTTATTTATATTGGATATCCTCCCTTTGAACCAACATTAGTGCCCAGGGTCATAAACAGATACATCTTGGCACTTATGGCAGGATGCTGGAACCACCAAGTTTTGACACACTGTCTCAGAGGAGATTGAATCACAAGGTGAAAAGGAATAGAATGAGGGACGAGGATTGTGGAATGAAAATTGAATGAATCTAAGGAAACAAATAAGGACAAATAGGCTGGCCAGGAAGATGAATTAATTTGGAAAGAAATGCCTACAGGGTGTATCAGTACTTGAGATTGAACAGAATGAATGATAATGTAATCTGCCATTCTATGAATTCCGAAGTCCCAATATTTTTTGAAATTTATGAATGATTTTAATATGATGTCAGAAAAAGCAGTGCAAATTTTCAAATGAAACAAATGGGATGGAGTTGCCAATAATATGGATCATTGAAATTCCAATGGCAGGTGGTCAAAAATGGAGGAGATAAGGAATCAATATAGCTAAGGAGTCTTTGTCAATAAGATACTGCACACAAGGTTCTGACAGACAATGCCAAATGGATGGAAGATTGGCTGGTTGGTAGAAAATAGAGCCTAAATGGGTCTTTGTTTGATTGGCAGGATGTGACAAGTTTATGCTGGAGCACCATCGTAATTAAGGACCCCACGCACCCCGGACATTCTCTCTTCCACCTTCATCCGTCGGGAAAAAGATACAAAGGTTTGACGTCACATACCAACCGACTCAAGATCAGCTTCTTCCCAGCTGCTGTCAGACTTTTGAATGGACTTACCTTGCATTAAGTTGATCTTTCTCTACAACCTAGCTATGGTTGTAAGACTACATTCTATACTCTCTGGTTTCCTTCACTATGAATGGTATGCTTTGTCTGTATAGCGCACAAGAAACAGTACTTTTTACTGTATGTTAATACATGTGACAATAATAAATCAAACCAAACCAAAAAGAAAGAAATTAGTTTGGCAAAAAGGGGACATGAGATTGCTTTGGCAGATAAGTCAAAGGAGAATCCAAAGAGTTTCTACAGATACATAAAGGGCAAAAGAGTAACTAGGGAGAGAATAGGGCCTCTTAAGGATCAACAAGGTCATCTATGTGCGGAGCCACAAAAGATGGATGAGATCTGAAATATTTCTCATCAGTATTTCCTGTTCATAGAATCATAGAATTCTACAGTGCAGAAAGAGGCCATTTGACCCATCGAGTCTGCACCTACCACAATCCCACCCAGACCCTATCCCCGTAACCCCATGCATTTACCCTAGCTGGCCTCCTGACACTAAGGGGCAATTTAGCATGGCCATCCACCTAACCCACACATCTTTGGAGTGTGGGAGGAAACCAGAGTGCCCAGACGAAACCCATGCAGACACGGGGAGAATGTGCAAACTCCACATAGACAGTAACCCAAGCTGGGAATCGAACCCAGGTCCCTGACGTTGTGCAGCAGCAGTGCTAACCACTGTGCCACAGAAAGGCATGCCGTTGAGAAAGGCATGGATGTTCGGGAACTTGGGGAAATAAATAGTGGTGTCTTGAGGTGTGTACATATTACAGAGAAGGAGGTGCTGGAAATCTTAAAGTGCATCAAGGTAAATAAATCCCCGGAACCTGATGAAGTGTATCCCAGGACACTGTGGGAGGCTAGGGAGGAAATTGCAGGTCCCTAGCAGAGATATTTGAATCATCGACAGCCACAGGTGAGGTGCCTGAAGATTGGAGGATGGCAAATGTTGTGTCTTTGTTTAAGAAGGGCTGCAGGGAAAAGCCTGGGAACTACAGGCTGGTAAGCCTAACATCTGAAGTGGGTAAGTTGTTACAAGGTATTCTGAGAGACAGGATGCACAGGCATTTGGAGAGACAAGGACTGATTAGGCTTTGTTAGTGGAAAATCATGTCTTACGAATTTGATTTAATTTTTTGAAGGAGTAACCAAGAAGGTAGATGAGGGTAGTGCAGTTGATGTTGTCTACATAGACTTTAGCAAGGCCTTTGACAAGTTACCACATGGTAGGTTGTTGCATAAGGTTAAATCTCATGGGATCCAGGGTGAGGTAGCCAAATGGATACAAAATTGGGTTGATGACAGAATGTGGAGATGCCAGCGTTGATGACAGAAGACAGGGAATGGTTGTAGAGGGTTGTTTTTCACACTGTAGTCCTGTTACCAGCCTTAAACCTAGCTGGCATGTTATTTGTGTCTTCCACTGTGAAGACCAACACAAAATACCTGTTCAATGCCTCAGCCATTTTCTCATTTCCAGTTATTACATTTCCCCTCTCATCCTCTAAAGGACCAATGTTTACTTTAGCCACTCTTTTTCATTTTATATATTTGTGAAAACTTTTGCTTATCTGTTTTTACATTCTGAGCTAGTTTACTCTCATAATCCATTGAAGTAGGCCATTTTCCAAAGCCATATTTTTATTATCTCATCAATATTCACCTCATTAAACATATTCATTTATTGGACTGATTGGCACCATTCATAACGTGCCCACAATGCAGAGGGGAACACCCGAATGGACATTTGTTTAAATCCTCCTCTGCACAGCTGAGAGACCTTTAATTCAAGTTTGATGGAAGATCCTTATTCTGCCCAACAACAGCACAAAGCTCTGCACAGCTGAGAGACCTTTAATTTCAAAGCCGACAGAAGATCCTTATTCTGCCCAGCAACAGCACGAAGCTGCATTTTAAAACGGCCCTTGGCCAGAAGATCGGGATATCCACGAGTCAAGACCTGGGAGTGGGATATATGGCACAATTGTACTGTAAATAAAATATTATGGGAATAAAGTGGCCAAGGCAGGCAAAGAAACTTAATAAACCAGGATAAAAAGAATAAATGATTAGATTAAATCCCCCTACACACAGCAGGACAAAATGACACGAATACTTAATCTCGTAAGCATAGAATACAGACACAAATATCAGAGGTCAATTTAGATAAGGGGACACATCGAGAGGATAATGGGAAACACATTAAAACACCGGGGCAAGAACAGGCAGTCCCATCAACACAGACACACACCATACAGGTGCAAATTGACAAAGTCTACCAGGAAACTTCCTGACCAGATAGGATACATATTCTTAGTGTTAATCTGTTCGAATCGAAACTGCCCACCAAATCTTCAGGGCAGCAATTAAAGAATCCCGCCACTTTTTAGGTATTGTAAAAATGTATGAGCAAATGTTCCCGCTCGAATTTGGATTCCTATAAATATCCAGAGCGAATGTGTAACTGTTGAGATCATCATGGCCAAGCCACTGTTACTGAGCTGGCTACGCGGGTCTCCCTGGGATCACAGTAATTGTGCAATAAAGAAAAACACTTTGAACCTTGCCTTGAGACTCGACCTCTTGAATGCATTGGTACAAGGGATTTTTCCCCTCAATAAATGGCGTAGTCGGCAGGATTTTATATCTGACTTCTGACTGGTGGCCACGGTCTGGAAGCCGGGATCAAATTTAAACGAATCTGATAAAAATCCAGAGCAGTCAAGGGTGAGTACAAGTCTCCGTTCAAAGTGAGGTACCTTTAAGGGTTAGGGTTTGTCCGTTTTATATATTGTCTTGTAGAACTGTATAATCTTGCCTAAGCTTTTTAAATTGAAACAGAATTCTGCACTAAAGAGGTATCGGTCAGAACGACCGCGTGAAAGAAGGTAAGTAACTTTAATAGAAATAGAAGACCAGAGGTAAAGATAACAGGTTTTGGGCGATCTGATAACGGGAATAAGGAATTAAGACAAATATAAAGATAAGAACCGCATGCAGAACTAATTGGTGTAACTAACCCAGGATTGTAAACGAAACCGCTATCTGTGCCAAGGCAATAGGACAAGGGAGTGCTTGACTCAAGGTGCCCTACCCTAAACCGGACGTTAAGAGGAGAAATCTCCCACGCTAAGGTTGGGTTTTGAAGCGGGCGCAGGCACTCAGGGTGCAAGGCACGGACAGTGTAAATCGGGTAACAACACAGACTCTGAAGGGGCGAATAACTCAGAGTCGATACCGTTACTAATTATAACAGGGGCTTTGATAACAGATACATATGTGTAAGTGTTGAGGAAGAGGGGACCCGATCCATCCTGACCAAGAGACACGACGACGGAGAGTCCACTAGGGACCCGGGCGGAGTTTGATAACCTTGTTCGTCTGTAGGGAACACCACAGTCCATGGCAGGGTACCAGGGAGCTGAGACTCCCTTTTTGGGGTAACGGATCAACCTTGCTAGGGGAGGTGGTGGCCAAGCGGGAGGCGTTGTACTTAAAGGGGCTGGGGACAGGGGCCGACAAACCCACTAAAGACCAGCACACATCCCAATAAGACAGCACAAAATAGACCAAGCGTGAGGTATCAGGAATAGTTGGGGGAGCACAGGGGCAGAGACCCACTGGGACCCCACTACGAGACTCTACAGCAATACAGACGGTGCTGGAGCAGTATCAGTGATAAGGAGATAAGAGAGAGAGAGTTGGGGCACTTTTACTGTTGGAACCAGCATACGGGGGTTGCAGGACTGCTAGACAGAAAAATGGCAGACCACGTTATTGAGGGAGAAACTGCAGTAGCTCTCATTTTTAAGTATCTGTTAGCCAGAGAAGCGATTGTTGCAAAGACGAAACGGAACGGGTGGAACGCATCAAAAACTTTGGAAGATCAGAGAAAGTGGGTAGACGGAGTTAAACGGGACAAAACAAAAGTAATGGGAGTAATGTTGGTGACCCAGTTAGCTGGACTAATTGAGAAGGTAAATGCCTCCATGGAGGAGAGACACAAAGAGACAGAACAAATTAAGGTATTGCAGGAGAGAGTGAGGGAATTAGAACACAGAAACCACACTGCGGAGATAACGCAGAGATCAGAGGAAACGGACCCTGTGCCCTCATACGAGTCAGTGCAGAAACATGCAACCGCTCCAGTATCAGAAGGGGATATAAAAAATTATAATCTAGCGCCAGTCACCAGAGGAGGGAAGGCAGCACAACCAAAAGCAACCTATAAGCCTTTTACCCCAGGGGAAAGGCAGCAGATTATGGCATCTCTGGGGAAGTTAAAACCCAGAAGCGCAAACCTGGGATTTTGGGGCGAATTAGATTCACTCTGGATAGGGCACCAGTTACATTTAAGGGACATACACCAGCTGGTCAGGGCAGCATGTCCAGCGGATAAATGGAGGTTGGTGGCAGGAGGGCCAGCGACCCAAGCAGCACAGGACTATAATGGAGGAAGGTGGACACATGCCGTTCCTACAACGGCTGAGATAGACGCCCATCAGGCACCCTTCACATTATTTAAGACAGAAATCCAACGGGTCTTAGGGAACTCCCCCACTAATTGGAGCAGGATCACAAATACTAAACAAGGACAGGGGGAAAGTGCATCGGAATTTGGAGAGAGATTATTCCAGGTATATAGGAAATGTTCAGGACAGGACAATGTGGATAGGAGAGACAGGGCTTTTATCCAGGCATTCAAGGACGGGCTATCAGAGGTACACCAAGAAATCCTTAAGATGGGGGTGATAGCATCCCAAGACTATGACGAGCTAGTCGAGTGGGCTAGCGGGATAAAAGAAGGGAAGGTTGCCCAGACAAAGCCCAGACGAGAGAGAACTGGAACCCCCCATAACGGAGATAAGGGGAGAACCGGGCTCAGCTGCTACACTTGTGGCCAGCCAGGGCTTATGGCTAGATTCTGCAGGGGAGCACCATTCAAAGGGAAACCCGAGAATGGCGGGCCCCGCTGTGACCACTGCCACAGGGCAGGGCACACCGAGGCAATGTGTTGGGGGAAACATGGGAGACCCCGAGACAACTATAGACCAACCCCGGGGGCACCACATTCCCGGAATCCACGAGGGTGACTAGAAGAGACCCCAAACCAGGGAGATGGGAGACAGGAGAGGATTAGTGTAGCCACGCCCACAGAAGACAGTGAATCCCAACAGAAGCCGGTGTCCATCCACCCCACTCATCGACCAACACTGGTCGAAATCTCACAACCCGTAGCTCCTATCCAAAACAGGAAAGAGGGAGAGAGAATATATGTAGAAGCCTTGGTAGGGGGTAGGGAATGCCACATGTTAGTAGATACGGGAGCAGCCATATCAATTACAAACCTACCCCTGCCACTGACCAACAAAAGAATACACATAACCGGGGTAGGGGGAGAGAGAATACCCGCCTATCTTAGCGAGACCACACTAGTAGAAATCAACCACAAGTATATTCCAATGCAATTTTACGTATGTCAGAATAATGAGGGCACAATCATGGGGAATGATTTAATGAGGGAATACCAGGTGCTGATAGATTGTGGGAAAGGGAAACTAATTTGGCCACAACCTGACGGTAGGAAGACCGGAATAGGCAAGCCACCTGGGGACGGTTGGGGTAGCCACCATTGTGGCCCAGATTGGGATCAGGAAAAAGAAGGGTTCGGAGCCATCTGCGCTTCCATTCCCGAAGCCTGGGCTAGGACGAAATTAGATACCGGACTAACCGACACAGAACCGGTAAAAGTCCCAGGACCGGAACACAAGCCCCACCAACAATACCCTATCAAGAGAGAAGCGCAAGGGGCAGTGGTAGAAATAGTCAAGGGTTTAATAGAAAAGGGAATCCTCAGGGAAACCACCAGTACCACCAATTCCCCCACATGGCCAGTTATAAAACCTGACGGGAGCTACCGGCTCACCATCGATTACACAGGTTTGAACAAGGTAACACCTAAATTACACCCCATTGTGGCAAACCCCTCGACTATTTGAAACGGATTGGCACAAGACCCACAAAATTTTCACGGTGCTAGATATAGCAAATGGGTTCTGGTCCCTTCCACTGGACACAGAATCCCAAAACAAATTTGCCTTCACTGTGGGAGAGAAACAGTATGCATGGACTCGCCTCCCACAGGGATTTCATAACAGTCCTGCCATATTTCACAGAACAATGAGCGATATCCTGAGTAGGGTGAAATTGCATGAGGACAATACGGTCCTCCAGTATGTGGACGATGTGTTAATAGCGTCCAAAACAGAAGAAGGGCACAAGGCAGCCCTGTATGCAGTACTAGAAGGATTGGCAAAAGCCGGGCTGAAAGTCAGCCCACATAAGGCACAAATTGCAAAACCCCAGGTCCTGTACTTAGGACACCTAATTTCCCAGGGAATTAAGGAAATGCCCGCAGATCGCAAAACCGCGATTAAAGAAATGCCGCGACCAGTTACAGTAAGAGGGGTCCGAAAAGTTTTAGGACTATTCAATTACAGTAGGAGTTTTATCCCTGACTTCGCAAGAATCGCGGAGCCATATCAGAGACTGGTGAAGGGAGGAAAGCCAGCCTTGGAAAGTATAGAGTGGGGACAAGAGCAAGAGACAGCATATGCAGAGTTGAAAGCTAGGTTAGTTTCAGCCCCAGGGCTGGGACTGCCAGATGGAAGCAAGGAGTGGCATGGTAGCACAGTGGTTAGCACTGCTGCTTCACAGCTCCAGGGACCTGGGTTCGATTCCGGCTTGGGTCACTGTCTGTGTGGAGTTTGCACATTCTCCTCGTGTCTGCGTGGGTTTCCTCCGGGTGCTCCGGTTTCCTCCCACAGTCCAAAGATGTGCAGGTTAGGTTGATTGGCCATGCTAAAATTGCCCCTTAGTGTCCTGAGATGCGTAGGTTAGAGGGATTAGCGGGTAAATATGTAGGGATAAGAGGGTAGGGCCTGGGTGGAATTGCAGTTGGTGCAGACTCGATGGGCCAAATGGCCTCTTTCTGCACTGTAGGGTTTCTATGATGATGATATGATCTTCTGTGATAACCAGGACGGCTTCTATTCTGCCGTAGTGGCACAAACTCATGGAGATAGAAAGAGACCCGTAGGGTATTATTCAACGGCTGAGGGACCAGTAGTCACCGGGATGCCCAGGTGCATAGCCGCCCTAGATTGTGCAGCATGGGCTGTGAGGATAAGTGAGCCCATTGTCATGACAGGAGATATTGTGCTACACACAAAACATACATTGGTAGAAACGCTAAACATGGGCAAACTCAAAACAGTCTCGAATATAAGGAGGGCAAGGTGGGAGGCCACACTCCTACCACCTAACAAGTCAGTCACCATCGTTAGGGACACGGGAGAAAACCCCGCGGAAGGGATTTTAGATATTGGGGAAGCGCACAGCTATGGAGAAATTGACGAAGAATACAAGGAAGGAAAGATTAGAGACAAACCCCTTCCAACAGCAGATAAGACCTTCTATGTGGATGGGTCCCGCAAATATGTATCCGGATCACCAAGGACAGGGTGGGCAGTAGTAGACCAGAACCTGGAAACCCTAGAATCAGGAAGGATCGACGGGGGTCAGTCCGCTCAGGTAGCAGAATTAGTTGCCCTCACCCAAGCCTTAAGATTAGCAGCAGGGAAAACCGTAAATGTGTACACAGACAACCAATACGCATTTGGTGTGGTCCATGATTACATGTCCGCATGGGGGAGAAGGGGGTTCATTACTACAGGAGGTACCCCCATTAAACACCAACAGCAGATAAGGGCGCTGCTAGCAGCTAGTGAACAGCCTACCGAGGCCGCAGTAATTAAAATAAAAGCCCACCAGCGGGAACCCGGAAGGGACACCCCGGGGTGGATTCATTTCAAAGGGAATCAAGCCGCAGACACAGTGGCACAGCAAGCACTAGAAAACAGCAACATTAAAAGCCTGCCCCTTGCAGCGATAATGGTAGAACCGGAAGAAATTGACATACAGAAATTACATGGGGACATTCCCCAACAAGAACGAGATAGATGGGAGGAGCTGGGCGCAGTTAAAGGGACTGACGGGGTGTGGAGAAAAGATAACCGGGTATTGGCGCCAGGATGTATCCAGAACACATTACTGGAACTACACCACGGACTTCCCCATACAGGCAGGGATGCAATGATACAGAGCCTGGGGAGAGAGTGGTGGTGGAAAGGATTGGGACGGGATGTGGCCGCGTACTGCCGCAGATGCACTATATGTGCACAGCACAACCCCGGGAAGCCCATAAAGGTAAAGATGGGACACCAACCCAGACCAAAGGGACCCTGGGAACAGATACAAATGGACTTCATAGGACCATTGCCCCCCTCTCACGGGAAAACATACTGCCTGGTAATAGTAGATCAATTCACCAGGTGGGTAGAAGCATTCCCCACAACCAATTGTACAGCCCTAACGGTAGCCAGGATATTGGCAGCAGAAGTCATTCCCCGATGGGGGATGCCAATTCAGGTTGATTCGGACCAGGGAACACATTTCACAGGAAAGGTTATGAAAAATATTTGCCAACTATTAGGAATAAAACAGAAATTCCACATCCCCTATCACCCACAAAGTTCCGGGATGGTGGAGAGGATGAATCGGACTCTAAAAATAACCATGGCAAAAGCAATGCAATCCTCAGGTAGAAATTGGACAGAAGTCCTACCTGCAGTTCTGATGAGGCTTAGGGCGACCACAAATCGAACTACTGGCTTGACTCCATACGAGCTGATGACCGGGCGAGCAATGCACTTACCCGAAAACATTATTACAGGCTGGACAGATGTGGGTCTGATAAAGGATAAGATCCATCAATACATCCGAGACCTTAGCACCCAATTGAAGGGGATGCGCCGGTCCGTAATTTTTAATCAGGCACAGGTCGATACAGTGGAGGACTCAGAAATATTACCAGAGGTCCCAAAAGCCGGGAGCCAGGTCTTAACAAAAGTGCTTCCTGCAAAACCAGGATTTGCCCCAAGATGGCACGGACCTTACGAGGTCATTATTAGCGGAGATACCTGTGCCTGTATAGATATAAGGGGACAGGGGATCTGGAAACATTGGACCCAATTAAAGCTGTATGAAAACAAATGAACTAAAGATACCGTTTTTGTTCGTTCAAATTCCACAGGAACCAGGACCAGATCTACTATCAAGACGTCGGAACAAACTACTTTTAATTTAATTACCTGTTTATTTTCTGTATATACTATAACTGTAAAAATACTGTTGTAAAAAAAACGATATGCGAATAGGGACATATTTGATGATAACCATGACCATTGTAAATACGCTCCAACACATGGGGGTTAGGGGAGCAGAACCACCAATCATGGAAGAAAACCTATTCCTGAAAACACACATCCAGATCTAAGGGAATAGGACCGCTTGTTACCCTTCAGCGCGATCAGTAAACTCCCTATTCATCGCAACACCAGGGTGGCTCCCACAAGAGTTATTCACTATTGACACATCGGGGGCACTCTGCAAGGAACATATTGGGTACTTTAAACAAGGGATACAAGGAAGGTGTGTAGAGCTCACTGAGCTGGGAATTCTAGGGGGGATGGGACCCCAACGGGAGGAGACACATGGGAACTACCCACAATGTTTTAAGGGAGAGGGATGGGGGTGCGTGCATGCCTTTGTCCCTAAAAATGATTTGTGCGCTGAGGCACATTGTGCTCTCCAGGAGTGCCGGGTCCGGGAAGGACACTTCACTTGTGACTGCAAGCAACAAAAATGCATTGCAGTCACCGCGGGTAGGCAGCTTATGTGTGGCAAGTGCAACGGCACCCACGTAAGCTCAGCCTTGGGGACATATCCATTTGATTCTCACCAAGGGGTACAATCAAGTGGACAGTCCCGGGGGAGGGAAGGTTCCACAACATGGGACCATGTGGTCAGACGATCCCGGGGTAATGCATGTTATCGGGTTAAAGAAGGTTATGTGTTTTTATTCAAAAATGTATACATGACGGCCACAGACAGGCCTCCAAGGTTCTTTTCCGTAGGGACAATCAGACCTCTCACGGTTCCGTGCCCAAGCGAAGGGCATGTCCAGAAACGCATAGTGACCAGGGCCATCAGCGCAGAATTCTGCGCCGACTGGCAGGCCCCTACCACATTAGGATCTTCTCTGGGGTATGGATTTCTGGGGACACTAACCCTAGGGGGTGCCGCAGGGGTGATCAGTGCCAGTAATAGGAATTTCTTCATATGTGGACTTACCATCTTAGGAAAGAGCACCCTACAAGCACTGGGTGCAATTGACCAAGAACTCGCAGAACTCAGACTATACACACAGCAAACGAGATATGCAGTAGACTATCAGCTAGCCAGACAAGGAGGGGTGTGCACCATCATCAAAGGAAAATGCATCACATATGTACAAGACGAGACATTAAACATAACAGCAGCCATGTCCGGGATACAAAAGCAATTGGATAGCTTTAAACAGGGATTTACAGGGACTGATGGGTGGTTAGGGTGGCTGTTTAACACAGTTTGGGGAGCATACATTATGAAGGGATTAATTGTAATAGTAGCCATCCTGTTCACACTCTGCCCGGGCCTAACCTGTATTAAAATGATATGTGCAAATATTGCATCAAGAATGCTACCCACTGCCAGTATCCAGATGCAGGAATTTAACCACACCATAGAGGAAGAGGAACAACGGCAAGGACGACATCTGTACAGGTCACTGTACCTCTGAAGATCGTCCATGGGGAGTCAGCCATGAATGGGACCCCCTGGACGAGAGGAGGGACTGAAGTAGGCCATTTTCCAAAGCCATATTTAATTATCTCATCAATATTCACCTCATTAAACATATTCATTTATTGGACTGATTGGCACCATTCATAACGTGCCCACAATGCAGAGGGGAACACCCGAATGGACATTCGTTTAAATCCCCCTCTGCACAGCTGAGAGACCTTTAATTCAGGTTTGATGGAAGATCCTTATTCTGCCCAGCAACAGCACGAAGCTCTGCACAGCTGAGAGACCTATAATTTCAAAGCCGACAGAAGATCCTTATTCTGCCCAGCAACAGCACGAAGCTGCATTTTAAAACGGCCCTTGGCCAGAAGATCGGGATATCTGCGAGTCAAGACCTGGGAGTGGGATATATGGCACAACTGTACTGTAAATAAAATATTATGGGAATAAAATGGCCAAGGCAGGCAAAGAAACTTAATAAACCAGGATAAAAAGAATAAATGATTAGATTAAATCCCCCTACACACAGCAGGACAAAATGACGCTAACACCTAATCTCGCAAGCATAGAATACAGACACAAACATCAGAGGTCGATTTAGATAAGGGGACACATCGAGAGGATAATGGGAAACACATTAAAACACCGGGGCAAGAACAGGCAGTCCCATTAACACGGACACACACCATACAGATGCAAATTGACAAAGTCTACCAGGGAACTTCCTGACCAGATAGGATACATATTCTTAGTGTTAATCTGTTCGAATTGAAACTGCCCGCCAAATCTTCAGGGCAGCAATTAAAGAATCCCGCCACTTTTTAGGTAGTGTAAAAATGTATGAGCAAATGTTCCCGCTCGAATTTGGATTCCTATAAATATCCAGAGCGAATGTGTAACTGTTGAGATCATCGTGGCCAAGCCATTGTTTCTGAGCTGGTTACGCGGGTCTCCCTGGGATCCCAGTAGTTGTACAATAAAGAAAAACACTTTGAACCTTGCCTTGAGACTCGACCTCTTGAATGCACTGGTACAAGGGATTTTTCCCTACAACACCATCTTTTTTATACCTTTTTTGTGGCTTTCTGTTGACCTTTAAAGATTTCCCAATCCTCTAGTTTCCCATTAATCTTTGCCACTTTGTATGCATTTTCTTTCAGTTTGATACCCTCCTTTATTTCCTTAGATATCCGTGCCTGATTATCTCTTTTTCTACAGTCCTTCTTTATCACTGGTATATATTTTTGCTGAGCACTGTGAAAAATTGCTTTGAAAGTCCTCCACTGTTCCTCAATTGTCCTGCCATAAAATCTTTGCTCCCAGTCTACCTTAGCCAACTCCTCCCTCATCCCATTATAAGCACAAGACACTGGTATTAGATTTTACCTTCTCATGTTCCATCTTTAAATTCAACCATACTATGATTGCTTCTTCCGAGAGGATCCCTAACTGTAAGATCATTAATTATTCCTGTATCATTACACAGGGACCAGATCTAGGATAGCTTGCTCCCTCGTAGATTCCATTACATACTGTTAAGCTATCCTGGATACATTCTATGAGTTCCTCCTCAAGACTGCCTGAACCGATTTGGTTTGACCAATTGACACATAGATTAAAATTCCCTATGATAATTGCGATACCAGCTTTACATGCTTCAGTTATTTCTTTGTTTATTTCTCGCCCCACTGTGATGTTATTATTTGGTGGCCGATAGACAACGCCTATCAGTGACTTTTTCTCCTTACTATTTCTAATTTCCACCCAAATGGATTCAACCTCTATTTCCATAGAACCTATATCATCTCTCACTACCGCCCTGATGTCATCCTTAAATATCAGAGCTACACCACGTCCCTTACCTTCCTATCTGTCCTTCCGAACAGTCTGATACCCCTGGATATTTAACACCCAGTCATGACCACCTGCAACCATGTCTCTGTAATGGCCACCAAATCATACTCATTTGCGATGAATTACCTTGTTTCGAATGCTACAAGCATTCAGATAAAGTGCCTTTATGCTAGTTTTTGTACCTTCTTTTTGAATCCTCCATTAATAACATCTGCTGAGTTCTCCTTCCTTTTAACTTTTTTCCTGATTTTCGATGTAGTTGGAACCTTCTCTCCACATGCTAACCTGCTGCTTTGCTTTCCATTAACCATTATACTTCCTGTAGTTTTACTCTTCCCTTCCCCCCAAACTTGCTCGTTTAAAGTCCTTGTGACCACCCTATTTATCCTTTTCACTAGAACACTGGTCCCAGATTGGTTCAGTTGAAGACCGTCCCATCGGTACACGTCCCTCCTGTTCCAATACTGATGCCAATGCCCCATGAAATGGAACCCCTCTTTCCCGCACCATTTCTTTAGCCACGTGTTAACTTCCCTAATTTTCTCAACCAATGCCAATTTGCACGTAGCTCAGGTAGTAATCCAGAGATTATAACCCTTGAGGACCTGTTGTTTAATTTAGTTCCTAATGCTTGATAGTCCCCAAACAAGTCCTCTTTCCTAGTCTTGCCTATGTTATTTGTCCCAACATGGACCACAACTGGATCCTACCCCTCCCACTCCAATATCCTTTCAAGTCGGTCAGAGATGTCCCTCACCCTGGCACCGGGCAGGCAACATACCATGCGGGACTCACAATCTGGTTTACAAGGGATGCTATCAATCCCCCTAATTATAGAGTCCCCTCTAACTGCCACTTGTCTTTTTGCTCCTCCTCTTGAATAGCCTCCTGTACCACGGTGCAGTGGCCAGCTAGCTCATCTTCCCTACAGCCCTTTTCCTCATCAACATAGGGAGCAAGTACTTCACACCTGTTGGACAAGGTCAAGAGCTGAGACTCCTCAGTTCCTGAATTCAGGATTCACCTAACCTGCCTCATTTGCAGTCACACCCTGCTGTCCCTTACCACTGACCGAATTAGAAGTACGTAATCTACTGGTTGTGACTGCCTCCTGAAACAAAGTGTCCAGGTAACTCTCCCCCTCAGACTCCAGCTCATTAATTTTGAGCCAAAGTTCTTTAAGCAACCAACACTTGCTACAGATGTGGTCACTACAGCTCGCAGTGGGATCTGCCAGCTCCCACATCATACAACTACAGCACATCACCTGCCCAGCCATCTCTACTTAGTTAATTAATTTAATTTGTTTTGTTTTATTTTAGTTTTGCAGTGTTCTTTTTCAAATTTAGCACAGATTTCCTACCAGCTAATCAGGTCACAGCGTCCATTTTCAGGTTTTTCTTTCCGGAAGTTAGATGTACACTCAGTGCTGCTGTTGTTGCTCTGCCCTCTGTCTGCTCCTTGGAGGCTAGGCCATGGATCTCCGAGGTCAGTTCAATTTTTACTCTGTCTCTAACCCCGTGCTGTACCTGTCCTGAGAATGTTTGATGAGGACAGTGTAGAGAGAGCTTTATCCTGTCTCTAATGTCTGCTGTATCTGTCCTAGGAGTATTTGAATGGGAAAGTGAATCACAGAAGTGTAATGGTGCAGAAAGAGGCCATTTGGCCCATTGTATCTGCACTGGCTGTCCAAACAAGCATCATGGCATAGGGCCATTCCCCTGCCTTTTCCCTGTACCTCTGGAAGGAAAGATTCACTGTATATCTAGCTTGCATTGGGAGTGGTTGATCAGAGAATGTAGGGGGTGAGTACTACTCTGCACCTAATTGATACTGTACTAGACCATGAAGTGTTTGAAAGGACAGTATAGAGGGAGCTTTATTCTGGATTTAATTTGCTATAGTTGATCAGAACTTAGCAATTTATTCATTCATAACTTACTAGAATTAATGCTCAGTTATTTTCTCTAAAATCTTTATGGTCTTTAGTCTAATAAGCTAGCAATAGTTTGAACATTGTTGGGCTAGAAACTATTAATATATTATTGCTTTTATTCAGGACAGTGATATCTGGTCACTTAGATTGCATAATTACGTTTTTGTCATGTTTAATAATTTTTAAAAAATTAGATTTGTGTCCAAAGTTGCTTTTGTTATATATCTGAAATAGTTACCTTGTTACTTATTCGCTATCAAGTCATCTTCATTTGTTAAAAAATGTAAGAGATTGCACACTGATTAAAGAGTAAAGTGTAAATAGAGTGCTTATATCTTTGATGACTAATATTAGGACGGCAGCTATCCTTATCTCTCAGCAATTGACTAGCAACTTATGCCACTTCTGCCTGCACTGCACCTTTACTGTGAGCACAGCATTTTAAAACATAAATTGACATTGCCATTTGTCAATAAAACCATTTGGAAAGTGGAAAAAATGAAGCAACCAGCTTTCAATGACACATCAGGGTGTTGCTATCAGGAATCAAAAACCAGGTTACACAGCTGTTAATTCAATTAAATAAACCAGGAAGCGGTAGCGGGGCAAGGCTTTATTTCAATAAATGTTCAAGGTGGGACCCTTTTACAATTGGAAGAGATTTCAACACCAGTATAATAATTCAGCAAGATTACACAAAGTTGCTCTGCATTCCTCTGCACTACTATTGCATTTCTACACTGACTAATGTTTCACAAATCAGTTGCTTTTCCTCTTCATCAGCAATCTAATATGACCCCATCAAGCCATGTAGAATGTTGCTGTGTCACTCACACATGGACAGCTGGTAACCACAGAAGATAGGTCTATGGTGACTGTCCCGAAAATTATGTGGCTGACCTTCAAAGGCCATCTTCAACTGCAGGACCTTCAAGGAATCGCTATTCCCCTCTGCCTTATGTACTGTAAATGACAGACCTACAGAACCCTTTCCCGTCAGCATATATCTCTCGGATAATGAAGCAAACATGAAAATTCCCTTTAATCACAATAGACATTTATGAGCTTTTGGCTCTTCCATTTTTGCATGAGCCAGCAAGTTGATATGGCCGAATAAGCGAGGAAAAGGGTGAGTTTCAGACCTGTTTTTTGGGCGGGTTTGAAAATGTAATCTTATGACATTCTGTCACTTTTTTAGACATAAGTGCGATTCTCACCAGTTTGGGTGGGATGAAGTCTAATCTTGCTGCTGAAGCCAGCTTCAGAGTGCTCAGGATGCCATTGCACAGGCGCCCCAAACTCCCAGTGAACCTGGAAACCTCCAGCCACCTCCCCTTCCCCTCATCATCGATAGCAGTATAACAGCCCCCCTCCCCCTCCATGGTGGCACAGTGGTTAGCATTGCTGCCACAAAGCGCCAGGGACCCGGGTTCGATTCCTGACTTGGTTCACTGTCTGTGCGGAGTCAGCATGTTCTCCTTGTGTCTGTATGGGTTTCCTCCAAGTACTCCAGTTTCCTCCCACAGTCCTATGCTGATTAGGTGCATTGGCCATGCTAAATTCTCCCTGAATGTACCCAAACAAGTGTCGGAATGTGGTGACTAGGGGATTTTCATGTGATTTCATTACAGTGTTAATGTAATCCTACTTGTGTCACCAATAAATAAACTTTAAAACTAAATCATGGCAACAAGGGTCGCTGGCATCGAGGACTCTCCTGATGAATCTCTTGTCGCAGCCCATCCTGCACCTCTTTGCCAGTCTCTGCCCATCTGCTGATTACCCCTGTGCCAGGCTCCAACTTCTCACCCACCCCCTGTGTCAGACTCTCCCCACCAATCACCCGCTGTGCCGGATTTCCCTCCCATCTGCAGAGCTCTTCCCCTTGTCCCTCCCCACCCGCAGAGCTCCCTTGTCCCTCCCCACCCGCAGAGCTCCCTTGTCCCTCCCCACCCGCAGAGCTCCCTTGTCCCTCCCCACCCGCAGAGCTCCCTTCCTTCCCCTCCCTGCAGAGCTCGCCCCTTGCCTCCCCCGTCATAACCCCACTCCCTTGGCAATGCTCCTGACACAGTTGTGGTGCCTGGTGGGCAGCGCCAGAGTGCAAACTGGGCACAGCCAGGCTGGTACTATGAAATGAGCGCTGTCCAGCTATGCCCCCAACCACTTGGCCCCCAACAGCGTCACTTACATTCCATGCGGCATGAAAATAGGCACAAATCTGATTTTCGCTCAGCGGCAAGCCGGTAAGATCATGCCCATGATCTTGGTTCTTTCTGTACGTTTTCAATGCACAGAGAACCTGTTAAAATTAAGTAATGGGAGTGGCCTATAGAATTCAGCCAGACAGGGCTTCTCTGCTGGTACATGTGTTCCCAGGGAAGTGCAGTCCGAAATTTACGAGCTGTACACAATCAGACTGCACCATGAAAATAATCATTTTTAAAAACAGTTAAACTAAGTCATTTATTTCAGAATAAAAATCCCAAAATGTGAAAGTTCTGAGTCCAACACTGGCAAAACAATTGAACACAACCCAGAAAAAAATCAAGTCAGAATTTTGATGCTCTGTTTAAACTATGGGTGGGATTTCCCCTGAAAAACACAGAATACAATAGCGGGTGCCTAAAGCGCCATTCAACCCGCCAGCCGCAATGGCAAGGTTCGCACTGTATTGTGCGCTTCCAACTTCATTAAATATCTATGCACAGGGATCATGCCATATTGCTGGCAGACAGTCTCTGATTCATCCAACCTGCTGTGAGTTCAGTGCTCCTTAATTCTGGGCACCTTATTTAAACGACACCCTTTCATAGTGTTTGCATTCTCTGCGGTTTAACACAAATCCACAGAAGATATGTCACCTAAAGGAAAAAAGCATACTGCACCCAAATTCAGTGACACCTCACTGGAGTGCCTGTTGGATGCAGTTGAAGTTCGCAGCGATTGCTTCTAGTCCCATTCCCACACCCCTCTGCCTGAGGGAGTTCCAGCAAGGTGACAAATCCAGCTTAGGAGGCAGTTGAAATGGTGGGCAATGCCAACTCCCTGCAGAAAAGGTCAACCACCCATTGCAGGAAGAGAACAAATGATCTGTTCTGTCAGAATATGTCACCATCTTATCACTCTCAACACGCAGACTCACAGGATTTAACTCTCTGCCACCTCAAGTGACATCACCAATCATTCTCACATCTCCATCTGATCTCATCTCCTCTGGCTGGAGCTTGCATCCTTATCCTGTCCAAGACTCCACTTGCCACCAATAAATGCCAGGCATCCTTATCATCTGCACTTGCATGTATTTTGTTCACACTCTCTCCATCTGTTTTCATGCAGGACAAGTTGGCTGACAATAAGATAGGTCCCATGCTCCAGAGGAATCACCGAGCTTATGGTTCTCACAGACTTTGAAAACAGTCAGACAACTGGCCAGATAGGATGTGGACCTGCCATGCACAAATTTTCTCCTTTCTTTCTCTGGCACCTCTGGAAAGCTGCTGAGTGCAGTCAGGAGCCAGGCCCTCAACTCCAGCTTCAATGACATCTCCAATGAGAAACCTGAAGACAGCACCTTTGAAGACACATCACAGCACTTACCTACATCCTCTACCAGCACAGAGGTGCACACCTCAGTGGGACCTAGCCCTAAAATAGCCTCAGGGTCACAATCAGGTGAACACAGCACACAAATTGATCCACAGCAGGCTCCATACTCTTGGTGGTCTCCTCAGTGCAGTATTGATGATAGAGACACAAGAGTAAGCATTTGTTTCCAAAGGTTCACTTTTGGTCAATAAATCTGCAATTGAGGCCTTAAGACCTCTTGCATGTCAGTGAATCTTAGTTCCTGAAATGGTGCCAGCACATAAATGTTCCCCATAATCCCATCCCCACCACCCCAAGCCACATGACAGCTTTGGTCAGGCGACTGGACGTCCTTTCAATCCAAATGCTCGTCCTAATCTGCACTCTAAGATTCCACAGTTTGCACTAACCATGAGTGAGAATGATCAGTGTCTACACTGCAATAATTACAAGATCCAGAAGCTTCTCCTTTGTGAGTGTTTCAAGGCCAAATTTCCAAGAGTGCCCTCAAGTTTGTCCAATTGTTCTGCAGTCCCATAATACTCTGGTGAATTTGAAGACTATGAATGAGCAGGTAAAACTGGGGGAACAATCACTGCCATTTTGAAGGATCAATGTTGCTTGAATAGGCATATTTGCTTTGCTTGACTGTCATTTAAGCAGTTGCTAACATGTCTCAGCTGTGACTCTGTCCTCATTTTGGAATTAACATTTCAGTTGGGTAGCCCTTTAGCGCCACCCCCAGTTATGTGTTTCGTGCAACCTTCCCCACCTAATGCTGTCAGTGAAGCCATTCCCCTGCAGCCCCTTCTCTTCCCGCAGTCATAGAATCATAGAATTCCTACAGTACAGAAGCAGCCCATTTGGCCCATCGAGCCTGCACTGGTAACAATCCCACCCAAGCCCTATCCCCATAACCCCACGTAATTACCCTACTAGTCCCTCTGTCTCTAAGCGACAATTTAGCATCGCCAATCAACCAAACTGCACATTTTTGGACTGTAGGAGGAGCACCCAGAGGAAACCCACACTGACATGGGTAGAACGTGCAAACTCCACACAGTCACCCGTGGTCAGGTGGGTGCATTCCTGGCAGCAGCTACCACCTCACTGGTGGCTATACTGAACATTGAAGCTCTGGCTCAACAACTCTTGGTGTGCAGGTCGTTCACCCTCGGTCTGTTATCCTGGGGAAAATCTGCCACTGCTTAGGTGCTTGATTGGTACTTAATAATTAACCTGGAAAGAGGTGACGCAGGCCTCTCGCTCACTCACCAGCCAGCAGGCAAAAGCCTGTTGCCTCTGTTAAATTTCACTCTCAATGTGATGCTTATAGATTGTTGACTATTTGACCAAGGAGGGATTTGTTTTTTTTAAATTAAGCTGAAAGCTTTACGCTATAACTCAAGATTTTGCTTGTTAAAGATTAATTTTCAAAGGTCCTATATCCTGGAGCAACTGAGTTGAAGGAGGAATTGGGATGTCAGTGAAATTTATTTAAAGATAATGAGTAAGATATGGAAAATTATAGGCCACTTGTTCCCATTTTGTTGTAGCCAGGTTCACAAACAGCAAGGTTGCAACACACAGGATGTAACACATCCCTGATTCGTATATGCTTCAATTGGTAAAACTGTATGCTGGATAGAACAATTTTGGAGCACAGAGAATTGTGAACATTGTAGCTATCATTGTAGTCTGATTGCCATTAGGGTTAATATGATGGGTGATTATTAGCAGGAGTGTAGTGAGGTGGAAACCTTTTTAACCACCTGGAATATGTTTGAACCAGAACTGGCAACTCCAGCCATAGTTGGGTGGCTGCTATGCTTTTTTTTAAGAAACTCTGGGGGTGGGATTTTCTGGCCCCTCCTGACAATTGACCTTCCAATCCCACTGAAGTTGACAGAAATTTGAATGATTTACCACATCCAACCCTGGGGTATTTTTGCCTTGGTGGGGCTGGAAAATCCCAATCTAGAATTCGCATTTGAGATCTTGGGTGGGAATGTATTCCTGCGCACACAGCAGCAAGAGTTATCACTACAATAAACCAATTTGGCCAAAACATCACATAAATCAAAGAAAATATTTAATTGGTATTGGAAAATATGGCTCAGAAAATTAACTACCCTACACAGTGCACATAACTCCTCCAATTACACAATCTGGATCCCAGAATGGCATTATCAAAAATATAAAGTCCAAGCCAGACACAGAAACTGTTCAAACTGTGTAACAAACCTAAACAATAATTTGTTATGGACAGTGGGGAGGGGTAAAGCTGAACTCATTTATTCTCCTGCTATCTGCCCATAAGTGGAAGTTTTTGTTATTGTTTTAAACAATGGCTGTGGCACTCACTCTATAAACCCATTGTTTGTGACTTGCAGAAAACTCTCTCGGGTTAAATCAGAAATATAGTCTATTCAGACATTCAAACCCGGGGTGGAGGATGATCACAACACACACTCACTCACACACACTGAATAACTTAATAAAACAACCACCAAAATGGAATGCAATCCCTTGATTGCCAAAGTCCAGAAATCCCAAATCCAGAGTGGATTCCCTCGCACAGAAATTCTACTTTAGGAGGGTTCCTGGCTAAAGGGAAAAATGCAGAATTCCTTTAAAGATAATGGAAACACAGTGCGATAAGGTTGATATTCAAAGACAGCCTTTGAGGAGGTCTTGCTGCAGACTGCTTGGTCGGCCTGTAGTTCTGCTGCTGGATGTTTTGCAGGTTGGAGTTCAATCAGCAGACTGCCCTCTGAGTTCTCAACGAGATATATAAAATGGTCACTTGAGCCAAGCAATCTCCTTACCCCACATTGATTTCATAAATGCATGTTCATCTGGTCTCAGGACCTGACTTTTCTTTAGTGGTTTATAATTTCCCATTTGTTAGTGTCTGAAAGAGTCATTATCCATGTTGATGCTATGGTCTTGTTAGATCTAGATGGGTAAGCTTATAAAGATGCAAATGACATCCATTTCCATTCAATAATTCTTTTTTGAAATGGACCTTGACAGTCCCATGTGAAAGATTCCATAAATGATATCTCAGAGCACATCACCAGTGCAATCCATATAATGGGCGGGATTTCACTCGCTCGTCCCGAATCATAAAATCCCACCTGAGGTCAACGAATCTCCCCATTGTCCGTCACTCGCCTGCTTTGATTCCCATGGCAGGCGGGACGGTAGCATTCCAGTGAATGTCTCAATGGTCACTTAATAATTCCAGGTATCAGGTGACTTGTGGCATCCATTTTTTAGTTCAGCAAAGTTCATTCTTAACTAAGCACAAAAGAATAAAGTGTGATTTCTATAGTTTATGATTTTTTTCACGACTTGGGGCATACCAGTTCTTCTGCATGCTGTGAAAACTTGAATTCTATTTCATTTTAAAAAAAATATGTGGTCTTGTAAAAGACAACATTGAAGCAAAATGGTACACATTCATTCTCTCATCCACATTTGAAAGTTAAATACATAGCTAGCAGGTGCAATATCAGTTCCCTGCTGCATTTTTGAGGGTATTTTCTTAGCACGGAATTGGATAATATTGTCCTTTCCTGTGATGTGGCTAATTTTTAGGTTAGAGAGCTATAATAGCAGACTTCAGTGGAACAACTTGGTATTGATTGCTTTGAACTTTTCTGGAAATTTTAAAGCATTGTGCTCTGTTGCGGGGTTTCTTCAGAGACTACATTTTGCCGAAACTCGGTGAATAAAGAGGCTCACGAAGTCAGTATCCTGGTTAAAGATATACCTTTATTTGAGCAACAATCGCTGGGAGAGATAACATAGGTCAGTCCAACACCTCTCTGAAGAGAAGGCCCTGAGCATTCCAATACCACTCTGAAGTTACAATACATCAGACAGAACAATTATACATTTTCAAGTTTGCTTTTCCCGTCTTCACGTTAGTTATGAACCAGTCGTCATTGGTACAAATCAATCATGGTTAACAGTTGTCAAATACCGTAGCCAATTACATTCTACCCTCTGACATCATGGGATTTCATTGGTCCATAAATCGGGATGCTTCTTCCCCCTGTCGCTTAGCAACCCCTGACACTTAGCTATAGAGTTCAAAGGTACTGTTCTCACCAACTCTCAATTATGTCAATGGCCGAGTCAGAGGGACATAGATAAGCTGCAGAGCTGGGCTGAGAGGTGGAAAATGGAGTTTAATGCGGAAAAGTGTGAGGTGATTCACTTTGGAAGGAGTAACAGGAGTACAGAGTACTGGGCTAATGGTAAGATATTTGGTCGTGTGGATGAGCAGAGAGACCTTGGTGTCTATGTGCATAGATCCTTGAAAGTTGGCATCCAGGTTGATAGGGATGTTAGCTTTTATTGGTAGAGGGATTGAGTTTTGGAGCCATGATGTCATGTTACAGCTGTACAAAACTCTGGTGCGGCCGCACTTGGAGTATTGCGTACAGTTCACTATAGGAAGGATGTGGAAGCGCTGGAAAGAGTGCAGAGGAGATTTACCAGGATGCTGCCTGGTTTGGAGGGTAGGTCTTATGAGGAAAGGTTGAGGGAGCTAGGGCTGTTCTCTCTGGAGCAGAGGAGGCTGAGGGGAGACTTAATAGAGGTTTATAAAATGATGAAGGGATAGATAGAGTGAACGTTCAAAGACTATTTCCTCGGGTGGATGGAGCTATTACAAGGGGGCATAACTATATGGTTCATGGTGGGAGATATAGGAAGGATATCAGAGGTAGGTTCTTTACGCAGAGAGTGGTTGGGGTGTGGAATGGACTGCCTGCAGTGATAGTGGAGTCAGACACTTTAGGAACATTTAAGCGGTTATTGGATAGGCACATGGAGCACACCAGGATGATAGGGAGTGGGATAGCTTGATCTTGGTTTCAGATAAAGCTCGGCACAACATCGTGGGCCGAAGGGCCTGTTCTGTGCTGTACTGTTCTATGTTCTATGTTCTATGTAGTTCTGGTCACCGCATTATAGGAAGGATGTGGAAGCATTGGAAAGGGTGCAGAGGAGATTTACCAGGATGTTGCCTGGTATGGTGGGAAGGTCTTATGAGGAAAGGCTGAGTGACTTGAGGCTGTTTTCATTAGAGAGAAGAAGGTTAAGAGGTGACTTAATAGAGGCATACAAGATGATCAGAGGGTTAGATAGGGTGAACAGTGTAAGCCTTTTTCCTCGGATGGTGATGGCTAGCACGAGGGGACATAGCTTTAAATTGAGGGGTGATAGATATAGGACAGATATCAGAGGTAGGTTCTTTACTCAGAGAGTAGTAAGGGCGTGGAATGCCCTGCCTGCAACAGTAGTGGACCCATCAACATTAAGGGCATTTAAAGGGTCATTGGATAAACATATGGATGATATTGGAATAGTATAGGTTAGATGGGCTTTAGATTGGTTTCATAGGTCAGCGCAACATCGAGGGCCGAAGGGCCTGTACTGCACTGTAATGTTCTATGTTCTATGTTCAGACAGTTGATATTCCCATGTCTGAGAAGCACTGTCTTATCAGTACCAATTGAACAGCTCTATTCATACTATAGCTTTGGGAACCCATACTGTCCGTAACTTATGCTGATAAGAATATACACATTCTGTAGTTTCATTGTTTCAAAGAATATGATTTGTTTCACTCAGTCTTCATCCCATCATGCTGTTGGGCAGCCTGCTTTTGGCTAAAGTGCACAGGTTACTTTAAAATTACATTTTAAAATCCAAAAAACATGTTTAAATCAGAAATACTTGTTCAAATCTCTTACTTGTTTAAATCTCTTACTGCGATTATGTGTCTTTATGCAGACAGTACCCCGGTTAGTCTGTCAGTCTGATCTGGAGTCATCGCACTTAGTGCTAATAGTTTTATGAGTCTTAAATCCCTGATTATTTGAAATTTCTTCAACATGTTCCGTGTACACTAGGATCTTTCAGTGTCCATGGTGAACATAGATTTCAAAAAGTAAGAGAGCTAGAAGGAGACCCACGGTTTCTTTCCCAACCAAGGACCAGCTTTTCTGGTGTTGAGTGAACTTTTCAGAAAAATAGCAAATTAGATGCTCAATTCTAGAATATCTTCCTTGAGTAGGATAGCTCCCAGCCCCAGATGGCTGGGATCTATGGCCACTCTAAAAGGTTTGCTAAAGTCTTGGACACCTAACACCAGTTTGTTTACCAGGATGGCTTTCAATTTTGCATAAGTCTCTTATCACGGCTCTGTCCATCCCACTGTCCAATTTTTTTAAAGTACATCTGTTAAGTAGGCAGTTATGATGTTAAAGTTCAGGACAAACCTTTTCTAGAACCCTCATTCCTAAAAATTGGTTTCCCTTTGGCTTTTGGGAGTAGGAAAATTGACTACGGGAAGTAGTTTTTGCTTTGTAGGGTAGCTTCTTTCCCTGTCCCACGACATGTGCCTTTGCAAACTCATTTTTTTCCCCCAAGTTCACCATCATATTTTCCCTCTTCAGACTCTGGAACACTGCCTGCAGGTGGTCTAAGTGATCATGCTAGGTGTTACTATGTACGATCAAGTCATCCAGATACACTGAACAATTGCTAGGTCCAACTGCTACCTGATTTGTCAACCTCTGAAATGTTGTTGGGTTATTTTTGAATAAATTGGAATAAACCATCCAGGATGATAAAGGCTGAGCTTTCCCTCTCCATGGGAGTCAAAGGACTTGCCAGCACCCTTTTGAAGATTGTGTTGAGGTAGGGTGAGTGGTCCAACTTATCTGCAATCCTTAAATTGACTAGGAGTCAGTCCCAATTACTGCATTTTACGTTCCAGTAGTCAGTGCAGAGTTGTTTTGATCCAGCGAACTTCGGATCGACCGGTACAATGAGGGAGCTCCACCTACTCTGGCTAGGCTCAATGATGTCACTATCCAGCATGTATTGGATTTCCTGTCTGACCTGAGCCAGCTTGCCAGGATTCAGCCAATAAGGGTTTTGATTGGTTGATTGTCTCTCATGCCCACTTCATGAACTGTTACTTAGTATGCTCCAGTTATTCCCTACTAACTTATTTACATTTTTGAGGAGGGAAATTACATTTTTCCTCTGCTCTTTGGTCAGATGTGTTAATTGGGCATTCAAGGGACAGAGTACACTGCTGCCTCACAGCACAAGGGAACCGGGTTCAATTCCAGCCGAGGTGACTATCTGTGTGGAGTTTGCACATTCTCCCCATGTCTATGTGGGTTTCCTCTGGGTGCTCGGTTCCTCTCACAGTCCAAAGATGTGTGGGGTAGGTTGATTGGCCACGCTAAATTGACCCTTAATGTCAGGGGGATTAGCAGAGTAAATACATAGGGTTCCGGGAATAGGGCCTGGATGGGATTGTGGTCGGTGCAGACTAGATGGGCTGAATGGCCTCTTTCTGCACTGCAGGGATTCTATGATTCTATGAGGTCCTTCAAAATTCTGGAGTTTGCCAACCTGGTAGCTGAGGGTTTAAGAGAGGGACCCTCCAATCCCTTCTTCTCAGCTGATGCTTCCTGGCTGCATCAGACTTTCTTCACCCTCCGACAAACACTCACTAGTTGACTGGGTTTTCTCTAATAACTCTTCAGCAAGTTAAGTGGCATAACTGGTGCATTCTTCTTTCAGGGGTGTGATCAGGTAATTTATTTCACTGATTGTTTTGGCCACTCAATACGGACCATTCGCTTTGATTGTCACCTTGCCCTGGTGGAGAGGCTTGAACGTCCTATTGATCCCGAGAACAATGCTGTCAGGAGTCTTAAACTCCTGGCAGGGTCACCCATGATGTAAGGTCAGAGGGGAGGGACCAGACAAAGCCCAATCCACAGCAAGTCCTCAACAGTGGATCACGCAGAACATACTCATATGGTATCAACAGCTGCGATGGCAGATGAAGGCTGATTTGGTGAGCAGGGGAACCTGCTCACAGGAGAACCAGGAGCAGTAGGGACATCCTCGGTCATCAAAGTTCCCTTGCCACTGGAACTGGACTTATCCTCTGTCAGGATCATGTGTTTACTGATGTGCAATGGCATACCCACGTTGTCCCGATGTCCCGTACCAGACATCTACATAGAGCAAATCAACACCCCCACCCATATATATAAGCCCTGTGGCAGTCGACAAAAGATGAGGGGGACAGGACCATGAGATCAGGAAGTCCCTAGCTTCGGACCAGATGTAGGCTATGGGGTTTGATTCAGTCATCTCACTCTTGGAACAACTATAGGTGAGCGTATCAGCAACTTTCTTCACAGCCCTCTTTAGGATTCACTCTGCTCACTCCGCATGAGGAAAGGTGCCTTAAAATAGTCTGTTCCATCTGCAACCTGGTTGGAAAACTACATCCAGGCAGCTCATCTACCTGCTGTCAGAAAATCAAAGTTAAACTCAATTTCGGAACCTGGAATGTACTAACCCACATGGATAATCAGCAAAACGATCGACCGGAATGGAGAACTGCCCTTGTTAACCGTGACTCAGATACTCCAACATTGACGTCGTTGCCCCTACAAAAGACCCGAAGAGCAGGCAAAGGGCTGCTGAGGGAAGATGGTGGTGGTTACATCCTCTTCTGGAGAGGAAAACCCGAAGATTAGTCCAGGACGCATGGAATTGGATTTGCCATCATGAACAAACTTGTCAGCCGACTCTCAAAGCTTCCTGTCAACATCAATGTGTGCATCATGACCCTCTGTCTACAACTTTCCAAGAACTAACATGTCGTGTGTGCGCTTACACCCCAAGCCATGATGCCAATGATAAGTCCAAAGAAGGCTTCTACTCCACTCTGGACATTATACTCCACAACGTTCTGGAGGAAGATAAGATCATCCTCCTTGGGGACTTCAATGCCAGAGTTGACAAAGACTCAACTCTGTAAAGTAACCATTAGAAAGGAAGGAATTGGGAATTGCAACTCCAACAGTTTCTCCTGCTCACCAAATGCAGAGAGCACCAGCTTTACATCACTAACACACTGTTCTGCCAAAAACACAAGTTCAAAACTTCCTGGAGATATCCACAATCATAGCACTGGCACATAACTGGCGGCACGGTAGCACAGTGGCTAGCACTGCTGCTTCACAGCTCCAGGGAACTGGGTTCGATTCCCGGCTTGGGTCACTGTCTGTGTGGAGTTTGCACATTCTCTTCGTGTCTGCGTGGGTTTCCTCCGGGTGCTCCGGTTTCCTCCCACAGTCCAAAGATGTGCAGGTTAGGTTGATTGGCCATGCTAAAATTGCCCCTTAGTGTACTGAGATGTGTAGGTTAGAGGGATTAGTGGGTAAATATGTAGGGATATATAGGGGTAGGACCTGGGTGGGATTGTGGTCAGTGCAGACTCGATGGGCCAAATGGCCTCTTTCTGCACTGTAGGGTATCTATGATGATGAAATTGACTATGTCATCATCCGATCCCGAAACCAAAAGGATGCCTTCATCACCAAAGCGATGACCAGTGCAGATGACTGCTGGACAGACCACTAGCTCATCTGTTCCTCTATGTCCATCAGACTACACCAGAAGCAATGGAGGATGAAGAAACAGCTCAGAAAAAAGATCCGTGTTGAGTGGCTCTAAGAACCAAGCATGCTAATAAACTTCCAACAGTCTTTTCTCTAAAGTGTTCATTCTAATAGAGTGGAGGAAAACCAGAAAGAGCTCAAGACAGCCATCCTCTCATGCTGTGAAGACCAGGAAACACCAAGACTGGTTTGATGAGAATGACCACACCATCCAAGACCTCATTGAAAAGAAGAGGAAAGCTCTCCATGCCTAACAAAATGACATAATCAGCAAGGCAAAGAGAAGAGCTCATCAATCACCAAAGACGGTAGTAAAAGAAGAACTAGGGAAATCAAGAGCTAATGGTGGACTGAGAAAGTTAAGGAGCTGCAACTCCTTGCTGACAAGCACGACACCTGGGGCTCCTTCAGTGCCACCAAGGCAATATATGGACCCAAATCCCTAGGCCTCAAACAAGTGATGCAATTATAGATGAGGACTTGTTTGAGGAAATCCCCAACTCCCCAAAGATGATCCTGGATGAAGTCGAAACCACCATTAAACAATGAAGAATGGAAAAGCCACAGGAGTAGACAGGATTCCAGCAGAGATTTTCAAACTTGGAGGAGAAGAAATCACCTGTCATCTCCATCAGCTGTTCCTGAAAATCTGGGACAGGGAAGAAATTCCTGCCGACCTCAGGGGTGCTGTTAACAGCACCTTCAAAAAAGGAGGCAAATAAGACTGTGGGAACCACCAAGGAATCTCCCTAGTCTCCATTGCTGGGAAAATCATCGTCCGAATCCTCTGAGGGAAAATTGAACAGAGACATGATTGAACATTACCCTGCAATGATCACCTGCCATCACCATGCTGGGGAGTCACTGTGAAATCCTTGAGTTGCCCTCCTTCCAGCCATTCCAGACCCAGAACCTCCCTTTCAGCTGTCATACAACATTAAGCATCACAGAGTTGAGACACCGAGACACTCCAGGTATGACAGTGCTTTCACAAAGTGGGTTGGATCTGGAAGAATACACCAGGCATTATTAGCCTCAGTCAGAACATTGTTAGCCTGTCACCTTTGGAGTAGTCTTGAGCACAACTTTTCACTACTATAGTGATTGTAATTGTTTAGGCACGTAAAGCCTGCACCCCTCGGCTACAATGTCTAGAGACCTTTGGAACATTTGGCAAGTGCACTTTCGCTACATTTACAGCTGGATCCATCGAAACTTTGTGCATTCCTCTAAGAGAAACAGTTGGCCATTCAAACCCAATCAACATTTGGCTCCAAAGCCGCTCTGGATTCTCACAAGAATGCACATCATGAGTTAAGGTGCCCAAATCCTTCACCTGGCATTTGAGTTTTCCTAACTTGTCTTAGCTGAGCCTTGCTCTCCATGTCCTGAAGCAGAAATTAATAAGGTGCTCCTTCATTCAGCTCAAACGTGCAGTAGTCGATTAGTCAACTCCTCCCACAAGCCCTCAAACCCATCACTCCCTGGTAATTGTTTCTCTTTGGCTCATTTCAACTGCTTCATTCCATCAGCTGTCAAAATGGTGGCACTCCTTCTAGAGTCATAGAGGTCGACAGTCCAGAAAAATGCTCTTCAGCACATCACATCTGCACCAGTCAAGGACAAAGCACCTAACTATTCTAATTCCATTTTTCAGCACTTGTTCCGTGGCCTTGTATGCCTTGTCATCGCAAGTGTACATCTAAATACCTCTTAAGTGTTATGAGACTCTCTGCCTCCACCGTCTTTTCAGGCAATGAGTTCCAGACTCCCATCACCCTCTGGGTAAAAAGGTTTTTCCTCGCAAGCCCTCTAAACCTCCTACCCCTTAACTTAAATCTATGCCCCCTCGTCACTGATCCCTCCACCAAGAGGAAAAGTTTATTCCTGTCTACTCTATCTATGCCCCTTATAATTTTATACATCTCAATCTGCTCCAAGGAAAACAGCCCAGTCTAACCAATCTCTCTTCATAACTAAAACTCTTCAGCCCAGGCGACATTCTGTAAATCTCCTCAGCACGCTTTCCAATGCTATCACGTCTCTCCTATAATGTGGATTCCAGAACTGTACACAATGTTCAGCTGTGGCCTAACCGTGTGGCCTATTACAAGACCAGCTTCCAACTCTTTCACCATTCAATTCTCTCCTTTCGTTCGGGAAGAGTATCACGAGCAAGTTCTCCTCCTTCTGATCACTCTCCTGCCTCCCCCTCTAAACCTGGAGCCCGTCGTAATTCTTGATAATATCCCTATCCTCCCTCTGAACTGTTGATGTTTTGATGCTCCATGTCAACCTCACTCCTCTCCACCTCAAAGCTCCTTGCAATGTGACCAACTGAGAGCCCCCCCATGAGACCACCGAGTGCCCCCCCCATCCCCTTTAGTTACCATTTGCCGATTTACAGGCTGCATTTATCATTTGATTTATTATTGTCACATGTATTAGTAATCAGTGAAAAATATTGTTTCTTGCACACAAAACAGACAAAGCATACCGTACATAGAGAAGCTAAGGAGAGGGTGCAGACTGTAGTGTTACAGTCATAGCTAGGGAGTAGAGAAAGATCAACTTAGTGCGAGGTAAGTCCATTCAAAAGTCTGATGGCAGCAAGGAAGAAGCATTTCTTGAGTCGGTTGGTACGTGACCTCAAACTTTTGTATCTTTTTCCTGACAGAAGGAGGTGGAAGAGTGTGTGTCTGGGATGCGTGGGGTCCTTAATTATACTGGCTGCTTTTCTGAGGCAACAAGAAGTGTAGGTGGAGTCAATGGATGGGAGGCAGGTTTGCGTGATGGATTGGGCTTCATTTATGACACTTTGTAGTTTCTTGCAGTCTTGGGCAGAGCAGAAGCCATACCAAGCTGTGATACAACCAGAAAGAATGCTTTCTCTGGTGCATCTGTGAAAGTTGGAGAGAGTAGTAGCTGACATGCCAAATTTCCTTAGTTTTCTGAGAAAATAGAGGCGTTGGTGGGCTTTCTTAACTATAGCATCAGTATGGGGGGGACCAGGACAGGTTGTTGGTGACCTGGACACCTAAAAACTTGAAGCTCTCGACCATTTCTATTTTGTCCCCATTGAAGTAGATAGCGGCATATTCTCCACTGCTCTTCCTGAAGTCAATGACTATCTCCTTCATTTCCTTGACATTGAGGGAGAGATTATTGTCGTCACACCAGTTCAATCAGATTCTCTATCTCATTACTGTACTCTGTCGCGTCATTGTTTGAGATCCGACCCACTATGGTAGTGTTGTCAGCAAACTTGAAAATCGAGTTGAAGGGGAATTTGGCTACACAGTCATAGGTGTATAAGGAGTATAGTAGGGGGCTGAGAACACAGCCTTGTGGGGCACCGGTGTTGAGGATGATCGTGGAGAAGGTGTTGTTGCTTATCCTTACTGATTCTAGTCTGTGGGTTAGGAAGTCTAAGATCCAGTCACAGAGGGAGGAGCCGAACCCCAGGCCATGGAGTTTGGAGATGAGTTTTGTAGAAATAATGGTGTTGAAGGCTGAGCTGCAGTCAATAAATAGGAGTCTGACATCGGTGTCTTTGTTATTTAGGTGTTCCAGGATTGAGTGCAGGGCCAGGGAGATGGCGTCTGCCGTGGACCTGATGCAGCGGTCGGCGAACTGTAGTGGATCCAGGCAATCTGGGAGGCTGGAATTGATTTGTGTCATGATTAACCCTTCGAAGCACTTCATAATGATGGATATCAGTGCCACCGGCCAATAATCATTAAGGTTTTTCTTTGGTACCTTGAAGCAGATAGGGACCTCCGGTTGATGTAAAGAGAGGTTGAAGATGTCTGCGACTACCCCCACCAGCTGATCCACGCAGGATCTGAGTGCTCGTCCAGGTACCCCATCCGGTCCAGCCGCTTTCCGTGGGTTGACTTTTGAAAAGGCTGCTCTGACATCTGCAATGGTGACCTCAGATACAAGTTCATCCGAGCCTTCCAGGGTGGAGGGCATGCTGTAGCTGACCTCTTGCTCAAAACGGGCATATGCCTCCCTGACTGCAACTGTGTTAGCTGCAGCCCAAAACCAAGATGTGTGAAGCACTGGCTATGCCCTGTATATTATGTTGTGCATGCCTGACAGTGAATGGACAGGCCCTAACTCTCGCTGGACTATGACCAGGTCATGCATGCCATGTACAGTCTTGTAGCATAGTGTGTATGCCCCAGGACTGTCTCTGTTTCCTGTCCCCGACTACGTAGTGCACTCTGCCCCAAGACTGCCTCAGACTTTACCCCCTCTTCCTTCCCCCCCAAGTCATGTGGCTCTGTTGACCCCTTCCCCTTATGTGCTCCAGTCAGACACCAGCCCCCTCCTTAGTCAAGCATAGACCTTCCAATGCCTTCCCTTGCATCTATCTAGTCTTACCCTGCCCTCCCATCCACCCCAGTCAAGTGCATGCCTGTGGGCTTCCAACCCCCTTCTTTTGTTTCTGTCTAGTCTCACTCCTGACTTCCCCACCCCAATCAAGTGTGGACCTTTCAACCTCTTTCCTTGTCTTTGCCTAGTCTCACCCTTCCCCTCCCCTTCAATCAAGCATGTGCCTTACAGACCCTACTTCCACCCCTCTGCTCTTGCCTTTACACAGAGTCGAAGCTGTCTAGTGAAATGTAGGTCAGTGCTGCGTGCACAGAAGTTAAAAGTCATGAAAACTACCTTTTGGCCACAGGCCAAATTTTCTGGTTCTTCCAGCATGTTTGCCACCTTAAATTGAGAACAGATAACTTAACCTTTGCCTTATAGTACCCATTAATCTCCACCGAAGTGCTCTGTCTGCACAACAGTAACAGTCAAGTGAGGATGAGCCATGAGGCAGGTGATGTGCAAGGAAACATGGAAATAGGGATGGAGTTTGCCATGTTTTTGTCCTTGCCTGCCAACCTGGTAGCATGCTTCTGATGTGCGTTATCACACATGAGGCTTGAGATGCTCAAGGAAATAAAGGCTTTTATTTACTGTTACAACGAAGCTACCATGTATAGTACACGATCCCAGACTGAGGGGTCCCAGACAGAGCAGTGACCTTTATACCTCTCCCAGGAGGCGGAGCCCGACTGGGATGTACCATAATAACTATAATACAGGTGTAACAGCCCAACCCTAACCCCAAAAGCAACAAGTAGAACAACCCATCCCTAACCCCAACAGCAACATATATACATACTCGTAGTACTGGCCAGACCCTGGCTCAGTGCTACCTAGTGGGGAACAACGATGGTTCACCACATTCACCCCTCCTTTGAAGACAAAGGCCGGCGGGGTACAAAAAAAACAGAATAATTTGTATCAGTCTATAAGTTCAGACGGTTAGGGGGACCGCACCGTCGTTTTGACCTCCTCAACACCGGTGATGACACCGGAGTAGGCACTCGCGGTGGCGTTCTCCCCAAGGTGATGTCCAACGGTTCCTCCACAGTCTCACAGGCCGGCTGACCCCGAGGTGATGATAATCCGTTGAGTTCCGACACGCCCTGAAGTGGTGACCATCTCCTGGACTCAGGCAAGCTGTACACGGGAGTAAAAGGGTTAAGTAATGGTCCCGATACTGCCCGCGCCGTGTCAGGAGGGGAAACAATAGTTGGAGGGTCTCTAACAGGAGGTATGGGAGCGACAGGGGTTTCTATGTCCCCTGCTGGCGCCAGGTCTCGAATCGAGACCGTGTCCTCTCGCCCGTCAGGGTATGCCACATAGGCGTACTGAGGGTTGGCGTGGAGGAGATGGACCTGTTTGACCAACGGGTCGGACTTGCGGGCCCTTACATGTCACCGCAGGAGGACAGGTCCTGAGTACGTCAACCAAGACGGTAATGAGGTCCCAGAGGAAGACTTCCGAGGGAATGAAAACAGCCTCTCATGAGGAGTAGCGTTGGTTGCCGTACACAGGAGTGAGCGTATGGAATGGAGCGCATCAGGGAGCACCTCTTGCCAACGGGAGACTGGAAGGCTTTTTGACTTCAACGCCAGTAAGACAGCCTTCCAGACTGTAGTATTCTCACGTTCCACCTATCCGTCACCCCTAGGGTTGTAGCTCGTGGTTCTACTAGAGGCAATCCCGTATGAGAGCAGGTATTGCCTCAAGTCATCGCTCATGAACGACGAGCCCCTATCGCTGTGAATGTAGCAGGGGTACCCGAACAGAGTAAAAAGATCACGGAATGCCTTGATAACCGTAGCAGCGGATGTATCAGAGCAGGGAATAACAAAAGGGAATCTAGAGTACTCGTCAATGATGTTGAGGAAGTACACATTCCGATCTGTCGAGGGAAGGGGGCCCTTAAAGTCGACACTCAGTCTTTCGAAGGGACGAGTGGCCTTGACGAGTTGTGCCCGGTCAGGTCGGTAAAAGTGCGGTTTGCATTCCGCGCATACCCGACAACTTCTCGTTATGGACCTGACATCCTCCACCGAGTAGGGCAGATTGCGGGCTTTTACGAAGTGGTAGAGCCGAGTGACCCCAGGATGGCATAGGTCATTATGGAGAGCCTGCAAACGGTCCTCCTGTATACTGGCGCATGTTCCACGCGACAGGGCATCCGAGGGCTCGTTGAGTTTCCCTGGACGATACATGATGTTGTAATTATAGGTGGAGAGTTCGATTCTTGTCGTTCTTGATCTTGCCCCGCAGCGTGTTATTGAACATGAACGCCACGGACCACTGGTCCGTGATCAGGGTGAACCGTTTTCCCACCAAGTAATGGCGCCAATGCCTGACGGCCTCCACAATGGCCTGGGCCTCCTTTTCCACCGCTGAATGTCGGATTTCGGGGCCTTGGAGGGTGCGGGAAAAAAAGGCGACGGGCCTGCCCGCCTGGTTAAGTGTGGCGGCCAGGGCGAAATCAGATGCATCGCTCTCCACCTAAAAGGGGATGGACTCATCAACAGCGTGCATCGTGGCTTTCGCGATGTCGGCTTTTAGTTTATCAAAGGCCAATCGAGCCTCTGGTGTTAGGGGAAAAGAGGTGGACTTGATGAGCGGACGGGCTTTGTCCGCGTAATTGGGAACCCACTGTGCATAGTAAAAGAAGAAGCCTAAGCATCTTCTCAGCGCTTTTGCGCTAGTGGGCAGGGGAAGTTCAAGGAGGGGACGCATACGGTCTGGATCAGGGCCAATGACCCCGTTTTCCACCACGTATCCGAGGATGGCTAAACGGCGCGTACGAAACACACACTTCTCCCTGTTGTAGGTCAGATTCAGGCGAGATGCAGTGCGTAGGAACTTAAGGAGATTTGTGTCGTGGTCCTGCTAGTCACGGCTGCAGATGGTGACGTTATCCAGGTACGGGAAGGTAGCCCGCAGTCCGTTACGGTCCACCATTCGGTCCATAGCACGCTGGAAGACCGAGACCCCATTGGTGACACCAAAAGGAACCCTGAGAAAGTGATACAAGCGACCATCCGCCTCAAAAGCTGTGTATTGTCGGTCCTCTGGGCGAATGGGGAGTTGGTGGTAGGCAGACTTGAGGTCTATGGTGGAGAACACCCGGTACTGCGCAATCTGGTTGACCATGTCAGATATGCGCGGGAGGGGATACGCATCCAGCTGCGTGTATCTATTAATGGTCTGACTATAGTCAATGACCATCCGGGGTTTGTTCCCACTCTTGACCACCATGACCTGCGCTCTCCATGGACTAGCGCTAGATTGTATGATCCCTTCCTTGAGGAGCTGCTGAACTTCAGATCGAATGAAGATCCGATCCTCAGCGCTGTAACGCCTACTCTTAGTCGCGATGGGCTTGCAGCCTGGCACAAGATTCTGGAACAGGGAGGGTGTGGTAATCTTCAGCGTCGAGAGGCTACAGGCAATTTGGAAGCTGCTCTTCTCCCACTGAAAGCGGAGGGAGTGGCCCACCGTACTGTAGGGTTACACTCTTCAAGTGGACCATGAAATTTAGTCCGAGGAGTATTGGCGCGCAAAGGTGCGGTAACACCAGGAGCTTGAAGCGCTCGTAAACCGTGCCCTGCACCGTTAAATTTACCACGCAACTCCCCAGCACGGTGACAGACTGGGACCTTGATGCCATCAAAATTGTCTGTTTGACAGGTTGGATCTGGAGGCCACACCGCTTCACAGCGTCTGGGTGAATAAAACTCTCAGTGCTCCCGCTGTCAAACAGACAATAAATCAAGTGTTTATTTACCTGAATGTCCATCATAGACTTGTCGAGTCTGTGAGGCTTGGCCTGGTCCAGGATGATCGACGCCACCGTTGGTTCGTGAGCGCCACTGCAGGCAGCTGAGATAGATGAAGATGACCCCTGCTGGTCGTTCGCGGTCGGTGCCAACCAACATGGCTGCTCCCATAGGTCGCACGTGGGTGATGGCGCCAAAATCAGCGACCCCTGGTGGTCGCGCATCTCTTGCGACTCCGTCGACTGTAATGGCGGCGTCCTGGCCTCGCACGTGGACGAAACCCTCGACGATGCCGACGACGAAGAACCGGGCTCCGGGGAGTCGCAGGCCGCACTGCTGTTCCTGGAAGTAAGTTTGGATCGGCATACCTTCGAATAGTGCCCCTTCTTACCGCAGGTGGAGCACAACACAGCTTTAGCGGGACATCGCTGCCGAGTGTGCTTCACTCCCCCACAGAAGTAACACCGCGGGCCGCCCGGAGCTGCTGCCATCGTCAGGCCCGAGTGTGGGCACGCCATCACGCAGCTTTTTGAACCCGAGGGACGAGGAGGGATCAGCGACTGCTCCTGCCACGTTGTCTCCACGTGGTCTTCGGGATACAATACGAGGCTTTTGGAGGCCGTCTCCAACGTATCCGCTAGTTCTATCGACTTAGTGAGGTCAAGATTACCTTGCTCCAACAGTCTGAGTCGGATATAAGATGATCCGATTCCCGCCACAAACGCATCTCGAGCGAGGTCGTTCATGTTCTGGTCTGCCGACACAGCTTTGCAGTTACAGCCCCTGGCTAGCTGTAGGAGCTCGTTCGCGTACTCTTCCGTCGTTTCGCCGGGCTGCCGTTGTCGAGTGGCTAAGAGGTATCGAGCATGCATCTCGTTTGGCGGTTTAATGTAATGCTTCTTAAGAAGCTCGAGGGCCCTTGTGTAGTCGGTGGCCGCACGGATCGCGAGATATACGGTGTCGCTTACCCTCGCGTGGAGGACCTGGAGTCTGTCATCGTCTGTGGTGACTGCTGCGGAGGCTGCAAGGTAGTCCTCAAAACATTTCAACCAGTGGTCGAAGGTGTTAGAGGCGCCCGCCGCACGTGGATCCAGTGTAAGACGTTTGGGTTTTAACATTTGCTCCATACTCTCTGTATCGTTTTCTTTTTTTTTTAACGACGAGAGTTTAATTAATAGTAAATAAAATTGATGCGCGTTATCACACACGAGGCTTGAGATGCTCAAGGAAATAAAGGCTTTTATTTACTATTACAACGAAGCTACCATGTATAGTACACGATCCCAGACTGAGGGGTCCCAGACAGAGCAGTGACCTTTATACCTCTCCCAGGAGGCGAAGCCCGACTGGGATGTACCATAATAACTATAATACTGGTGTAACAGCCCAACCCTAACCCCAACAGCAACAAGTAGAACAACCCATCCCTAACCCCAACAGCAACATATATACATACTCGTAGTACTGGCCAGACCCTGGCTCAGTACTACCTAGTGGGGACCAACGATGGTTCACCACAGCTTCTTAAACTTGGAGAGACCAATGTCTGCCACCACAATTCCAGTCTAGGATCTTTTCTTTTTGTTGTGGACAAGCTTGGCCTGCATACAAACATTCCAAAAGGAGTAGAAGTAAACCATTCAGCCCTTTTGTCGGTTCTCGACTTTGGAATTATGTTCTAGCTTTGTGGTTCACTAGAATGAAAAGAAAGAGACGATTGGGTGACACAAAAGGCCAAATTTTATTTAGGAAGGAATGAAATTAACCAGACCTGTCAACATGCACAGAATCAGTTACTATGCTATGGAAGGCTATGTAATGACACAATGGATATTTTTAGGTTTACACAATTTCTGGAGACTGTCGATTATACTCCTGTGGTCAAAGGGGCAGTCCTGCTTTTTAAAGAAAAAAAAGTCAGAGCCATCTTGCCTTTAAGAGGCACGCACCTTAGTTGTGTGGTCAGGTTGGTATAAGAGTCTTTTCCACACAATCCAGGCCTTCAGTCTAGGGTTGTGTCCGCAGATACGGTGGTTTCTTGTGCCTTGGATCTTTGTTGGTAAGTACTTGTTGAATTTCTATGTTTGGTGGTTCTTCCATGGTGTCCGATCTTCAGGCCTTGTTGCCAGCCTTGGTTGCAGTAGGCCGGAGAAGAATCCCTGGCTGTAGTCATGAAGAAAATGAATTGAACTGCCTAAAAGTCCAGTGTCCTCTGTCTTAATTCAATTTTAAAAGATGCAGCCTTTGAAATTCTGGCGGGTTTCTCCCAGTGGTCAGTCAAATTGATGGGAGTGCTTGAAGCTGATGGGGGTGAAATGGTTTGGCTGGGCCTCAGGAGGTGTTGATTGTTTTCTCATCGAGATGCACACACGGCCTGTGCCCAAACCTGTTCAATTTTGCAGATAACTTGGAGTCTATAATGTGTACTGCGATAGATGTTGTTATGGTTAGAATTGTTAGCCAGGTCCAGCAGGGCCGGTTTTTGAATAACTAGAGGCTAGTTTTGCCCATGACTCAGCTCAAGCAACTCCCAGATTGACTTGATAAGGCTGTGTATCTCTTTGTCAATATTTTGTTCGCAGCCATTTTAAAACAATGTGTTTTGAAACAGAATTTTAAGTTTGTCCGTATTTCAGCCAGTTTTGTCCATATTCCACGTATTGTATTAATGTCCATAAAAGGTGGATTTATCTCACCTTACACTTTGAACCTGCTCCACCAATAAGCTCATGGCTGTTCTGATTGTGTTTCAAATTCCACATTCCCAACTACCCCAATAACCTTTGATTCTCTTGCCTAACAAGAATCTATTTACATCTGCGTTAAAAATATTCAATAATCCCACCTCCACTGCTTTCTGAGGCACAGTGTTCCTGAGAGAAACAACTTCTCCTCATCTCTGTCCTATAAAGGTGACCTAATTTTAAAACTGTGCCCAATCTGCCCCTGCAGCGCTGGACTCACCCACAATAGGAAACATCCCTTTCACATCCACCTCTTCACAGCCATTCAGGATCTTACATCTTCAATCAAATCACCCCAAATTCTCAGTGAAAAGAAGCTCAGCCTGCCCAACCTAACCTCAATACAGCTCGCTCATTCCAGGTATCAATCTAGTAAACCTCCTCCTGCACACTTTGAATAAGGGGCTCATGGAAGTTATTCCTGAACATTGGCACTGCCTTCTTTTTGCTTGGAACCATTCCAAACTTGGTCATTGTTACAGAGTGTCATTTTGAGTATAGAGTGTTCTTATAAGCCTTTTCTCCTATGCAATTATTTTACTGGAGTCTGTTGAGGGTTCTGAGCATGTGTGGGTTTTGGAGGGCTTTTCAGTCTGCAAGAGAGTGTTCTAGAAGCCAGACCTGTTTTACTCGTGCTCCTGTTTTCATAGCTATTATTCTTCTGCTGAGTTACTGTTACACCTCATTATTTATATAAAGATCATAGAACATAGAACATAGAAAGCCACAGCACAAACAGGCCCTTCGGCCCACAAGTTGCGCCGATCACATCCCCACCTCTAGGCCTATCTATAGCCCTCAATCCCATTAAATCCCATGTACTCATCCAGAAGTCTCTTAAAAGACCCCAACGAGTTTGCCTCCACCACCACCGACGTCAGCCGATTCCACTCACCCACCACCCTCTGAGTGAAAAACTTACCCCTGACATCTCCTCGGTACCTACCCCCCAGCACCTTAAACCTGTGTCCTCTCGTAGCAACCATTTCAGCCCTTGGAAATAGCCTCTGAGAGTCTACCCTATCCAGACCTCTCAACATCTTGTAAACCTCTATCAGGTCACCTCTCATCCTTCGTCTCTCCAGGGAGAAGAGACCAAGCTCCCTCAACCTATCCTCATAAGGCATGCCTCCCAATCCAGGCAACATCCTTGTAAATCTCCTCTGCACCCTTTCAATGGCTTCAACATCTTTCCTGTAATGAGGTGACCAGAACTGCGCGCAGTACTCCAAGTGGGGTCTAACCAGGGTCCTATAAAGCTGCAGCATTATCTCCCGACTCCTAAACTCAATCCCTCGATTAATGAAGGCCAGTACGCCGTACGCCTTCTTGACCGCATCCTCCACCTGCGAGGCCGATTTAAGAGTCCTATGGACCCGGACCCCAAGGTCCTTCTGATCCTCTACACTGCTAAGAATGGTACCCTTCATATTATACTGCTGCTTCATCCCATTGGATCTGCCAAAATGGATCACCACACACTTATCCGGGTTGAAGTCCATCTGCCACTTCTCCGCCCAGTCTTGCATTCTATCTATGTCTCGCTGCAACTTCTGACATCCCTCCAAACTATCCACAACACCACCTACCTTGGTGTCGTCAGCAAACTTACCAACCCATCCCTCCACTTCCTCATCCAGGTCATTTATGAAAATGACAAACAGCAAGGGTCCCAGAACAGATCCCTGGGGCACTCCACTGGTCACTGACCTCCATGCAGAGAAAGACCCCTCCACAGCCACTCTCTGCCTTCTGCAGGCAAGCCAGTTCTGGATCCACAAGGCAACAGCCCCTTGGATCCCATGCCCTCTCACTTTCTCAAGAAGTCTTGCATGGGGGACCTTATCGAACGCCTTGCTGAAGTCCATATAGACCACATCCACCGCTCTTCCTTCGTCAATGTGTTTGGTCACATTTTCAAAGAACTCAACCAGGCTCGTAAGGCACGACCTGCCCTTGACAAAGCCGTGCTGACTACTTTTGATCATACTAAACTTCTCTAGATGATCATAAATCCTGTCTCTCAGGATCCTCTCCATCAACTTACCAACCACTGAGGTTAGACTCACCGGTCGGTAATTTCCCGGGCTGTCCCTGTTCCCTTTCTTGAATATAGGGACCACATCTGCAATCCTCCAATCCTCCGGAACCTCTCCCGTCTCCATCGACGATGCAAAGATCATCGCCAAAGGCTCCGCAATCTCCTCCCTCGCCTCCCACAGTAACCTGGGGTACATCCCATCCGGTCCCGGCGACTTACCAACCTTGATGCCATTCAATAGTTCCAACACATCCTCTTTCTTTATGTCCACATGCTCGATCCTTTCTGTCCACCGCAAACCAGCAGTACAACCACCCAGATCCCTTTCCACCGTGAATACCGAGGTAAAGTATTCATTAAGCAGCTCCGCCATTTCTAACGGTTCCGCACAAACTTTTCTCCCTTCACCTTTTAAGGGTCCTATGCCTTCACATCTCATCCTTTTACTCTTGACATATTTGTAGAAAGCCTTGGGATTCTCCTTAATCTTACCCGCCAAGGCCTTCTCATGACCCCTTCTCGCTCTCCTAATTTCCTTCTTAAGCTCCTTCCTACATCCCGTATACTCCTCTAAATCCTTAACACCTCCTAGCTCTCTGAACCTTCTGTACGCCTCTCTTTTCTTATTCACCAGGTTCATCACAACCTTCGTGCACCACGGTTCCCGTACCCTACCAACACCCCCCTGTCTCATCGGAACGTTGTCATGCAGAGCTCCAGACAAACATTCCTTGAAAATCCTCCACTTTCCTTCGGTACTTTTCCCCAAGAATGCCTCCTTCCAATTTACCCGTCTAATTTCCTCCCTGATGACACTGTATTTCCCTTTACTCCAGAGAAACACTTTCCTAGCCTGCCTGATCCTATCTCTTTCCAATGCTATCGTGAAGGAGATAGAATTATGATCGCTATCCCCAAGATGCTCACCCACCGAGAGATCCTCCACCTGTCCAGGTTCATTAGCCAGCACCAGATCAAGTACAGCCTCTCCTCTAGTAGGCTTATCCACATACTGTGTCAGGAAACTCTCCTGGACACACCTAACAAACTCCTCTCCATCCAAACCCCTAGCCCTAGGGATATTCCAATCTATGTTTGGGAAATTAAAATCTCCCATCATGACAACTCTGTTATTCCTACATCTCTCCAGGATCTGTTTCCCCATCTGCTCCTCAACATCTCTGTTACTATTGGGCGGCCTATAGAAAACACCCAGCAACGTTACCGACCCCTTCCTGTTCCTAACCTCCACCCACAGAGACTCCGTAGTCAATCCCTCCACGGCGTCCACCTTCTCTACAGCCGTGACACTATCCCTGATCAACAGTGCCACTCCCCCCCCTCTCTTGCCTCCCTCCCTGTCCTTCCTGAAACATCTAAAACCCGGCACCTGAAGCACCCAGTCCTGTCCCTGAGACATCCAAGTCTCCGTAATGGCCACCACATCACAATTCGAAGCAGCAATCCACGCTCTAAGCTCATCCACTTTATTCACTACACTCCTGGCATTAAAATAGACACATCTCAGACCTTCAGCCTGAGCACTTCCCTTCTCCATCACTCGTCTAACCTCCCTCTTACCCTGTTTACATTCCTTATCTATTTGCGAGCTAACCTCCTCGCTCTCAGTCCCCTCATTTCGATTCCCTCCCCCCAACCTTTCTAGTTTAAAGTCTCTCCAGTAGCCTTAGCCAACCTTCCCGCCAGGATATTGGTCCCCCTGGGATTCAAGTGCCACCCGTCTTTTTTAAACAGGTCACACCTGCCCCTAAAGAGGTCCCAATGATCCAAGTACCCAAATCCTTGTCCCTTGCTCCAGTCCCTCAGCCACGCATTCATTCTCCACCGATTCCTGTTCTCACTCTCCCGCGGCACAGGCAGCAATCCCGAGATTACTACCTTTGCATTCCTCTTTCTCAGCTGTCTACCTAACTCCCTATATTCTCTTTTCATGACCCCTTCCCTCTTCCTACCTATGTCAGCAGTACCTATATGCATCACGACCTTCAGCTCCTCTCCCTCCCCCTTCAGGATTTCTGGGACTCGACCAGAGACATCCCGGACCCCTGCACCAGGGAGACAAACCACCATCCGAGAGTCCCGTCTGTGTCCGCAAAAACGCCTATCTGACCCCCTCACCGTAGAGTCCCCAATTAGCACTACCCTCCTTTCCTTACCCTTTTGCACTACTGGGCCAGGCTCAGCTCCAGAGACACTGCCACCGCTGCTTCCCCCAGGTGGGATGTCCACCCCAGTAGTACTCAGACAGGAGTACTTATTATTAAGGGGCACATCCACCGGGGTGCTCACCATCAACTGAGCTTTCTCCTTCCTCACTGTTACCCAGTTACCCTCCTCCCGTGGTCCCGGTGTGACCACCTGCTGATAGCTCCTGTCAATGACCTCCTCACTATCCCTAACCCGGCGAAGGTCCTCGAGCTGCAATTCCAGTTCCCTAACATGGTCCCTTAGGAACCGCAGCTCAACACACCCAGCACAGATATGGTCGTCCGGGAGGCTAGGAGCCTCCAGGACCTCCCACATCCTACATTGGGAACAACATACTGGCCTCACACTCATAATTGCCCCTTTAAACACACAGGGAAAAAAAAAGTGAATGAAAATTTTAAACTTACCTTTCCTCCTCCTGTTTTCTCCAAAGCCCTGCTCTCACTGGGTCTTTTTTTTAGGTTAGAGGAGGAGGGAGGGTGGGATACTCTACAAGTGTAGAGTATCGGGATTCCTCTCTGTTCCAATTTATTGGGGAAAAAAAAAATCTCTCTCTCCCAGACCTCCCTGCGCGACCACTTCCGGGTTTAGATATTTTTAAAGAAAAAACCCGCGAAAAAGTAAGTTAAAAATAACAGCGCTTACCCGCAGCACTCCTCTCGCGAATCTCTCCCTCTCTGCTGCACTTCCAAGACGCAATGAGGCCGAATCACTGAGGTGAGTAACTTTTTAAAAAAAATCTCTCTCTCCCAGACCTCCCTGCGCGACCACTTCCGGGTTTAGATATTTTTAAAGAAAAAACCCGCGAAAAAGTAAGTTAAAAATAACAGCGCTTACCCGCAGCACTCCTCTCGCGAATCTCTCCCTCTCTGCTGCACTTCCAAGACTTCCATTCTTTAAACAAGGCATTTGACTATCTTATTTGTAATCTCAGGCTACCACATCTCGTTGGTGACAAAGGGAAAACAGCAAGTGGAGAGAAAACAGTTTTGCAATGTTCAGCATGGCAACATGAGGTTGCATAGAGTGAGTAGCTAATTTGCATTGTGAATTTATTCAATGGAATTTCAAGTCAGCAACATCATGGCTATGACCGAGGTAGTCAGACAGTTTGATTAGCGAAGCGAGGAGTGGACTGAATATGTGGTGAAGATGCACACTTATTTTTAGAAAATGAAATAGAAGATGAGTTGATGAGGAATCTGACCATGCCAAGGAAGCCAGGCAAGATTGAATTGCTATGGTTGAGAATCACCATTATCCAAAGTCCTCAATGATTATTTCAAGAATCAAATTTCATAGCCATTTTTGAAAAACGCCTCAATCAATGACTAGCTTTATGGCAGAATTATGCCAGCGTTCAAAACACTGATTTCAGAGCAGTGTTAAAAGATATGCTCAGAAATAGGCTGGTCTGTGGCATTAAGAAGAATAGCATTCAGCTGTTGGGAGATGCCACACTTGCCTTTAAGGCGGCTCTGGAAATCTCTCCGGGCATGGAAATGGCTGACAGTAATACTAAAGATATCCAGCAGGCAAATGGTAGTGCCCAGGTTAGGGCAGTGCTTCATGTACAGAAAGAAGCTGCAAGCAGAAAGGTGAAAGCAGTGGAGTGTTTTAGGTGTGTAGGGGCACACTGTGCCAATCATTGCAAGTTTATGAATGCTGTTTCTCACTGGTGTAGCATTTAGTGAAGAAATACAGGGGCACGAAGAGCAAGGTGAGAAGCACGAAAATCTTAATTCAAAGAAGCTTCCATCAGTTACGCACCATGTGGAAAGCTTGGAGCAGGCAGACACGCAAGGTTACAACATGCTCAATGTCAATGAGGCCCGTGCAGAGCCTATTTTTGCCACAATTGTAGTTGACACTAAACAGGTCAAGGTGGAGATGGACACAGGAACCTCAGCATCTGTAATTGGTGAAGAAACCTACAAGTTGATGTGGGGCTCTAACCGAGTGTTGGCTGTTACTCCAGCAGAGATTAATCTTCGGATGTACACTGGAGAATGTATGTCTTTGCTCCGGGCGTTGGAAGTCCATGTTGTGTATAATAGTCAAGAAGCAAGGGCACACTGCTTGTGGTCAAAGGGAAGGGGCCATGTTTGTGAGGACATGACTTGCTCAGCGAAATTCCATTGAACTGGGAAGCACACAAATGTGATCGAGAATATGCTTAAGTAGTATCTGGATGTGTTCAAGGATGAACTGGGAGCATTGCATGGCACTGCTGTGAAGTTGTATGTCGATCCTTAGGTTACTCCTCACTTTTTCCAGCCCAAAACAGTGTCCTATACCATGAGAAGGAAAGTGGAAGAGATGTTGGAATGATTGCAAGGCTAGGAATCATTGGATATTTCCAATGTTCTTGTCCTTAAAAATGATGGTACGGTGTGCATATGTGGTGACTACAAGCTCACCACTCACCAGGTTTCCATTTTAGGTGCTTATCCATTACCTAGGGTGGGCAATTTGTTTTCAATTCTTGCAGGAGGCAAGACGTTTTCAAGACTGGACATGAGCCAGGCATATTAACAACTCTTACTAGAGGGAAATTTGAAGACATACATGACCATAAACACAAAGGGTTTACAAGTGTTTGATTTTTGGTGCATCTTCCAGCCTGGCAATCTTTCAAAGAATGATGGACAATCTGTTGCAAGGCATTCCTCAGGGTGTAGTCCAGTTGATTGACATCTTAATTACAGGGAAGACAGAGGAGGTGCACCTCAGCAATCTGGATCAAGTTTTTTAAAAAATTGAGGTGGGACTGCATCTAAGGAGGAGCTGGTGCATTTTCCAGGCACAAAATGTGGAGTAACTAGGCCACAGAATCATTGCACAAGGCTTATCTCCTGAGCAGGGGAAAATTCAAACCATTAAAGGAAGCTGAATCCATGAATGTGTCAGAGCTCAGGTCATTTTTGGGCTTGGGTCTGACAAGAACTTTCCATAATAGTAAACTATCAGTGTTGGCACTACTCTGTGTACTTCTGCACAAAGAAACCAAGTGGGAATGGTAGTCTGCACAAAAGAAGGCTTGCAAAGATGTAAAAGCTTTGCTACAATCAGCTAATCTGCTTGTCTATTTTTATCCAGACAGGGAACATAGCCTGTTGTGCGATGCCTTGCCCTACAGTGAGAGGGCGGTACTTTCTCATCTAATGGAGGACGGGTCCCAAAAAACCCCATCAGCTTTGCATCTGGGGTGCTGACAAAGGATAAAAAGGGATATTCACGGTTGGACAATGAAGGTCTAGCTATCGTTTTCTCAGTGAAAAGATTCGATCAGTATGTCTCTGGCCATTTATTAACCATATGTACTGACCACAAGCTGTTGATGAGTCATTTCAGTGAGTCAAAATGTATTCGTGTCTGCGTGGGTTTCCTCCGGGTGCTCCGGTTTCCTCCCACAGTCCAAAGATGTGCGGGTTAGGTTGATTGGCCAGGTTAAAAAAAATTGCCCCTTAGAATCCTAAGATGCGTAGGTTAGAAGACTAAGGAAATTTGGCATGTCAGCTATGACTCTCACCAACTTTTACAGATGCACCATAGAAAGCATTCTTTCTGGTTGTATCACAGCTTGGTATGGCTCCTGCTCTGCCCAAGACCGCAAGGAACTACAAAAGGTCATAAACGTAGCCCAATCCATCACACAAACCAGCCTCCCATCCATTGACTCTGCCTACACTTCCCGCTGCCTTGGCAAAGCAGCCAGCATAATTAAAGACCTCATGCACCCCAGACATTTTCTCTTCCATCTTCTTCCATTGGGAAAAAGATACAAAAGTCTGAGGTCACGTACCGACCGACTCAAGAGCAGCTTCTTCCCTGATGCTGTCAGACTTCCGTTTGGACCTATCTTGCATTAAGTTGATCTTTCTCCTAGCTATGACTGTAGCACTATATTCTGCACTCTTGTTTCCTTCTCTATGAGTGGTATGCTCTGTCTGTATAGTGCGCAAGAAACAATACTTTTCACTGTCTGCTAATACATGTGACAATAATAAATCAAATCAATTGTTTTACTGACGTCTGTTGAGTACTCTGAGCAAGTGTGGATTTGGGAAGGCTTTCCAGCCTGCAAGAGAATGTTTTGCAAGTGAGACCTGCTTTACCCATGCTCCTGTTTTCATAGTTACTGTTCTGCTGAGTTACTATTATTGTTAAACTTCATTATTTATTCATATAAAGAAGATCATTCTTTAAACAATGTATTTGACTACCTTACTTGTGGTCTTCAGTTACCATAGTAGTCCACAGAGCTAGGCTGCAGAGAATAATGTTTATACATGATGCCAGGTCGTTCAGCCCCATTAGGTTCAGCAGGGTGGACAAATCATTGCCATGTGATTCAGAGAGCTACCAGCCAATGCATAATTAATAAGTTTCCAAGCATAAAATCGGGCGCAATTTCTGACCTGCTAATCAGTGGGGAACTCTCCGCTAATCCCTCCTGCCATTGCACCTTGTCTCCGGAGCAGAAAATTCCATCCATCATCTCAATGGCTTGTAACATCAACCCAGTCAAGTTGAAAGTGGACTCCTGCAATCTCAGTTGAGTGTACTTGAAAAGACTGTCCGTGCATTACACATTTGCTGCTACTTAATCAATCTTCTTTTTGTTGAAGCCCTCTTTGTCCTTATTCTAAGATCCACTCTCTGAATGAGTGGCTCTGCAATGGACAACAAAACTCCAAAGGTTTTTCAGTATTACATTTTGTAGTCCTGGTTGCATATCCAAATTTCTTGCACCTTGTTTTTGCAGTGTTCCATTGCCTGTAGTTCTCTTACTATTGCTGTGGCATCAGCCAATTTAATTAGTTTATAGATTTTAGTGTCCTGATGCAAATTAGAAATAATTGTTTCCCAAACATTGGGGTAACATTAAGGTCAAAGGAATGTGATGGTTTCACAACCATCATAACATCCTTCAAAGTCACATTATCATTCATGTCAGAACCAAAATGGCAACAAGATTGTGATCTGGAATTTAAAGTCCTGATATGTAAAATTGGCCAATCTCCAAGTATTTGTATGGGATCATGACTCTGACTTCTTTCTGGTTCCGACACTGCCCAAATTTTAAACTTTTACTGAACATTCCTCCACCCATTCTGTCAATAATATTTTAAAAACCTGCTTGTCAAAAGTGCCAAATAGCAGAAATTGTCACAAATCCATTGACAATGCTGCATGGCACAGTGACCAGTGGAATTTACACTCCTTGCCTGATAATGAATTTGGATTATAGTTTTATTTTTCTGTTGCATGCACAAAATTCAAGAGCCTGGAAATTCTGGTGGGTCCATCAGGCACAGCAATCAACTGAATGATGATGCCAGTAGCGGACTTGATATTGAGCTTCAAGCATCATTACCACTGAGCTGCTGTCCTGCTTATTGGTAAGGCACAATGAAAAATTTGGCCACTGTAATGGCTGTAGTAAGCTAAGTGATTAAAGGGCGTAGGAAAGAAGTTGATCAGGAAGCAGGAGAATCCGGTCAAGGTGGTGGCTAGGATCCAATGTTGCGATGGTGATCAGAGTTGGGAGTAGCAGAGGCCCAAGTGCTTTAAATATAGGATTCTCCACATTCTGTTAAGAATTATTGGTGTTGGCCTAACAGTTGGGCTCTTTCAGGATTGAATGTCAACCTGGTTCTTTTGAGTACAGTTGATGTTACCTTTTTTTGGTGCTACTAAATTTGGAGTTGGCATGGCACTGCATGGCCAAATTTCTAGACCAACCTGGTCATTCGTCTCCCTGTACAAAAGCACCAATCTTCTGCTACACTAACAACCTTAGCTCGCCAAGTCTGATTCATCAGTATTTTTGGACCAGAAACACTCATCTTCCTTTTATGAACTGAGAATCAATCCTAGCCTGTGTATTTTTCTTAGCCTGTCTTTATTCCTGATTTTAATCTCGTCATGACAATAACGTTTTAAAGCTCTTATCACCAAACTTCATCTACTTGTACTAGGATGTACAGCACACCCCAGGTGACAGCAGGTAAGCTGATGAGAAACAGGATATCTTCTTTCCTGGCTAAAGCAAATGCAGCATTTATGACTCAAACTCTAAATATAGGACCGAACTGATCACTGTTGAGATCAGAACATCACAACTTCTGTACCTTTTTCTTAAACTAGGGATTATAACTCAGGAACAAAATGGCAGCACCAAAAGTACAACCCAACTGTTCAAACTAGGATGTCCCAAATAGACTGACTGTTTAGGAATAAGGTATCATTTCCAAAGTAGTTGACAGAGAGCTTAAATTGAAGCTAGCCGCAGTGACTAAAAACGGGTGGGGAATTTTCATCTCCCATTGAAATTCTCTTTTCAGCTTTCCACCTAGGTGATAAGGTTTCTGGAAGATACTGTTTTGGTATTAAACCCAAAAAATAAATGCCCCCAAATGCCCTGGGTAGCCTGGGTTGGCCCACTCAAGGACAGGGGAGGGAATTTATACGTGGAGCCCGAGGAAATGGTGAGGTATTAAATTAGTACTTTGCGTCAGTATTCAACAAAGAGAAGGACTTGGTGGGTGATGAATCTGGGAAAGGGTGTGTAGATAGTTTGAGTCATGTTGAGATCAAAAAAGAGGAGGTTTGGTGTTCTTGGGAAACATTATGGTAGACAAATCCCCAGGGCCTGATGGGATATAGCCCAGAATACTGAGAGAGGCAAGGGAGGAAATTGCTGGGGGCTTGAGAGAAATGTTTGTATTCTCACTGGCAATAGGGGAGGTCCCAGAGGATTGGAAAATAGCCAATGTTGTTCCTTTGTTTAAGAAGGGTAGCAGGAATAAACCAGGTAATTACAGGCCAGTGAGCCTTACATCAGTGGCAGGGAAATTATTGGAGAGGATTCTTCGAGACAGGATTTATTCCCACTTGGAACTAAGTGGACGTATTTGCGAGAGGCAACATGGTTTTGTGAAGGGGAGGTCATGTCTCACTAACTTGATCCATTTTTTCGAGGAAGTGACGATGATGATTGATGAGGGTAGGGCAGTGGATGTTGTCTACATGGACTTCAGTAAGGCCTTTGACAAGGTCACTCATTGCAGACTGGTGCAGAAGGTGAAGTCACATGGGATCAGAGGTGAGCTGGCAAAATGGACACAGAACTGGCTTGGTCATAGAAGTCATGATGTGGAGATGCCGGCGTTGAACTGGGGTAAATACAGTAAGAAGTCTCACAACACCAGGTTAAAGTCCAACAGGTTTATTTGGTAGCAAAAGCCTCTAGCTTTTGGAGTGCTGCTCCTTCGTCAGGTAAGTGGGAGTTCTGTTCACAAACAGGGCATATAAAGACACAAACTCAATTTACAAAATAATGGTTGGAATGCGAGTCTTTACAGGTAATCAAGTCTTAAAGGTACAGACAATGTGAGTGGAGAGAGGGTTAAACACATGTTAAAGAGATGTATATTGTCTCCAACCAGGACAGTTAGTGAGATTTTGAAAGCCCAGGCAAGTCGTTGGGGTTACAGATCGTGTGACATGAACCCAAGATCCCGGTTGAGGCCATTCTCATGTGTGCGGAACTTGGCTATCAGTCCCTGCTCAGTCCAGGAGCACTCCTCGTCACAATGGATGTCTCGGCACTCTACACCAGCATCCCCCACGACGATGGCATTGCTGCAACTGCCTCAGTACTCAACGCCGACAACTACCAATCTCCAGATGCAATTTTACAACTCATCCGCTTCATCCTGGACCACAATGTCTTCACCTTCAACAATCAGTCCTTCATCCAGACACACAGAACAGCCATGGGGACCAAATTCGCACCTCAATATGCCAACATCTTCATGCACAGGTTCAAACAAGACCTCTTCACCGCACAGGACCTTCAACCGATGTTATACACAAGGTACATCGATGACATTATCTTCCTTTGGACTCATGGTGAACAATCACTGAAACAACTCTATGATGACATCAACAAGTTCCATCCCACCATCAGACTCACCATGGACTACTCTCCGGAATCGGTTGCATTCTTGGACACATGCATCTCCATCAAGGACGGTCACCTCAGCACTTCACTGTACCGCAAGCCCACGGATAACCTCACGAGGCTCCACTTCTCCAGCTTCCACCCTAAACACGTTAAAGAAGCCATCCCCTACAGACAAGCCCTCCGTATACACAGGATCTGCTCGGATGAGGAGGACCGCAACAGACACCTCCAGACGCTGAAAGATGCCCTCATAAGAACAGGCTATGGCACTCGACTCATCGATCAACAGTTCCGACGCGCCACATCGAAAAACCGCACCAACCTCCGCAGAAGACAAATACGGGACACGGCGGACAAAGTACCCTTCGTCATCCAGTACTTCCCCGGAGCAGAGAAGCTACGACATCTTCTCCAGAGCCTTCAACATGTCATTGATGAAAACGAACATCTCGCCAAGGCCATCCCCACACCCCCACTTCTTGCCTTCAAACAACCGCACAACCTCAAACAGATCATTGTCCGCAGCAAACTACCTAGCCTTCAGGAGAACAGTGACCACGACACCACACAACCCTGCCACAGCAACCTCTGCAAGGCGTGCTGGATCATCGACATGGATGCCATCATTTCACGGGAGAACACCATCCACCAGGTACACAGTACATACTCTTGCAACTCGGCCAACGTTGTCTACCTGATACGCTGCAGGAAAGGATGTCCCGAGGCATGGTACTTTGGGGAGACCATGCAGACGCTACGACAACGGATGAATGAACACCGCTCGACAATCACCAGGCAAGAGAGTTTTCTTCATGTTGGGGAACACTTCAGCAGTCACGGGCATTCGGCCTCTGATCTTCGGGTAAGCGTTCTCCAAGGTGGCCTTCACGACACACAACAATGCAGAGTCACTGAGCAGAGACTGATAGCCAAGTTCCGCACACATGAGGACGGCCTCAATCGGGATCTTGGGTTCATGTCACACTATCTGTAACCCCCACGACTTGCCTGGGCTTGCAAAATCTCACTAACTGTCCTGTCTGGAGACAATACACATCTCTTTAACCTGTGCTTAATCCTCTCTCCACTCACATTTTCTGTACCTTTAAGACTTGATTATCTGTAAAGACTTGCATTCCAACCATTATTTTGTAAATTGAGTTTGTGTCTTTATATGCCCCGTTTGTGAACAGAACTCCCACTCACCTGACGAAGGAGCAGTGCCCGAAAGCTAGTGGCTTTTGCTGCCAACTAAACCTGTTGGACTTGAACCTGGTGTTGTGAGACTTCTTACTTGGTCATAGAAGACAGAGGGTAGCAGTGGAAGGGTGTGTTTCTGAATGGAGGGCTGATTTGGAGGAAAATGTAACTGGTTTGATTAGTAAGTTTGCGGACGACACAAAGGTTGGATTTGCGGATAGTGATGAGGACCAGAGGATACAGCAGGATATAGATCAGTTGGAGACTTGGGTGGAGAGATGGAATTTAATCCGGACAAATGTGAGGTAATGCATTTTGGAAGGTCTAATACAGATAGGAAATCTACAGTAAATGGCAGAACCCTTAACAGTATTGATAGGCAGGGGGATCTGGGTGTACAGATACACAGGTCACTGAAAGTGGCAACGCAGGTGGAGAAGGTAGTCAAGAAAGCATACTTGCCTTCATTGAGTTTAAAAATTGGCAAGTCATGTTGCAGCTTTATAGAACCCTAGTAGGCCACACTTGGAATAGTGTTCAATTCTACCAGAAGGATGTGGAGGCTTTGGAGAGGGTACAGAAAAGATTTACCAGGATGCTGTCTGGTATGGAGGGCATTAGCTATGAGGAGAGGTTGGAGAAACTTGGTTTGCTCTCAATGGAACGACAGAGGTTGAGGGGTGATCTGATAGAAGTCTACAAGATTGAGGGGCATGGACAGGATGAGTTGTCAGAAGCTTTTCCCCAGGGTGGAAGAGTTAATTACTAGGGGGCATTGGGTTAAGGTGCGAGGGGCAAAATTTAAAAGGGATGTATGAGGCAGGCTGGTACCTGGAGCTTGCTGCCAGGGGAGGTAGTGGAAGTAGATACGATAGTGACTTTTAAGGCGCATCTTGACAAATACATGAATAGGATGGGAAAGGAGGGATATGGACCCTGGAAAGGTAGGGAGTTTTAGTTAAGTTGGGCAGCATGGTTGGTGCAGGCTTGGAGGGCCGAAGGGCCTGTACCTGTGCTGTAATTTTCTTTGTTCAAAACAAAGATAATGATCGAAACAGTGGGAATGGCAATCACTGTGTTGTTCCCATTTCCCCCCCTTACCCCAGCCTCCTCCCATTCACCTGTCGCCTACCCACCCCCAGAAAGAATAAAATTTAGCCCATTAACTCACCTTTATCTCCCATAATTAGTACCTTTGCTATAAATGCATACTAGCAAGAATTGCTGCAGTAACCCATATCCTCCTCATATTGGGAATCTAAGAACATAACATAAGAACAAGGAGCAGGACTAGGCAATTTGGCCCCTCAAGCCTGCTCTGCCATTCAATAAGATCATGTCTGATCTTTTCGTGGACTCAGCTCCATTTATTTGCCCACTCACCATAACCTTTAATTCCTTTGCTCTTCAAAAATCTATCTCTGCCTTAAAAACATTCAACAAGGTAGCCTCAACTGCTTCACTGAGCAGGGAATTCCACAGGTTCACAACCCTTTGGGTGAAGAAGTTCCTCCTCAACTCAGTCCTAAACCTGCTACCCCTTACTTTGAGGCAATCCCCCCTAGTTCTGGTTTCACCCACCAGTAGAAACAACCTCCCTGCTTCTACCTTATCTATTCCCTTCATAATTTTATATATTTCAATAAGATCCCCGATCATTCTTATCAATTCCAATGAGTATAGTCCCAGTCTATTCAGTCTCTCCTCATAAGCCAACCTTCTCAACTCCGGAATCAACCCTCCTCTGCACCCCCTCCAGTGCCAGTATATCCTTCAAGTAAGGTGACCAAAACTGTACACAGTACTCCAGGTGTGGCCTCACCAGCACCTTATACAGCTGCAACATACCCTCGCTGTTTTTAAACTCCATCTCTCTCGCAATGAAGGACAAAATTCCATTTGCCTGCTTAATTACCTGCTGCACCTGCAAACCAACTTTGTGATTCATGCACAAGGACACCCAGGTCCCTCTGCACAGCAGCATGCTGCAATTTTTACCATTTAAGTAATAGTCCATTCCTACCAAAATGGATGACCTCACATTTACCAATATTGTACTCCATTTGCCAGACCCTCGCCCACTCACTTAAACTATCTATCTCCCTTTGCAGACGTTCAGTGTCCTCTGCACACTTTGCTCTACCATTCATTTTAGTGCAATCTGCGAATTTTGACACACTATACTTGGTCCCCAACTCCGAATCATCAATGTAAATTGTAAACAATTGCAGTCTCAACACTGATCCCTGAGGCACACCACTAGTCACTGATTGCCAACCAGAAAAATACCCATTTACCCCCACTCTTTGCCTTCTGTTACTTAACCAATCCTCTAATGTGAGAATGAAAAGGGTCTATATTTGGAAAAAAAAAGTGGCAGACAAAAAACCTACTGCAATTGTGCAATCAATGTAGTGAGGTTTTCATGATGCAGTAGCTTCATTATGCAATCTTTGGGTTTTGGAATCAAATAAGATTTGCCTGGAGTTTTCACACTGTGTAAGTTTTAGTGGTGTCTTCCTGTCAATGATAGGGGGAGATTTTGAGCTTGCACTTCCCATCTGCGGGAATGGTGGTGCATGCTCAAAATCTGGAGAGCATGATTCACATCAGCGGGTTTCCGAGTTCCAATCTTACCAGCCCCCTCGCCAGTGGGGTGGCCTGAAACACACTGCGGGAACACAAAGCTCATTTTAATATATTAGCATGTCATTAGTGAGCACTCTCTCTGGGACTCCTCTCCCCCCACCCCCCCCCCATCCCTCACTGGATATTCAGCAGGCGCTGGCATGACATCATGCCAGTGCCACTTACAATAGATCTATACAAGTTTGAATCTATGGCCTTCGCCTCCGAGGGAGATTTTGGAGGTGATCGCTCAGACAGCCAGCATCCTCCACAGTTTCCACTGCTCACGGGGCACGCACATGAGTTCAATTTGGCGGTGGGAGTCCCAGAATTGCAGGGAGAGGGGTCACTTACAGGCTTTACCTTCCCTTCATGTCAGGACGCCCTTTGTATTAAAAGGAATGTGCAGGCAGCACTTTGTGTCCTGCTTCCTGGGTTCTTGACCATATTGCAACTGAGGGAGTGCCCTTCTTTTGTGTGAGCTGGCAAGAGGGTGGGTGGGAGATTGCACTGCCATTCTCACAATCCACAAGGATGAGACACCAAGTGAGCGCAATGGTTCCCTCAAGCTTGGTGGCATGAACAGACAGAGTGGAGGCTCCGAGAATAAACAAAGTGAAATTTATTGCCAGTGAGAGACCCAGAAGCCTGCCTACTTATTGGACCCACCAAGGTGTGCATATCTGCTCTGGTGCCAGGTGTGAGTGACAGCTGTGACACCTCATCATCAGTGGGGTCAGAAGTCACTCTCTGCACTGCTCGAATGCAGTAATTCCAGGAGGAGTGAGGATGTTCTCCCTGCAAGAGAAGGGACATAGCATCAGTACATTACAAGGGATACAAAGGGATCAATAATTGCTCACTTGAGACTTGAGGAATGATCACGAGTTGCGGATTCTCATTTCTCTGCTGCCCCCACTGCACCAGCAGTGCAGGCGCGCTAATCCTCCTCCCTGACCAGGTTGAGGGCTCACTCCTTAAAATGTGTGAGGGTTCTCAGTCAGGCATGACTCCAGTGGGCTGCACCCATTGGCATCTGTTGTGGTGGCGTTTGTCCTCCAATGGCACAGATAGGGAGAGTGCAGGTGAGAGTGTTGACATTTAAGATGGTGATGGGATTTGGCAGGCAGGGGGCTTGGCTGGGAGCTGGAGTGTGAGAAGCATAGCAGCTACTGTGGGAACATGGTAATTATGCGAGGGAGGGGGAACTTGCTGCCTGGCGTTGGCAAAGGCCAAGGTGACTGAGTGAGAGAAAGGGTGTGAGGGCTATGCAAGGGGGTCCTGTGGGAATGGGAGGTGGTTCACTTAACCTGGCTGAGCGAAGAAGATTATTCATTTTCTTCCAACACTGCTGCACTGTCCTCTTCTGGAGGGCATTTGCACTGACCAGGGCTGCCACTGCATCCTAGGCGAGGATAGTGACCCTATTGGAAGGCCATCTCCTGGTGTGAAGGTGGAGTGTGTCCTGCCTCTGTTGCACTCCATCCAGCATCTTTGTGAGGGCTCTTTCCAAAAAGTGTGATGCTGCCTTCTTGGCTACCATCTCCTGCAGTTGTTGTGGAACAAGTGCTGGGGGGGCATTTATATGAAGCTTCCCAGTGCTTGGAGCAGTTAAATCACTGCGGGGCGGATGAATCAGAGGAAACATGCCACTGGAGCAGCGTGAAACTCACAGGCATAAAAATGACCACTAACGAGACATAGGATTTGGCCTGAAAATAGGCCAGCGTCGTTTTTCGTGTCAGAACCAACATTACCATTTTTTAGCAATATCTTTGACCAGTGTTCATATCTATCCTGTCCTTGTCTGTATTTGACACTTTTAACAGGGTTCACTGAATATAATCAAGGAGGGAGTTCTGAATATAGTTTTCTTTCTTAACCAGGAACACTAAAGCAAATTACACCACTGCCCTGAGTAAGATTAGATAACATACATCAAGGACTGAATATGAGTCTTCAGTCTCTGCAGCTCAATTACTTACTAGACAAACCCACTGAGGTTTCCAAGTAGGTGTGCCAGGATCTTTTAAATAAAGAAAGCAGTCATTTTAACTTTTTGTTTACTTTTACAATTCACAATGTTAATTATTATGCAGGAATACTGCTTTAAATGGCTTCCTATATTTAGGTTTATGACCTCTGCAGAGCTGAGGAAGTTTGAGATAGCATTTCAATTTAGTTTACGTGACGTGCAAAGTTACTTTAGTTTCCATTCTATAACCTCCTTTGGTAAACAAAGTTTAATTATTAATCTGCTAACGTTATTGTTCATATCTTCATGCAGGTTACATTGAGGATAATAGCCCAATTTGAGCAATTAAAGAGCAAATGGCAAGCTTGACAAGCATTACTCATCAGAAAATAAACTGAAAAGGAACCCGTCATATTTCTTAAGACTGTGATTTACTGTTGCACTGACTGTTTTCTTCTATCCCTCTAATATGTAGAATCTCATATTACTATCAGATTAGTTGTTTGGCATTGCTCTTTCAGAACTGTTGCCTTAACTCAGCGTTTCTGCCTCAGAAATTTCAGGTACCATCTGAAAGGTTCATAGGCCAGTATGTACCTCCCAGCATTGACTTCAGGGCTCAGTCTCCCCTTCCAATGCACGAGGCTCTTCTCAAACTCTTCTCAAGGGCGCTGATATTCCATGTGACTTATGATCCAACCATCTAAGTTCTGAATATTTCCAGCTCCCCCTGGCTTGGTGCATCCGGAACTGCAAACTAGATTTCCTCATTCCTCCCATATGCCAGTCATCCAGAAGTGTTAACAAATCCAGATCCCTTAAAAACTTCCAGAGGGCTCCAGTGATCTTTGAGTGTTCCTATTGCGCAAGTACTTCCAGGTGCCAACTACTCTTTTTTCCCCCCAGATGTCACAACACCCAGAACACACTTCTCTGAATCCGTGCTAAGTTTTCTAAGGCCTTTGTTCTCCTAATTCCAAGTCCCAGAGTGTAGCACGCAATCCCAATAAATTGATCTCAGGCCTCGATTGAGACCCCACAGCCCTGATTCCTTTCAAGCATCAACCATTCTACCAGCTGCCATTAAAGTCCCAAAACTACTTATGGCTTGCCACTTATCTCCTAATTATCCCAGCCTCCCATTTCCTGGCTAATTTCTATGCTCAATGCCCTCCAGATTGTCTCCAACTTGCATGTTTTATAATATATCCCCAAAACATTTTCTCATTCCTTGCTGGATCTATCTATAACCAGGACTTATTTTCTTCCATAATGCTGCATGGCTTGAACTTGATAAAATGTAGAGATAAAATCTGAATCTGCAGCACAGTGGCTAGCACTGCTATCCCACAGCGCCAGGAGCCCGAGTTCGATTACCCAACCCGACACCGATACTAATGCCCAGCCTGACACCATTCCCCCACCTCCCCACCCAAGGCCTGAAAACACATCTCCCATTCTCATCCCCAAGACCCAACCTGACCCAACCCCCAAACACTTGACCCACAAGCCCCCCCTCCCAACCAAATGCTTCAAGGCCCAGACTGATCCCACACTCCATTCCTGCAAGGCCCAATTCCAACTTCTGCCACGAGAGAGCCCAGACCTAGTTTCATCCAGGCTCATTGCAGGATGCTACTTTCCAACTGTCTGCAGTCCCAACATTGTAAGAAGTCTCACAACACCAGATTAAAGTCCAACAGGTTTATTTGGTAGCACAAGCCACTAGCTTTCGGAGCGCTGCCCCTTCGTCAGGTGAGTGGGAGTTCTGTTCACAAACAGGGCATATAAAGACACAAACTCAATTTACAAAATAATGTTTGGAATGCAAGTCTTTACAGGTAATCAAGTCTTAAAGGTACAGACAGCGTGAGTGGAGAGAGCGTTAAGCACAGGTTAAAGAGATGTGTATTGTCTCCAGACAGGACAGTTAGTGAGATTTTGCAAGCCCAGGCAAGTCGTTATGGGGGTTACAGATAGTGTGACATGAACCCAAGATCCCGGTTTAGGCCGTCCTCATGTGTGCGGAACTTGGCTATCAGTTTCTGCTCAGCGACTCTGCGCTGTTGTGTGTCGTGAAGGCCGCCTTGGAGAACGCTTACCCGAAGATCAGAGGCCGAATGCCCGTGACCGCTGAAGTGCTCCCCAACAGGAAGAGAACAGTCTTGCCTAACGCTCTCTCCACTCACATTGTCTGTACCTTTAAGACTTGATTACCCGTAAAGACTCGCATCCCAACCATTATTTTGTAAATTGAGTTTGTGTCTTTATATGCCCTGTTTGTGAATAGAACTCCCACTCACCTGATGAAGGGGCAGCGCTCCGAAAGCTGGTGGCTTTTGCTACCAAATAAACCTGTTGGACTTTAACCTGGTGTTGTGAGACTTCTTACTGTGTTTACCCCAGTCCAATGCCGGCATCTCCACATCATGACGTCCCAACGTTGGCCATTGCTCTTGGTTGCATTGCTGGGACCAAAGAGTTGCCAGCCCTTTTGATTTGGGCTACCTTCCAAATGGAGTGGATGGCCTGTCTCAAGCCAACAATGGCCAACGGCTGTAGGGTGAGCTGACCAAGCCCCCAGCATGCAATTCAGCCCATTGAAAGTGTACAGCCCAAAAGGCACTGTTCTGCTAATTGTGCCTTTGCTGACTGAAAAGAGTTATCCAATCTAATCCCACCTTTCAGTTCTTGGTCCATAACCCTATAGATTATGGCACCCAAGTGTATATCCAAGTATGTTTAAATACTATAAGAGTTGTTGCTTCGACCACACTTTCAGACAGTGAATTCCAGATTGAATCACCCTCAGTGAAAAAAATATTTCTCAACTTCACTCTAATCCTTCTGACAATTACTTTAAATATACGGCCCCTGGTTGTTGACCTCTTTGGAGAAGGGAAAAAGTTAAAAAGTTTATTTATTAGTCACAAGTAGGCTTACATTAACATTGCCACGAAGCTACTGTGAAAATCCCCTGGTCGCTACACTCTGGCATATTTTCAGATACACTGAGGGAGAATTTAGCATGGCCAATGCACCTAACCAGCACGTCTTTTGGACTGTGGGAGGAAACCGAGCACCCGAAGGAAACAGACAGGGAGAAGGTGCAGATTCCGCACAGACAGTGACTCAAGTCGCGAATGGAACCCAGGTCCCTGGTGCTGTGAGGCAGCAGTGCTTAACCACTGTGCCATCGTGCCGCCCTGTACGGCTAAGGGAAATATGTTCTATGCTGTCAGATACCTCATGATTTTATAGACATCAATTAAATCTGACCTCAGCCTTCTCTGTTCTGAAGAGAACAACCTCAACCTATCCAAACTTTCCATGACTAGAATTCTTCGTTCCTGGCAGCATCCTTATGAATCCTTTTCATATCTTTCCTACAATACCGTGATCAGAACTATACTGTTACTCATTCATGTTTTAGTTCTAGCATAACCTGCCTGCTCTTATACACCAGGCTCAGCTAATAAAGGGAAATATCCCTGTTTACCTTCTCAACTATCTTATCTCTTGGTCTGGCAACCTTTAGGAGTCTTGGTCATGCACTCCAGGGTCCCTCTGCACTTCTCGGATTCCTAATGTGGGGGGTGGTGGGGAGGAGGAGGTGATAGCCCAGTAGTATTATAACTAGACTATTCATCCAGAAATTCAGCTAATGTTCTGGGGACCTGGGTTTGAATCCCACCATGGCAGATGGTGAAATTTGAATTAAATAAATAATATCTGGAATTAAGAGTGTACGGATGACCACGAAACCACTATTGATTGTCAGAAAAAAAAACAACTGGTTCACTAATTTGATTTTGATTTGATTTATTATTGTCACATGTATTAACATAGTGAAAAGTATTGTTTCTTGCGTGCTACACAGACAAAACATACCGTTCATAGAGAAGGAAAACAAGAGAGTTCAGAATGTAGTGTTACAGTCATAGCTAGGGTGTCGAGAAAGATCAACTTAATGCAAGGTAAATCCATTGAAAAGTTTGACAGCAGCGGGGAAGAAGCTGTTCTTGAGTCGGTTGGTACATGACATCATACTTTTGTATCTTTTTCTCGAAGGAAGAAGGTGGAAGAGAGAACGTCTGGAGTGCGTGGGGTCCTTAATTATGCTGGCTGCTTTGCTGAGGCAGTGGAAAGTGTAGACAGAGTCAATGGATGGGAGGCTGTCCTTTAGGGAAGAAAATCTGTCATCCTTACCTGTGACTCCAGAGCCATAACAATGTGGTTGACTCACAACTGCCCTTGGACAACTAGGGATGAGCAATAAATACTGGCCAGCCAGCGATGCCCATGTCCAATGAATAAAAAAATGTTCATTGTGTTGTTTGTCATTTGCCACTTTGCCCACCTGATCAGTTAATCGATAACTTCTGTGGGACACAACTTTCTTCCTTACTATATGCTATACTTGCTCACAAGTATATAGGTACAGCAAGTAATTAGGAAAGCTAACAAAATGTTATTGGTGGAATTGATTACTAAGTTATGCTTCCCTACTTTAGTGAGACCACAAGTTACATTTGTTACAGCTCTATATTCTGGATCAAAAAAGTGTAGGTTCTTCTGTTCCTCTCGACATGTTTTCACATGGTTGTTAATTGTATCAGGTGCGACAGACCCAATTTTTATAAGACCAGTATGCTGGAGTATCGTACACGGTATTGGTTAATTAAGAAAACAAAATGCATTAGAAGCAGCTTAGAGAAGTAGTTCAGAGAAGGTTTACCCAACTAATACAAGGAAGGATGGGTAAAAGCAAAATACTGTGGATGGTGGGGGTGGCTGTTGGAAACAAGATGGAGAGCGAGTTTAGAAGTGGGAAAATAAAAATAAGATTAAAAGGGATAAAGATGGATGCATGAGATGAAAAGTAGTGAAATAAGTAGAAATGGGGTGCCCTTTACATTCCCTTTATCCAATTACAGCGCCTCCCCGCCATAGCATAAATCCTGTCTGGTTTTTTTGCCTTTAGCTCTGATAAAAGGAATAAGTGAGTTGTCTTATGAGGAAAGAATAGGTTTATATCTACTGAAGTACAAAAGGTAAGAGGTGACTTGATTGAAACCGTTAAGAGCCTAAGGGGTATTGACAGAGTGGATTGAGAGGATGTTTTCTCTCGCTGGAAAATTGAGAACTGTGGGGTCACTTTAAAAATATGGGGTCACTCATTTAAGACAGATGAGGAGAAATGTTGCTCTCAGGGTTTGTGAAGCTCTGGAACTCGCTTCCTCAAAAGACAATGGAAGCAGAATCTGAATATTTTTAAAGGCTAAGCAAGATAGATTCTTGGTTAAGAAAGTGGTGAAAGGCTATCGGGAGTAGGTGGATTGTGGGCTTGAAGTTATATTCAGAGTAGCCATGATCTTATTGAATGGCGAAGCAGGCTTGAGGGATCGACTATCCTATTCCTGCTCCTAATCTATATGCATATGTATCAACCATATTGCTAATTTTTGTGAAAACGTCTGTACTATACCTCTAAATTATTTATATATTCCAAGAAAAGCAAGGAACTTACTATTGAGTCTCAACATGAAATAGCCTTTAAAAACATTTGTCAGCCAGTGTCCTCTGCTTTCTGCTGTTGAATCAATTTTGGATCTGATTTGCCACTTTCCATAGGATCCCATGAACTTTTACTTTTCTGACAAATCTGCCATGCCATGTGGAGACTTAGTAAAGCCTTAGTAAAATCTATGAAAGCTACATCAATCGTGTTACTCTCATTGAATTTTTTGAAGAGATAAGGAGGAGGGTCAATCAGGTTATTTAGGAAAGACCGTCGCTTCACAAATCCATGCTGTCTTTAATTAAAGAATGCTTTTCTAAATGGCATTTTATATCCTCCCTCAGAAATCTTTCCACTTATTTGTGCACGAAAAAGGTTAAGCTGACTGGTTTGTAATGACTCAGGTATTCCTTCCTCCCTTTTTAAACAATGTTAGCAGTCCTCCGGCACCAGAGAGTCAGAGAAGATTGGGAAACTACAATTAGAGCCTCTCCTGTTTCCTCCTCTGCTTCTCTTAACAGCCTTGGATACATTACGCCTAGGTGTGAATTATCCTCTTTCAAGGACAAATACCTCAATATTGCGCTTCTCAATGTTTTTCATATCTAGTATTTCACACTCCTAACCACAATGTCTGCATCATCCCCTTTCTTTGTGAAAACTGAAACAAATATTAATTAAGAATCATGCTCATAACAACCTACTCTAAACTGTGGTTTTTATATAATTCTTTTAAGGGATGTCAGTGTTATGGGCAAAGCCAACATTTGTTGTCCATCCCTAATACCCTTGAGAAGATCGTGATGAGTTGCATTAAATTGACAAGTTAGAAATAGATGTATTTAACAGAACTTTAAAACTACATTGTGCTCTCAGATATAACATTGCAATGTGTAGTTCTTGATTGGTCTGTCTAATGTGAGAATTGGGGATTTCATAGTGCGAATCATTCAATTAGGCTGCTAGATCTCAGGTAATGAGGAGAGAAAATAGTGTGATCGATATCTCATTTCTCATATCCTGAAATGGCTTATCAATGTGATCACTCTAGGTACACCAAATAAACTGAAAATAGCATTTAGAGTGCACGCAATAATTGTGCAATTGTGGTAAAGCTTGAAGAAGTCAGTGTCATGGATAGGAAAGAGATTGGATGCGATTTTGGACAAGAATGAGTAGGAACCTAGTGGTTCTTTGTTAATTTGGCATATGCTTTGAAGTGCCTTGCACTTCTTGATGACGACATCAGTGTCATTGTTTAGAGTCTCTAGTTAGTCTTCTCATCCAATCTTTGCTCATGATGATGAAGTTGTTGAAAGCTATCAGGTCACAAAGATTCCAGTTTGATGACCTGCTTGCCTTTAAAAATGACTCCATGGGAGATGCCTAGCTTGTCCCAATAAAGCCAAAATGGTCTCCTGTGTTCATGGGCATACTGAATTGAATCAAGTGATCCTTCAATTAAAGTTTTCCAGAGTTTCTGTAGTGTAGAATGTTTCACCATTTCTTTGTGTAGCTGCTGGTACTTGTGTTATGCAAAATCGAGATCAATTGACAGGTTTTCATTATCATAACATTGCAGCTCCCTTGAAACTGTCAGTTTTGTCAAAACATCCTGGATCGGTCATGAATTGAGGCAACAGAAGCCGTTTGAGGGTTTTCTGCATTATGAGTCTGACAGATTCCATGGATTGTCACGAGTGCTAGGGCACTGAATCCCGATAGACCGGCAATCACTGGGCCTTTAGTTTCAATGATGTAGAATATATATGGCACCCGGGAATATTGATTGTACTTGCATTCCAGGAGTATGGATCCTGCACATGGAATTAGTGAATGATTGTACACTGAAAAGTGTGCAGTAGTAGATTTTACCATGGTCTCCCATGGCTGTGGATATCTGTCTTTTAGAATCTGCAGGGATAGTATGTTGGCACTTGTTCCTATGTGAATCTCAGCCAATAATAATTACCAACCTTCTTAGGACAGATAATTTGAATTTTGGCAAATACTTTGGATGATATCTATGTTTTCCAGTGTGATTTACAGTGTGAAATCTGTATTCACCACTCTTTGTCTTGTTGCACATGTGATCTTCATGTTCTGTTTGTCAGTCACTCATATATGTTTTTGAAAGGATATCAGATGGTCATTTTTACTGCCTGAAGGTACCCATTGCGTATAGCCTATTTGACCATTGTACAGCTCTCTATAACTGCATCAGCCTTTCCTACTGTGCATTGTTATTGCCAATTGCCCTGTTACATACTTTGCAGACTAGATGACATACTGGGAATTGCCTTATTATATCCAGAAGGCCACATTTTCCACATGTTTTGCTAGGTTTGGGTGTTCCAGTGAGTGCATTAATATTTGGATTTTTGCTGAGAACTTATAAACTTTGTCAATCTGCAACAATCATTTCAAACTTACCCTTATCCTTGAGGATCTCTATGAAGCTGTACATTTAAGGCTTGTTGAGCAGATCTTTCTGGAATTCTTCCATGGGAGTGGATGCAAACACCAACTCAACAATTTGGTCTTCTAGCCCCTGCATTTGAAAGATCACAGCATGAACCCTTTTCTCCGCATCTGGTGACAAAGTGGCCTATGGATTCTGTAAGCTGTTTGTCAAAATGACATGAACTCTGGTCAGTGAACACAAAACACAAGGATGTGCAGGTTAATGGATTGGACATACTAAATTGCTCCTTAGTGTCAAAAAACGTGCAAGTTAGGTGGATTAGCTCTGGTAAATGCATGGGGTGACAGGGATAGGGGGTGGTGGGGGGGGGGGGGCGCTGGGTAAGATGCTCTTTCAGAGAGTTGATGCAGATTTGATGAGCTGAATGACCCTCTTCTGCACTACAGGGATTCTATGAACTTCTTTGGCCACCATCCTGAAATGATTCTCCTCCCACTTTGAGGTGTTACAATGACTACGTTGTATAGGTAAGAATCAAAAAATGTTACGTATAACATTTGAGACTTATTCCACCACCTTCTGTGCTTCCCCCTATTACCCACCAGCTGTTTGAGCTGCTCGTTGCTGTTCAGTTAAGAGGACACGAATTCTGCTTCTTCATAAAATACCTTTATTTCTTTGATCCAACTCCACACACAATTCTCCCACACCCAGCCTCACCTGTGGCCCCTTTATTTTTCAGTGACTTCTACTGAATAATTGACAAATTAGGACTTAATTGGAAGGTCTGATAATCCATTCCTAACAGTCTCCCCTTCCTGGGAGAAAAAATATTTTGATGAATATTGGTTTACACAGAAAAACAGAAAACACAAAGGACACTCTTTCGCCTTCCTTTTTAAAAAAAAACATTTCTTAAGAAAAAACATGCATTCACAGAAAGATACACCCTTCCTTAATGTCCAAACGTTTCTTCGAACTAGCCCCTCTCTTAACTAAAACAATGGGATAACTGATAGCTACTATCGACCCATTTAATTTTGGATATTTCCCCTTTGTCCTGCATTTGCTTTAAGCTGGCTATGTTGATCCTCAACCTTTTCTCGTTTACACTTTTTGTGGAGTGCACATTCTCCCCCACAGGGATTTATTGTCAATGTGATACTCAATGGGTATTTTACTTGAATCCCCTAACCCCAAAATTTCTATTAATATCTGGGATATATAAAAGGCCATATCCACTGCCATTACAAGGGTAAGTGTCTCGGCAGCCAATGTGCTTAAACCTCTCCTTATTTTCTTTGTTTCCCACACAAGGGGGCAACATTTTCCCCCAAAAGAAATATTATAAAACCTCCCGCACATAACCCATCACATAAATTGGCATAGGATGCGTCACTATAAACTATGAATTTCAGGTGCCTAAGATCACCCAAAAAATGGAATCTCAAAACACTCCGCCATTTATAGTCTGGCCAATGTTTTGTTTGTTCTCATTATGTCTTCCACCGTAGGATCATCAAAACTAATGTCGGGTCTGGTCTGTCTACCTGGCCAATTCAGTGCTCTTCTTTTTCCATCTTAGAAACCTGTTGTGAAGCCCGAAAATGACTAATTGCTTTTGGGCTGACACTCTCCAAATAAGATTGCTGACGTAAAGTGACACCTGACTCAGTTTGCCCAATTTCCAGCCCTATATATTTGAAAGTGCCTGAAGCCTGACTTCCAACCCGGAATTCCTTCTTCCATCCAGAGATTACAATCGCTTTAAAATCACTATTACCACCCCACAAAAAAATCAACATGCATCATAAAAATATCAGAAAGATTTCCTTCTTGGTGCCAGTTAAACATCACAGATCTGCTATCAACTGGCAACAGCTTAATTTCAACAAAACCGACCTTACCAAAAGATACCAAACTCTAGACGCATCATTTAGCCCAAATACACATTTATTTCACTTCCATAGTACCCCTTCTGTGTCCTCCCATCCTCCCTTTGGGAGGACAGAGAAAAATGTCTCTCTTAAGCTGATGCTCCTACAAAAAGGCAGCTTTAATATATATAGATTTGCATTCCCATGCCTTTGTAGCTAACAGAGCCAAGATGATCCTTAAATACCTTTCCTGCCGTAGGTGAATCCACCCTTAAATCCTGGTCCTGCAAGTTTTCTTCAAATCCCCTTGCCAAGAACATGGCCTTTGCCTTACAAGTTCCATCAGGAAGCACCTTTTCCATGCAAATCCATCTGTGAGATAGAGCTCTTTGTGCCCTATCTGGTACCTCCATGTATACTGTAATTCCACTCCAGCTATTCACTTCGGCATTTTTTTACAACTTTTTCATCTAATTTATTGGAAGCCAACAAAATCTCACAAGCATGTGGGCTTCTACTCCTAGTAGCGTTCGTAGTCTTACCTCATATTCGAGACCTTGTCAAACTACGCCCCTATCCCTCCTGATATCTTGTTCTGTACTACCACTGCTTGATCTTTCCCTCCTGTGGTGGGATGTTCTTTCAATAGTTCTCAATCTCTTCCTGTGATCACATTCACTATCGGACTTACTGTCTGAACTGACACTACATGGGGCAGCACGATGGCTCAATGGTTAGCACTGCTGCCTCACAGCAAGGTTCAATTCCAACCTTGGGTGACTGTCCGTATGAAGTTTGCACATTCTCCCTGTGACTGCGTGGGTTTCCTTCGGGTGCTCCGGTTTCTTCCAAAAGTCCAAAGGTGTACATTGATTGGCCATGCTAAATTGCCCCTAGTGTCAGGGGATTAGTAGGGTAAATATGTGGAGTTACGGGAATAGGGCCTGGGTGGGATTGTGGTCGGTGCAGACTCGATGGGCTGAATGGCTTCCTTCTGCACTGCAGGGATTCTATGCTATGATACGTTTCTGTGCCCTCCATTTTTGAACTTTGTTTTCACAATCCATGGTCCTGACATCCACCCCTGTATTCTATACATTCAAACAATGTTTATACTTTCCAGTGGCCTTCCCTGCTCGACTAGTGATAGTTGCATCCTTCCATTAACTAGATCTTTCAGGCAAGTAAGTCACTTTTGTACCAACCTTTGGCAGTTGTCCTTTAGGAAAAATGGCCTGTCCAGTTCAGAAGTATTGTGTTCCTCTACAGATATCCTGTCGATTTCAGCTAACTGGTCCTCAATTCTGTAACATGTGAGTTTCAGATGAGCCTGGTTCATCATGTTTGTTCTTTCTGAATTCGCAAGTTTGTAATCTGTACCCATTATCCTTGATGAATGCACCCTAACAGTCTGATTACCATGTTGCAAAACAATTGTTTTGCCATCTATGCCTATAACCTTTCCTGGGCTTTTCCATTCAATAAGATCGTTTCTCTGATAGTATACTATGTTTACTTGCTGAAGAACGGTGTTTGATGGCTATATATTGTGCCTTAATGCTCTGCAGAATTCTTTCAGAGACTTCAAAAATGCTCTTCTACTTGTATGCAATGCATTTAAATGCTCAGCAAAGACGGAAATAATTGTAATCCCTTCCCAAGCTAGAGGCTGGTCAATCAAAATGGACGGAATTTTATGATTTCTACCAAATACTAATTCATACAGACTATAGCCCCTGACCATCTGCAATGAGTTATTTGCATGTACCGCCCTTGCTAAGGCTAAATTTAACTTGCAATTTGGTCTATCTGCCAAATTTTTCTGGGGCATCTCATCTATTACTGCATGGTTTCTCACACACCCCATTACTAAATGGGCTTTCCGTCGCCATATTCATGACTATGATATCCATGTTTTCACACATATCCCGAAACTCATCATTAGCAAATTGTCCCCCCTCCCCATTGTCTGTAAGGATCTTTGCCGGTGGCCCCAACCCTGTCCCTATCCATTTTTCCGTGATCTGATCCAGGATTACTCTTTTCTTTATCATGTACAACGGTTGACTGACTAAATCTGGTCACTAAGTCTACAAAGTGCAAAATGAATATATAGTTTGCTTTATCCCAGATCTTAAGGTCACAATGTCATTAAAATCTCTGACCAAGGGTAGGGTTACTATCAGTTGTGATAGTGTCCTTCTGTACTTCCTATAAACCTCAGTGATCATTGACCTGTTCTATCAGCTTAGTAAAGTCTTCATCCCTTACCCCTGCATCCTTTAATAAATTTTGCAGTCTGAGGAGATGGATGTGTAAATTGCCAATGCAGTTTCAACACAATGAGCTTTTTATTAGCCAAAGTCCCATTTCCATTTGCTAATCACACTTCCTTAACCTCTTTACCCAAAAAATTATTTTTCATTAATGGAATACTTGTGTAAATTGTAAGTCCACCGTTTTTCCAAAAACTGTTGCCTTATCATTTTCCATTTCCAGTTTCCCTGTCAAAACCAGGAGCCTATCCATATCTCTAACTTTAACACAGTCCAGTAACTTAAATATCAACACCTACTGTGGAAATTCCAGGCAGTGTTTTTGCAGCCTTTTAAATAGTCTAATAAATTCTATCACATATTCTTCAATAGAAATATCCTCTGATTTCCAAAATCTATCAAATTCTCACCAGGCTTCATATGCACTTAAGTCATCCTTTTAATAAATCTTATCCATGAAGTTTGATAAATTGTCCAGACTTTCTTCCGAGTTCAAATGTTCTAACAATGAAGTCTTGCATCAAGAATTCAGGCAGTTAGGCGATAGACTAAGGAACAGGACTTCACGGGTTATAATCTCTGGATTACTCCCAAGTGCCACGAGCTAGTGAGTACAGAAATAGGAGAATAGCACAGATAAATGCGTGGCTTAAGAGTTGGTGCAGGAGGGAGGGTTTTAGATTCCTGGACCACTGGGACTGTTTTTGGGAAAGGTGGGACCTGTACAAGTGGGACAATCTACATCTGAACCAGAGCAGGACTAACATCCTTGCTGGTGGGTTTGCTAGTGCTGTTGGGAATAGTTTAAGCTAGTTTGGCAGGGGGAGGGATCCCAGACTGTTAGCAGAATAGGGACACAGTATAACATAGAAAAACTATCAAGTGAGAGGGAATACAGCAGTAATAAGTTTTAAGGGAGTAAGACAAGGCTGGAAGGCTTCTACTTTAATGCCAGGAGGATTAAAGGTAAAACAGATGAGTTCAGGGCGAGGATTGACATGTGTAATGGTCATATAATAGCCATCACAGAGACTTGGTTGAGTAAGGTGCAGGATTGGCAGCTCAACATCCTGGGATATAGAATCTTCAGGAGAGACAGAAGAGAGGGCAAAAGAGGAGGAGACATTGCATTATTAGTTAAGGAGACAGTTACTGCAGTAAGGAGAGATATCTTGGAGAGGGCATCAAATGAAGCTGTGGGTAGAGTTTAGGAATAAAAAAGGGACAGCTACGTTGCTGGGTGTTTATTGTCGACCCCCAGATAGTCAGCGGGAAATTGAAGAGCAAATATGTGCGCAATTCATGGAGGGGTGTAAAAATAAGAAGAGGATAATTATATTAGGCGATTCCAAGTTTCCCAACATTAATTGGGATAGCCAGCATGTTAAGGGCATAGATAGAGTAGAGTTCTTAAAATGTATACAGGAAACTTTTTAGGTGAATCTGTAGAGGATCCAACAAGGGATGGTGCAGTGCTGGACCTAATTCTGGGGAATGAAGCCAGACAGGTGGTTGATGTGTTGGTAGGAGAGCATTTCAATTCAAATTTGTTATGGACAAAGAAATTGACAAGTTGCAGAAAAAGGTTTTGGATTGGGGGAAGAGTAGATTTTAACAAAATAAAGCAGGATCTGGCCAAGGTAGACCGGAACAAGTTACTTATGGGAAAATCTACAGAAGAGCAGTGGGAGGTATTCAAAGATGAAATGGAGGTACAGGCCCAACATGTTCTCTCTAGGGTAATAGGAAGGTGTAACAAACCCAGAGAACCATAGGTGACCAGACACTCAGGATACAATGAGAAGGAAAAGAGGCTTTTAGCAAGTATAAGGGGAGTAAGTCTGCAGAGGCATGAGTGGAGCACAGAAAGTGCAGGATGGAGCTTAAGAAATCAATTAGGAGAGCAAAGAGGGGATATGAGAAAATTCTGGCTGGTAAAAGTAGCAAAAATCTTAAGATATTCTCTAAGTATATCAATGGGAAGAGGATAACCATGGGAGAGAGACTGTGAGGCTCTTGAGAAAATCATAGAGAGTGACAAGGTACTGGAGGTATTGAAGAGCTTAAAAGTGGACAAATCTCCAGGTCTGGATGAATTGTGTCCCAGGCTGTTGTGGGAGGCAAGGGTCATGGGGGTTACAGATAGTGTGACATGAACCCAAGATCCCGGTTGAGGACCAAGAAATGTCTTGGGTTCATGCCACACTATCTGTAACCCCCACGACTTGCCTGGGCTTGCAAAATCTCACTAACTGTCCTGGCTGGAGACAATACACATCTCTTTAACCTGTGCTTAACCCTCTCTCCACTCACATTGTCTGTACTTTTAAGACTTGATTACCTGTAAAGACTCGCATTCCAACCATTATTTTGTAAATTGAGTTTGTGTCTTTATATGCCCTGTTTGTGAACAGAACTCCCACTTACCTGATGAAGGAGCAGCGCTCCGAAAGCTTGTGGCTTGTGCTACCAAATAAATCTGTTGGACTTTAACCTGGTGTTGTGAGACTTCTTACTGTGTTTACCCCAGTCCAACGCCGGCATCTCCACATCTTGTTTTCTCTAGAGCAGAGAAGACTGAGGGGCGACCTGATTGAGGTGTTCAAGATTATGAGGCACATGGACAGGGTGACTAGGGAGCAGCTGTTCCCCTTAGTTGAAGGGTCAGTTTCAAGGGGACACAAATTAAAAGTGAGGGGTGGGAGGTTAAGGGGGGGGGGGGGATTTGAGGAATAACTTTTTTACCTAGAGGTTGGTGACAGTCTGGAATGCACTTCCTGGGAGGGTGGTGGAGGCAGGATGCCTCACATCTTTTAAAAAGTACCTGGATGAGTGCTTGACACCATAACATTCAATACTATGGGCCAAGTGCTGGCAATTGAAATGAGGTCAGGGCCTTTCATGCATTGGTGCAAACTTGATGGGCCAAAGGGCCTCTTCTACACTGTAGTATTCTGTGAACTCCAATTCAGAAAATACTTTCCATGTGATTTTATTTCTATATGGTAAAGAAAGAGCCAAGGCCATACCTTGTTTCCTTTCCCCAAAGCAGTTACCATGGTCCACATGATGACTTTACTTCTCCATTGGTCATAAGGTTCAGTTTCCGAAAATAATGGTGGATAGTCATATCCTGACACTTTTACTCTGGCTTCCGCCGTTTTGTTCCTACTCACTCCTTTGTTGATTTAGAATTTGAGTGAAGTCATTTTTTTAACAGAAAAAGTCATAACTTGTAGCCCTTCACTTGGAACCAACAACCATTCTCTGCTACCACTGTCTGAGCCTCTCGGTTGCTGTTCAGTAAAGGAGACATGAGTTCTGTTTCTTCACAAATACCTTTATTTCTTTGATCCAACTCCATACAATTCTCCACCAACACTCACTGCCACGTGGCCCCTTTATATATCAGTGACTTCTATTGAATAATTTCCCATCAAATTAGGACTTAATCCGAAGGTCTGTTAACCCATTCCTAACACCAGCTTTCCCCCACGTCACCACTGATCCGCTGAGTATCACTGTTCCTCTCTCTGTTACCCTTGCTTCTTTGACTATCCACCTCCATATGCCTTCCCCCCCTCCGAGTCTACTCCCTTTATCATCCCCATAGCCGCCATGACCCTGACTCCCCGTTATCCAAGCCACCTGTTTTGTCTGATTCCATGATGCCCCCTTCTACTCCCACCCACTATGAAATCTTCAGCTAGCCAACTATCATCCCAACCCTGCCACATTACTGCTTCCTACCACCGCCACCCCCCCCCCCCCCCCCCGCCACCAATTCTATCCACTGCCCAGTAGCTTCAGGTCAACCCCTGATACCCACACGTCAACAGCCCCAACCCTTCCCTCCAGGACCGTCTCTCTATCACCATCGCTGAATGAAAATCCCCCTCCCCTACCCAGCCATACCACCCCCAAAGCCAGCAAGCAAGGCCCTTTCTCCATCCCACATTACTGCATACTTACATTCCTTCACTGTTCCCGGACAGTCTGTTTTCTTTCCCTGGACAATCTGTCCTCTTCCAATCTTAATCTGCCTCCCATGTCCAACCTATCACTCCAATCTATCTACTTCCAGCCTCTATGTGCTTCTAATGTACAACCCTTGCTCCACCTTACCCTGCAACCCCACTCCTCCCAAATCCCTCCCCTCTCCTCCTCCTCCCCCCCAACAACCTTCACCGTCTCAAGGGTAATTGGGAATGGGCAATAAATGCTGGCCCAGCTAGCAGTACCCAGATCACTTGAATGAATTTTTTAAAACCTGCTTCCTGCGTCCAGTACTCACTCCATCCCATCCCCGCTTCCAGCCTTTGCCTGCATCCTCAAGCCAGCCTTGACTCCACCCTATCCCCTTCCATTCTTCCAACGTTTGCCTACTTCTTGTACCTGGCACTCATTCCATCCTATCCTCCTTTCAGCCTTTGCCTGCCTTCATGTCCAGCCTTCGCTGCATCCTACAGCCCTCCCACTCTTCTGCCATTCACCTGCCATCATATTCAATCATCGCTCCACCCTACTCCCTCTTCTATCCTTCCACTTTACATCTGCCCCATTGGCTATTTGCTAAATAATCCTCAGTGTGCTAAAAATAACATTGATAACCAATATAAGATTGTCAGTTAGGCTTACAGTGTGCTGCATTTGCGTGTAATAGAAGCTACATATAATAATACACAGGGTCCTGCTCTTTGCAGGCAGAAAGAGCAGGTACACATATTGCCCCTGTTTTAGCTTAACAAATTAAGTGATAGCCATTTGCTGGTTCGTTCCTCAGAACAATGTCTTGACCAATCAGAATCAAGCTGCTTGGTTTAAATTTTCAAACAATGCTTGGCAGCTAACTGTCAGTCACCATTCAGTAGTGCATTCTCCGTGGCAATGCCTCCATCAGAGTACACTTGCAACCAATCAGCATTCTCTTCTCATTCAGTATAAAGTTGTTGTTTCACCTGACATTGATATTCTTGTGATTGTCCACATGAATGCAAGACAAAAAGCTTTGACAAAATGTCTTCTTTCTTAAGACGACCACTTGCTTCCCAAAATCTATCAGATTTTGACCAAACCTTGTAAGTGTTTAACAGTTCATTTTTCATGTAAATTTCATCTAGGAACTCAAATTGAAGGTCCAAGCCTTCATTATCATCCAACTGTTGATCATTCAGCTCACAAAATACTTTGGACGGGATTTTCCAGCCGTTCCCGCTGATGGATTGGTCCAGTCCCATCGCGGCTGAGGGTGTGAACAACTAGAAGGAACCAGCAATAAATGCCCTGCCTGCGATGTTCATGACCTGTAAAATGAATTTAAAACAAGAATAATGGCCAGTAGGATATTAGGTTTCCATCTGATTTTTTTTTTCTAAATTTTCAACCTTTACCTTTGGACAACCATCCATTTGTTCCTATGTTATATTGGATAAAACTGGAGCCAATCTTTACACACATTTATAAACATTTATTTATCGGTTTACCCATTACAAGCTTGCACATTTCAACCAGCCACGGTTTCAGTCTGGTTGAAATCTCCCATAATAACTAATAAATTATCTTCCTCCTTTCATAGATTTGCATACATATTTTTCTCTCAACTTCCCTTGTATCATTACGTGATCTGTAGTCTATCCCAATTAGCATGATAAATTTCTTCCTAACTTTATATCCATATGGATCCATATGTGTTCTTTATGCTGCCATTATGTTATCTCTAAATAGTACATCTACCTTACTTCCTTCACTATTCTTTCTCAATATATTATCTTGCAGCATTTAAGTGCCAATCCTGTTCTTCAGGCAGTATGTACAATTGGTTCTTCACCATTAATCATTGCTTCCAGTATGTTTCAGATATTGTGTACATTATTGTACAGGCAATCTAATTTGTTTTTGTTATTTATTTCTCTCACTTTATTTTGAAGTTATTTTATATTTCTCCATAACTCTATTTTCTGACTGTTTACGTGATCCTTAGTCCTTTCTTTAGGCTGTCCTTTACTCTCCTCTCCTATTTCTTTTATGTTTAGTTTACGATCAGTTCTGCTAAATCCTACACTCCTTGACAGCCTTATGAATTTAAAGTCTAATCTACAGCCCTATTTATTATGTTAGGACCTTGGTCCTATTATGGTTAGGTAGAACCTGTTCTTGCAGTACAATTCCTTCCTGTCCTAGTTCGAGTGCTACTGCTCCTTCTTCCCACCTCGGTCTTTCAGCCAGTCATTTATCTATCTGATCTGCCTATTCCTATACCAATTAGCTCCTGATAATTGTGTTGTAGGTTTTCCCCAATGTCATTGACCCTGAAAATGACAGCATGTTCCTCTCTAATTGCCCCAAGCTATCCTTCACCCTGGCATCCTATATTTGACACACGCCCTATGGGTGGAATTTTCCCCCCAAAAAATGAAGTGTCATAACGATGGGAATAATGGAGTGATCTGCGCCGGTCTCTCAGGCGTGCTCCACGCCGCAATCATCCCATACACAGTCACTTTATTGGAGAACAGTGAGTTTCGTACTGGGGGAGTGGAGCCCAGCTTCAGAGCACTCAGACACCGTTCCACAATGTTACCCTGACCTCACAGTGCACAAGGAGACCCCCAAGAATATTGGGAACTCCTCCCCCCCCTTCCCTTGGCAGCATGTTCCCCCACCCCGTCCCTGATACAAGTCGCCCGCATCGGGGCATCAGGGCACTTGCATGGATCCCCCTGCCTGATCCTCGAAATGCCCTCCCATTATGACCCCTGACATGCCTTCCATTAAGATCCCTGACATGCTTCACTCCTCCACGACACCCCTTGCACAACCCCCTTGCACGACTCCACCCCTCATAGTCCCCACTTAGGCCCCACCTTGGCATTGCCCCTGACACACTGGTGCTGCCCAACTGACACTGCCAGAGTGTCTGGTAGCCACTGCCAGGGTGTCCAGTGGGCACTGCTAGAGTGTCCTGTGGACACTGCCCAGCTATGTCCCTGACCACTCGGGGGCTTTGATGGCCATTGCGGCAGATCTCCATTAGTGGAGACCACCTGAAGGCTGGAAGATTCTGTATGTTGGGAGTTGAAAAGGCTATGCTTATTTAAATACTGCTTTAAATAGACTGATCAGCCTCACACCCTTCATGGGTGTGGTCTGGTTCACACCATTGAAGAGGGACCGCCACAACTGCAAACTGTTTGCCGCTTGGTGCAAAGCCGATTTTTAGGTCCACATGCTATTTTCCGGGATCGGGGCAATCCCGCCAGGCGCAACGAGGTGGAAAAGTTGCCCCCATGACTCTGGCTAATGACTGAGGGAATGCAACGTGTCTCCTAATTATCAAATTCCCTATAATTACAACCTTTTTATTTCTATTAATCTCTCTCCACTTCTTGGACTGCCTCTTGTTTCCTGTTGTCATTGTTAGTGTCTGGATTTCATCCTTATCTCCACAGTTAGCAAGCATACATTATTGGTTGAATAGGACCAGTGTCGACTTATCGCTTTCTTTGTTTCCCCCAGATTCCCTCTACCCTGCTGACTGACAGTTCCAGGTCTTGCAGGTGAAACAAAATGTGCAAATTGAGAATAAATTATGAATTATTAACATTGCAATACATGACAAAGAATTCATTATTATTTTAAAACATTTGGCTGGTTAAAACATTTAACCTTATTTGGTGTGTAAAGGATTGCGATTAATGCACTAAAAATATAATGTATTTGAAAAGGTTACATAGTAAAATGTACTATGTTAATGTGGACCCAACAGGTGCCAGTCTTTCTATTCAGAATGATGCACATATCATTAGAGGTTTACAGCATGGAACCAGGCCCTTCGGTCCAACTTGTTCATGCCGCCCCTTTTTTTTAACCCGTAAGCTAGTCCCAATTGCCTACATTTGGCCCATATTCCTCTATAGCTGTCTTACCCATGTAACTGTCTGAGCGCTTTTTAAAAGATAAAATTGTACCCGCCTCTACTACTACCTCTGGTAGCTTGCTCTAGACACTCACCACCCTCTGTGTGAAAGATTTACCCCTCTGGATCCTTTTGTATCTCTCCCCTCTCACCTTAAACCTATGTCCTCTAGTTTTAGACTCCCCTACCTTTGGGAAAAGATACTGACTATCTAGCTGATCTATGCCTCTCATTATTTTATAGACCTCTATAAGATCACTCCTGAGCCTCCGATGCTCCAGAGAAAAAAGTCCCAGTCTATCCAGTCTCTCCTTATCACTCAAACTATCAAGTCCTGGTAGCATCCTAGTAAATCTTTTCTGCACTCTTTCTAGTTTAGTAATATCCTTTCTATAATAGGGTGACCAGAACTGTACACAGTATTCCAAGTGTGCCCTTACCAATGTCTTGTACAACTTCAACAGCACATCCCAACTCCTGTATTTAATGTTTTGACTAATGAAACCAAGCATGCCGAATGTCTTCTTCACCACTCTGTCCACCTGTGACTCCACTTTCAAGGAGCTATGAACCTGTACCCCTAGATCTCTTTGTTCTACAACCCTCCCCAATGCCCTACCACTAACTGAGTAAGTCTTGCCCTGGTTTGATCTCCCAAGCTGCATCACCTCGCATTTATCTAAATTAAACTCCATCTGCCATTTGTCAGCCCACTGGCCCAATTGATCAAGATTCTGTTTCAATCCTAGATAACCTTTTTCACTCCCCAATATGCCACCAATCTTGGTGTCATCTGCAAACTTACTAACCATGCCTTCTAAATTCCCATCGAAATCATTAATATAAATGACAAATAACAGTGGACCCAGCACCAATCCCTGGAGCACACCACTGGTCACAGGCCTCCAGTTTGAAAAGCAACCCTCTACAACCATCCTCTGTCTTCTGTCATCAAGCCAATTTTGTATCTATTTGGCTACTTCACCCTGGATCCCGTGAGATTTAACCTTATGCAATATGGGGCAGCAAGGACAAGTTGGACCGAAGGGCCAGTTTCCATGCTGTAAACCTCTAATGATATGTGGTACCTTGTCAAAGGCCTTGCTAAAGTCCTGTAGACAACATCAACTGCACTGCCCTCATCTATCTTCTTGGTTACTCCTTCAAAAAACTCAATCAAATTTGTGAGACATGATTCTCCACTCATAAAGCCATGCTGACTGTCCCTAATTAGTCCTTGCCTCTCTAAATACCTGTAGATCCTGTATCTCAAAATACCTTTCAACAACCTACCCACCACACATGCGAGACTCACTGGCCTGTAGTTCCCAGGCTTTTCCCTGCAGCTCTTTTTAAACAAAGGCACAGCATTTGCCACCCTCCAATCTTCAGTTACCTCACCTGTGGTTGTCGATGATTCAAATATCTCTGCTAGGGGACTCGCAATTTCCTCTCTAACCTCCCACAATGTCCCGGGATACACTTCATCAGGTCCCAGGGGTTTATCTACCTTAATACAAAGAACAAAGAAAATTACAGCAGGAACAGGCCCTCTGGCCCTCCAAGCCTGCACTGACCATGCTGCCCGACTTAACTAAAACCCCCTACCCTTCCAGGTACCATATCCCGCTATTCCCATCCTATTCATGTATTTGTCAAGAAGCACCTTAAAAGTCACTATCGTATCTGCTTCCACTACCTCCCCCGGCAACGAGTTCCAGGCACCCACCACCCTCTGTATAAAAAATCTGCCCCGCATGCTTTAAATACACTTTAAGACTTCCAGCACTTCCTTCTCTGTTATATGTATGCTCCTCAAGTCATCACTTTTTATTTCCCCAAATTCCCTAACATCCATGTCTTTCTCAACAGCAAATACTGATGAGAAATATTCATTTAGGATCTCACCCATCTCTTCTGGATCCGCTCATAGATTATCTAGTTGATCCTTAAGAGGCCCTACTCTCTCACTAGTTACTCTTTTGCCCTTTATGTATTTGTAGAAGCTCTGTGGATCCTTCTTTGCCTCATCTGCCAAAACAATCTCGTTTCCCCTTTTTGCCCTCCTGATTTCTCTCTTAACTCTACTCCTACACCCTCTGTACTCTTCAAAGGATCCACTTGATCCCAGCTGCTTATGCATGTCATGTGTCTCCTTCTTCTTCTTGACCAGGGCCTGTAATTCAGTTTAATTACATTTTGTAATGTAATCACTTCTCAAAATTGTTTCTATTTTTAAGACCCAAAGAGAAAATGCTGGAAAATCTCAGCAGTTCTGGCAGCATCTGTAAGGAGAGAAAGGAACTGATATTTTGAGTCCAGATGCCCCTTTGTCAAAGCCAAAAGGCATAGTAAGTGGGAGATATTTATACCATAGGGTGAGGGGATGAAAGATGAGTCATAGCAACAAAAACAAAGGGAAAGGCTAAGAGGCGCTGATGGCAGTCTATAGAGAGAATAGAAGGTGTGAATGGCCAAAGGGCAGAGAAGCTGAAATCAGAGGGTAGGCTGTGACAGATGAAGATGTGGTGGGAGAGAGGTAAAATAGAGAAAAAGGAGGAAAAGGTAAGAAAAGGGGGGGATAGAGTCGCGGGGGGGGAAATAAAGACAATAAAGAAATAAAAGGTAGAGAACAGATAAAAATTAAACAAAATGAAAACAACAGAGTTGAGGTGGGGTAGATCTAATCAACTGAAGTTGTTGAATTCGATGCTGAGAAGGCTGAAACGTGCCCAGCTGGAAGATGAGATGCTGTTCCTCCAGTTGGCGTTGAGCTTCACTGGAACATTGCAGTAAGCCAAGGACAGACATGTGGGCATGGGAGCAGGATCGTGTGTTAAAATGGCAAGCAATGGGAAGGTCAGGGTCCTGACTGCGCACAGACCGAAGGTGCTCAGCAAAGCGATCACCCAGTCTACGTTTGGTCTGTCCGATATAGAGGAGACCACATTGGGAGCAGCGAATGCAATAGACCAAATTAAAAGAGGTGCATGTGAAACGCTGCTTAACCTGGAATGAATGTTTTGGGCCTTGGATGGTGAACATGGAAGAGGTAAAGGGACAGGTGTTACACCTTCTGTGACTGCATGGGAAGGTGCCATGAGTGACGGGAGAGGTGTTGGGTATAGTGGAGGAGTGGACTAGGTTATCCCGGAGGGAATGGTCTCTGCGGCATGCTGACAGAGGGAGTGAAGGGAAGGTGTGTTTAGTGGTGGCATCACGCTGGAGTTGGCGAAAATGGCGGAGGATTATGCTTTTCATGCGGAGGCTGGTGGGGTGAAACATGAAAATTTTTAAGATTTGCTTTCTACAACGCCTTGTTCAAAGGAATACATGTTCCTTGTGATCCAGGATATACATCGTTTTCACAGCAAACAATTCCAATTCTTCAACAGCTGGAGAGTATTCAGAGCATGAGGGAGGGGTCAGGTTACCTCATTCCTTGACATAATTTGTATTTATTTTTATTCATGTCTCAAAATGATAAGGGCGTTGAAATGCAGAATCTTAATGACAAATCTTTATTTATTTATTTTGGGAGCCATCCGGGAAAAGTTTAGCACACTGCCTGTTAGCATTAGTTTGAATCCTACCCTGACTCTTTCTTCTACCAATTGTAAGGGTGCAAAGTTTATGTGCAAGTAACAAGCCACAGCAAAATCTGTCCCTAATTCAGCCTAAAATTGGAAATTGCATTCATAGAAGCCAAAAGCAATAGATGGTGTGGGAAATGGAAATGTCTCTATAGTCCATATGGATTGCTTTTCTGAAGTCGCATTACAGCACATTATTGAGTAGTGACCATGCTGCAGCTGCCCTAGGAGTGTTTGATATAGAGGTGCCTTTATTCTACATCTAATCTAAGCCATATCTAACGAGGTGTATATGAGGCGACAGTGTAGAGAAAGCTTTACTCTGCATGAAACCTATGCTCTAACTGTCTTGGAAGTGCTTAATGTCAATGCAGCGTGACCCAGGATGAGTATGCGTTTTGTTTAGCAGTACTGACATCCTCACATTATTGAACACACAAATACAAAAACAACTTATATTTAATAAACATCTTCAATGCAGTGAAAGGCCTTAAGGCACTTAACAGGAACATGATGAACTAAAATGTGACACCAAGCCACATAAGGAGATATTAGGTCAGATGCAAAAGCTTTGTCAAGGATGTGTAAAGTCATGGACACTACCGGTGTTCTAGATGACCATGTGCAGAAAATGTTGCCAGCTGCAGAAACTTGAGCTCCGGGTTCTGGAGCTGGTGCAGTAGCTGGAGTCACTGTGACGCAAGGCTGAGAACTAATGTTGATAGCATGTGGGAGAGGTGGTCACACCTCAGTATAGCAGCCTGGGGGCAGAAAGGGAATGGGTGACCACCAGGCAGTTCAAGAGAACCAGGCAGGTAGTGCAGGAGCCCCCTGGGATCCGGCTCGCTAATCGGTTTTCCGTTTTGGAGGCTGTTGGGGATGCTGATTCCTCAAAAGAGTGCAATCAGAGTCAGATTTGTGGCACCACAAGTGGTACGACTGTACAGGAGGGGAAGAAGAAGACGAGAAGATCAATAGTGATAGGGATTCATTAGTTAGGGAAACAAACAGGTGTTTCTGTGGCTGTAGACATGACTCCAAGGTTGAATGTTGCTCCCTGGTGTCAGGGTCAAGGATTAGAGTGGCTGCAGGACATTCTTCTGGGGAGGGTGAACAGCCAGAGGTAATGGTCCATGTGGGTAGGACGGGAGATGGAGTCCGGCAATCAGAATTTAGGGAGCTTAGTAAAAAACTAGCAAGCGGGAACTCAAATGTAGCAATCCCCATATTACTCCCAGTGCCACGTGCAAATGAGTACAGAAACAGGACGACAAAGCAGATGAATGCGTGACTGGAAAGATGGTGCAGGAGGGAGGGCTTTAGATTCCCAGGACACTGGGAGTGGTTCTGGGGAAGATGCCACCTGTACAAGACAGATTGCACCTGAATGTAGCTGGGACTGAATTCCTTGTCGGGTGTTTTCTGAGGGCTTTAAACTAACTCAACAGCGGTGTGGGAGCCAAGAGGAAATATCAGACAGGAATACCAGAATGCACAAAATACTAGGAAGGCCAGAAAGCACTAGAATAGAGAATAATAAGTTAATAGGTGAAGTTGGAGTAATGGAGAAAGTAATGACGTTTAAATTAGGGTTGCTGTGAATATGTATGTATGCACAGAGTATAGTAAATAAGATTGGAGAGTTGCAGGTACAGATTACCATGTGGAAATATAATGTTGTGGCAATAACTGAGACTTGGCTCAAGAAAGGGCAATATATCTGGATATAAGGTGTTCAGAAAATATAGGAAAGGAGGAGGGGTTGTGGTATTGGTTAAGACTCGAAACATCAACTCTATTCTCTCCCCACAGATGCTGTCAGACCTGCTGAGATTTTCCAGCATTTTCTGTTTGTCTTGGAATTGAGGTGGACCAAGTAGATCAAGTGTTAGTGGGGGAGCATGTAGGAGACAGTGATCATTGTATTGTAAGGTTTAGGATGATGATAGAAAAGGAAAATAGGCAATCCAGAATAAAAATAATTAACTGGGGGAGAGCTAACTTTAATGGGGCAAGTACGGAGCTCGGCAGGATACACTGGAACAAAAGGTTGGTGGGAAAAAGTGTAGCTGAACAATGGGCTACCTTCAAAACAGAAATGGTCCGGACACAGTCGAGGTATATTCCATTAAAAGGGAAAGAAACGGCAAATAATTCTAGAGCTCCGTAGATAAAAAAGGAGATAGAAATTAAGATAAAGAAGAAAAACTGTGCTAATGACAGGTGTCAGATAGAAGATACTGTTGAGAACCAAGAGGAATACAGAAGGTTCAGAGGGGAGACAAAAAAACACATTAGAGAAGTGAAGAGGGATCATGAGAAAATACTAGCAGCCAACATAAAGGGGAAGCCCAAAGTCTTCTGTCGATAAAGGAGGAGATAAAATATGGAGATTGTGGTAATCTGCTCACAGCATAAAAAAAGCCTAATCATAGATTGAAAAACCTGCCGGATGATTGAAAGTACTTAGGATTCCAAGATATATGACCCTTTTTCATGCATTAAAGCATCTTCTGGTATACCACATCTTCACCTTTCAATTATGCAGATAAGACAGGTCAATCTTACACAGTCAAGAATGAACATAACATGACCTAGCAAAGCATATGAACGACATTCCTTTCACAATCACACCTTACATTAAGGACAAAGCATCACTAATATCAGAAATGATCTGAGAAGGGGCACACACTGTCAGTATATGGTGGTCATGATGTGGAGATGCCGGCGTTGGACTGGGGTAAACACAGTAAGAAGTCTCACAATACCAGGTTAAAGTCCAACACGTTTATTTGGTAGCAAATGCCACTAGCTTTGTCAGGTGGAATGGAGATCTTCTCACAAACAGGGCATAGAGAGACACAAACTCAATTTACAGAATAATGATTGGAATGCAGTCTTTACAGATAATCAAGTCTTAAAGGTACAAACAATGTGAGTGGAGAGAGGATTAAGCACAGGTTAAAGAGATGTGTATTGTCTCCAGACAGGACAGCCAGTGAAATTCTGCAAGTCCAGGCAAGCTGTGGGGGTTACAGATAGTATGACATGAACCCAAGGTCCCGGTTGAGGCCGTCCTCATGTGTGCGGAACTTGGCTATCAGTTTCTGCTCAGCGACTCTGCGCTGTTGTGTGTCGTAAAAGCTGCCTTGGAGAACGCTTACGCGAAGATCAGAGGCTGAATGCCCGTGACCGCTGAAGTGTTCCCCGATTGGAAGAGAACAGTCTTGCCTGGTGATTGTCGAGCGGTGTTCATTCATCCGTTGTCGTAGCGTCTGCATGGTCTTCCCAATGTACCATGCCTCGGGACATCCTTTCTTGCAGCGTATCAGGTAGACAACGTTGGCCGAGTTGCAAGAGTGTGTACCGTGTACCTGGTGGATGGTGTTCTCCCGTGTGATGATGGCATCTGTGTCAATGATCTGGCATGTCTTGCAGAGGTTGCTGTGGCAGGGTTGTGTGGTGTCGTGGTCACTGTACTGCTGAAGGCTGGGTAGTTTGCTGCAGACAATGGTCTGTTTGAGGTTGTGCAGTTGTTTGAAGGCAAGAAGTGGGGGTGTGGGGATGGCCTTGGAGAGATGTTCATCTTCATCAATGACACGTTGAAGGCTCCGGAGGAGATGCCGTAGCTTCTCCGCTCCGGGAAAGTACTGGACGATGAAGGGTACTCTATCCACCGTGTCCCGTGTTTGTCTTCTGAGGAGGTTGTTGCGGTTTTTCGCTGTGGCGCGTAGGAACTGTCGATCGATGAGTCAAGCACCATATCCTGTTCTTATGAGGGCACCTTTCAGCGTCTGGAGGTGCCTGTTGCGATCCTCCTCATCCGAGCAGATCCTGTGTATACGGAGGGCTTGTCCGTAGGGGATGGCTTCTTTAACATGTTTAGGGTGGAGGCTGGAGAAGTGGTGCATCGTGATGTTATCCGTGGGCTTGGGGTATAGTGAGGTGCTGAGGTGACCGTCCTTAATGGAGATGCGTGTGTCCAAGAATGCAACCGGTTCTGGAGAGTAGTCCATGGTGAGTCTGATGGTGGGATGGAACTTGTTGATGTCATCATAGAGTTGTTTCAGTGATTGTTCACCATGAATCCAAAGGAAGAAAATGTCATCGATGTATCTAGTGTATAGCATCGGTTGAAGGTCCTGTGTGGTGAAGAAGTCTTGTTCGAACCTGTGCATGAAGATGTTGGCATATTGAGGTGCAAATTTGGTCCCCATGGCTGTTCCGTGTGTCTGGGTGAAGAACTGGTTGTTGAAGGTGAAGACATTGTGGTCCAGGATGAAGTGGATGAGTTGTAGTTGTCTCCACTCACATTGTTTGTACCTTTAAGACTTGATTATCTGTAAAGACTGCATTCCAATCATTATTCTGTAAATTGAGTTTGTGTCTCTGTCTGCCCTGTTTGTGAGCTCTCCACTTGACGAAGAGCAGCGCTCCGAAAGCTAGTATGGCATTTACTACCAAATAAACCTGTTGGACTTTAACCTAGTGTTGTTAAACTGCTTACAGTATATGGTGGACTAGAGGCACATGATAGAGACACCTGTAGTAAGTGGGAGGAGGAACTACACCTGAATAACAACACAGCTCATCATAAAAAAGAGACATACATGAGAGGGGATGAGAAATGTGTGCAAATCTATTTACACTGGGAAATAGATTTGCACCCATTTCAACCAAAGACGTGCTGGTTGATATCAGACTGGTTGATAAATTGCCCCTTAGTGTCAGGGGGATTAGGAAGGTAAATATGTGGGGTTACAAGGACAGGACCTGGGTGGGATTGTTGTTGATGCAGGCTTGATGGGCCAAATGGCTTCCTTCTGCACTGTCGGGATTCTATGATTCCATGAACATTATATATATGTGGTTAACCGTGCCGCCATTGTTCTCCTAATATTTCTTTTTTTTTCATAACCATACCGCTACATCTTGGTGCATCCCCAACATCCACAGTGGAGGTGAAGACAGCCTGCTGACTGTTACACCATGTTGTCTGTGATGGCTTTGGCAGGTGTCCTCTGGAGGCCCATCGCCTGTTTCGGGTGTCCTGTTGTGTGAGGAAGATGCACCCTACTCGGTCTGTGTAGCTGCAGCTGATGGGGTCTCAGGAAAAGGAGATTGGGATCAGCTGGACATTGCTGGAGTCACCTGAATGGATGACCCCGTGGTCTTCAGTTGCTGATCTTCATCCCTACAGGTGCCCGAGGGCCCCTGGCTGACTCTTTGAGAAGAGGTAGCTGGGCTAAGATGTTGTTACCCTGCCCCCTTTTTGCATAGCCATTGATGAATTCTTTCAATGCCTGCATCAATGAATGTAGCTCCTGGTGCACTGGAGGACCTATGTCCTGGACCAACGTCTCCATGACAGCCGAGATCCTACTAGTATTGACTTCAGTGCTTCAGCATGCTATTATCTCAGACTGAAGGCAGATGGACTCCTCCATCATACATTGATATCTGAAAGGCACAGCTGACAACCCAATCATGACGTCCCAGTGATCATCTCACAGCTCCATCAACTGAGTTAGAATTGAATAGAGAGACTTGTCACCTGACTGGGACTCAGCGGGATCCCGGGCCTCCATCAGTTCTGTGAGTGCCCACGACTTTGGATGTCCCTACCTCCACCTGCTGTGGACCAGGTTCTGTGCGGTGCTCACCAGTTTGTGACCCCAAGTCGGCTTTACAACAAGGTTGCACCAAAATGTATGTGCCTGCACTGATGGAAGATCACTGGCCAGCACGGGATGCTCACAGCGCTGCGCCTCCACCCACCCACCCACGGCCCGATTGCAGCCCCCAAAAGCATTCCCAGGCCATGCCTGATCCCCCTCCCATCCCTGAGCGCCCTGATCTCCAGCTCCCACCCCCAGCAGTGACGATCCCCCCCATCCACTCCCCCCCACACTGGTGCTGCCCCCTTGGCCCCACCCCCTCACCTCCCCTAGGCCCTGCCCCTTGGCATTGCAGAATGCCCGGTGGGCAATGCCGAGGTGCCCCCTGGACATGTGCACTTTGCCCCTTGGGCAGTGCCAGGGGCACAGACTGGCACTACCAGGGTGCCCATGTCCAGGGGGCACTACACCCTGCTGCTCGACCCCCTGGGGGCCCCCGATTGCCCCCCTTCACTCCGACAAGGTCTCCCGCTAGTTGCCCGCAAGTGGGGAGCTGCTCGAAACCCCTCCAGGGTGAAATACTCCTGGCAGGGTGGGAGATGTTATTGGGCCCGGAGAATTCCAAGCTGGGTGGCACGGTAGCACAGTGGTTAGCGCTGCTGCTTCACAGCTCCAGGGACCTGGGTTCGATTCCCGGCTTGGGTCACTGTCTGTGTGGAGTTTGCACATTCTCCTCGTGTCTGCGTGGGTTTCCTCTGGGTGCTCCGGTTTCCTCCTACAGTCCAAAGATGTGTGGGTTAGGTTGATTGGCCAGGCTAAAAAAATTGCCCCTTAGAATCCTGAGATGTGTAGGTTAGAGGGATTAGCGGGTAAGTATGTAGGAATATGGGGGTAGGGCCTGAGTGGGATTGTGGTCGGTGCAGACTCGATGGGCCAAATGGCCTCTTTCTGCACTGTAGGGTTTCTATGATTTCTATGATTCCTGGGCCCGATAATGAGATTTAAAATACATGAAAAACCGATTTAAATGACTTTCCTCTCTTCCCGCCGGTTTCCAGCACGGTCCCGACTGCGCCTGTTTTCCGGCTATGGGAGACACGCATGCGTTGGGAACACGTGCGTGAATCCTGCGAAATGGCCGACATGCGATTCTTCCATCTAGATGCACCAAAAAACTTGCACGTCGGGATGGAGAATCGGGGTCTGTGTTACTATATCATTGGTGCACTCACACAAGCTGCAATCCCTGAAACCCAGGATGTATTGCACAGTGTCACTGAAACAGATGACAAATACATAGAACATAGAACATTACAGCGCAGTACAGGCCCTTCGGCCCTTGATGTTGCGCCGACCAGTGAAACCAATCTAAAGCCCATCTAACCTACACTATTCCTCATCCATATGTTTATCCAATGACCATTTAAATGCCCTAAATGTTGGCGAGTCCACTACTGTTGCAGGCAGGGCATTCCACGCCCTTACTTCTCTCTGAGTGAAGAATCTACCTCTGACATCTGTCCTATATCTATCACCCCTCAATTTAAAGTTATGTTCCCTCGTGCTAGCTATCACCATCCGAGGAAAAAGGCTCTCACTATCCACCCTGTCTAATCCTCTGATCATCTTGTATGCTTCTATTAAGTCACCTCTTAACCTTCTTCTCTCTAATGAAAACAACCTCAAGTCCCTCAGCCTTTCCTCATAAGACCTTCCCACCATACCAAGCAACATCCTGGTAAATCTCCTCTGCACCCTTTCGAATGCTTCCACATCCTTCCTATAATGCAGTGACCAGAACTGTACGCAATACTCCAAGTGCGGCCGCACCAGAGTTTTGTACAGCTGCAACATGACCTCCTGGCTCCAAAACTCAATCCCTCTACCGATAAAAGCTAACACCCCGTACGCCTTCTTAACAACCCTATCAACCTGGGTGCCAACTAAGATCAGCTTACTATATCATAGGTCCATTCAAAAGTCTGATGGCAGCAGGGAAGAAACTGTTCTTGAGTCGGCTGGTATGTGTTCTCAGACTTTTCTATCTTTTTCCCGATGGATGAAGGTAAAAGAGTGCGTGTCTGGGCTGTGTGGGATCTTGTGTGTCACTGGTGGAGAGTGTGAATGTTTAAGGTGGTGAATGGTGTGCCAATCAATCAGGCTACTTTGTCTTTGTCAAGTTTCTTGAGTGTTGTTGAAGCTGCGCTCCTCCGGGCATATGGAGAATATTCCGTCACACTCCTGACTTGTGTCTTGTAGATTTTGGACAAGCCATGGGGAGTTAGTAGTCAAGTTAATTGTCACAGAATTCCTAGCTTCTGTCTGACCTGTTCTTTTTTATGGCAGGTCTAGTTCATTTTGATAAGAATCATAAGAACTAGCAGCTGGAGTAGGCAATTCAAACGCTCGAGTCTGCTCCACCATTCAATACGATCATGGCTGATCTCATCTCGGCCTCAAATCCACTTTCCTGCCCATTCACCATAGCCCTTCAAACCAATTAAAAATCTGTCCACCTAAGTCCCAGCACCCACCACGTTCTGGGGTAGTGAATTTCACAGACTTGCAACCCTTTGGGAGAAGTAATTTCTCCTTATCTCTGTTTTAAATCTGCTACCACTTTTCGTAAAATTATGACCTCTTGTTCTAGATTGCCTTACAAGAGGAAACATCCTCTTCATGTCTACTTGTCAATTCCCCATATCATCTTGTATACCTTAATTAGATCTCCTCTCATTCTTCTAAACTCCAGGCAGTATAGGCCTACACTGCCCAATCTCTCTACCTAAGTCAAACCCCTCTTCTCTGGAACTATCTAGTGAACCTCCTCTGAACCGCCTCCAATGCAACTACATCCTTCAAGTAAGGGGACCAAAACTGTACACAATATTCTAGGTGCAGTCTCACTAATGCTTTGTACAGTAGCAGCAACACTTCGCTACTTTTATATTGTATTCTTTTAGCAATAAATGCCAAGATTCCATTTGCCATCCTTATTACATTCTGCACCTGCATACTTTCTGGTCAATGGTAACTCCGAGGATGTCGATAGTGGGGGATTCAACAATGATAATGAATGTCAAGGAGAGATGGTTAGATCCTCTCTTGCTGGAGATGGCCATTAGACTACCTTACAGTTAAAAAAATCTTCAGATCCCATTCCCCAGCTGAAATTGGCAGGCGGATGTTCTCCTCTTCCTATTCCTGAGTTAGTAGCTTCCACCACTCTCCAACTATCTTCACAGCCTTCTCACTAAAGTCACAGTTTTTTCTCTGATTGATTGCAGCATTTGATCTTCTCAGATTTGCATGCTTGACAAAACTACTGTCTTACTGGTTTAAATCAACCAAAAAACAAGCAGTCCTTTCTAACCCCAGGCCCACAAAGCATGAAATGTTACAACCAAAGAAACATGTGCATGAACATGTAAACAAAGAACTGGCCCAGAACTCCACAGCCTGGTTCTAGTTTCAGGCCCTGTCTTGGACATCCCCTACTTGTCAGTGTGTGTGGCATATAAAGTAAAGTTTATTTATTAGTCACAAGTAACGCTTACATTAACACTGCAATGAAGTTATTGTGAAATTCCCCTAGTCGCCACAGTCAGGCACCTGTGCGGGTCAATCCACCTAACCAGCACGTCTTTCAGCATGTAGGAGGAAACCCACGCAGACACAGAGAGACCGTGCAAACTCCACACGGACAGTGACCCAAGCCGGGAATCGAACCCGGATCCCTGGCGCTGTGAAGCAGCAATGCTAACCACTGTGCTGCTGTGCCGCCCAAGAGTTGGCTGGGTTATCAGATCCTGAAGTAAGATCACTGACCTGAAACATTAACTCTGAACTCGCTTTCCCTCTTCACAAATACTGTCAGACTTGCTGAGTATTCCCAGAATTTTTTGTTTTCATTTCAAATTTCCAGCGTCTACAACATTTTGCTTTTGGTTTGAATATCAAGTGGCAGCAGAGTAAGTAGGCTTCGTGTGAATCATTCGAATTCTGAATGCAAGATTACCAATCTAAAATGTTAACTCTGCTTGGTGCTTCACAGATACTACCTGACCTTCCAGCGTTTTCTATTTTTTCAGATTCTGAATGGACCCTGGCAAGTAGGGAATGAATTAAGCAAAGTCATCCTGCCTTCAAAAAAAATCCCCTGACAAAATCTATAAAATTTAACACCTGGCACAGCGTATTTTATTTTAACAAAATAATTGAATGTTAAGGTTAGGATAAACATCTCTCAGCATCAAAACTTTCTGGTCAGATGCAAGTAAAGAGCATCCTACAAGAAATATGTAAAATGTAATACAAAAATTAGCCATGTAAACCAACTGAAAATGTTGCTTGTTTCTGAGATGGAATCTCTTTTAAGGCATTGCAATGAAAATTGAATTGGTAAATCATTTCACTATTACAAATTATTTGATGGCATCATTACCTAATTTGATTTCAACATAAAGTCCTGTGTCAATTTTACAATTAGGAAAATAATTTGTGCTCTTGCATTTCCTGCACATAGATTTCCATGATAAGATACTTATTTAAAGCAGCCATACACGTACACTGATAGGAAGAAATGATAACAACCACACCTCATTAAATTTTATGACCTGGACAGATAGCTTAAAAGGTAAGGTGATGTCTGTGTGAAATAAGATTTCAAGTTTGGCCTTCACGAACTCGGTCTACCATGGGGCCGGGGAGTCTGTGGAGTATAGGGATTCTAACATGGGCTGTTTCATATACCTTCTGTGTGGAAATCAAACATGGTGAGTGTGAAAAATTGGGAACAATGACTCTTTTTCAGGATAGCAATAATCTGTTTGATTTGGCACTGTATTAGAGACATACAAAGGATAAGAGATAGACACATTGCAAAGAGTTATAAAAAACTAGAGAAGTTTTATTTTACTTGACCTTATTTTGAATACTGGGAGCCCAAATGGCAGCCAATTCTCTTTCATTGCTAAATTTTAGAATTTGTGTTTTTCAGCCAGATTACCGAACCACAAGGATCATGTCTGCAGCACCTGGGGCAACAACCACTTTAAAACCTTCGATGGAGATGTTTATAAATTTCCTGGAACTTGCGACTATAATTTTGTGTCTGACTGTAATCCACTCTATAAGGATTTCTCCATTCAAGTTAAGCGTACAATCTCCAAAGAGCATCCGATGATACATTACGTCACAACAACAATCAAGGATATTGTGATTTACATGACATCTAAAATAGTGGTCGTCAATGGAGCTCTGTAAGTGAAGCAGTAAAATATTTTGAACGATGTATATTTTTATGCATTTTACATCAGTGCCAGGGCAGTCTTTGGGTCTCAGGTTGCCTGTGTTCCCCATAGTTCGACCCAAGCAGTAACATGTTCATCAACAAATTATAGCTTTAAATTGCATTTTCTCTCCCAACCTTGTGTTTCTTCCTGTCCTAAACTTCCTTTCCTAAAGTCATTTGGATAAAATTTTGTCACCAAACAGGTGGTTGTTCTGCAGGTGGACTCATAGGTTTTATTTTTGGGATGTGACCAAATTATTGGTTGAAGATGAAAATTCATCTATTTGATTTCTTGCAGTTCAAAGGAACCAAATGGTCACCCTTCTGTGCGAACGAAGGTATAAATGTCAGCAGCTAAAAGAAATACTGCCAAATATGTTGTCAACCCTGTTTCTCACCAATGGCTCACATGTTCTTACATTGAGCACTTGTAGCCTCCACCATCTCCCTAGTGTAAACTAAGATTGTAATCCTTGGAAGGGCAATTAATCAGGCGGGAACCAGTCATATCCTGACATCCACATAATCCCATTCAAAGGGTCATTGCATGGTGATGGAACTCTTCCAGTTCTCCCCTCATCAAAGGCCGCTCTGAGCAATTGTAAATCCCAAATCATCAATTGGGCAGTAAAGAGGCATTTCCAGAAAGATTGGATAACCTAAAGGTATCTATTTTTAAACTGTCCTAAATAGTATATGTGCTAAAATGAAGTAAGAGTTCATATTCTATTGTAAGGTATTGGAGAAGGGCAATGTCGAGTTAGTCCTGGATTTTGAGTCTAATTTATGTTGGATATGGCCTATCTAATGTCAATTCAGTTTGAATGTACCATACACAGTAAATAAGGACACTAAATTTAGATTTCATGACTGCACAAAATTGAGGTCAACAGAAGGAAAATTAATGTTTGGGGGCAATGAGAAGGATGTACAGGACAATATAATCTTGGCAGACAGGAGGGTAGTCAGTGTGTGGATAGAGAGAAGGACATTCACTGTGTGTAGATAGACAGGAGGACAGTAGTCCAGTCAGCATTTATGGATAGAGCAAACAGGGCAATCAGTTTGTGTAGGTGGACAGTTAGTGTGTGTGAATGGACAGGAGGACAGTGAGTATGTGTGGATGGACAGGAGGATAGTCAGTGTTTGTGGTTGGAATGAAGTGCAGTCAGTGTGTGTGGATGGACTGGGAGACAGTCAATGTGTGTGGATGGAATGGAGGTCCTTCAGTATGTGTGGATGGACAAGTGGACAGTCACATAATGTGTGCATGAATAGGAAGATAGTCAATGTTTGTGGATAGATAGTTGTGCAGTCACTTCAGGTTGATGGACAGGAGGATAGTCAGTGTCTGTGTCTAGGCTGAAAGCAATTCATTTTTCTGGTCATGAAGGTGGTCATATATGGGGATAGATATAGTGATGTTTAGCGTTTGTGATTAGAGCATAGGTTGATCGATTTGTGAGTGGACAGTGAGACTTTCAGCTTTTGGCTAGATAGGAGAGCCCTAAATGTCTTTGAATGGACATGTAGATAGTCATTTTGCAGGTTTCGACAGGGAAGCAATGTATGTGTGGATGAACAGTGGGCACTCCATGTGTTTGGTCACACCAGGAGATAGTCATTGTTTATGCTTGGTTTGAGGTACATTCAGTGTATATGTGGTTGAACAGAAGGATAGTCAGTGTTTGTGAATGAACCGGAGGACTGTAGATATCTTTGTACAGGCAGGAGTCAGTTGTTATTTATGTACAAGCAGGATGACAGCGTCCATTAACAGAGACTGTCTTTCTTTACTCTCCCATGTCATCCATATCGTCATGATTCAATAGATTACACCCTTGCCTCTGAATCAGAACATGTTTTGGTTTAAAACATTTGAGACAGTGTGCCAGTTGAGCTTCATTTTGCATCTAACCTATGCTGGAGCTGTTCTGAGAGTATGTGAAGGGACAATCAACCATAGAACTAAAGAAAAGTTATGGCACAGAAAGAGGCAGTTGCTCACTGTGCCTACACTGAAGATTGGGCTTTTTTTTGTATCAAAGCTATATTATACTTAATTTCACAGTAGGGGACAAAATAAAGATGTAATATAAAGTGTTGACAGATGGGGTATGCTATTTGAGATGATGATGGTCCAGTGACATCAAATGAAGCCTTTTAACTAATGCAAACCATCCAGAGGATCCCACAGTCGTGTATTAGACTCTTAAAGAGAAGTTGGAATTATACGTAGGAGCAACATGTCTATTGTGTAAGCAGTTTAGATGTAGTATAAAGAAGTATTAAGCAAATATCAGAATATTTCAATAGTCTGTCTACTAACCAAGATCCAAGCCTAGAATCCAAGATAAAAGGACCATCTCAGAATATGTTGGCAGCTGAAAAGATATTGAAGGAACTACAGAGTGAAGAAAACTTTGAAAGCAGCTCATAAAAAAATCAGTGGATGAAGGAGGCACATGGAGAGAGGTAACGATGATCATACCTAGTGTGCAGTCTCTGCCCTTACCCTGCCTGTTTGACTGCCCGAGGCCCCACAAAGAGGCCAGCAGTAGGAGTTATGGAAACGCCATTTTCTCTGGTTCTGAGCAGTATCAAGTATTCATGAAAAGGAGTCAAAGTTTCAAATCAGTTCCTTTCTTTATGTATCTTACAGGACTAAGGTAACACATGATATTTTCCCAAGGCAGGGTGTGCAGGAGTCCATCACAGATTTTGAATCCATTCGTAAAGCTTTTGGCACTTACTTTAACCCAAAGCAAAATTTAGAAATGGAATAAGCACATTTCAATCAGCGCTTGCATGCACGGTAAATAAAACAGTAAACCTGGGGAATCGACTGTATTATTCCTAAATCATATATATCGCCAGCCTGTTCTCACAGAGATGGGAAACTGGGGCGGGAGGGGGGGACGGGGGGTGATGGGAGGGGGGGGCGGACACAGAATGTTTCCACTGCTGCAAAGGTTAGACATTTCAAATGTTTCTCCAGATCTAACTATTTTAATCAAAGTTGAAGACAAGGAAGTCTCACTCCCCTGCCTTATCTCTAAAACCTTACACATTCTCTTTTTTCAGATAGCAATCCAATTTCCTTTTGAATACATTGATCAAACTTGCTTCAACCACCTTCTCAGAAAGTTCCTTCCAGATTCCAATCACCCTCTGTGTGAAAAACATTTTCCTCACATCACTTTTTGCTAATTATTTTGAATCTTTGCTCTCTAGTTCTTGATGCTCTCTTGAGTAGGAGCAGTTTCTCACTGTTTACCCTCAGGATCTTGAATACCTCTATCAAGTTCAGCCTTCTTTTCTTCAAGAAAAACAACCCCAATCGCTCCAATCTATCTTCGTAACTACAGTTATTTATCTCTGGGATCATTCTTGTGAATCCCTACGGTACTTTCTCCAATATCTTCACATCCTTCCTTAAGTATGGCACCCATAACTTGATGCAGTACTCCAGATGAGGCCTAAATAGTGTCTTATACAAGTTCAACATAACCCCCTTACTTTTGTACTCAATGACCCTATTAATAAAGCCTGAGATAATATATGCTTTGTTACCTGCTCTCTCAACGTGCCCTGCCATCTTTAATGAGTTATGTACATATATACCAAAGTCCCTGTGTTCCTGCATCACCTTTATTTTATACTGTCTCTCCATATTCTTCCTTCCAAATTGAATCACTTCACTCTTCTCTACATCGAACTTCATCTGCTACTTGTCTGCCTGATCCACCAACATGTCTGTTCCCTTTTGAAATTCAAGACCATCCTCATCATAGTTGACAACATTTCCAGTCTTCATATCATCAGCAAATCTTGGAATCATGCCCTGCATACCACAATCTATGTCATTAATATATAACGGGACAAGCTTCCTTGTTTTGCATTCTACGTGCCTATTTACTAAGCCCAGAGTCCCATATGATCTATTAATTGCCTTCTCAACCTGTCCTGCAACCTTCAATGATTCATACACATGTACCCCTAGATCCCCTTGTTCCTGAATCCCCTTCACACCTCTTTGCATTAAATGTTATCTCCCACTTATCTACCCATCCCTCCAACCTGTCTATGTCCTTTTGAAGTTTAACACTTTTTTATCACTTTCCTCTTCATGGTTCACGGTACTTCCAAGTTGATGTCATCTGCAATTTTTTAAATTGTGACTATGCATCAGAGTCTATGTCATTAATATATATCAGAGTACAGGGGTCCTAACACTAATCATGGCGAACCTCACTATAAACCTTTCTACTGTCCAAAAAACAACCATTCACTGGAACTCGCTTTCTTGTCACTCAACCAATTCTGCATCCAGGTTGCTATGTTGTATGTAGGTCCTTTTTATTCCATGAACTGTAACTTTGTTCACAAGTCTGTTGTATGGCATTTCATCAAATGCCTTTTGGAAGTTCATGTACACCACATCAATAGTATTACCCTCATCTATCCATTCTGTTCTTCAGGTGCTATGTTAACAGTCATGATACTTCAACTTTCATGATCCTTGATATCTGCCAATCTCTTGGCGTTGTTCTTAAATCTTACACCTATTTTCCTCTTTAATATGTTAATTTATTTCCTTCTTTGTCTTCTTCGTGCTCAGCTATCCTCAATGTTATCCATTACTATCTGATATTTTAGTTTCACTTAGGAACACTTAGGAATTTTAGACTCGTGTGTGAGTCACCCCAGCTCACCTCAGCTGTATATAAGGCAGTGGTTTTAGCAAGCGCAGGACCAGTGAGCCTGCGCACGCCAGTGGGAGAGAGACTGCAGCCAGAGTGAGATTACAGCCAGAGTGAGGGTATCGGGAATTTGGAGCTGAGCGGAAATTTGGTGCTGAGGGGAAAGAGCTGCTCATTTTTGGGAGGAGCAAATTTTTGGGAGGGAGATTCGAGGGCAAGTGAGAGGTAGAAGGAAATCAAACCGTGCCATCAGGGCAGCAGGTAAGCGATTGGCTGGTGACTGGTAAGTAGTTTTTCTATTTTCTTTTTTCTCTTTGCATCGTAGTTGTTGCTGTTGCACTCTACAATAATGTTTCTGTATAATTTCTGTGGTTTATAGTTTGTAAAGGTTACATTCGGTAGTCACGAGGAGCAGGAAAGAAGGGACCGAGAGAATTAGATGTAATCTAAAACAAAACAACTTTCAAAAGTTTAATTTAAAGGGGTAAGACATGACAGGAGAGCTCTGAGCCGTGGTTTGCTTCTCTTGCTCCATGTGGCAGGCTGGGTCAGGTAGTTCCAGTCCCCTGGGTCAGCATGTGTGCAGGAAGTGTCTCCAGCTACAGCTCCTGGAAGCTTGAGTTTCAGAGCTGGAGCAGCGGCTGGAGACACTGTGGAGCATCCGCAAGTCAGAGAGTATCGTGGATAGCACATACAGAGAGGTGGTCACGTCACAGGCTCAGACTCTGCAGGCAGGAAGGGAATGGGTGACCACCAGACAGAGCAAGAGAGAGATAGGCAGGCAGTGCAGGAATCTCCTGTAGCCATTCCCCTGCAAAACAGATGTACCATTTTGGATATTGAAGGACCGCACACGGAAAAGCAGCAGCAGCCAAACTTGTTGGTTCTGCTGCAGCATTGAGGGGCAAAAAGTGTGCCAGTGCAATAGTTATAGAGGATTCAAATATAAGGGGAATAGACAGGCATTTCTGCGGCCGCAAACAAGACTCCAGGATGGTATGTGGCTTTCCTAGTGCTAGGGCCAAGGATGTCTCGGAGTGGGTACAGGACATTCTGGAGGAGGAGGGTGAACAGCCAGTGGTCGTGGTACACAAACGACATGGGTAAAACAAAGGGATGAGGTCCTAAAAGCAGAATACAGGGAGCTAGAAAGAAAGTTAAGAAACTGGACCTCAAAGGTACTGATTTCAGGATTACTAACAGTGCCATGTGCTAGTCAGAGTAGCAATGACAGGATATATCGGATGAATACGTGGCTGAAGAGATGGTGTCATAGGAGAGTTTCAGATTCCTGGGGCATTGGGACCAGTTCGGGGGAGGTGGGACCTGCACAAATTGGACGGGTTACACCTGGGCAGGACTGAGTCTAATCTCCGAGGGGAACTGTTTGCTAGAGCGGTTGGGGAGGGTTTAAACTAATATGCCAGGGGGATGGGAACCTATGTAAGGGATCAGAGGAGGGAGCAAAGACAAAAACAAAATGTAGAAAAGGGAATAAGGAAAGTGATAAGACAGAGAAACCAAGAACAAAGTTCAAACAGGGCTATGGAAAAAAAATTGGGAGCGAGGCAAACAATGTTAAAAAGACAAGCTAAAAGGCTCTGAGCCTTAATGAGCGGAGTATTTGCAATAAAGTGGATGAACTAATCGCACAGATAGATGCAAACAGGTACAATATAATTGGGATTACGGAGAAATGGCTGAGTAACCGAAAACATACTTTGTTTCTGTCTTCACAAAAGAGGACACAAATTAGATGCCAGAAATGTTGGAGAATGCACAATTTCGTGAGAGGGAAGAACTGAGGGAAATCAATATTAGTAGAGAAATGCTGCTGGGAACATTGATGCGATTGAAAGTGACTAAATCCCCAGGGCCTGATAATCTACATCCCAGTGTACTTAAGGAAATGGCTCTAGAAATAGTGGATGCATTGATGGTCATCTTCCAGGATTCTATAGATCGGGAACAGTCCCTGCAGATTGGAGGATAGCTAATGTCACTCCAATATTCAAAAAGGGAGGTACAGAGAAAACAGGAAATTATAGACCAGTAAGCTTAACATCAGTAGTGGGGAAAATTCTCAAATCCATTATCAAGGACTTTATAGTGGAGCATTTAGAAAGCAGTGGCAGGATCAGATAGAGTCAGCATGGATTTATGAAGGGGAAATCATGCTTGACAAATCTGTTGGAATTCTTTGAAGATGTAGCTAGTAGAGTTGACAAAGGGGAGCCAGTCGATGTGCTATATTTGGACTTTCAGAAAGTGTTTGACAAAGTCCCGCACAAGAGATTATCATGCAAGATTAAAGTGGATGAGATTGGAGGAAGTGTAGTGAGATGGATAAAAAACTGGTTGGCAGAGAGAAAACAAAGAGTAGGAATTAATGGGTACTTTTCAAATTGGCAGGCAATAACTAGTGGGGTGCCACAGGGATCGGTGCTGGGATCCCAGCTATTCACAATATATATTAATGATTTGAATGAGGGAACAAAATGTAACATCTCAAAGTTTGCAGATGATACCAAGTTGGGTGGGAGGATGAACTGTGACGAGGATGCAGAAATCCTTCAAAATGATCTGGACAGGTTGGGTGAGTGGGCTAATCAATGGCAGATGCAGTATAATTTGGATAAGTGTGAGGTTATTTACTTTGGAAGCAATAAAAGAGAAGGCAGATTACTACCTAAATGGCTGTAAATTGAGAGAGGAGTGTACAGCAGGACTTGGGTGTCCTGGTGTACCAGTCATTGAAGGTAAGCAGCAGGCGGTAAAGAAGGCAAATGATATGTTGGCATTCATTGCGAGAGGTTTCGAGTACAGGAGCAGGGATGTGCTGTTGCAATTATACAGGGCCTTGGTGAGGCCATACCTAGGATATTGGGGGTGATTCTCCCAAAAATGCTGAATTGGCAGGAAAACTGTTCTAAATCCTGACTGTTTTGTCAGATCAGCTTCTGATCTGAATCTCCGCACTCTGTGCACTGCAGAGGTCCCAGTCGAGATTATCATTAAAAACCCAGGGAGGTGGGGCCTATTCACATCGGAGTTTGACAGTTCTGGAACTCTGCGCATGCGTAGTGGTCCCAATCTGTCAGACGTCCCATTTTCTGCCTAGCCTGATCACTGACCAGCCCAGGATCCCTGCAGTGCTGCCCCACGAGCCCCCACTAAGGCCCGATCGTGGCTCCAGAGCAATTCCCAGGCCAGCCCTGACCCACCCATTCCTGGAGCGCGCCGATGCACAGCCCACCCCCCCAACAGTGGCGATCCCTCCACCCCCCTCACTCTGGCAAACCCCTTCCCCCCGTTGGTCCCCCCCAGGGTCAGACCCCCTCCCGGGAGGCAGGCCCCCCCCTGCCAGCAGACCAGCCCCCCTGCCCGCGCCAATCACTGCCCTCTCTCCATCCCGGACTGATCCCCATGCAGCGTGGAAGCGGGATCCTTCACCCCCGCTGATCGCCCCAGGCCCCGCCCACAATAGGCCCTGTCCCCTGTCCTCAAGGTGTCCTCTGGGCATGGGCACTTTGCCTCTTGGGCAGTGCCAGGGGACACAGGCGGGCACTGCTAGGGTGCCCATGCCCAGGGGGCACCAGCCCCCCACTGCCCGACCCACTGGGGACGCGGATTGCCCCCCCTTAATTCCGGCAGGGTCTCCCGCTAGTTCCCCGAACATGGGTAGCTAGTCTGAACCCCACCAGAATAAAGTACTCCTGGCGGGCTGGGAGATTCAATCGTGACCTGAAAGGTCCCGAAAATGAACATATTTAAAACATATTAAAAAAAGATTTAAATTACTTACCTGCCTTCCCACCAGTTTCCAGCGTGGTCTGACCGGCAACTGTTCACCGGCTCTGGGAGATGTTCATGCGTTCCCGGCGCATACGCAAATCCCTGTTCACGGCCTGCAACGCGCATCTCCCACCCCGACCCAAGAGAAAAGTTGCGGGTCACGATGGGAGAATCACGGCCATTGTGTGCAGTTTTGGTCTCCTTTTCTGAGGAAGGATGTTATTGCTCTCGAGGGAGTGTTGCGAAGGTTTTACCAGGCTGATTCCAGGGATGGCTGGACTAATGTATAAGGAAAGATTGACGAGGTTAGGATTGTTTTCGCTGGAGTTCAGACGAATGAGGGGGGATGTCATAGAGACTAATAAAATTCAAACAGGTCTATCAGTAGAGGGAGGATGTTCCTGATGGTGGGGGAGTCCAGAATCAGGGGTCACAGACTGAGGATTCAAGGTAGACCATTTCGGACGGAGGTGAGGAGACATTTCTTCACCTAGAGAGTGGTGAGCCTGTGGAATTCATTACCACAGAAAGTTGTTGATGCCAAAACATTGAATGTATTCAAGAGACAGCTGGATATAGCACTTGGGGCAAATAGGATCAAAGATTATGGGGAGAAAGCAGGATTAGGCTATTGAGTTGGAAGATAAGCCATGATCATAATAAATGGCGGAGAGAGCTCGAAGGGCCAAATGGCCTCCTCCTGCTCCTATCTTCTATGTTTCTATGTTTCACTCTCCCAAGCATGTGCCCAAAGAATTACAGTTATCCCTTGGTGATCATCTGAAAAAGTTACTGTGTGCCTGCTTTTCTCAAAACTTCCTCATTGGTTGTATGTGTTGTTCAACTAATCCTTATCATACGTCTCAGAAGCCATATCTCTGATGCCTTTTGATTTGATTTGGATTTGATTTATTATTGTCACATTTATTATTACAGTGAAAAGTATTGTTTCTTACACGCTCTAGAGACAAAGCATATTGTACATAAAGAAGGATAGGAGAGTGCAGAATGTAGTGTTACATCGTACTTAAGGTGCTGAGAAAGATCAACTTAATATGAGGTAGATCCATTCAAAAATCTGATGGCAGCAGGGAAGAGTCAGTTGAGTCAGTTGGCACTTGATCTCAGATTTCCGTATATTTTTCCTGACAGAAGAAAGTGGGAGTATGTCTGGGCTGTATTGGGTCCTTGATTATGCTGGCTGCTTTTCTGAGACAGTGGGAAGTGTAGACAGAGTTAACAGATGGGAGATTGGTTTGCGTGATGGACTGAGTTTCGTTCACGACACTTTGTAGTTTCTTGCAGTCTTGGACAGAGCAGGAGCCATACCAAGCTGTGATACAACCAGAAAGAATGCTTTCAATGGTGCATCTGTAAAAGTTGGTGAGAGTCATAGCGGACGTGCCAAATTTCCTTAGCCTCCTGAGAAAGTAGAGTCATCGGTGGGCTTTCTTAACTATAGTGTCGGCATGGAGGAACCAGGACAGGTCATTGGTGATCTGGACACCTAGAAACTTGAAGTTCTCGATCATTTCCACTTCATCCCCGTAGATGTAGTCAACAGCATGTCCTCCACTAATTTGTCTTCTGTTAACTGCTTTATATTCCAACTTTTACATCCAGATAGCAATGGTGACCAGATGTAGCACTTTAAATAATCTAATCCTCTCCTTCGAGATGTTCTTATTTCAAAGGAGTCTAACATTTTTGAGAAGGTTTGTTTTCAAAGCTCGTTTATTGGCTTCCCGATGTTTTGATCATTTTTCATATCAGATGTTACTGACTACCCAAATAAGGAAATAACACTGGAAAATTATGGCCAGTGCCTCCATAATTTCCATTCCTCAGTATCCACTGATGCATCTCATTGGTCCTGGTGATTTATCAACTTTAAGTACAGCCAACCTACCTCTTTATCGATTTCTAAGCCATGAAGTGCTCCTCTTTCACCTCGAGTTGGACTACATCTTCTTTCTTGTTGGACATTTGCAAAGTACTCATCTGTATCTCCCCATGCTCTCTGCCCCATGTGTAAATCCTTTTTCTAGATTCCTATTGGCTCCACTCCTTTTACCATTCTTTTACTTATGCCTATAAAAAATGTTTAGATTCTCTTTTATGTTAGCTGACAGTTTCTTCTCACTCTCTCTTTGTTGCCTTAATTTGTTTCTCCAATTCCCTTCTGGACCTTCAATATTGAATCTGATTCTCAGCTATATTATAAACCTGACACCTGTCATGTGCTGTCTTTTTCTGCTTAATTTTACTCTGTATAACGTTCATCATCTAGAGAGCTCTGGATTGGTTTACCTTATCTTTCCTCCTTGTGGGAATACATCTTGATTGTACCTGAACTATTTCCTCTTTAAAGGCCACCCATTGTTCAGTTACAGTTTCGTCTGACAATCTTTGAATCTTTAGTATTTAGATTTTTATTGCATGTACATATATCAAGTAAACAATGGCAGTCATATAAACACTGAACAACAAAGACAAAGAACAAAGACAAACAAAGAAAATTACAGCACAGGAACAGGCCCTTCAGCCCTCCAAGCCTGCACCGACCATGCTGCCCGACTGAACGAATACCCCTACCCTTCCGGGGACCATATCCCTCTATTCCCTGCACCACCCTCTGTGTAAAAAACGTGTCTCGTACATCTCCTTTAAACCTTGCTCCTCACACCTTAAACCTATACCGCCTAGTAATTGACTCTTCCACCCTGGGAAAAAGCTTCTGACTATCCACTCTGTCCATGCCCCTCATAATCTTTGCTACTAGCAACTGAAGTAGCATCTGAAGTAGCAACTTAACTTGTCCATATCTTGTATTCTGACAGAATTGATGCATTTTACATTTCTCATCAGTATTACATTTTAAATAACTCATTTATAAGATAAGGGCGAGATTTTTATGGCCTTGCTTGGGCGAGACCTGAAATTCCCACCCCAGGTCAACGGAGATTTGTGTTGTCAGACCCTCGCCCACTCTGATTTTGTGGCGGATGAGGTGGTAGAGTTCTGACGAATGTTTTAATTTGTGTCAAAAAGTTATTCATGGTTCCAGCCATTGCCTATTGCTTATTGAGCACAGGGATCAATGTGACTGCAAAATGTTGTGTAAAAATGCATCTGTGAAGATCCTACCATATTAGGGAGGCGGGGGGGGGGGGGTGGGGGGGGGGGGGGGGGGGTGTGGGCGGCGGGGTGGGTGGGTGGGCACAGTGGTGCAGTGATAATGTCACTGGGCTAGTCATTCACTGAAAGTGAAAATTAGCCTCAGTAATGATGACAATGAAACTATCATCTTTGGTTCATCAAAATCCAACTGATTCACTAACATCCTTTGAGAAAGGAAATCTGCTGTCCTTCTCTGGTCTGACATACATGTGACTCCAGATCCACAGCAATGTGGTTGACTCTAATCTGTCTTCTGAAATAGCCTAGTAAGCCATTCAGTTTAAGGGCAGTTGGGCTGGGCAACAAATGCCAGCTTGATGGTGAAACCCACAACCTGTGAAAGAATTTTTAAAAAACTATGAATATGATTGCAGCACTAAAATCCAAACAATGACCTATTTGTGCCAGTCCCGGTTGGACCTTGGTTGAAACTAGCTGCACTTGTTTCACTTCAAACTCTTACAGAAGAGCCATTTATCTCACCATTCTAAGCAGAATTTGATCTTGTGTCTGGAAGTTGAACAGCCAAGTTACTAAAATGTCACCTTCATCCAGGGAAGAAGATTGTGCTGATTCTGAATATCAGGATTCTCAGTTTGGGACTGAGCAATTGCCACTGATTTTAGAACTTCATCTGTGAGTCTAATGCATGAAGTCTGGTAATGTGTTTTTAACTTTTATTTTTTAGAGTGTCACTCCCCTACTTTGGACCTGGTCTGTATGTAGAGCAAACCACTCATTACACGAAGCTTTATGGAAAATTTGGGTTGACTCTAATGTGGAATAGAGAAGATGCTCTTATGGTAAGTACAAACATTGGAGAACATTTTATGAACAGAATGTAATGTGTCCCAGCATATAATTGTTGTACTGGAATAGATGTGATAAGCTAGAAGAAGAGAAATACATTATTTGTGGCATAAAATAAGAGAAGGGTACAGGTGAGACATTGAGAGTAATCATGAATTCACACTGCACAGTGTTTTGACGAAAGAAAAATCATTGGATACATCACAGCCCTGTGGAACCACTACACTGTCTAACTGTGAGAATATGTTTATATCAAAGAACAAAGAAAATTACAGCACAGGAACAGGCCCTTCGGCCCTCCAAGCCTGCACCGACCATGCTGCCCGACTTAACTAAAACCCCCTACGCTCCCGGGGACCATATCCCTCTATTCCCATCCTATTCATGTACTTGTCAAGACGTCCTTTAAAAGTCACTACTGTATCCGCTTCCACTACCTCCCCCGGCAACGAGTTCCAGGCACCCACCACTCTCTGTGTAAAAAATATGCCTCGTACCTCTCTTTTAAAACTTGCCCCTCGCACCTTAAACCTATGCCCCCTAGTAATTGACTCTTCCACCCTGGAAAAAAGCTTCTGACTATCCACTCTGTCCATGGCTTTCATAATTTTGTAGACTTCTATCAGGTCTCCTCTCAACCTCTGTCGCTCCTATACAGTAAATCATATACAGTAAGTGCTATTCTCTATAAATTACACTGGCTTGCTATAGTGCATGCTGTAGATAACACACTCGTCTTGTACTAAGTGTGTCAGTTTCGGCAAACTACAAAGTAGGTGCAAAATTCAGTTGCGTTACACCTATTTTTAGGTTCTATGAGTGGTCTTCGAGGTCCAGAATGTGTGCAGAGCCACACCAGATGCCATATTGGTAAGGTGTTTCTCTGTGCGCACTGAGTTTCCACCAGAAATGTGCAGAGCGGGCAAATCATGACATTAATCTGTGTCAGATATTTGATTCACGTCAGTTTGCAGATCATTGCTCCTCCTAACACTGTCTCTTAAACACCACAGCTGCTGGTGGAATATAAATTCAATTAATTCAACTGGTTATTTTTTTAAAAATCAGATATGGTGCCAGATAACTGTCATCAATTGTAAAATAAAACCTATCTCGTTCACTAAAGCCCTTAGTGAAGGCCACTCTTCAGGTTCTCAACCAAACTGTCCTCTGAAATGGCCAAGCAAGCCACTCAGTAGGGGTGGCACAATAGTTAGCACTGCTGCCTCACAGCGCCTGGGACCCGGGTTCAATTCCCAGTTTGGGTCACTGCCTGTGTGGAGTTTGCACATTGTCTGCGTGGGTTTCCTCCAGGTGCTCCAGTTTCCTCTCACAGTCCAAAGATGTGCGGGTTAGGTGGATTGGCCATGCTAAATTGCCCCTCAGTGTCAGAGGGACTAGCTAGCGTAAATGCGTGGGGTTATGGGGATAGGGCCTGGGTGGGATTGTTGTTGGTGCAGACTTGATGGACCGAATGGCCTCCTTTTGCACTGTAGGGATTCTAAAAAAAAGTAGTACTAAACTGCTATGGAAAGGCAAAAAGTAACAACACTGTGACAACATCAACACGCACTGCAGCAAATCACCAAGGCTCCTTTAATAATCCCTTCCAAACCTGCACTAACTACCACCTGGAAGGACAAGCAGACACATGGGGACATCGCCATCTGCAAGTTTCTCTCTGAGCCACACGCCCCAACTTGGAATAATATCGCACTTCCTCCACTGTCACAGGATCAAAATGCTGAAACTTGCTTCCCAGCAGCACTGTGGGTGCATCTACACCACATGAACCACAGTGGTATCTTGAGACTGAGAGGATTGCTTTCAACGATTCCAACCCATCATCCTCTGTGCTAAGTATGACATTTGAAGATGCATTTATTGACCCTGATCACTCTTGTGAGGCCATTGAACTTTTTACAGCACTGCATCCTGGTGCTGCTTTCATTATCTACACAGAGTTATCTGGAGGGGCCTCTCGGTCGCCTGTAAATAAAGCACATCTCTTCTGCTGTTTTTTGACCAAGACTTCGAATACAACTTTGGGAAATCTTCGAACCTGCTATCTGCCGTATCTTTCCACTATTATGCATCAGAACCACTTGCAGTACCTGCTGCAGCCACATTGCTCCTCCTCTATTAGATGCATTTTGTCTTTAAACAGTGCAGGCAAGTTTTAACTGGCACTAGTCTCTCATGATTTTGGGTCAGTCACTCAATGTGGTTAATGCTGGCTGCATGCTGCAAATATATTAATGAGCTAACAGCATAAAATTGCAAGCTGGTTGTATCGGAATCAATAGGTGCGGTTTAGTCCAGCATCACAATGTTCGCACACACGTTTTCACTCACCCCACAGTATTCGCTGTACTGCATTATACGTAAGATATGATATGGTCCTGTGCTACATATAGGGTGGGATTTCCCCCCAAAATTTCTAAGGGTGCGATCTTACAAAAAAAAATTCCAAGTGCTGAACGAGCAAGAAAATGGGAGAGAATCGTACCGGTTTTGGGCAAGCTGTCAGTTGCAATCTTATGGCACTTAATGCAAAAAGTTCCTGAGCTCTCCTACCCCAATCACCCCCATCTGCAGATTTTCCACCCTCCTATCCTGATCGCCACCCAGGCAGACTTCCTTTCCCTCCCTCCTACTCCTGCAGAATTTCCCACTTCTCTCCCACTCCTGCAGAGTTCCCTCTTCCCCGCCCACCCCTGCAGAGATCCCCCCTTCCCTCCCACCCCTGCAAAGTTCCCTCCCTCCCCATCATAGCTCTGCCCCATCAGAGAAATGGTGCTTGGTGGACAGTGCCAGAGTGCCCAGTAGGCAGTGCCAGGGTGCCTGTTGGGCACTGCCAGGGTGTATGATGGGCAGTGCCAGATGGGCAGTGCCAAATTGGCATGGCCAGGCTGGCACTGCCCAATGGGTACAGCCAGGCTGGCACTGTCCCATGGGCACTGCCCTTGCAGAGACCTCTCTTGCAGAAACACCTCTGCTTCTCTTTGCAGACTAGCAGTACTGTAAAGGCCCAAACCACATGGAATCAGCTTTTCTCACCTACACCTAATTACTGAATTTCATAAACCAGCGAAATCTACCCGACAGTGACTAAAAATAGAAACCCTATGTGGTGAACCATCGTTGGTTACCACTGTGGGGTTATTCTAATGTTGCTGTTGGGTTAGGGTATTGACACTGTGGGGTTGTTATAATGTTGTTGTTGGGCTAGGGTGTTTACACTGTGGGATTAATATACCTGTGGTGGATGCTGTTATGGCACATCCCGGTCGGGCCCCGCCTCCTGGGAGAGGTATAAGACCCTCTGCTCAGGCGGGACCCCTCCAGTCTGGAATGGTGTACTCGTGTTTAAATAGTTCCATTGTTTGTCAATAAAAGCCTTCAATTGCTGAAGCCTTGTACCTCGTGCTTGATTGTCACGCATCAATTTTATTGACAAACACGAAACTCTCGACAGAAAAGAGAGTATGGAGCAAATGCTAAAACCAGAGCGTCTGACGCTGGATCCACGTGCAGTCGGCGCCTCTAACACCTTCGACCACTGGCTGAAGTGTTTCGAGGACTACCTGGCAGCCTCTGCAGCAGTTACTACGGATAACGACAGACCCCAGGTCCTCCATGCGAGGGTAAGCGACACTGTCTACCTCGCGATTCGTGCGGCCACCACTTACCCGAGGGCCCTCGAGCTCTTGAAAAAGCGATACACGAGACCACCCAATGAGATCCACGCTCGTTACCTCCTCGCTACACGACGTCGGCAGTCGGGCGAAACCATGGAGGACTACGCCAATGAGCTCTTGCAGCTTGCCAGGGGCTGCGACTGCAAAGCTGTGTCGGCTGAGCAGTACATGTACGACCTCGCCCAAGATGCGTTTGTGGCAGGGGTAGGGTCTTCGTACATCCGGCTCAAGCTGTTGGAGAAAGGGAATTTCAACCTGACCCAAGCGATGGAGATGGCTGAGATGCTGGAGGCAGCGTCGAAAAGCTTGGCCCTGTATCCAGAAGACCACATGGAGACAACGTGGCAGGAGCAGTCACAAATCCCTCCTCGCCCCACGGGCTCGCGCTCCCATATCGACCCGACGACGGCGGCAGCCCCAGGCGGCCCGCGGTGCTATTTCTGCGGAGGAGCCAAGCATCCACGGCAACAGTGTCCAGCTAAAACGGTGATCTGCAATCAGTGCGGTAAAAAGGGGCACTACGCGAAAGTCTGCAGATCGAAGCCCAAGAACGGCAGTGCAGCCTGTGACCCTCCAGAACGGAGACAATCTCCATCGGCGTCGCAGTACCCACGAGGTCCGACCACGTGCGAGCCCAGGACGACGCCATTGTGGCTGGCGGAGGAGGAGGATGACCACCAGGAGTCGCTACGCTTGGCGTCCTCACCCATGTGCAATTCATGGGGGCGGCCATCTTGGTCGACGACGACCAGGAGCGACCAGCAGGGGTCCTCAGCATCAACCTCGGCTGCCTGCAGTGACGTCCAAGGGCCAACGGTGGCGTCGATCACCCTGGACCAGGCTAAGCATCACAGGCTTGACTGTTCAATGATGAACATTAAGGTAAATGGTCGTACTGTGTATTGTCTGTTTGACAGTGCGAGCACCGAGAGTTTTATTCACCCTGACACTGCAAAGAGGTGTGGACTCCGGGTTCTACCTGCCAAACAGACAATTTCTATGGCATCACGGTCCCGGTCTGTACCGATCCAAGGACGTTGTGTGGTAACTCTGGAGGTGCAGGGCACAATTTACGAGCGATACAGGCTCCTTGTGTTGCCGCATCTTTGTGCACCAATTCTCCTCGGACTAAACTTTATGGTCCACATGAAGAGTGTGATCCTACAGTACGGTGGGCCACTCCCTTCGCTGGCAGTAGGGAATCAGCCGCAGCCTCCAAATCGTCCAAAGCGCCCCGCATGCAATCTTTCCACACTAAAGATCACCACACCCTCTTTATTTAAGAATCTGGTACCAGGCTGCAAGCCCATCGCTACTAAAAGTAGGCGTTACAGTGCTGAAGACCGGATCTTTATCAGATCTGAGGTTCAGCGGCTCCTCAAAGAAGGGATCATACAGTCCAGCATTAGTCCGTGGAGAGCACAGGTCGTGGTGGTTAAAAGCGGGAACAAACCCCGGATGGTCATCGACTACAGTCAGACCATTAATCGTTATACGCAGCTGGATGCGTATCCTCTCCCGCGCATATCTGATATGGTCAATCAGATTGCGCAGTACCGGGTGTTCTCCACCATAGACCTTAAGTCCGCCTACCACCAACTCCCCATCCGCCCAGAGGACCGACAATACACGGCTTTTGAGGCGGATGGTCGTCTGTATCAGTTTCTTAGGGTTCCATTTGGTGTCACCAATGGGGTCTCGGTCTTCCAGCGTGCTATGGACCAAATGGTGGACAAGAACGGGTTGCGGGCTACCTTCCCGTACCTGGATAATGTCACCATCTGCGGCCATGACCAGCAGGACCATGACACAAACCTCCAGAACTTTTTGCGCACTGCGTCTCGCCTGAATCTGACCTATAACAGGGAGAAGTGTGTATTCCGTACGCGCAGGTTAGCTATCCTGGGATACGTGGTGGAAAACGGGGTCATTGGCCCTGATCCAGACCGTATGTGCCCCCTTACTGAACTTCCCTTGCCCGCTAGCGCAAAAGCACTGAGGAGATGCCTCGGCTTCTTCTCTTATTATGCGCAGTGGGTCCCCAACTACGCGGACAAAGCCCGTCCGCTCATCAAGTCCACAACTTTTCCGCTCATGCCAGAGGCCCAATTGGCCTTCAAGGCTTTGAAAAGCGACATTGCGAAAGCCATGATGCACGCGGTGGATGAATCCATCCCTTTTCAGGTGGAAAGTGATGCATCTGATTTCACCCTTGCCGCCACACTAAACCAGGCAGGCAGGCCCGTCGCGTTTTTTTCCCGCACCCTTCAAGGTCCCGAAATTCGGCATTCAGCGGTGGAGAAGGAAGCCCAAGCCATTGTGGAGGCCGTCAGACACTGGCGCCATTACCTGGCAGGGAAGCGGTTCACCCTGATCACGGATCAGCGATCCGTGGCGTTTATGTTCAATAATACGCAGAGGGGCAAGATCAAGAATGACAAGATCTTGCGGTGGAGAATTGAGCTCTCCACCTATAATTACGATATTATGTATCGTCCAGGGAAACTCAATGAGCCCTCGGATGCCTTCTCGCGCGGAACATGCGCTACCATGCAGGAGGACCGCTTGAACGCCCTCCATAATGATCTGTGCCATCCAGGGGTCACTCGGCTCTACCACTTCATCAAAGCCCGCAACCTGCCCTACTCGGTGGAGGATGTCAGGTCAGTAACAAGAAGCTGTCGGATTTGCGCGGAATGCAAACCGCACTTTTACCGACCTGACCGGGCACAATTGGTCAAGGCCACTCGCCCCTTCGAGAGGCTGAGTGTGGATTTTAAGGGCCCCCTTCCCTCAACAGACCGGAACGTGTACTTTCTTAACATCATAGATGAGTACTCCCGGTTCCCGTTTGTTGTCCCCTGTGCGGACACGTCGACTGCCACGGTGATCAAGGCATTCCGTGATCTTTTTACCCTGTTCGGGTACCCCTGCTATATACATAGCGACAGGGGCTTGTCGTTCATGAGTAATGACTTGAGGCAATTCCTGCTCTCATACGGGATTGCCTCTAGTAGAACCACGAGTTACAACCCTAGGGGCAATGGACAGGTGGAGAGAGAGAATGCTACAGTCTGGAAGGCTGTCCTACTGGCGCTGAAGTCCAAAGGCCTTCCAGTCTCCCATTGGCAGGAGGTCCTTCCAAATGCGCTTCACTCCATTCGCTCCCTCCTGTGTACGGCAACCAATGCTACTCCCCACGAGAGGATGTTCTCATTCCCTCGGAAGTCGTCCTCGGGGATATCTTTACCAGCCTGGTTGACGTACCCAGGACCCGTCCTTCTGCGGCGACATGTAAGGGCCCGCAAGTCCGACCCCTTGGTCGAACCGGTCCACCTCCTCCACGCCAACCCTCAATATGCCTATGTGGCATATCCTGACGGGCGAGAGGACACAGTCTCGATCCGAGACCTGGCGCCCGCAGGGGACGTAGCAACTCCTGTCGGTCCCATACCCCCTGTCACGAATCCCTTATCGCTTATTTCTTCCCCGGACGTGGCGCGGTCAGCACCGGGACCAGTGCATAACAGTTATACTCCCATGTACAGCTTGCCTGAGACTCGGAGATTGGCGCCACCACAGAAGGTACCGAGATCCCCTGCACCACCGCTTCACCAGGGTCAACCGGCCCGGGAGTCCTCGAGGGGACAGCCGGACGTTGTTTTGGAGAGAACGCCACCGCAAGCACCTGCTCCGGTGTCACAACCGGTGTTGAGGAGATCACAGCGACGGTGCGGTCCTCCAGACCGTCTGGACTTGTAGATTTTTTTTGTATATATGTAGTCTGTTTTCGCACCCCGCCGGCCTTTGTTTTCAAAGGAGGGGTGAATGTGGTGAACCATCGTTGGTTACCACTGTGGGGTTATTCTAATGTTGCTGTTGGGTTAGGGTGTTGACACTGTGGGGTTGTTATAATGTTGTTGTTGGGCTAGGGTGTTTACACTGTGGGATTAATATACCTGTGGTGGATGCTGTTATGGCACATCCCGGTCGGGCCCCGCCTCCTGGGAGAGGTATAAGACCCTCTGCTCAGGCGGGACCCCTCCAGTCTGGAATGGTGTACTCGTGTTTAAATAGTTCCATTGTTTGTCAATAAAAGCCTTCAATTGCTGAAGCCTTGTACCTCGTGCTTGATTGTCGCGCATCACCCTATTAAAATAGGGATGAGTTTCATGAGGGAGGCACCCCCTGTTGTCTCTTTCTAGACTAATATAAACAAAGCTGAAGGCAAGCACAGAGGTTGAACACGGGATATTCAACTGAGGCTTTTTTTTCTCCTGGTACATATGGTGCTCACTGTAGCTACTTATGGACCTCAGTTTGTAGACAGATGGGTGGCCACCCAGGAAATTTTATGAGTCTACCCCTGCCTACAAACATGTCGGGAGGCTGTGAAATTCTGCCCTATATTTCTAAGTTCTGTCTCAAAGTTGACAGCCATGTTTGAGATATTTGCTCCTGGTGCCGAAGGCATTTTAAGGTTACAATTATTTGCTGTGACAATCCTGAGGTTCGCTCATGCAATTAACTACTGGTCATATTTCAATCGGTTTATTATTCCATTATTTTAGGTGGAACTTGATGTGAAATTTCAAAATAAGACCTGTGGGCTCTGTGGAGATTATAATGGCCTTCCTGTATACAATGAATTCATTGTGGATGGTAAGTCAAGAACTCTTGAATCTCTTTAAATCTTGCTAAACTAAACAATCTTAACTGTTAAAATGTTGTGTTTACATCAATTTTAGGGCAGCAATTTTCACCCATTCATTTTGGAAATCTGCAAAAAATCCATCAGCCTAATGAGAGATGTGAAGATGTCGTTGAGCACGAGACAGAAACCAATGCTTTATGTGAACAATATGTAAGTTTCATTGATTTGTCTGAGGGTATTGAAGTCTGTATCTATGGCTCGGAAAGTCCTTAAGTTGCTAGAGTTAATTCAATGTAACTATGGCAACAACTTGATTTACAGAAAATTGCATATCTGTGGGCCCGATTTTACCATTTTGATTCTAAGTGCTGAATCTGGGCGCAATTCAGATCTGACTTGGAAACCTATTAAGAAGTCTAACAACATCAGGTTAAAGTCCAACAGGTTTATTTGGTAGCAAAAGCCACTAGCTTTCGGAACAGGCTGTTCCTTTGTCAGGTGGGTGGGAGTTCTGATCACAAACAGGGCACAAAGACACAAACTCAATTTACATGAATAATGATTGGAATGTGAGTCTTTACAGCTAATCAAGTCTTAAAGGTACAGACAATGTGAGTGGAGGGAGCATTAAGCACAGGTTAAAGAGATGTGTATTGTCTCCAGACAGGACAGCTAGTGAGATTTTGCACATCCAGGCAAGTTGTGGGGGTTACAGATAGTGTGACATGAACCCAATATCCCGGTTGAGGCCGTCCTCATGTGTGCGGAACCTGGCTATCAGTCTCTGCTCAGCGACTCTGCGCTGTCGTGTGTCGTGAAGGCTGCCTTGGAGAACGCTTACCCGGAGATCAGAGGCTGAATGCCTGTGACCGCTGAAGTGCTCCCCCACAGGAAGAGAACAGTCTTGCCTGGTGATTGTCGAGCGGTGTTCATTCATCCGTTGTCGTAGCGTCTGCATGGTTTCCCCAATGTATCATGCCTCGGGACATCCTTTCCTGCAGCGTAACAGGTAGACAACGTTGGCCGAGTTGCAAGAGTATGTACCATGTACCTGGTGGATGGTGTTCTCGCGTGAGATGATGGCATCCATGTTGATGATCCGGCACGTCTTGCAGAGGTTGCTGTGGCAGGGTTGTGTGGTGTCGTGGTCACTCTTCTCCTGAAGGCTGGGTAGTTTGCTGCGGACAATGGTCTGTTTGAGATTGCGCGGTTGTTTGAAGGCAAGAAGCGGGGGTGTGGGGATGGCCTTGGCGAGATGTTCATGTTCATCAGTGACATGTTGAAGGCTCCGGAGGAGATGTCGTAGCTTCTCCGCTCCCGGGAAGTACTGGACGAGGAAGGGTACTCTGTCCACCGTGTCCCGTGTTTGTCTTCTGAGGAGGTCAGTGCGGTTTTTCGCTGTGGCGCGTCAGAACTGCCGATCGATGAGTCGCGCGCCATATCCTGTTCTTATGATGCCTGGATGTGCCCTCATACAATACACATCTCTTTAACCTGTGCTTAATGCTCCCTCCACTGCTTCCGCCCCCCAACAGAGATACATCTGATCCGCCTCCCTCCTTCCTCACCCCCACCAGAGAATGATCTGGCCTCCCTCCTCCTCCCCGCCCTCCGCATCCCCCCCCCGCCCCCCCCGCCCGCCAGTAAACCATCTGGCCTCCCTTCCCCCCCCCCCCCCCCCCCCGCCGACCAGAGAATGATTGGGCCTCCCTCCTCCCTGTACCCCTCCCCCCCGCCCCCCACCAGAGAACGATCAGGCCTCCCTCTCTCCCCCCCCCCCCCCACCAGAGATACATCTGACCCACCTCCCTGCCCCCCCCACTAGAGAATGATCAGGCCTCCGTCCTTCCGCTCCCCACATCAGAGAATGATCTGGCCCGCCTCCCCCCATGCCTCCTCCACCCCCCCCCCCCCACCGCAACCGATCTGAGTCAGAGAGCCATTGCAAGTTCTGAACTTACCTCTTCAGAAGCTACAGCGCCTGAAACAGACCTTTGTCGAGCAGATCTGTTTCGCGCCGAATTTGAACGGACGAACGCGATGGTAAAAGGGGGAAATGCTGGTAAAATTGGGCGGGCAGCCTATTAATTCAATTTAAATGCATGCAAATGCATTTTAATTGCCGTTGCGCCCGTTTCGGGCGCAGTTCAGATTGCGGCCATCTTCGGGCGTTGGTGAAGTGGGCATCTGCATGGACACGGATGCGGATCGCGCTAATCGCCCAACTTTACCAAGTTTTCACGCCCAAAAACGGGTGCGGCGCAATAGTAAAATTGGGCCCTGTTTGTTAATATTGGCTAAGACAAAGATAGGTTCAATTGAGATGCCTGTTAAAGTTGAAGAGTGGTTAACATTCACCATCTATGCTTATATAAGATGAAAGCTGATGGCCCCTTCACAACTGTACCTTTATCTTGAAAAAATGCCTTTAGGACAGCAAGAGTAAGCAGAAATCATCTTGCATTTTAGAAGAATATAACTTTTTGATGTCCAAAGGAATACTTTGTAACAAAAACTCTGTGAATATGCCAAAAAGGATGGGAACAAGCAATTGTATGCACACACACATATTTCCATTTTGCACACATTCATTTACACACACATTCATGTATACTCGCAAATTCATATACTCATGCAAATATTCAATAACTCACACACAAATACATATTTTTAATGTTACTACTGTATTTTTCAGACAATAAAATTCTTTATAATGCACTCATGTTTTTCAGAGAGAGGCCTGTGAAAATCTCCTCTCAAAAAACGCATTTGCAGATTGCAAATCCCGCTTAAATACTGAACATTACATACAGGCCTGCATGCAGGACATGTGCACCTGTAGCAAAGTCTTCGACTCATTCTGCCTGTGCAGCACAGCCTCTGAATATTCCAGGCAATGCTCTCATGCTGGAGGAAAACCAGAAAATTGGAGAACAGAGACATTTTGCCGTAAGTATCACGTTGTTGTTCATTGTGGCAAAAAAGGGAGGTGAAATATTAAAAAGTTATGAGGAAGAATGCATCTGTAACAGAAAACCAAGCAAGCAAAAATAGTATAAATAGTTTCATGAATTCTGTAAATCTGGTATCCCAGCAGGGAATCTTGTTCAGTGGGAGAGCAGGTTTGAGGTTCTGGGCTATCTCTGATCTATGGGTTCTCATCCCCACTGCGGGTATGAAATTAGCTTTTAACTTTGTTTTAACTTTGTTTATGGAGGTAGAAGAGTTTGCAACAGTTTTAAATAAGGAATGCCTCATTTTTAACTAGCTCACAGCACCCGGTTGTGCATGCAACTTCAGTCCTAATTTCCAATCTGTCACTTATATATATATATAATTTGACCATCGAACCTTTAATTAGTTCCTGCATCAGGTGTTGTGCCAAAGAAATCTTTGGCAATTTTAAGCTAAACGTATGGACACTAAAATGCTCAAAGGATATTTTCTATATCTCTAAACCACAGCAAAGGACCGTGTATCTCCAGATTAGTTACATACTAGATTAAAGTTCTGACTGCTGTGCTTGATGTAGTCCGAGACACCTGCTACAGATATGACCCACCATAAATGAAGTTTTAGTGAACACTGTTTATTCTCGCTGCAAAATTGGCATTTTTAAAAGACCATTGAAGGAAATGTTAGTTTTTGCATTTTTATTTCTGTATTAAATGAGAAAAATATTCTCTCTAGATTTACACACCCAGCAGGTTATTGGAAGAAATAAAAACATAAAATACTGGAAAAAGTCAACAGGTGTGACTGTATCTGTGGAAAGAGAAATAGTTAATGTTTTGAATCTGCTGTTAATTGTGTTACTCTCTCCACAAATGCTGCCACACCCGCTGACTTTATCCAGCATTTTCTGTTTTTATTTCAGATTTCCAGCATCTGCAGTAATTTGCTTTATTTTAGATTATTGGTAGATTCTAGCTTCTTAAAGATATATTTATTTCACGGGTATTATGTCAGAGTATATATCTATTTGACCATCTAACCATATTATGTGTGCTATTTTACAGCAAAGAAATGCCCTTCAACTATGATCTACAAGGAAAGTGGCTCTCCCTGCATGAATAGCTGTTCCCACCTTGACACAAGTAGCTTGTGTGAGGAGCACTATATGGATGGCTGCTTCTGCCCACCAGGTAAGCAATTGTGTCATACTTTCTTCAAATACCTGTAACTCACTTGCCTCCTTCCATCACAAAGAATCCTGCAGCAGAATCAGAATCTGCTCTGTTATTGAATGGTAATGTCAGTAATGGAAAAAAGGAATACTCAAATCTACAGCCCAGATAATTGATTTGATGGTTTGCTTTATAAATCTTTTCATGGATGAAGGACAAATCATCTTTGCACATGTATAAACTATCCACCCTTGGCAGTCCTGTGTGCCAAATACAGGAAAAAATGGTGGACCTAATTTTATTATTGAATTTTCAGCTGATCAACTTCTGACACTGAATGTCCAAATTGGCTCACACTTAGATGCCTTACTTAATACTTATGACATTTAAGGAGTTATCATTTGTAACCACCATTACATGGAGCACTAAGAGCTTAGATATTGAGGAGATCTAACCTAGATCATTGTCTGGTGATGGCTTGTAGCTTCTGCCAACAAATTGTTTTGTGTGAACTTGAGTGTTAACCACTTACGTGTTGATCCAAGTATCATAGAAATATTATAAGTGTAATTATTTCTCTACAAGCAATAATTCATTTTGCCCCACCTATAATTCTGATCCATTATGCCTCATCCTAAAGTCTATGACTTTACATTTATCGACATTACACTGCATGATGCGAACGTACAAATAAGGAGCAGGAGTAGGGCACTCAATCTGTCAAGCCTGCTCCTGATGTGAAGATGCCGGCGTTGGACTGGGGTAAACACAGTAAGAAGTCTCAGAATACCAGGTTAAAGTCCAACAGGTTTATTTGGTAGCACAACCCACAAGGTTTCAGAGTGCTGCCCCTTCATTAGGTGAGTCACCTGGTGAAGGAGCAGCACTCTGAAAGCTTGTGCTACCAAATAAACCTGTTGGACTTTAACCTGGTGTTGTGAGACTTCTTACTAAGCCTGCTCCGCCATAGGATGATTGTTGATCTGATTGTAACTTCAACCCCACAGGGGCAATTCTCCCAAAAAAAGCTAAGTGCCCAATGGCCGGGGATACGGAACCCTATGGAGAGGCCAGCATCAGTGCGCTGAGCGGGCCACTGCGCATGAACCGATCTGTCAGTGGGGAGATCAGCGCATGCGCACTGGCCCCCACCAATCGCTGGCCTCCTCATCGCCAGACTTTCGATCGCTTCCCCAACACCCCAGATTGCCAGCCTCAGAGACCCCCCCAACCCCTGCCCAGCCCGACCTCCCCCCTCATGGCCAGTCTGACCTCCCCCTCCCTCCCCATGTCCAGCCTGAGCCCCCACCGCCCTGTCCAGCCAATCCTCCCCCACTATGGCCAGCCCGACACCCCCCATGTCCAGCCCAACCCCCCCATGTCCAGCCCCGATTGCCCCCCCATGTCCAACCTGACCCACCCTCCCCATGTCCCGCCCTGATCACCCTCCTCCTTTCCAACTCCACCAACCCCTAATGCAGAGTGCGCAGCAGGTTTCTCCCTCCCTGCAACCACCACTGATCACACTGGCACTGCCCAGCGCCAGGGTGCCTGGTGGGCAGTGGGCAGGTTGGCACAGCCCAAGGGGCATCACCTCTCCCCCCGACCTACCGGGGGGCCTCAATGGCTTCTGTCTCCACCAGTGGGGTGATCATGCCTGGTCCTCGTTGATGGGGACCAGTTTTAATGTCCACTGGTGAAAGCTCTCCCAACGGAGTGGATACCATCACGGGCTCGCTACTGATATTGAAATGTAAATTTCCATATGGTAATCAGCCTCTCGCTGATTTCCGCGGTGAGGCTGATTATTTTTTAAAAAATAGCCTGGGACAGTCGCGATCGGCTGGATGCCAGTCACGAATCCCGCTACATGCTCCCTGCTGATATCTCCTAGCTTGCTGCATTACACGAGTAGCGCTGCGGGGCCGGGAGAATCATCCCCCATAGTCTTGCCTCTCCAAAAACCTTTCATCTGTTTCTATCTATCAAGCCCTGTGTTAAAAATATTCAAAGATTCTGCTTCCTGCCCTTTGTGGAAGAGAATTCCAGAGACTCACAACCCTCAGAGAAAAAAATTCTCCTCACCGCTGTCTTAAATGAATGACGCCTAAACTGTGAGTCCTAGTCCTGTCAAGGCTCCTCAGGATCTTAAAGGTTTTAATCAAGTCATCTCTTACTCTTCTAAACTCTAGTGGATATAAATCTAACCCCTCCAACCTTTCCTGTTAAGACAACCCAACCATCCCATGGCAGTAAACCTTTTCTGAACTACTTTAATGTATTTACATATTTTCTTAAATAAAGAGACCAATAATGGACACAATACTCGAGTTGTGGTCTTGTCAATGCCCTGTACAACTGAAGCATAGCCTCTCTACTTTTGTAATCAATTCTCCTCACAATAAATGATAACCTTCTATTAGCTTTGCTGTACCTGTATACTAGCCGTTTGTGATTCATGCAATATGACACCCAGATCACTCTGCACCTCAGAGCTCTGCAATCTCTCACCATTTAAATAATAAGCTTTTAAAAAAAAAATTGCCCTGCCAAAATTGACAATTTGTCAGATTGTTGCCCACTCACTTAACCTATCTATGTACCTTTGTAGGCTCTTTACATCCTCTTCACAATTTACTTTTCTACTTATCATCAGCAACTTTAACAAGCACACCTTCAGTCCCTCCATCCAAATCATTTATGTAAATTGCAAATAGTTGAGGCCTGAACATTGAGCCTTGTAGCACATCATTTCATTCATATCCTACCAAGCAGAAAAGATCAATTTATGCCAATTCTGTTTCCTGTTAGCTAGCCAATATATCACCTCCCCCACCCCCACCCGACACAAACCATGTCTGTCTGCCACTGTAATGTTCCATGTTAGGGTTGTGGGTTTTAAACAAAAAGAAAATATGGGGTTTATACATGTAGATTCAAAATAACATACAACAGTTTTATTGAAAGAGATGTTCTCTGCACAGAACAGAAAATGAAACTAAGATAGAAGCCTGTGAAACATTCCAATGACCTCATGATCATGTCATGTGGCCTGCAACCAATTAAACATGTAACATACCTCCCCTTTTACTTACGCGGTAATGGCAACAAATTACTATGATGTTATGCATAGGATCAATAATAATATTCTGGACACAGTATTGTGCACTGTTAATCATTATACACAGTCAACAAGAAAGTAAATCAGGAGGATGCTTATTCCACATTGGTTATATACAACATTCTGGAATTTGGCTATGCTTGACCCATGAAGTATGATTTGGAACTTTGGTGAACACTTCTCTATTGGAACTAATTCTGCATCATTCTCACATGGTATAATAGCAAAGACACAATCATCAGGCAACTGAGATTCAACTAAGTCTTCCATAGTAGTATTCACAACACTAGGGACTAAAGAAGTTGTTACTTCTGGACCTGATTTGAGAAATTGATGACAACAATTGTCAGCTTGGCATTACCAAACTAATTCATCTTTGAGTTGAACTGTGTAAGAAATTGGACCTGTTTTTGATAAAACTATGGCTGGCACTTATTCCTCACGCATGGCACATTTATGAGCTAACACTCAATCTCCTTGTGGAAATGAGCATTGTTTTGCCCTCACTTTTTGTCTAGGAACTTGAAATTGTTATTGGCACTCTATTATGAGATTCCTGGAAGTAATAACAAATCAAATGTAGTTATCAACTTTCTCTTTAAGAGCAGGTGAACATTAGATAGTCACGTGACTAGTGTTTCTATACAATGCCGAAATGCTATTCACACATGTTCACAAATCTTGCTCTTCTGAAGCTTTTTTAAAAATGTTCCAAGGATTGTACAAATCTTTCAGCTAAACCATTGGTTGATGGATGATAAGGTACAGATTTTAGATGCTGAATACCATTTACTTTGAGATAATCTTCAAACTCTTGTGAAGTAAACTGTGAACCATTATTGCGAACACTTTACCAAATCTTTCAAAAATGTCATCAAGTTGTGTGAATCTATCTTAGAATCCTAGACTCCCTACAGCACAGAAAGGGGCCATTTGGCCCATCGAGTCTGCACCGACTACAATCCCACCCAAGCCCTATCCCCATATCCCCACATATTTACCCACTAATCCCTCTAACCTACGCATCCCAGGACACTAAAGGCAATTTTAGCATGGCCAATCAACCTAACCCGCACATCTTTGGACTGTGGGAGGAAACCGGAGCACCCAGAGGAAACCCACGCAGACACGAGGAGAATGTACAAACTCCACACAGACAGTGACCCAAGCCGGGAATCGAACCCAGATCCCTGGAGCTGTGAAGCAGCAGTGCTAACCACTGTGCTACCATGCTGCCCCGTTGTTAAATGGTTTTTTCAGTTCTGTGGATCTCATGACAACAACTTTGAGTGTGTATCAATTATGGCTAAGAACATGTCAAACAGACCAACAACATCTACATTCAATCATTGCTGTGGCATTTTAGGCCATTCCCAAGGGTGTAAAGGAAACAACAGTGGTGTATTTCTTGTTCGTGAACAAGATTGACACTGTCCCAGTTTTTCTTCAATCTGAACATTCACACCCGGCCACCAAAAATAACTACATGCTAATTCCTTCATCCGGTCTATTTCAGGACATCCTGCATGTAGTTATTCAAGAACTTTTCCACATAAACGAGGAGAAATGATCACTTGAATTCACCACAATAGACACTCACCTTGGACGGTCAACCCAAACTTTCTTGACACGTATGGTTTCAAATCAGAATGCGTATGATGCATTCCAGCTTGGAGCCTTTCAATACCATATCCATTACCTTCCCCATTATGGGATAATTTCTGGTATGACTCTGAACTTGCAAAACTGTCACAAATGATCTACTAGCGAAAAATAAAGAATATTAGCAAAACTAATTGGTGGCATCTGCTCAGTAAGTAAAGGTAGGCATGATAATGCATCAACGTTAGCATGGCACTCTTATTAATGATACTTTATATTGTTGGAATGTGCAGGCAAGATCAGTAACCATCTTTGCAATCAACCAGCAGCTAACGATGGTGTGGCTTTTTATGGCTCAAAAATAGTAATTATGGGTCGATGATCAGTTAATAATGTGAAATGATAACCATAGAAGTAATGATGAAAGTTTGGTAAGCCAAAAAGTATACTCATTGCTTCTTTTTCTAGCTGAGCAAAGTTAGATTCAGCACTAGTCAGAGTACACAAAGCAAAAGCTATTGGTTGTTTTTCTCCCAAAGGCATAATATGTGTTTGGGAGAAAAACACATATTATGCCTTTATAATATGGCCTCTATTCCATAAGGTCCAGCATCACAAGCAAGCAGAAATGTGAGTTTCAGATTAAAATGAACCAATACTTCAGACTTCTGCAAAGCATCTTTGACATCCTTGTATGCTTTCTCACATTCTGTTGTTCAGTCCCATCATTGTTTCAATGGCTTCAATAATGTAACTAAGATAGGGACAAATTTGCCATAATTACTAATCTTAGAAAATACCTCAAATGCATCATATTTATGGTGCTTCAAAAATAGCTTCCATCTTTTTAGGTGCTTTATGTAAACCTAAATACTGGACGGATGTCTGGAAAAGTCATACTTTTCTTTCATGCTTGAAGACGTTCCAATGTTGCTTCTAAATTACTCAAGTGCTCTTGTTCACTGGACCTTGTCATTAGAATATAATCTAGGGAACGTACACCAGAGAGACCACTTAAAATCTGATCCATCGATCTTTGGAATAGGGCTAGTGTGGATATTATTCCAAAAGACAATCTTTAATAATGAAAAAGACCTTCATGAGTAACATGTTAAGCATTTTTTGAGATTCAATGGCTACATTTATCTGTAAATATGCTTATGAAAGATCCATCTTGCTGAATATCTGCCCATCTGATAATCCAGCAAACAAATTAAAAAAGTAGATATTAATCAGTACACAACACAGGATTTATGGTTGTCCTGAAGGGGCATGGAAGGCAGAGATAATTTCAATAATAGCTCAGCATTTAAAATTGTCAGCAACACAGTCTAAAGAATTGGAATTGGCTAGAATTCAATTACAAGAAGAATTGAAACAACTAGAAAAAGAATGAAGACATCTTGAATCGCAATTAATAATAAAAGATAGAGAGAGGAAAAAGAAAGAGTAACTGGCAGAATAAAAAGAAAAAGAAAGAATAGTCCTGGTGGAACAGAAGGTAAGAGAGAGAAAGAAAAGGGAAGAAGAGAGAAAATTAGAATTTCAGTAACTGGAAAGAAAATTTCAACTTGAAATGCTAAAAGTGCAAAAGGGTAAAACTGAGAGAATGGCAGTAAAAATGGCAGATGATTTTGAATTGGTTCAGAAATCAATTGGGTTTCGATAGCATTTCATCAAATTGTGATGGAGATCCAGAACAAACAAAGATATTAATAAACTACATTGGAACAGAAAGATATCCTTTTATTTTCACTATGAGATTGTCCAGTTTATTTCCTCAAGAGAAGAATACAAAAGAGGGCTTTTTAACAATTTCAGAGTTGAGGGCTGTGTCATAATTGAAAATCCACTAGTGCAGGCCGAGAATACAGGAAAAGAAGAAAATCATAACCTAAAGCTAAAAATTGAAGACTCTAGAAATAATTTTGACAGAAGGTGGAGTTGGACTACCTGATAGAGGAAGTAAGGCTAGTTAACAAGAAAGAGGTTAGGGATAAAGCGACCCTTCTGGGTGACCCTGAATACACACGTGTGAAACTGAGAAAGCGTGCAAAAGGGACAGGTTCTCTCTGACAAAACCTGTGAGCAAAGAAAGTTAAAAAGCAAATTTAAGTGGTTTGTGTCGGTATGCATTCAGGGCAAAGTTTTAGCTTCCAGATTCTACCCAGCTCTCTAAGGACATCATCAGGACTAATTTATAATCATGACCATTAAATCATGCTCGGGCTTCGAATTAAAGCAGCATCAACACCAGAAGGAGGCCTCTGTAAAGAAAGAGGAAGCAGCTGAACACCAGCAGCATGTTGAGAAAAGCAGTAAGACAGAACATGATTGCAAATACTTTTATCACAACTTTGATGAAAGAAGGATGGGAACATTCAATGTTGGAAGAGTAAGACTAAACTAGCTTATACTGCTGTTATGTTTGCATACTTAGATGTAATAAGATGTATGTGTTTTATAGAGTACTAATATTGTGAAAACTGGAAGTTTTGAAAAATGAAGTCATCCCTTTGTATTATTGGTTCATGTTTTTAAGAGGTGTGATGATACAGTGCCTTTAAGAAATATATTTCTATCTTTTAAGAGGTATGTTTAGAATTCAGATCTGTTTTGCAGGGTGCCAATTTGTCTAGAAAAATCTTTAAATTGGTAGTTGGGAGTACAGGAAAAGTGCTCATTTTAGACCTAGAGGGCCCGATTTTACCATCATGTTGCACCCGTTTTCATGCGCGAAAACTTGGTAAAGCCGGGCATGAAACGAGTAGCGCGATCCACGCCTGCCTCCGTCCCGGTTCCCCCTTTACCAAGGCCCAAAAATGGATGCGATCAGGACCGTGCCCAAAACGGGCGCGACAACCATTTGAATGCATTTGCATGCATTTAAATTGACTTAACAGGCTGCAGTACCCCCCCTTACCACTGCATTCGCCAATCCGGAATCGGTGCGAAACAGACATGCTCCATAAAAGTCCGATTCGGGCACTCCATCAGTGAGGGTCAGTGAGGAGGTAAGTGCCTAGCATCCGACGACTCTCTGCTGTTTACGGGTGTCCTTTCATTGTGGCCATTTTCGTTCTTGGGTCGGTGGCAGCTCTGCGAATGTGTGGGGGGTGGGGCATTGCTCAGCAGGGTCTCCGATATCTGACTTGCAGCACGGATCCGGGCCTCAGCACTGACCTCGGGTCTTGTGTTGCTGCTGGGTCCCAGTGCACTCAAGCACTCTTCCAGCTGAAGGATGTGCACAAAGCCCTTGCAAATTGCACTACTGCATCTTTTAAATTTTCAAGGAGCTGTGATTTTGGGGAGCATGTGGCTGGGAGAATTGGGGGGATTGTGATTTTGGGGAGCATGTGACGGGGGTAATTGGGGGTATGGACAGTGACCATTGATGGGCTAGGGGCAAGCAGCGTTCTTTAACCTGTACATGTTTTCCTCTCCATCTCCAACCACCACCACCACCTCCCCCCCCCCCCCCCCCCCCCCCCCCCCCCACCACCCGCCCCGTTCCCCACCTTCAGAGTGACGAGATGGCTTTTGCATTGCAACCAATCGATCTTACTGTTCTTTTGGTTGCTGCTGGAGCTGAGGAGGAGGAGCTTGAGGAAGAATCGTGGGTACAGGAGGCCTGGGCCTTATCACTTGCAGGAGTAGAGGGAGATGCCACCAGAGGCAGGAGGTGTCCGCCATTCACCCAGAGGGAGAAGGAGAAGGAGGGAGCAGAGACCTCGGCAATTCCGTGCCTGAGTGTCATTTGAACAAATGTTGGACACCATGTGCCGCCGACGTCTCCGCCTCCGAAAGGAGACAGTGCAACACCTGAGCAACCTGTTGCTGGACCTGGCACCTAGAATTAGGGGGCGGGAGGGGGAGGCACCCACTCTCGGTGGCTGTCAAATTGACGACCGCTCTGAACTTTTATGCGACTGGCTCCTTCCAGACCCCTAGTGGAGATGTATGTGGCATTTCCCAGTCAACTGTGCACACCTGTGTCAAGCAGGTCACAGAAGCCCTGTATGCCCAGGCTGGGCAGTACATCAAATTTAACCTGGACCAGGCTTAAAAGGAAGCCCGGGCTGCAGGGTTCACAGCCATTGTGGGGATGCCTAATGTACAGGGGGCCAGGAGGAGGAGGATGAAGAAGAGGAAGAACATACCTTGGAACACCACCCAGGCACTGGAGGGCTGGCAGCTCAAATGAGGGTGACATGGCTGCAGTCGACATTTCCATGACACTCTCTTCATTCCTCTGCCCCTGAGATGCCCCGGTGTCAGGAAGGGGGGAGTCAGAAGGTATAGCCACAGCCACAGTCTCCTGGCTGGAAGAGCCTGGCATTGGTTTGAGTCCTTCCACCTCCTTTGGGGTTCCTGTGGGCCCCTGGGTCACTCCATGGGACGGTGGTGCCTCTGCAGTGAGCTCCAGAAGCTCCAGCGCCACCTGGCCTGCCAGTCCTGGAGGACCACCTGCGTTCTATCCATGGTGGTCGAGCCCTCTGTGATAGCCACCTGAGTTGGGGGGGGCCACCTGTCAATGGTCGCAGTAAATGCTCTCTGAGATTGGGCCACACTCTGCAGCCCCTCAGCCATGACCCTCTGCGACTGGGCCACGTTCTCAAGGGCTACTGCCGTAGCCCGTTTGTCTCAGTGATGTCCCGCTGAGTCTCCTGCAAGTTCTCGAGCCTCTCAGCCATGGGCCGCAGAATCTTGAGAAGCCTGTTCAATCCCTCAGCTATGGCCCTCTGGGACTCTGCTGTGGCCTGCTATGACTCGGCCATCGCTTGGAGCCTGCCACTCATGGTGAGGATCCCCTGCCCCAGGCTTTCCACTGCAGACGCCACCCTTGCAGTGTTGGCCTGGGATCCGCGCAGGACAGGCAATAGCTGGTCTGCCTGAAAGCATTGGGACCCCTCCCAACAGCCTCACAGGTGGTCCAGTGTGGCTGTCAGCCCCTCCTACATCCCCTGGCTCAGTTGCTGCATCTCCAGCAGCTGAGGGAGAAGTGATCTCAGAGGCCCAGCATGTAGCCTGGGGCCAGCTGAGCCCTTGCCTCCAGCAGGCCCCCGCATTCCAGAGGCTTCGGACGCTCCTCCACCTGATGTACATTATCAGATGTGTTGAGCTCAACAGAGAGTGACCCAGAAACCTCACCACTAACTGGACCACCGATGTGTCAGTGTCTGAGATGGTGAGTTGTGAGGTGGAAGCTGATGCCAAAACAGTGCCACCCTTGGAGGTCCCTTTACCCATATCCTCCGAGGACTCGTCCGAGCTGTCCTGAACAGGATGGACAGGAGCTGCAGCAGGGGCCTGTAGTCCAGAAGGCCCCGGGGCATCCGGTTCTGACCCTGCAACACAGGACACAAGGTTAGGTGCAAAGGAGGGAGAGGAATCCGGGATGCAAAACCCATGATTCCAGTTTCTCCATTGAATGTAGAATAAAGCACAAATAAAATTACATCACAGGAATAGGCCCTTCGGCCCTCCAAGCCTGTAGCGACCAGGCTGCCCTTCTGATTTGTAACCCCCTACCCTTCTGGGGACCATATGTCTCTATTCCCGTCCCATTCACGTAGCTGTAAAGGTCACTCTCGTATCTATCTTAAAGGTCACTCTCGTATCTACCTCTGCAACCTCCTCCGACAGCAAGTTCTAGGAACCCACTACACTCTGTGCAAATAAACATGCCTCATACATCTCCTTTAAACCTTGCCCCTCGCACCCAAAATTCATGCCCCCGAGAAGTTGCCTCAAAGTGAGTGGAGGATTGACAGGTGCTCATGTCTTGACGGCAGCCCGACCATGCTGTCGCTGACAGCCCGCGTCTCCCCTTCTCTGGAGAGCTCCAGCGTCCGCTCCTCAAAGGGGGTGAGGACCTGGGGGTCTGGCTCACCACCCCGTTTTCGCCCTCTCATGGGTGTTATGGTCGGTCTTCTACATGAAAGAAATGATGGCGTGACTTCTGCAGAGTATCAGGTGGTGGCCCTTAGAGGGAAAACACAGTGGGGCTCATTGGGGGGGATAGGAAGGAGGTACTTGGGGGTTAGGAGCTGGAAGCATGCAGGATGCTTGGGAATGGAGGATCTGGGGGAAATTTGGGGGAACGATGCAAGATGAGGTTCAGCACTCACACTTGCTGCACGGATGAGGTCATTGACCTTTTTCCGGCACTGCTTCCCAGTTTGGGGGGGGGAGCAATGCCCTGGCACTGACCAAGGCGGCGACTACCTCCCAGACCGCATTTCCATCAGCCCCCCTTGGTCTGCGTCCTCCTGGGGGGAAGCGTGTGTCCCGCCTTGCCTCTGCAGCATCCAGTAGCCTCCCACGTCGCCCTCAGAAAATCGGGGGGTATGGGAAGGGGGGGGGGGGGGGGGTGCTGGTCATGCGCACATTGTCCTGTACTGCCTGCCTGTCCATTCTTGTGTTTTAATGGAGCTGCCCCTTGTTAGGGCAGATCAGCTGCAGGCAGTTTGGCAGAACATTCCAGCAAGTTCCATGCAGTTTGCTTGTTAGCATTGAGGGGAAGGCAAGTGAGCACTTGCAGGTGTGCTGATGGGAAGGAGGGTGGTAGTGGATCAGTGCCTCAATCATTGGGGACAGGGGAGAGAGAGGGAGGTGTCACACAGCCATCGGAGGTCAGAGGAGATGGGGGCCTTGTGCAGGAGGGTCCAGGGTGAGGGGAATCACTCTGCCTGAGATCAGTAGGGGGGAAAGGGGGTCCGCTGCCACTCTGCCTGAGATCGGTGGAGGGGAAGGGGGGTATGCTGCCATTCTGCCTGAGAGCAGTGGAGGGGAAGGGGGGATGTGCCACCATCCTGCCTGAGATCAGTGGGGGCGGAGGGGGGGGGGGAGTGGGGTCCACTGCCATTCTGTCTGAGATCAGTCGGCAGAAGGGGGTTCCGCTGCCATTCTGCCTGAGATCCGTGGGGGGGGGGGGGGGGGGGGCCGGGGAGGGGAGGGGGGGGGGGGGGGGAGGGGGGTGCGCTGTCACTCTGCCTGAGATCGGTGGAGGGAAGGGGGGCCCATCTGGGTGGCATGGGGTGGGAGGATAAGGCAGTCCGTAATGTTGGGGAGGTGAGGCAATGTCTGTGGGGGCCAGGGGGGAGGCATTATCTGGCCTGGGAGGGATGTGGCAGGGGAGCAGCATTCTATCATTTTTTTTCTGCACATGTGCAGTGGGAGGCTCCGATCGGAGCTGCAGGGTTTTGGACGCATTAAGCCCCGTCTACTGGCTTGTGGAGCGTGATTCGGAATCGCTGATATTTTTGCAGGCTGAGTGAGCATGAAGCACCTGAGAACGAGTCTAAAAATCGGACCTGAAACATTCCCAGTTTCAAGTCCGCCCAGCACTTATAGAATCAAAATGGGGCCCCGAGTGTTTATTTTAGGCAGGATTAATGTGTTTGTGTTTTCTTGGGTCTTCCCTTTGGTTTCAGTGTAGAGTTTTGGTTAGGTTTATTGACAGGGACAGATTCATGTGGTTAATGGAAGGAGTTAAGCTTGCATTTTTCATTTAAAAAAAATACTAACAGTTACTGTTTGAGCTGCCAGAAGAAACAGGTGTCTCTCTCTCTCAAGAGATGTTGGTATACCTGTATACCTGTGTTTTTCGAACTAATTTTAAAGGAGGTTAAGTCTATAAGGGAGATTTTGGCTGATTGGAACTTATAGAGATAGGTTGGCAGTTCTTGTATCTTTTCATGTTTAAGTATTATTCAGTTGTTAAAGATTAAGCTGATTCAGTTGTCACAATTAAACTGTGTTGTTAAATAGAGTTTGTTTTGATAAAAGCTTCCCAGTAGAATCATGCCTGGAATGAAACATCCTCACATTAATGCCAAAATAGAAAATTATTGGGGTCTAGTCTGGATTCACAATATACCTTGGGGTTTCTGATCTGGTACCCTGACACCAATGACCAAAAACATAACTGGACCTGCCAAATAAAAACTGTGACTACAAGAATAGGTCAGAGGCTGGGAATTCTGCAGTGAGTGACTCACCACCTGACTTCACCATCTACAAAGCGTAAATCAGAAGTGTGATGGAATACTCGCCCCTTTCTTGGATGAGTGCAGCTACAATAACACTTAAGAAGCTTGACACCATCTGGGACAAAAAGCCTGCTTGATCAGTACCCCATCCACTTGCTTACATATCTACTCTCTCCACCACTGGCTCACAGTGAACACAGTGTATAAAATCTACAAGATGCACTGCTACAACTTGGCAAGCCTCCTTCAACACCATGCAAACACCCTGACCTCTACCACGAAGAGGAACATGGACACCAGGTGCAAGGTAACATCTTAATCTGAAAATTCTCTTCCAAGCCACATACCATCTTGACTTGGAACTATGTTGCCATTCCTTCATCATTACTGGGTCAAAATCCTGGAATTCTCTCCCCAACAATACTGTGGGTGTAGGTACACCTATACAGCACGTGGACTGCAGCAGTTCAAGTAGGAGGCTATTCATCAGCTTCTTAAAGACAATTAGGGATGGGCAATAATTACTGGCCTTGTTAGCAATATTCAAATTCCATGAACATAACAGAAACAGAACATATAAAGGGTGTTTGTGTGAGTTGGTGGTAAGATATATTTTAGGTAAAGTGTAAAGGGAGCTCTAACCTGAATGTAACCTATCCTCTATATTCAATCATGGAGGAGGTATCAAAGTGTTCCATTGCTCAACACCTTGATATGCATAAAAGACCCATAAAGCTTTTCAATTATCTTCCCTCCCATAGAAAGTAACTAGAAGTACTGTGGAATAATTATATTCATGCTTTATATTTTTCAGGAATGGTGCTTGATGATTATTCTGGGACTGAGTGCATTAGTGTGAAGGAGTGCAAATGTGCAATGAATGGCAAACGTTACAATCCAGGCGCTCTGATTTCAGCAGGATGTGAAGAATGGTACAGTCAACATTAATTCTGCTCCTGCAAAAACTTGTACTTAGCTTTGAATAAATGTACTAAATTGGTATTCCTTACAATTTAAGTGTCTGCAATGGAGGTAAATGGCTGTGCAAAAATCTACCTTGTCCAGGTGTCTGTTCATTCGAGGGGGGAGCACATGTCTCCACTTTTGATGGCATGAAATACACACATCACGGAGACTGCTATTACATTCTCTCCAAGGTAATAATATCTTGTAAATATTTATTTCTGTAACGTGTCAAATAATTTGTAGACAGTAATAATATGCTGCATTGGTGTCTGTTTTTTGTTGGTGCCAAGTCAGATTCATAGTACATTATACATGTATATTATACTAATTGTACTACATTGCTATTTTTGATATATTTCTTATTTCTGTTGTCTCCTGGGTGGCAAGGGTCATGAATGGGGAAGGATTGTCAGAATACTTACTACTAAAACTGTTTAATTAGCTGTTCATGGGGAATTGGGACAAGAGCCTTTTTCATGCCATGAACATACCAACATACCAATTAGGAACAGCAGTAGACTACTTGGCCTCTCAAGCCTACTCCATCATTCAATAAGACCTTGGCTGATCTGATTATAACCTCAAGATCACATTCCCATCTACCCCTCAATAACTTTTCGCTCCCTTGCTTATCAAGGCATCCAGGACAAATCAACCCATATCCGTCTTTTTATTAATCATCTTTCAATAGTTCTGTGGTTAGATCAGCTTTTCAGAGTTTTTTTTGTTTTAAGTGTCTTAGAAAATGTAACAAAATGGTTCAAGTAGCTGCAGAACCCATCATACGATGCCACTGCTAATGAGATATAATTCCTATGCAACTACTAGTGAGGAATTTCAATAAAAGAGTTCCTTAAAACCCTATAGTACAGAACATCCACCATTTGAACTGAACACAGAAGTAGATTAGAGTTGACAGAAAATGATCTCTTCATGACCAATTTTGATATGACAATTTGGCATAAGATGTACGGGCGAATTTTCCATGACAACCGGAGCAGGCGAGGGACGGACTATGGAAAGGTCCGTTGGCATCTGACATGATTTTCCGCTTTCGGGGCGAGCGTGGCCAAAAAATCCTGCCCGTAGTCTACTGAGAGGTATCGTCTAATGCTTCAGATTTTTACAATGCAAAACAATCACAGAAAAAAAGCAGGTCAGGAGCTTGAAATTTACAATCAATTTACTGACATCTAATTGATCGAGTGATAAACAGCCACAATTGCTTACATTTCCACAAAACGTATTTAAGCTAAAGTAAGCTCAGGACACCAGAGAATCCATAGTCTATGCCACAGGAGATACACTAGTGTGTTATTAATTTTCTCAAATGACCTTCACTAATCAATACAGGAGCTGATTTTTTTTCATGTGGAGTAAAGGGCGATGGCCCCACTTGTGTTTGCTAGGATTGAAGCCAGATGAAACTAACTGATGCAGAGTTCAGGATTGAATTCAGAGTCAAATAAAAAAGATATCAGAAAGCAGAACAATATGACAGAACTCAGTAGGCCTTGCTTCAATGGTGTGTATGGTTTTTGATCAGCTCAGGAAGTGGAGCAAGTCGAAGCTGTTTTCTCTCTTCAGCCTAATCAAAGCATCTGCTGTTTCACGGATTCTTGCCAACTTCATCTCCTAAGGAAGGAATTTTTTTCAGGAAAAGAAAACTCTGAAATGTGACCCTTTGTTTGTTGCACTTCTATAGATCACAGGTTTCTAGTTCTTGATCACTATTCAGTGGCTCCTGGTAGAAAGTGCATGTATGTATGTGTCAAGTGAATATAGGATGGACTCAGCTGTTATGTCCTGCCTAAAATGAATAGCCTATCAATTCTCACAGATCCATATGTGTCAGAGGCATTTTGATGCTCATAGCCATATGCTAGAAAGAATTTACTGTTTTTCAGCAGCAGACAAATAATGGGGACAGCATTTGGGGCAGCACGGTGGCACAGTGGTTAGCATTGCTGCCTCACAGTGCCATGGACCCGGGTTCAATTCTGGACTTGGGTGACTGTCTGTCTGTATGGAGCTTGCATGTTCTCGCCCTGTATGCATGGATTCCCTCCAGGTGCTCCGGTTTCCTCCCACAGTCCAAAAATGTGCAGGTTAGGTGTATTGGCCATGCTAAATTGCCCTTTAGTATCAGGAGGATTAGCAGGGTAAATATGTGGAATTACGGAGATAGGGTGGGATTGCTGTCAGTGCAAACTTGATGGGCCGAATGTCCTCTTTCTGCACTGTACAGATTCTCAGATCGGTAATTTCTGTCTGACTTCAGGAGATTCTTGAGGAAAAATATCAAGTTCATCATCATCATGTGTGCTCTACACGAAGGCAGGTCTTTGGCTCATAGTCTTTTCCATGTCTCTCTACCCTGTTCCAGTCTTTTCATTTTTAAAAAATGACCTTCAATTTTCAAGCCATCCAGCATTTATATTCTTTTCCTTCCTATTCCTCTTTTTCCTTGAAATCTTCCCTCTATAATGTATCTTAATAGTCACTTTCCTCTTAAGATGTGCCCGACCCAGACTTTCTGTCTGTTCCAAATTACATTCAGCAAATTTCTGTTTGTTCACTCTCCACAGCATCATATCATTTATTACTTTTTCTGTTCAACTAATCATTTCCATTTTCTTCCAAACCCACAAGTCAAAGCTATGTAACAGATTGGTATCCACTTTCCATCTGGCCCAAGCCTCACATCCATACAAAACAACATTCCAAATCAAACACTTTATAAGTTGTTTTTTCAGTTGCTTATTCAGCTTTCTGATTAGCAACCATCTCTTACTAAATACAGCATTTCTCAGAGTGACCCTTGTTTTTAATTTTTTGTTTCACCTTCCACTTGCTGATATTATGCTTCCTCAATACATTTTTGCACCTGTTCTAGTTCTTTTCCTTCTCTGAATATATGAATATTTCTTGATGATTTTGCGTCACTTTGGTCTTGTCACAGTTCACGTTCATTCCAAAGTTCATGCCTGCTGTTTCTAGTCTATCTACTCGTGTTGCAATCCTTCTTCTGTGCTTGTTCTCAGTGCTTTGTCATCTGTATATCTAACTGATATCATAAAATGTCAACATATCAAACTAAAATTTGAACTTATATAGTCAATTCTATAGAGTTTTTTATGGTCAAGACATCAAGGAAGCCTTAATGTTTAATTGAAATTATTTTACAAATGAGTGTCCAATCCCTGAACTGGTTTTAGAAAGATCAACATAGGAACCAGTTCCCACAGAACCAGAACAGCAGTAGTTGGACACAAAGGCATTAAAAGTATAATTTATATTTGATAAAACAAACCATAAGTTTATTTAGCATTCATATTCAAAGTCTAAAATGTTCAGTTCAATCTTGAAACATTCTAAAGTCACTGTCTGACTGTGTGGTTTATGCTGTTCAGCATTTGGTCATTAATGTTTAAAAGCTATATTTGTAACTTATAGAACTATGTAAGTAAATAGACACATTTTTCCATAGGATTGAATCAAAAAAGGACTGACTATGCTTGTGGCATAGTCACATCAAGCATTGTTTTCCTTTAGTCATTCCTGTTTCTGCATCCCAACTGATGAATAATAACCATCTCATTTTTATCCGTTAACAGGACTGCGATAAGCAACAGTACATATTGCTGGCAGAAATAGTTCCATGTGGAACAGTACCAACAGAAACTTGCTTAAAAACACTGGTGTTAACAACTGATCACAAGCATAATGTAAGTTCCTTAGATATCATGACAAATCTAATTAGTAGCTATCACTACAACCTTTGAGTTTGCCATTCACTTAACCTATCTATGTTATTTGCAGCCTCCTTACATTGTGTTCACAATTTTGTTTCCTACCCATCCTTGTGTCGTCAGCAAATTTAGCAACCATGCCTTCAGTTCCTACAGCCAAGTCAGTTTTATAAATTGTAAATATTTGGGGCCCCAGCACTGATCCCTGTGACACACCACTCATCACATTTTGCCAATCAGTAAAAGATCCATTTACACCAAGTCTCTATTTCCTGTTACCCAGCCAATCTTCAGTCATGCCAGTATGTTACCCTTAATCCATGAGCTTTTATTTTCCATAATAAACTTTGATCTGTGAAGTCTGTGTATATTCATGTCTCTCTAACTTATATGTCTCTGCAGTGTTTTTCCGATAGGCCTCACATACTTTTCAATTTGAAACAGGAGAAGGCAATCCCTTTACCATCTTCTAGCCTAATATAAGTTTAAGTTTATTTATTAGTGTCACAAGTTGACTTACATTAACACTGCAATGAAGTTACTGTGGAAAGTTTATTTATTAGTGTCACAAGTTGACTTACATTAACACTGCAATGAAGTTACTGTGGAAAGTTTATTTATTAGTGTCACAAGTTGACTTACATTAACACTGCAATGAAGTTACTGTGGAAATTCCCTAGTCACCACACTCTGGCGCCAGTTTGAGTACTGCGTTTGTCATTTTCATAAATGACTTGGATGAGGAAGCGGAGGGATGGGTTGGTAAGTTTGCCGACGACACGAAGGTTGGTGGGGTTGTGGATAGTCTGGAGGGATGTCAGAAGTTACAGAGGGACATAGATAGGATGCAAGATTGGGCGGACAAGTGGCAGATGGACTTCAACCCAGATAAATGCGTCGTGGTCCATTTTGGTAGGACAAATGGGATGAAGGAGTACAATATAAAGGGAAAGACTCTTAGTACAGTAGAGGATCAGAAGGACCTTGGGGTCCGGGTCCATAGGACTCTAAAATCGGCCCCGCAGGTGGAGGAGGTGGTTAAGAAGGCGTATGGTGTGCTGGCCTTTATCAATCGAGGGATTGAGTTTAGGAGTCCGGGGATAATGATGCAGCTATATAAGACCCTCGTCAGACCCCACTTGGAGTACTGTGCTCAGTTCTGGTCGCCTCACTATAGGAAGGATGTGGAAAAGATTGAAAGGATGCAGAGGAGATTTACAAGGATGTTGCCTGGATTGAGTGGCATGCCTTATGAGGATAGGCTGAGGGAGCTCAGTCTTTTCTCCTTGGAGAGACGAAGGATGAGAAGAGACCTAATAGAGGTGTATAAGATGTTGAGAGGCATAGATCGGGTGGACTCTCAGAAGCTTTTTCCCAGGGTGGAAATGTCTGCTACGAGAGGACACAGGTTTAAGGTGCTGGGGGGTAGGTACAGGGGAGATGTTAGGGGTAAGTTTTTCACACAGAGGGTGGTGGGCGAGTGGAATCGGCTGCCGTCAGTGGTGGTGGAGGCGAACTCAATAGGGTCTTTTAAGAGACTCCTGGATGAATACATGGAGCTTAATAGGATGGAGGGTTATAGGTAGGTCTAGAAGGTAGGGATGTGTTCGGCAAAACTTGTGGGCCGAAGGGCCTGTTGGTGCTGTAGTTTTTCTATGTTTCTATGTTTCCGCACAGGTAGTGACCCAAGCTGGGAATTGAACCCAGGTCCCTGGCGCTGTGAGACAACAGTGCTAACAAGTATGCCACCATTCTGCCCTATATATATCTCACTCCATTGTAATCTTTCTCAACTCCTTCTCTATTTTATTTATACTTTCCAAGCCAGTGTTCCTCTGATCCTTCTTCTTTTACACTGTCCAACACTTCCCTCACTGAAGGGAAAACTCATTACACTGCCCCATTGTATACACAACATCCCACAATTTTGGCACTCCTTCAATTTTTCTCTCTCCTACAAGCTTCATGCTTCTAAAACCCAATCTTATCATCCTCTAATCATAATTGCCTGTGGCCTGCGATACAAAAGTCTGAGATCACGTACCAACCGACTCAAGAACAGCTTCTTCCCTGCTGCTGTCAGACTTTTGAATGGACTTACCTTGCATTAAGTTGATCTTTCTCTACACCCTAGCTATGACTGTAACACTACATTCTGCACTCTCTTGTTTCCTTCTCTATGAATGGTATGCTTTGTCTGCATAGCGCGCAAGAAGCAATGCTTATCAATGCTTATACATGTGACAATAATAAATCAAACCAAATCAAAATCTCATCTCTCTCATTCTCTTCCACAGTAGTAATTACTTTTTAATATAATTCCCTAATGAAAATGGGTACTTACCTCTGGAATAAAACTACTATATTAGTTCTTCATTTAATCTTAAATGTTTACTGTGCTGCATTCATCTAAGATTATTTGTTTAATTTTCAGATTCTTATTTTTAAAGATGATGGGAATGTTCTTCTTAATGGATTGAAAGTGACATTACCACTAGTGACAGGTAGGAACCAGTCCCTATGCAATTTGTTGCAGGTATTTTGCCACTTTTTTTAAAGGAGGGTTACCAATATTTTAGGGACTCGTGTACATCTGTCAAATAATTCTAGTGAATTTTCAGGATTTATTCATATCACCAAACAGAATCACAGAAGCGTGTTTGTCAAAATATTTGTTGAATAACTATCAGTATTAGTTCTCACATTAAGCTAAAAGAGTCATCGAATTCAACATGTTCTGCTAATAGGCCAATAATAATTGCTTTTACTAATATCTTGACATGTAAATAAGGATTAAAAAGTTGGATTCACAATAATTGCAAAAATGTTCTCAGGCCTTTGTCCTAGCGTGTGATGATCCTGAAGGAAATACAGTTTATAAGATGTGAATCAGGTTAAATTATAATTCTACTAATGAGAGAGAGTGGGAAGTGTTTTAACAAGCACAGGGAGTTGAATTATTTAGAAAACAGCAGTGTTGTTTATTTTTAACCAAGATGGTGTACGCTGTTCTACTGCATAATCAACTTTAACTATGTTTCAAATTCCATGGGATGGCATAGAGATTCTTCCTTGTCATTAGTCACACTCAAAAAGCTGACCTTGTCTTCCTCCTGGTCTAGATTACCATTCAATATCTATTCAAACAGTAGCATGTCCTTAGAATCATAATATTTAGTCCTTATATATTGCCAAAGATTTAAAACATTCTAGTGAGACAAATCATGATTATAAACCAATAAATTTATGTTACATAGAAATATGAATGTATAGAATATACTTTTACAATGAGATTAATCTATTTCTTACCACTCCCACACAAAAAATAATAAATGCATGTGACTCTACCAATATACAATCCAAGATAACTTTAAAGCTTGTAATTCCTAATCTAAATGGTCCTAACTTTCTCAGTTACAGACTATGTACATTCACACATCTGTGAATCATATATGGACACTCTTTGCAAAATGAAGGAAAATAAAAACAGTCTTCTTCAAATTTGTGGGTCAAGGATTAGCTGAGCTATTGTTAAAAGTTACCAACTAGAATGAAATGCCTAACATTTGTGCAGGAGCTTGCAGTACCTTTACATTCTGCTCAGACAATACCCATGGTGAGGAATTGAATGCAAATCAAACTGACGAGAAATACCTAGGAATCAACCAAAAGTACTTAAAGATGTTTGGCCACATGTCAGCCTAAGCAATATTCTAATTATTTTGAATGTTAAGTCAAAAACTGTACCTCCTTTGTAAGCTAAATCTAATGTCTGTAGGAATATAATACCATGAATTAAAATAACAGAGGAAAAGTTGTTTGCATAGAGTTGCTTGAGATTTACATCTGTTCCTGGGGACAACCAGTGCTGAGGACCAGCCTTGCACAGCCTTTGTGGCATTCCTCATTGAAGAAAGCTATGTGGATTGAGTGTCCTGGGACACTATCTACTCCTGGGGATTCAACATGATCTGCTTGAAGCAACGTTACATGAACAAATTTTCACCAAAAATACCTTCAATCATGTATGTAAAAATGTTACAGTTGCTTCAGGAAATGCGTAAGTTTAAAGACTGCTACTACAACACAAATCACACTTCAGAAATAATAGCTAGACATTGGTGCAGTGTATTGTAATAGTTGGATACTAGCTCAGCTCAAGAGGAGTAACAATTGATTGGGCCCTGTTGCTTTCTTACATATAACAAGATGGGATGGGTAGGGTATGAGATTAGTTCCAGAAGGCAGTAGCTATATAAATATTGAACAACTTTGTTTTTGCAGCAAATTATACAGTTTTCAAACCATCGACATTCCACATCCTGTTGGAGACCCGGTTTGGCCTGCAACTGCAAGTCCAAATAGTTCCTCTGATGCAAGTCTACATAACACTGGAGCAATCATACAAAGGGAAGACATGCGGTAAGTATTGAACATCTCGGATTTATAATAGTATTGCAAGTCACCTTCCTTCATGGGCAACTCAAACAAAAGGGTGGCATGATGACACAGTGGTTAGCACTGCTGCCTCGTAGCTTCAGGGACTCGGTTCAATTCCGGCCTTGGGTGACTGTGTGGAATTTGCACATTCTCCTTGTGTCTGCATGGATTTCCTCCTGGTGCTTCAGTTTCTTCCCACATTCCAAAGATGTGCAGGTTGGGTGGATTGGTCATGCTAAATTACTCCTTAGCGTCAGGGGGTGCAGAGCAAATACATGGGGTTACGGGAATAGGGCCTGGGTGGGATTGTTGTTGGTGCAAGCTCGATGGACTGAATGGCCTCCTTCTGCATTGTAGGGATTCTATGATTCTATTCCAATTCTTGGTTCCAAATATCATAAGACCACAGGAACAAGAGTGGATCATTTAGTTCTTTAGTCTGTTCCAGCATTTACGAATATCATGGCCAATCTGTGATCTAACTCCATACAATTGCCTTTTCCCTATAACATTCCCTATACATTAATTTCTCTTTAAGGAAGAGACTTCCAAACTTCTGCATATTTTATGGTGGTAATTATTTACTAATTTTACTCCTGAAAGGTATGGCTCTAATTTTTAACCTATGCCCCCCAATCCAGACTTCACAAGCAGTGGAAATAGTTTCTCTCCATAGACCCTTTTTCTTCCCCAATTGCCACAGTTTTGCCCATTAGGATCTCTGTAATCTGATGCTTCCATCTACAACCACTTACCTTTGTGTCATTGGCAATTTTGAATAGGTGGGTATTTATTCTATTATCCAGGTCATTAATAAATAGTGAATAGTTGAGGCACCAATAAAGATCCTTGTACAACACCAATAGTCACAGCTTCCCAATTAGAGTACATAACCATTATGTCTACTTTCTTCATCCTTTCGCTCAGGCCAATCATTTACCTTCATTTACAAAGACTTCAGTATTAGCTAAGTCTCTTGTGAGGGTCATTATCAAACCTCTTCTTCATAGAATCCCAATTAACGATTAGTCCTTAACTCAGTCCTTCCCATTAAGCTGTTTGCTCTCAGCATTTTGTTTGTTCTCAGCATTTTTTTTCCTGTCACAGTTTTGTCTAGCTTCATCTGCTCCAGTGCTATATTCCAACTTTATGTTTGTGAATTTTTTTCTTTTTAAGTAAATATCTAAAGGCTTTGTTTGAATATAATCTTGTTTTGTTTCTGCTAGGTTTTTGTGGGAATTTTAATGACATTCTACACGATGATCTCCTGGCGAGTAATGGCATAATTGAAGGGACAGCTGCATCCTTTGCAAACACATGGAAAGCCCAGCAGAGATGCAGAGTTAAATCAAATCGTCTAGAAAACCCCTGCGCTATCAGTGTGGAAAACAGTAAGAACAAAAGAGACTGGATTTGGGCGAGATTAGCATGCTTAATTTAAAATCAGAACTTTCAGTTTCTGCCCTATTGTAAACAATTTTTTTCAAAGATCTGAAATATTTCTGCAAACTGGAAATCTGTTCCCAGGGAACAATAAGCTAATTCTAGCTAAGGTAAGTTTCAGTATTTATGTCCCAGATGAGAACCAATTATTCTTGCACAGGATTTCATGATCTTTGAACTTCTGGGCAAACATCTGGCTATATTCCAACTGGTTGAATAGTTTAGTGTATGGGACATATCAATGTGAGTGGTGCAGTGAAATTTACTATTTACAATGGGATTCTCTGACTCAGGAAATATTCTAATATATATCCAAAATTATTTTTCAGAAAACTATGCTGAGTACTGGTGCTCCCTTTTAAAAGAGCCAGGAGGAGAATTTGCTCCCTGCCATTCCACTGTTCAACCAAACGAATATTTCGTGGTAGGTTGATAATATCTTATTTCTGCCTCCAGTGCTTTTACAATCCTTGCATTTCTCAAAATCCAAAACCAGCAGCTTCTACACTTAAATTGTTTGGATGCTTTAGTTTTCCAGTAGTTGTGCAAGATTACAGATCAATTTTCCAGTGAATATCACCTCAGTTTTCCAACAAATATCCCAGTACGTATGTGGGAGTAACAGTTGCGTGCTCCAGATTTTGCATCTTATTCACCTCAAAAACACGGTTGTAATGTAACAAGTTGATTTAGAATCTTCCCCTGATGTAGAAGCAAAGATGAATGTAAAGATGGTTTTACTCACACTCTTCTCTCCAACTTGTATTGTACGAGATGGTAAGTTACTCTTCTTCGCCTTTTTATTTAGAAATGTATGTATGACAGCTGCAACTGTGACAAAAACGAGGATTGCATGTGTGCTGCTCTCTATTCTTACGTTCGGGCTTGTGCAAACAAAGGTGTCATGTTAACCAACTGGCGGGAAAAAGTTTGTGGTAAGTCAGCTTTTGTTTTATATTTATAATAGATTAGTGAAGCTAGAGACAACCATAATAGGTACACTTGTCTTGGAATTTTGACTGATGGAAATTGTACCGGGTTGGCAATTGGGAATAAATTTCTCATTGCTCCAAAATTTCAGTTCGGCAACTGACAGTTAACTCTGCATTTGAACATCTCCATATAACAACATTGCAACAGCCACATGCAAGGAAAGATATACAGTATTAGATTTGTAGGTAGATGTTTTAAATATACACAGGAACTATTTAAAAGAGTAAATTTTGACAGAAAATCTTTGCGTGTGGGATCGTGGTAGAGTAGGAGCATCACCTCTGACATTAAAATACATTCATTGTTCACTCATCTGGCCACATTTCCACAACAACAGCTTGCATTCATGTTGCATCTTTTACATGGTAAACCATCCAATCTGTTTACACCTTTAACATGATAAAACATCCAGTGTGTTTGCACCTTTAAAATGGTAAAACGCCCATTGTGTTTACAGCTTTAATGTGGTAAAACATCCACTGCATTTCATAGGGGCACCATCAAGCAAAATCTAATAAGGAAGCCCTTGAGGTGATATTAAGATAGATGATCAAAAGCTTGGTCGAAGAGGTCAGAAGCGAATCGTGAAAGTGACAGAGAGGCAGAGAGGTTTAAGGAAAGAATTCCAGAGCTTAGGACCAAAGTAGCTCAAGGCACAGCCGCTAATGATGGACTGCTAAAAATGGCAATGTGCAATAGTACAGAGAACAAAGGGAATTGTAGAGCGGGAGAAGTTTAAAGAGATAGGGAGCAGCAAGGAGGGATTTGAAAGCAAAGATAAGAATTTTAAAATCCAGCAGTTGCTGAGCTGGTCAGTGGAAGTCAGTGAGCACAGTATTAGTACACTAGTCTCGAAATAACATAACTTTTGATGACAGTTTTGAGTTTGAGTAAAAATTATAACTGTTTCTAATTGTATATTTTCACACAAAAACTTCTTCAGTTAGAATCTACCATTAATTGTCAGCATGGATTAATAGATATTACAAGCACCTTTCAAATCTTTGATTTTTCTCATTTGTTATAGGCTCCTACATAAAGACCTGTCCAAAAACCCTAGTGTACAGTTATGATATGAAGGGCTGCAGGCGCACATGCCGTTCTCTGAGTGAGAAGGATATTACGTGTGGAATCCAACATGTACCGGTGGATGGATGTGGCTGCGCAGAAGGAATGTACATGAACGACAAAGGCAGATGTGTGCCTTCATCTGAATGCCCATGCCTCTATCAGGGCACCATTTTGAATCCTGGAGAGACGATTAATCAAGGCGATACACATTGGTAATTTGAAGTGGCCACTTGAGTGATTTTGCAGCGCAGGGTCTCCCAACCGGGGTCCACGGAATGCTGGGGCTCCATTGGATACATCCAGGGGTTCCACAGAAGGCTAGGCAGATGTATAAAATTTGAAAAATGATATGAAGCTGCTTGTCAATCAGAGACTGCCTCTGATTAGACAAGCTGGAAACAGTTGGTAAGTAAGTCCATAAAGGTCCAGGCCACAGTGAGATTGAGAAAGAGAGCAGACGTGGAGCAATGTAGCCACAGCACAGGAGGGGATGTGGCCACAGGACAGGAGGGGAAGCGACCATGGGGCGGGAGGAGAAGTGGCCTTGGAGCAGATGACGAAGTGACCATGGAGCGAGAAAGGAAGTAGCCACGCAGTGAGGGAGAGACAGGTGAGTGTGTGAGTATGAAAGTGTAAGAGAGAGAGGGAAGGAGGTGTGTGATTTAGTGCGAGTTTATTTTGTGTGAAAGAAAATGTTAGTGTGGAAGAAAGTGAGTATGTGAAAGAAAGTCAGTGTATGAGTGAGTGTGAAACCGAGAGATAGAGAAATGTGTGTGAAAGGGAGAGGGAGGTGAATGTGAAAAAAAGGAGAGATGAGTGTTGTGAAAGAGAGAGAGGTGGGTATATATGGAAGAGTGGGCAAGAGAGAGACAAGTAAGAGAAGTGAGAATGTATGTATGAAAAAGAGAGGTGAAAGTTAGAGTTATGTCACTGTGAAAGAGAGAGGCGAAAATGTGAGCGAGGTGAGTGTATATGATAGAGAGGTGTGTGTGTGAGAGAGAAAAGTGATTGTAAGAGAGGGAGAGGTCAGAATGTGAGTGTGTGTAAGAGAGAGAGTATGTGTATGTGCACGTTTCTGATATGAGAATCCAGCTCTCCGACAGCACACTTAATATTAAACAAATTTGTGAGCAAAAGAAGCAGCATCGCTCCTCTCATTAAAAATGAGAAAAAGGTAAGACTTAAGTTCTTAATTTGAATGAGAAAACTTTGTAATTATAATAAGTATATACTTATAAAGCATAGAAAATACTTTTATAAATCTGATTTTGTATGTTTGCATGTATTGAGCAAAAACAATCTTTTGTGGTTTAACTCTCTAACATAATAATCTTTCTCAGTGGATCTGTCAGTACTCTTGGGAGGTCAAAAGGGTTCTGTGGCCAGAAAAGGTTGGAATATCCTGATGCAGAGTAATGTGGGACGATTCTCCCAAAAAATTCTAAGTGTCAAATCCACATGAAAATTTGATTAATCCCGCTAGTTTTTTCAGCAGGAGTTTAAAATGAATCTCCCAGACTCTGTGCACTGCAGAGTGCACCAGCGTGAATCGCTCTAAAAAGCTATGGGCAGGGCCTATCCCTGCTGGAGAGGCCGGCAACATAGTGCTGAGTGGGCCACTGCGCAAGCGCCAATCTGTCAGCGCTGAGATCAGCGCATCAGCAGTTGTACCTGCCTGTCGGCCTCCCAATCGCCGGCCATGCGGCAACCCCCAAACATTCTTGGGCCAGCCCTTGGGCTCGATCTCCCTCAGGCTCGATCTCCCCCACCCCCCCAACCCACCGGCAGCCTCAACCTCGCCCCCTCTCTCGCAGCCTCAACCCACCCAGCAGGCTGACCTCCACTTCCCCACCCCACAATGGCCAGGCCCGATTGCTGGCCTCCCTGCCTCCCCCACCAATCCCAACTGCACAGTGGCAGCAGGACACCCCATCCTGACCGATTGCCCCCAGAGATCCTCGCCCCTAGGCAATGCCCCATTCCCAATGGGCAATGCCAAGGTGCCACCTGGGCATTGGCACTTTGCCCTTTGGGTAACGTCCAGGAGGCACCTCCCAGCACCCAACCCTCTGGGGCCTCCATTGCCACCCTTCACTGCAGCGGGGTCAGACTGCCAGCTCCCCGCAAGTGGGGAGCTACTGTAAACCCCGTTGGAATGAAACACTCCCGCCAGGGAGGAGATGCTAGCGGGCCCGGAGATTTCAGTCCCAGGGCCACTAATGGCATTTAGCTTACATTAAAATTAGAATCTGCATACAAATCAGCGCGGAGCTGATGGCCCCGGAAATCCGGCGCTGTGAAACGCGCTCAGGCCTGGACCCCAGCGTAAATCGCGCGCATCGGCCTCCACTAGAGTCTCACAGCCTGCTGCACTAAAAAAGCAGTGCAGTGGGATGGGAGAATCCCCCCCATTGTATTTTTACAATTTCATCTTACATTTTTCTACCTATCTGTTTTAGTGTGTGTCAAGGTGGAAACGTGCAATGTACTACATCGCTACATAGAATACAGAGTAAGTTTTGTTGCCTAGTTTATGTTATATATGTTAATGTGTCTTTTAATTTAAGCATTAACATTTTATTATATGACACAACCTTACAAGCATTTTGTGATTTGTCAGCCATGGCTCAGTTAGTAGCACTCTTACCTCTGAATCACAAGCTCTGTGTTCAATTCCAACGTCGATGCTAGTCATGATGTGGAGATGCCGGTGTTGGACTGGGGTAAACACAGTAAGAAGTTTAACAACACCAGGTTAAAGTCCAACAGGTTTGATCCGGCATGTCATATCATCGACACAGATACTATCATCTCATGTGAGAACACCATCCACCAGGTACACGGTACATACACTTGCAACTCGGCCAACGTTGTCTACCTGATACGCTGCAGGAAAGGATGTCCCGAGGCATGGTACATTGGGGAAACCATGCAGACGCTGCGACAACGGATGAACGAACACCACTCGACAATCACCAGGCAAGACTGTTCTCTTCCTGTTGGGGAGCACTTCAGCGGTCACGGGCATTCGGCCTCTGATCTTTGGGTAAGCATTCTCCAAGGCGGCCTTCACAACACACGACGGCGCAGAGTCGCTGAGCAGAAACTGATAGCCAAGTTCCGCACACATGAGGACGGCCTCAACCGGGATATTGGGTTCATGTCACACTATCTGTAATCCCCACAGCTTGCCTGGACTTGCAGAGTCTCACTGGCTGTCCTGTCTGGAGACAATACACATCTCTTTAACCTGTCTTAATGCTCTCTCCACTCACATTGTTTGTACCTTTAAGACTTGATTAGCTGTAAGTATTCGCATTCCAACCATTATTCTGTAAATTGAGTTTGTGTCTTTATATGCCCTGTTTGTGAACAGAATTCCCACTCACCTGAAGAAGGGGCTTAAGGCTCCGAAAGCTTGTGGCTTTTGCTACCAAATAAACCTGTTGGACTTTAACCTGGTGTTGTGAAACTTCCTACTGTATTCAATTCCAACTCCAGGATTGAACACAAAAATAATGGAGACTGACACTCAAGTAAAGGATTGAAGAAGCAGTGCACTGTTGGAGGTGCTGTGTTCTGGAAGAGTTAATACTAAGGCCCAATTTGCCTACCCGAGTGGATATAAAAGATCCCACGGCACTATTTAGAAGAGCAGGGGAGTTATCCCCCAGTCAACACCACAGCAAACAGATTTTCTGGTCACAATCACATTGCTGTTTGTAGGAGTTGGCTGAGTGTAATTTGGCTGCTGTGTTTCCTACATTATAATGGTGACCACACTTTAAAAGTACTTCATTGGCGGTAAAGCACTTTGAGATGCCCAATTTTTCGTGAAAAGTATTGTGTAAATGCAAGTTTTTCTTTCCCTTTACAGAATGTTCCCCACCTAAGATCTATTTAAGTTGCAATACTACAGAGCCAGGCTCAACAGGGGCAGAGTGTCGCAGGATTTGTGGAAACCAGAATCTGGACTGTGTGGGTACCCTGAGATTCAATTTCATAATAAAGTATTATAATTGTACAATTGTACACATCAACATAAAGTTTCACTATTTTGGTTAATTCCACGACGTAGAACTGTAAGTCAATAATCTTATGAGTTAGCATCAATATATTTTTGTGCCATTTGAAAACGTTCTGGACCTATTTAAACCTTATTTAAGAAAGGATGTAAATGTGTTGGAAGTAGTTCAGAGAAGGTTTACCAGACTAATATCTGTGACGCGTGGGTTGACTTATGAGGAAAGCTTTGACAGGCTATGCTTGTATGTTGGAGTTTAGAAGAGTAAGAGGCGACTTGACTGAAACAAATAAAGTCCTGAGGGGTCTTGACAGGGTGGATGTAGAGAGGAAGTTTTGTCTTGTGGGACAATCTAGGTCTAGGGGTCTAGATCTAGGGGTCTGTCCACACAGACAGTGACCCAAGCCGGGAATCGAACCTGTGTCCCTGGCGCTGTGAGGCAGCAGTGCTAACCACTGTATGCCACCGTGCCGCCCATTTGTTAAAGAAACTGTAAGATACAACCTCTCTTAACAGCAACTAGCTCAGTGGGAATAGAGGTCACTGGTGAAGTTTGCAAATAGACTTAAAGCTATACTCAGCTTTCACTCTTCATTTCCTACTTGAGAATGACAGATTCTGCTGGTGGGAATACAAGAGTGTTTTCCACTGGTGTAGGCAGGCTTTTTTACATGGGATTCACTCACCCACCGGCCAGCCCCACTGTTCCGTGGCCAAGACGTCATTTTTAAACAGCTCCCCGATCTCCGCGCTCAGAGACAGGCCTCCACCCCCCCCCCCGCCCACCCCCCCCCCCCCCCCCCCCACTGACCAGGGAAGCACCAGTCCCTCACCAAAGAGGGGCATCCTACCCCAACCCACAAATAATGGGTAAACACCGAAACACACCGTGCAGGCATGAGGGTGACCCAACTGGCTCCCGCCCCACTCAGCTCACCTCCCCATTCATCCTCCTCCCACCCATTCATCCTCCTTCCACCAAGACCCTCCAACCAGCCCTCCTTACACCTCAGACCCCCTACTCAGCAGCCCCCCTTCAGGCCACACCTTGGCAGTGCCCACAGTCCATTGGCACTTTCCACTGGCACTCTGGCACCCTGGCCTGGTGCTTGGACCCAAGGGGGGTAGGGGGGGGGTCAAGGTGGTAGGCCAGGTGGCCATTTGCCCCTTTGATGTTGCCAGGCTGCAGAGGAAGGGTCCCTCAGGGTTCCTGGGGATTGGATGGGCTCGGACTGGGGTCAAGAGGTTGACCTTGCTTGCCACTCTCTGCTGCGATGGGGTGCTGTGGCTGGATTGACCCTTCTAGCCCTATCAGACCCGATATGGTGATTTCAGGCAGCCTTGAAATCAATATCTTCATTCCTGCATGTCAGCTGTAAAAATTCTGAAGTGGCCAGATAACTTTAACCTCCATGCCCCCCCGGTCACCCAGTAGGCTTTTAAGTCATTACTGAACTTCATTCTACAGCAGAGATTTTCTTTTCTCTTTGTCAGAAGCTGCAGGTGAGAGCAGACCCATTTGAAGTCCTCTGACAAAGAGGAGATGTCAACTTCACCGGGATGGGTGGAGGGGAGTGTGGGGGGGTGGTGGTGGAGTTCCAGTCTGCACAGCTGTACACTCAGCCCCAAAGTATGCACACAACTTTGATTTGAAGTTTCTGAGGCTTCCTATTAAGTTGAATTCTTTGAAAAACCTCTCCATTCCAATGGAACCCCTTGATCGCCAATAAATTCAACAGTGCCTTGAAAAAGACTTCCCTTGACAGCTCAATGTATTTATATCATCCTCTAGCCAACTGTGTTTATTTTCATTTCCCTTCGTGGCTCAATGCACCTCAAGTATCCCATTGGTCCTGACTGCAATGTTGACAGAGTCTAAACCTGATTGGCAGCCTGTGATTTCTTCAAAACGATTGTAGTTTGCAAAAGATGAAAATCAACTGCTGGAGGAGAGGGGGGGGGGGGGCAGGAGAGATATGAGGGCTTCAGATTCTTGGTGACTCACAGAATGGTCCATAATCTGAGCAAGCATCCGAGACCAATCTTTACCAACAATTGTGTCAGAAAATCAAGTTCAGCACTCATAAGAGGAATGAGAAGAAGAGAAATTTGAGGAGAAGTAGAAAGATCGGAGTAGGGGGAGACAGTGATGGGGAGCCAAGGAGAGTAACATGGCTCACAACTAAGATGCCCACCAATTAGAGACTATTTTACAGAGACATCCTCTACCATCAGACTCCAGAGTTTCCAGAGCCCCATGAAGTACCTTCCATGGTTCTAAGGATCCATCAGCAAGTCCACCACCACCATTTCCCTCTGAAGTAAAAAATGAAAAAAATACAGAATTCCACCACTTCCCAGTTACCGTAGTCAATTTATATTTGGAGCAAAAATAATTAAAACATAATACACCTGACTAGAGTTACAAATATTAAATGATTTATCCTGGTGTTTCCTTCCCCCTACTACTCATGCTGTAAATGCTCTTGTTTACTTTAGTGCCTCTAGAGAATGTAAACCCTGTTACAGCAGCACCTCAGGTAATAGCTGCTGAGAATCTCAAGGGAGGAGTTCAGTTGCCCTCCTGTGACTGTGGACACAATGGCACCATTTTAGATTGCACCATCTCAGCAGACATACCAGAATCCAAGATAGACCAACAGGTTCTTGCTCCATGATTCCAACACTATCTCAGGATGCCTGTCATTCTCAAAACAACTGAGATATTCTATAAATCCCTTTCAACTGAGATACCTAGAACTCCTATGGCAACTCCTTCAGCTTCCATTGTAGCCTTTTCCATGCCACAAAAGCTTCTTTCACTCCAATAAAAGCTATGACTTCAGTCATCGGACAATGTACACGTTGGTCTCCTACAGTCACTGAATTGAATTGGCCGGCTTCTCCGCATTGGAATGTTCCAGGCTTGAATTATATGCTCACGCCCGGCAGGGTGGGGGGTGTTTGAAATTCTCTCTGGGAAACTTGACCATGCCCCACTTAAGGGTCTTTTCCTACCCAGCCTCTATTTCTAGTTTGATGGGTGCCAGTTGGATCAAGGTGCTAAACATATAAAATTCCAATCCTCATTCTCAGGCAGGAAGGTGGGGGGAGAGAGGTAGGTTGGGTGGGGGCTGCGGTTGTTTCCATTGGAAGCCTCCTTGTCTGACTGGGGGCCTCCCCCCTCAAGGATCAGACACCTCCAGAGCCCCAATACACGCACCCCCCCCCCCCCCCCCCACACCCCCACCCAAGCTTCTCCACTGATAACCTAATTGCTCGTTTGTAACATCTCCCCTTCAGGGTTCCCCTACTCTTCCCACTCCCAACAGTTTTCTGTACTCCAAATTGCTAAATTGATGAGTTGAATCCAAAGATATCAAGGGAAAATTGCAGAGGCACTGGCCATCACTTTTCAGTCTTCTTTTGACTTAGGATGTTCCGGAGGACTGGATATTTGCGCACATTGTTCAAAAAGGAGTTCAAGGTTAATTCCAGCAATTACTGGTCAGACAGTTTAACTTCAATGGGGAGACTTCGAGAAACAATAATTCAGCACAAAATTAATAGGCACATGGACAAATGCAGGAAAGACAACATGGATTTCTTAAAGCAAAATCATGATTCAGTAACTTGCTGAAGTTTTTTGAAGAGGTAACAGGGAAGGTTGATGAGAGCAATACTGTTGACATGGCATTCATGGATTTCCAAAAGGCATTTGATACAAACTTTTCAGAAAAATTATAAATCATGGAATAAAAAGGTCAGTTGGAACACGGAGACAAAATTGGTTGAATGATAGGAAACAGAAAATCGTGATTGATGGACTTATTTTGCTGGATGAAGGTTTCTAGTTAGGATCTTTGCTTTTCCTGATATACGTTAATGGCCTAGATCTTGGTGTTTAGGATACAATTTTGGGGTTTTCAGATGATACAAAACTTGGAAGCATTGTCAACTGTGAGATGGATAGTGTAGTGCTTCAAAGGGGCATAAACAAGTTGGTGGAATGGATGGACAAGTGGCCAGATGAAGTTCAGTGCAGAGAAATGTGAAGTTTTGATAGGAAGATATGGAGACAGAGGGTACAACTCTAAAGAGGGTACAAGAACAGAGGGAATCCAGGTATACATGTACATAAATCATTGAAGGTGGAAGGATAGTCTGAGACAGCAGTTAATAAAGTATACAATGTTCTGGGCTTTATTTTTAGGGGCATAGGGTGCAAGAGCAAGGAGGTAATGTTGAACTTGGCTCAGTCACTAGTTCGGCCTTAGCTGCAATATTGCTTCCAGTTCTGGGCATCATGCCTAAAAAACAATGTGAAGAGGGTGCAGAAAAGACTCAGAAAAATGGTTCCAAGGACAAACAACTTAGGTAATGAAGATAGATTGGAGAAATTAGGACTGTTTTCCTTCAAGAAAAGAAGGTTGAGAGGAAATTTGACAGAGGTGTTCAAAATCATGAGGGGTCTGGACAGAGTAGATAAGGCAAAATTGTTCTCAATTGTGAAAGGATTGAGAACGAGAGGATGCAAATTGAAAGTAATTAGTAAAAGAAGCAAAAGTGATATGAGGAGAAACATTTTAACGAAGCGAGTGGTTAACGTCTGGAAAGTACTGGCTGAGGGTGTGGTGGAGGCAGGTTTAATTGAAGCAGTCAGATGGGAATTAGACTTGTCTGAAAAGGGTTATGGGGAGAAGGTGGGGAAATGAAACTAGGTGAGTTGCTCATTCGGAATGCAGATACAGACATGATGGGCCAAATGGCCTCCTTCAATTCTGTGTCAAGCCATGGGACAAGTTGGAGGAGGACTTTTCATTATCCCTAGTCCTTATCCATATGTTTATGTGCAGGTTCTCAGTTGAACTAAGCATTTGTTTTGGCAGATCCAAAAGTTTTCTTCTGAAACCTGGCCCAGTGAGGTGTTAATTTGACTCCTCTGCACCAGAATTAGAATGTGAGCTTACTCCCAACAAGGTAACACTTGCGGTTTTCCTATCACCCATCAAGTTAGAACATAAAAATAGCAGAAGGAATGGACGATTCAGCCCAATGCCATTCAGCAATGTCATGGTTGATCTCCTATGTCAACTCCACCTGCAAGAGCCCCGAATCCCTTAGAGTCCAAAAGTCTATTGATCCTCAGTTGAATATACTCAATGATTGAACATCCACTACCCTCTGGAATAGAAAATTAAAAAGATTTCTAACCTTCTCAGTGAAGATTTAAAAAAAATCTTAGGTCAAAATAGACAGCCCCTCATCCTGAGACAACGTGCCCTAGTTCTACACTCTCCAGCCAGGGGTAAAACTTCTTAACATCTACCCTCAAATGTTTTCAAAATATTATGTTTTAATGAGATTATCTCTCATTCTTCTGAACTCCAGAGCGAATAGGCCCATTTCACTCAACCTTTCATCTCTCATCCCAGGAATCACCCGAGTCAACCTTTACTGAAGACGTAACCTTTCTTGGGTACAGAAACCAAAATTTCACAGCTTTCCAAATCTGATTTTATCAAGGCCTGTGCAATTGTAGCAAGAATTCCTTACTCCTGTGCTCCAATCTCCTTGCAATAAAGATCAACATACTATTTACCTTCCTAATTGCTTGATATAACTGTATATTAATTTTATGTGTTTCTTGTATAAGAACTCCCAAACCCCTCTGAAACTAGTGTTGCCCACTCATCCCAGGTTCATTTAGTACCCATTGTGAAATCTATAATCTCATTACTCCTTAATTATACATGGTGTCATTCTATGAGCTGGAACCTGCAAGTGGTAGCTATTGCCACAGGTCTGCATTCCTAGTGTTTCTGATCCTTCTCTTCATTTGTGCATGGTTTTGATCATTCTCCTTCTCATTCTCTGAGCACAATAAAAGCACAGTTGTAGCTGAGCAAACCCCTACATTTACAGAAACATTGGTCCAGCATGAATCTAACTGTAGGTTTACCCTTCCTTACACAGAAACACTAAGTTAATGTCATTTAAAACTATACCTTATTTCTAATATTTAAGAATCCAAACATAAATCTCTTAAAACGTTGTTTTCCTGATGAGGCGAATGTGACAGTCTGAGCATAATATGCAGGTTGACAACCCAGTACAGGCAGAGTGCTGCGTGGTCAGCTGAGATTTTAAACCCAGACTCTGTGCTGGATTTGTATCCTTGAGTTGGGTCACAGGAAAAATTGTTGGCTAGACATGCCTGCCTTGGTTGAAAATGCCCACAAGGACAGGCTCTTTTCATTATGAGTTTGGGGGGGGGCGGGGGGTGCGTGGTCAGAGGTGGGTGGTGTTGATGGGTTGGTGGCCTGCTGTTGGTCTAGTGGCCCAGAAAAGAATTTGGAGGCAGTCACAGGGGCTGCTGGGTACTGAGGCAGACTATTTAAAGGGCCTGCTTCAATGCTATGGGACTTTGTTCAAGTTAAATAAAATCAGAAAGGCACTCCAGTCCTCATCTCTCATACCCACTCACCCTGCAAACACTCCCCATGCCCCCACCCACTCCCTACATCATCTAAACCCTCCATGCCAATTTATGCCCACCGAGCAACCTATATAGCTACTCACCCCCACATACCAATATATGTGCCCTCGTACAAGTCTTATGGCCCCTCATGCACACCACGCCAAGTTCTGCTCCCAAACTACCCTTAGGTTCCTCATATCACCATGGTAATCTATGACACTTCCAATGTTTTGGGACATACCTTGTTGTGGGGAGGATCATGAGAAGGTCTTTTTTAATTTACGTTTAAATATCCCCTCGTGCAGACAACACCTCAGAGGTGCCCTGAACCATGACTCTTTGAAAAGCGAGCATGATTCCATTAAAGTTATGAATGACTAGGACATGCCTATCCTGTAAAGGAGCCTGTCAGGAAAGGAATGTAGGGTGTTATTTTTCAAACTGAACTAGCCCGCACCCTTAAAAAGCATTCCCAAAATCTGGAAATATCAGAAATTGGGTTGGGAATCCCAGAATGGGATCCTGCTATCATTTGTAAAGAAAGTTCTGCTCCCTGAATCCTTTCGAAGGTGGGTGTAGAAGATCCCATAGCCTTATTTTGATAAAGGGCAGGGGAGTTATTGCCGCCATCATTTAACTCCCAATCAAAACAGATTTTTCATTCTCTTTGTCAAAGTGACATGCCGAATGATGTCAGTGACCATGATCTTTTGAACCTCCACTAGAGATTATTTGGATATCATTACATTGCTGTCCGTTGAAGCTTGCTGTCATGAAAGCAATTGACAGAAGCGACACAATTGATTCAGGTCCTGACACATTAAAATTTTGGAAGTTAGAAATACGAACGAAACTTAAGAGAATGTTTTCCACCCAGAACATAATGGATTGGGAAATAAGTTATGAATAAATACTCAGCAGATATGGCAGAGAGAAACAGAAGCCAAACTTTTTCGATCCTTTCAGCTGGCGGGATCTTCCGGTGCCACCGATGGAGATGCCCCACCATGGCTTCCCCAGTGGCGAGGGTGTGAACTACAGGAAAACCTGTTGACATCAGAGGGACTGGATAATTTAACCGCCAGCCAATTGGCAGACTATCTCCGCTGCCGCAAAACAAGCTGGGGGGGGGGGGGGGGGGGGGGCAGGGATGGAAAACCCATCCAGAGTTTTGAGTCTATATGATTTCTTCCAAATGGTCAGCACTGAAGAAGAGTCATAAGGATGTGAAACATTAACTATGTTTCTCAACAGATCTTTCCAGTACTTTTGTTTCTATTTCAGATTTCCAGCATTCACAGTACTTAACGTTTATTTTTGTGAAATAAATTCCCAGTGAAGACACTGAAACAGACAGTCTAATAGGGTGCAAGAGATAATTAGATGCAATTCTGGAGAAAGAAGCAATTAAAAGATGTGGTAAAAAGGTGGAGTTATTTCATTGATGAAAAGGATGGACTTTATTCATCTTCCTATGTCCTTGACACACTTAGGAAAAATTGACTTGCGTCTTTATTCCCATTATTGCCTTTTATTCCATTAAATAAATATCACTCTTCATGGGCTCCAAGATACATTTCTATGTAAATAGCAAAAACGAAGCTCCTAGAATAAGTTCGTATTTAGATCCTAAAAATTGTTTTGAAAAAGAGGGAGGTAATAACTTTTGGCAGTGCATAAAACAAATAATGTTGAAACAGCCTCTTGTTAATCACCTTGCCTGATTGAATATTGAGAGGAAGGTGTAAAATGGACAATCTATCTGATATCACCTACGTTACCACTGTCAAAAGTTAAAAAATAACTCTCAGGGGCCCATTACAGTAAGCTGTAAGAATCTGAGACAAGGATTGTCTTTTCTCTGTTATTAATTTTAATCCTAAAATAGATCTGTTTTTTGGTTTCTACAGTACAGTGAAAAGTGTGTGTCGGGTTGTGTTTGTCCTGAGGGGCTGCTAGACAACAGAAATGGAAGTTGCGTTATTGAGGACAAATGCCCCTGTATGCACAATGATTTTCAACACTCACCTGGAAGCAGAATCACAGTCGATTGCAACACTTGGTAATTTTTTAACTGCAATATAAATGTCTAAATATTAAAATATATCATGACATTAAACCATAAGTATATAAGTATATAAATCCTTGCGATCAAAATTATGGAATAATACTTGCAGATAACATCATGCAGTACATTTTAAAACTTTATATATTCTGTTAAAATCCCAATATTCCCTCTGTGTTTACCCATGTTTTTTTCACTGAAATTAGATTGTAATGCTTTATATATTACTTGCAGCTCACCTTTGAAAAGTAAAGAGGTCTTGCATGTGATGAAAGAATAAGAGCAGTTGAATGGTGCTCATTGCTATTTGTTTTATTAATTCATGAGATATGAGCATTGCTGGCTGGGCCAGCATTTATTGCCCATCCATATTTGCTCTTCAACTGAATGACTTGCCCTTGGGGACTGCCCAGGCATTGTCCCTTGCTATGCTCTGATTCCAGAGTCACATATAGGCCAAACCAGATAAGGATGGCAGATTCCTTCCCTAATTCCAGATTTTTAGAGAATTCAAATATTATCAGCTGCCATGGTGGGATTTAAACCAGGTACCCAGATCATTACCCTGGGTTCTAGATTACTAGTCCAATGACAATACCACTATGCCATTATTAATGTGCAAACCAGTCAACAACATGTGATGAGGAGATACCAATGAATTGTAAATCTCCACTTGTTTTTGGGCATTTTGCTTAGCTGCTAATTATGCATTAAAGGCATCTGGCTCTTAACTTCCCCAAAATTTCAGAGTTGCTGCATTTATATATGTCTTTTGACACCAACCAAGTAAACGAACTCAAATTAACTTAGGGACAAAGTAAAAGGGGCAGCTCCCCAAAAGGAAGGGGGAACAGCCCGAACCAAAAACAGATTCGAAAGGAAACTTTAAAACATCAAACCAAAAGGTGATTATCAGGGTCGATAATACACCCCAGCCCCTGCGGTGCCCAACGGTCGCGGAAGCATTTATATATTAACTACCCATTAAGTTCACCACAGAAAGTTAAATTTGGTAATGACAAGTATAAGTACCCCTTTTAACAGCATAACCACTGTTAATGACTGCCAATCAACCTGTCTTGTCACATCATTATCAGTTTATATTTTGAGCTGAGATTTTGAGTTGGAAAAAGTCGAATTAACTGGGCAGACTGCTCCTGAAAATTTTGGCCCCAAGACGAGAAGGGGAAAGAAGTCACCAAATTTTAACAAACCACTCAAAGTTGTGAGATAGGAAGTCAGTCGAAGTTAAGATAATACAATTTTTTTACATTATAGTTTAATGTGTCCTTTTGATATTTGTTGATTAAAAAAGACTGATGATGCTCTCAAATAATTTCAATTTATTTAGTACTTGCCAGAAAGGAAGCTGGGACTGCACAAATATACCCTGCTTTGGAGCATGTACAATATATGGGAGTGGTCACTACATTACATTTGATGGCAAGCGCTACAACTTTGATGGGAACTGTGAATACGTTGCTGCCCAGGTAAGGCTTTTTATGGCGGAATTTTCCCAAAAATAGGCACAATAGTGCAGCAGGTGGGAAAAATGGCAAGGAAGCAGCCAGCCCCAAAAGCGGCTTTCCCTGCCATACTGACCGTCACACTGGCAGGGCGGGCCCTAAGTGAGCCCACCCCACTAGCAACTTAGTTTTTAAAGATTGGGGCCAAAACATTAAAAATAGAACCCCCTCCACGGATCACCTCCCCTCCCCAGAACACCCACCCATGCAACAGCCCCCAGGCACTGTCCCTTGGCACGAGATGGGGCAGTGCGAGTGTTCTGCTTGGACATGATCCTCTCCACCCTGGAAGATGTATTAGCCTGTGTGTCTCCATTGGGCTCTGATCACCAGGGGCACATCATGGGGACCTGTCTTGATTCACGCCAGCTTGCCCTCACGCCGAAGAGAATGGACAGTCTAACAGAGGGGATCTGTTCAGCGCAAAGCCCCGATAATTATATTTAAATACGTTCAAACGGGAATTCTGACTTTCCACATCAGTATCCCCGTTATGTCACTGGCAGTCAGAACAGAAAATCCTGCCGATGTCAACTGCGTTTTTTGACTCTCGCGGACTTTCCGCTCCTGCCGCGGATCTCATCCCCCCCGAAAATGGGAGAGCAAGATTCCCCCACCCTGAGTCTTTTTTTGGATAAGACAAATCCCCAACAAGGTCTAAGAGGCTGAGGGGTGGTAGTTTTTTTTTCCACATGTCAGAAATCCTGAGGTAACTGTCGAGACCATTTTCTTTCTCATTTCCGTTGTGAGAAATCTCAAATCTTTCCCCAGCAAGGTGGTTGAGATCTGGCAAACCTTGGCACTGGAGTGAATTCACCTCCCACTTTATAACATTAGTGTTGATTCCACGGGATCTATATTGCTTTTAAGGCAATCAGCTGCTTAAATAGTGCAATAACATGAATGTTATTTATTACCTGTTAATGCAATCACATTATTTATTTGCAGGATTACTGTGGGGATAATCTTACCAATGGCACCTTCAGTTTAATTACAGAAAATGTTCCCTGCGGAACAACAGGAACAACATGTTCTAAATCAATCAAACTGTTCTTTGAGGTAGTGTCTTTCTCACTGACGTTTAATTCATTTCAGATTCATGCTATTTGCATTCATTTATGTTGAATCTGTTGTATCTTGTTCCAGAATTTTGAACTGAAGCTTGCTGAAGGAAAACATGAAGTAATACAGCGAAATGAGAACAAAAAGGTCCCCTTCACTATCCGCTCTCTTGGCCTTTATCTGGCTTTGGAAGCTAACAATGGGTTGATTCTGATATGGGACAAAAAGACAAGTGTTTTTATTAAGTTGAGCCCTTCTTACAAGGTATGAGTAAGCTTACCAGTGATGAGTAATCTCAAATATTTCTCTATGCCAAATAGTTTTGAATATTAATATATCTGTTTTTTAAAATAAAATTATGTAAATGTATTTTATTAAATGGGTAATTATTACTTTATGATTTCAGGGTAATATTTGTGGCTTATGTGGTAATTTTGATGGAAACGCCAACAATGACTTCATGATGAGAAGCCAGTCTGTTGTTACAGATGTAACTCAGTTTGGAAATTCCTGGAAGCTAACCACTAATTGCCCAGATGCTGTGCCTGATGATGACCCTTGTACTAAGAAACCACACCGCAGAAGCTGGGCACAGAAGCAATGCTCCATAATCACAAGCGACATCTTTGCAAATTGTCACCAAATGGTTGTACAACTTTTTCATTTTTAATATACTCATTTGCCATATTTCTTTTTAAATATTACTAAAATTAGTAACCTGTTTCATTAACAGGTTGACCCAAATCCATTTTATGATGCTTGTGTCCATGATTCCTGCTCTTGTGACAGTGGTGGAGATTGTGAGTGTTTTTGCATGGCGGTAGCTTCCTATGCTTTCGCCTGCAATGAAACTGGAAGATGCATTGACTGGAGGACACCTGAAATCTGTCGTAAGTATATTGCACCCTTAACATACAAAATGTTCAATCCCTAAAGATTTAATGATTCCAGAGGGTGAACTTGTGGAATTCACTACCACAGAAGGCTGTGGAGGTCAAACGACTGAATATATCTTAAGTAGTAAATACGTACATCTCTAGACTCTAAAGGTGTCAAAGGGTATGGGGAGAGAACAGGAGTATGGCATTCAGATAGAGGATCAACCATAATCATGTTGAATGGCAGAGCAGGCTTGAAGAGCCGAATTGCCTACATCTGCTCCTATTTTCTGTGCTTCTAAAGGAAAGCCACAATGGGCGAAATCTTGCCAAAAAGTGTTGCTTCTGGAGCGAAAACTGGTGTGTTTTCCTTGAGGGAAACAGGTTGCTTTTCTCTCCCGAATCTACCACATTCTGTCAGAAAAAAGCAAGGGGACTCGATTCACGCCGTGATGGGTGTGGCTTAAACACGCCGGCAAAATCTGGCTGCTCAGAGATTGGGGCACCGTCTTTAAAGGGTACCCCGATCTGAACTCCAATAAATCTTCCCCACCCCACCACTGAGGCCTGAGGTCTCCCCTTCCCTCTCCCAATCTGAACGAACATTCTGTCCGACCTCCCACCTCACCCACCGCACGATCATCAATCCCTTTTATCACTTTCATATCTGCCCCGCACAATCATCAGTCCTTTCTATCTCTTTTTCCTGCCTTCGACCCCATGATCATTGGCCCTTTTTCTCTCTTCTCCTACCCCCCCGCCGCCCCCACTCACCGTGACCATTGGTCCGCCGCTTGGCACAGGTTGGCACTGCCAGGGGGCATTGGTAGGGCACTGCCAGGCCATGTCCCTCATCCCCAGTGGCTATACTTTGCACCCCCGGAGACTCCCACAACAGGTTCAGGTCTGTGTGAACCTGTCGTAAACCGTGCCGACATTACCACATTACCCAAAGGGCGGGGGGAGGGGGGGGGGGGGGGGGGGGGGGGAGGGTGGCGTGGTTTATTAAAATTGAGATACATGTTAATGCATGCAAAACAGTTTCACATCTGCTGTGGGTGTGAACCTGATGACGTCGCCAGCTGGGGGTGGAGAAGATCCAATAGTGCGTTCTTGCCAGCAAGAACTGCAACTTCTGGATCTTGAGCCCCACCAGCAACTTTGCAGAAGCGAACGCAGGCTCAAGATTTTGCCCTAAGTATGATAAAAGGAGATACTTGGGTTCTGAAAAACAAGATACTAAAGGAGAGACAAAATACTGAAGTGATAAAAAAATAGTGAGATGGCTAGGCAAAAATATGAAGTATCTGGTAAACTTTTTAAATCAAGTAGCAGGTAATGAATATCTATTTCCTCCTATTTCAGCTATGTACTGCAGTTTCTACAACCCTTCTCCTGAAATGTGTGAATGGCACTATTACCCTTGTGGATTCCCTTGCTTCAAATCTTGCCTAAACCCACTTGGTCTCTGCAATATCACATTCCAGTTGGGAGGTAAGAACCCCTTTGACTTGAGTAAAACTTAAGTACAGAATAGAAATATATTACTGCTTTGTATATCCTGTCAACAACAACAGTAACAACAACTTTTATTTATATGGTGTCCTTAATGCATGAAAATATCCCAAGTGTTTCAATATTATAGTTTCCAATCTAATCCTGGTTTGCAAGTGAAAGTAGACATTAGCTATCAAGCACCAATCAGCTCTGACAAAGGGTCATCCAGACTCGAAACGTTGACTCTATTCTTTCTCCACAGATGCTGTCAGACCTGCTGAGATTTTCCAGCATCTTCTGTTTTTATACCAAACACCTGTAGATTGCTGCAGACATTCGCCATTAGATGGGAGAAGTAATTTGCAGAAACTTCTTTCCCTGCACTAATATCAGTCCATATAGCAGTAATAGTGCACAGTTTGGCACCAATATAGAAATCTCCTCCAGCCAGCTCTCCTGTTACATGTGTAAATGGTTTTCCTGCCTCACTTCTGCCCAAGTAATGCTGGTGAAAGGGGTCAACCATGAGCAACTACAAAGCCACAGTCAAACTGTGCACTATTATTGCTTGTCATAAATGTAGGGCAGCGAGAATCTTGTTCCCCGTTTCTTGCAAGATTTTGGGTCCACGTCACCCCCAAAGCCTTCAAGCTGTTTTCAGATTTTCTGCTACCACCCAGAAAATTTGTCTGCTGTTCATGCACATCATGAAATTGTAGTGTCTGCGATCTATTGATATGCATAGACAACAGGCTAGATTTCCTGCCAGTAGCTGGAACTCAGAGTTGGCTTCTAATCTTAACTGGGTTTTAACTATTTGCTGCTTCTTGGATGCAGCTTAATGAGATCAAATTTATCCTGGAGTGGGTTTTAGATGAGGGACGCAATGTGGTTGACTCTTAAGTGCCTTCTGAAATGGTCTAGCAAGCCTGTCAGTTCGAAGGGATGGGCAATAAATGCCAGCTCAGACAGCAATTCCCACATACATTTTTTTTTACTCTTTCAGAGTAAGTTCTTCTCGTCTCACTGTCAGCGGTGGCTTAAAATGAACCTCAGTGACTGCTCACAGTGGCATGTTGCACAAAATCAATCACTGCATGTGCTTGCTAGCAGATATGCATGCAAGCTTGGACTTATGAACCAATGAAACTGTCATGAATAGCACAATAGAATGAATCTCACTTCAGGTGCATTCATATGCAACTAGATTTATTCAAAAACCAATATAAAACAAGCTCAAACAATAACTTCCATTTAGTTAACCTGAAATAGTTTTGGTTCATGTGGCTTAACAATCACAATTTAGTTTTTTGTTCAGTAGCATGAAAAAAACCTTTCTTTCTTGTTTTTGTGTTGGATTTGTTCCCTAGGGTGTTACCCCAAATGTCCAGAGAATGCACCCATCTACGATGAGCATACAAAGCAGTGTGTTTCCCAATGTGGCTGTTATGATGAAAATGGAAAGCATTATGAAATTAATGAAACTGTTGAAGCTACCAACAACTGTGAAAAATGGTAGATATTGATTTTTTTCTTATTTGCACTCATGACCCCCCTGCACGACCCTGCCCCCTGCACACACACCCCCACTGCACTGCCCTCCCCCGTGCACAGCCACCTGTCACAGCCCCACCCCTACTCAGGCACCATCCCCTTGGCATTATCCCTGGCGCACATGCAGTGCCTAAACAGACAATGCCATGGTGGCACGTAGGCACTACCAGGCAGGCACTGCACGATGGGCATTGCCTGGCCACCTAGGGGTTCAATGGTCTCCGGTCCTCCTGGAGTGGCTATGGCACCTGGTTTCCGCTATGCTTCCGTTTTGCTGGTGAGGTGGGAAGCATCTGGGAGGGGGAAGCAGCCATGCCGAACTCCCTAATTATATGGGAATCCAGGCTATCTTATGGTAATGAGCTTCGCGTTCTATTCTCACCAGTAAAATGAGGCTGGGAAGATAGCAATCCAATTGGCCCTGGTGCGAATTGGATTTTTGGCCTCTTGCTCTCTTCCCGGCTCACCATGCTGATTGACAAGGATGGCAAGCTGATAAGACTGCACCCATACAGCTTGAAGATACATCTGCAGCAGAGCTGTGTCTGTTCAAAAGTAACACGAAAACTTAATCGGATGATACACTTCCTTTCCAGTGATGTTATGTTGCAATCCTTTAAAGGCATATTACAATACCACTCCAACCTTTAATCTAGACTAACAGTTCAGTATTATACTGAAGTTGAATGTTAAGTGTCCTGTGGCAATTTTTGAGCAGTGAGTTTTCCGGATGCTTTCACCAAAAAAGAAAGAACAATTGGGTATAAATTGAATTTGCTACTTATAGAATCTTGTGTGCAAACTGACCTGCAGCGTTTCATGTGTAACTGTAGCTTTGATGACTTGGGAGCCCTTTAAAAATGGTGGGTGGATCCCAACTCCAGGATTCCAGACCCCATTTCTGGACTGTCTGATTTAAAAGGATGGTTCCTGTCAAAAGCCCACACCTTGCACTCTCAGACTGACCACCTCCATTGTGGGAATAGGCATGATCTACTCCTCCGTAATTTTCATTGAGCTGGGCCAGGTTTTTAAAGAGTGTGGCTCACAACCATTTAGAGGAATTGTGGAACCACAGTCAAAAAGTCCTCCTCACATTCCCTATGTCAAGACCCCAGCCCCAAGGTCTCTCACACCCCTTATGCTAATCTATGGACCTTCGATATACTTTGACCCACCGTAAACAGTCTAGAATCAATAAACTCTATAGTTTATCGTGTAATGTATTTAAAAAAATGAAAAAGTAGTTCATTCATCTTTCTCCTATGCTGGAATAAATGTCATTTCATGACAAGCTAATAAATGCGTCATCTGGACCTACTTAAAATATCAGTAACAACAACCATAAGCCCTTGAAACCACTGAACTTGTGCAAACAACAGTTATGACATTGGAAGCAGAGATCAGAGAGCCTGATTGGTTAATCAAACAATGATTTCTCTGGGGTGTTTCAGTACTCAAATGGTTGTCTGGGTTGTCTCTAGGGGGGGGGGGGTGCTGGTTGGAGGGCTTTTGTGTTTTTATTTTAACTGGGAATAATTCCCATAGCAACTAGGCAAGCTTTTTAAACAGCCTATCTCTGCACCCAGAAGCCCTACTGACTGCCTCCAAACTTCTTCCTGGGTTCGTTGGCCTGACCCAGCATGTAACTGCCCCCTCCATTGATGAAGATCTTTGTGGGCACTTAATCTGGAGGTTGTCAGTCAAGCTGGGAATTTCCCAACTCCTACCTTTTTCAATGATGAATATCTAGACCTGCAATTATGAGTTTGGGACTTAGAAAGGATGTTACAATGTGCCATCTAAGGAATGTGCCACTACCATGATGTTAAGCTTTTATAAAACATAAGATTCATTTTTTTCAGCTTATGCACACCAGAGGGTATTAAATGCATGAATGACAGCAGTGGTGAGTATTAATTTCATTTGGTTACTACAAAATAAATTAATTACGCATTTTAGGACAAATTATGAATTTCAATTATCTGGTCAACCTGTGATTTTTCTTTACAGCTTGTGTCTGTATCTACAATGGCACAGTATACCATCCAAATGAAGTTATCTACAACATAACAGATGGCCTAGGAGATTGCATAATAGCATATTGTGCTGACAATGGAACAATTAATAGAATAATAGAACCTTGTGGACCATTTTCTACTCCCACAACAACACCACTAACTGTTTCTTCATCTTCAATTATAGCTAGTACAGGTAAGTTTTTCTTCTTTGTTGATCAAACTGCTCATTGAAAATAGATGTAGATATATGTCCCTTTAAAGTTAGAATGCTCTACCTTCTTGAAATAATTGACAGATTCACTAATAGCTAATATTACAGATCAAATGCCTGGATTTGCTTGATTTGACAGATCACTGGGTAGTTTGAAGGTATAAAGTGCATAAACAATTTAGCCATTCATCACCAAGGCTGGTTGGATCACATCAAGCACTATTGGGCCTTTCCTCTTCCAAACTGCTCACTACTCCACGATCATCCTGGATTACAAAGATAACCAATTTTATCCGCTCTCCATCATCTACTTCTACCGCTCTATCTGGCCTCCTTTATCCTCACCTCCAATACAGGTGTGAGGTCATCCGGGCTTGTTTAGTTCCTAAGATTGAGACCGACTGCAATTGCCTCTGCTCTCCTTCCCCTTTGTCCACCCAATCAATTTTGCCCAAGATTTCCCTGTGTTTAAGTTCTGAACTCGCATCTTTTTCCAGTTTCTAACATGAGAATATCCTGCAATGGCTTCTCTTTCCACTCGCAAATTACCTCTAGAGTCCCCTAAGGATCTATCCTCAGCCCTCTCCTACTTCTTAGCTACGTGCAATCCCTGCGACATGATGTCAAGTTCTGTATGCGTGGTGATGACACCCAGCTTGACTTCATCACTTCTTTCAAACTCTCCACCACTTATGTGTTCTTAGTTTGTTTTTTTTCTGAATTCTTTTGTTGTTATCCTTCAATTTAACAATTGGATGGCTGTAGCAGTTTCTTTGGACACCATCACATATTCATTCTCTAGTTAGAGATTACATCCCCCTTTCTGAATGGAATTTCTGGGATGTGGGGCTTATTTTATGAAGAAAAGTTGAACAGGTTGGACCACTACCCATTGGAGTCTAGAAGAATGAGAGGTGATCTTACTGAAACATGTAAGATCCTGAAGGGACTTGAGATACCAGGGTGTGTCCACTTGCTAGAACTGGGGACACAGTTTAAGAATACGAGGTCTTCCTTTTAAGATGGAGGTGAGGAGATATGTTTTTCTCTTCGACAGCCATTAGTATGTGGAATTCTATTCACAGAAATAGGGGAGGCTGAGTCATTGAACTTACTCAAGGCAGAGTTCAAGGCTGAGCCATTGAACTTATTCGAGGCATATTTTTGATAGACAAGGAAGATGAAGGGTTATGGGGGGCAGATGGGAAAGTGGAGTCGAGACCATGACCAGGTCAGCCATAATCTTACTGAATGGTGAACAGGCTGAATGGCCCACTCCTGCTCCTAAGTATTATGTTCCCATGCTCTCTGGCCAGTATCTCAATCTAAACATAAGAACATAGAAATAGGAGCAGGAGTAGGCGATAGGGCTCCTCAAGTCTGCTCCACTAGTTAATATCATGGCTATCCCTGACTTCAATTCCACTTTCCAATTTGATCTGCAAATCTATTACCTCCCTAGATCCAAAGATCTTTCTGTCTCAGCCATGACTAAACATCCACATTCAAAGATTCACAACTCTGAGTGACTAAATTCCTCTTCATCTCATTAAATTATTTACTCATTAATTTGAGATAATGTGCCCTAGTCCCAGACTGTCCAACCAGGGAAAACTGCCTCTTAACATCTACCCCGTGTAGCCTGAGATCACCTCTCATTCTTCAAATTTCTGAGAGTATAAGTCCATTCTACTCATTCACTTATTTTATGATAACCCTTATACCTCAGGAATCAATGAAATGAACCTTTGCTGTAATGCCTCCAAGGCAGTTTTGTCCTCTCTGAGATAAGGACACCAAATTTGCACTAGTACTCCAGGTGTGATCTCACCAAAGTACTGTACAATTGTAACAAGACGTCTTTACTTTGCACTTTAATTTTCTTGTAATAAAGGCCAACAATACATTTGCCTTCCTAATTCATGCTAACTTTGTGTGTTTTTTCTACAATGATGCCCAAAACTCGCTATGCATCAAGATTTAACAGATTTTCAGCATTTGAAAATATTTTGATTTCCCTTTCTTCCTACCAAAATATATGACCTCACATTATACTCCATCTGTCACCTTATTGTCCATTCACTTATCCTGTTTAAATCCCTTTGCAGACTTTGTGCCCTCATCGCAGTTCACTATTGCACCTAGCTTTGTATCATCAGCAAACTTGAGTACTTTGTGTTCCCTCATCCAAGTCATTAATATAAAATTGTAAATGGCTGAAGCCCCAGCGTCAATCCTTGCACGAGTCCTGTCAACTTGAAAATTGCCTTGTGTGTCATTTTTTGACATCTGACTCAAAACTAGAACTTCTTGCATTTATGTAGCATTTTTAATATGATTAAAATATTCCAAGGTGATGTGTTGTCAGACAAAATTCAACATTGAGACACATTAGGACAGGTGCCCAAAAACCTGGACAAAAAGGTAGATTATAAGGAACATCATAAAAGAAAACGAAAAGTAGAGATACAGAGATTTACAAAAATATATTCCAGAGTTTGGGGTTTAGGCAGTTGAAGGAATGGAAGCCAGTGGTGGAGTGGAAAAAAACTTGGATGTGCAAGAGGCCAGAAGTGGAGGAGCACAGAGGTCTTGGAGGGCTGCAGGGCTGTAGAAGGTTACACAGGTGGTGAAGGGGGAGGCCAAGAAGGGATATGGACAGAAGGATGAAAATGTTGAAATTGAGCCTTTGATAGAAAAGGCGCCAGTATAAGCCTGCCCAGGGGTGATAGGTCAATGCAACTTGGTGCAACTACTGGCAATAGATGAGCTCAAATTTACAAAGGCAAGGTGGTGGGAGTTCAAACAATAGTGTGCTGGAATAATTAAACCTGGAGGTTTTAGCAACAGATGAGCTAAGACTAGTACAGAGATGGATGCTATTATGGAGATGGGCATAGGTTATCAAAATGGAAGGTTATTAATTCTCTGTCAGTGTTACTCTTGAATTAGGTATTGAATTGCATAAGAATTGGTTGACTTGTCTCTACTTTTAATTGCCCTCTATCTGCAGCATCAACATTTGCAATCAGTTCTTGTCAGGAGATTATGAAATGGAAATTAAGAATTGGACAGGATCCTTAAATACTAATAGTGTCTGACATCAATCCAGCAGGCCATCAATATGTATTTTTATCAAAACAATTAATTTCATTATATATGATTATAACGAGATATATTATCTGTGCATTTTAAGACATTATATTTTATTGTTTTCAGTGATCATGACATCAACTTCAACTGTTTCCGCAACTAGCAAAACACTGAGCAGTAAGTAAACTTAAAATTAATCAGAGCATGAAATATTTAAATAACATTTAAAATGGACTTATCACTGTATATGTTAATGAAAGACTATTTGGAAAAACTAAATGTGTCCTGAGGAAACAGAATCCAGAGCATCAGGAAGCAATTAATAATATTAATATTTACTGCAAATAATGTAGTCCTAAGTTTCAACACACTTATCATTTTATAGTTAATTTAAAAACAATTCACGGGAAATTTTATGAATACTTTGCTGGAAAAAATCCATCATTAATAACAGTGCTAGGCTAAAAAGAACAGGCCCTCAGGGACAGATGACTCTTTGTAAATTCTATAGTCCCAGTTTACTGGTAGTGATTACATAAAGTTGTGCATCGATACTATTCATTTTCATGAACTGTCTGAAGAAATTAAAACAATTCCAATGTAAACTATTGTCACAGTAAACCTTTCAATTCTCCATAGCTACTTGTGTGATAGTGGAAGAATGCGAATGGACCAAGTGGATAAGTGTAAGCAAACCGAACGCTGGTTATTTGGGAGGTGATTTTGAAACATACGATAAAATTAAGGAGCATGGACATGCAATTTGTGATGTTCCAAGCAATATTGAATGTAGAGCTGTACATGCACCAGATGTAGAGCTTGAAGATCTCGAACAAACTGTGGAGTGCAATGTCTCTTTTGGGCTCAAGTGTGAAAACAAGGAGCAGTATTTTAACAAACAATGCTATGACTATGAAATACAAGTGCTATGTTGTGATTTCATATGTCGACCTCCTGCAAGTACAACAGAACAAGGTAGCACCACACGTATTCCTATTACTTCATCAACTCCAATTGCAACAACTACCCCAACAACATCCACAAAACCATTCCCTCCAATTTCTACCACAAACCAGGAAACAACCTCACCACAACATTCAACTCTGCAAACATCAACAGAAACATCAATTGCATCCACAACAGCAGGCAGTCCTCCATCTTCTTCCATCGGCACAATAAGCAGCATTGTGCCTTCCAACCATCCAACAAGCACAACTCCACCCACAACAACTACAACTCCGACAATGTCAACACCAACTCCAACAATCACCACAACATCATTCTCCAGCACATCCACATCAACAAGAATCCCTCCAACTTCGACCACAATCCCATCCACAACCTCAACTCCATCTCCCACACCGCCAAGTTCAACACTGGAAACCAGCACAACATCATTTGAGTCCACAACCACAAGAATTCCTGAAACCATGACCACAACCCGATCGCACACGACAACAACATCCCCATCTCCTCCCGGATCTACCACACCTCAACCTTCAACAGCATCCACAGCCAGACCTCCTATTTCAACTACCACCACATTGAAGACCAGCACCGTGTCGTCAAGTCACACCACAACCACAACTCCATCCACAACCACAAAAACACCTTTAACCCATACAACATCAACCCCAAGACCAACAAGCACCACCAGCACATTTTCTACTATTTCCTCCACAACAACAACAACATCACCAATGCCTCCATCATCTACCCCAACACCACATTCACCCACATTTCCAACCACGAGTCGAATGCCACCATCCTCTAGTACTATCGAACAATCCACCAGCACTTTCACAACGACTATCTGTACAACTGAAACAATGGAAACTGCTGAATCACATTCAACCATATCCACAACCACAAACATCCCTGGAAACACGACCATAACGCACCCCACAACCATGACAACATCTACCTCTCCCTCAACCTCCACCTCAACGGAAACATCAATCTCATCCACAGCAACAGGCAGTCCTCCAGCTCCTTCCACCAGCACAATAAGCAGCATCGTGCCTTCAAGTCATCAAACAAGCACGACTCCACCCACGACAACTACAACCACTACAACCCCAACAACATCAACACCAACTCCAACAATCACCACAACATCATACTCCAGCACATCCACATCAACAAGAATCCCTCCAACTTCGACCACAATCCCATCCACAACCTCAACTACATCTCCCACACCACCACAGTCAGCACCACAAATCAACACAACAGCATTTAGGTCCACAAGCACCAGAATTCCTGAAACCACAACCCCAACGCACACGGCAACAACATCCCCATCTCCTCCAGGATCTACCACAACTCAACCTTCAACAGCATCCACAACCATACGACGGCCTCCGAGTACAACTACCATGACAACAGCTACAGCCCCTACAACGTCAACATTAACTCCAAATGTCACCACAACACCATACTCTAGCACATCTACATCAACAAGAATCCCTCCAACGTCAACCACAATCCCATCAACAACCTCAACTCCATCTCCCACACCGCCAGGTTCAACACCAGAAACCAGCACAACATCAATTCAGTCCACAAGCACCAGAATTCCTGGAATTATGACCACAACCCCATCACACACCACCACAACATCCCCATCTCCTCCAGGATCTACCACAACTCAACCTTCGACAGCATCCACAACTATAAGATGGCCTCCTAGTTCAACAACCACCACAACTACAGCCCCTACAGCGTCAACAGCAACTCCAACAATCACCACAACTTCATTCTCCAGCACATCCACGACAACAAGAATCCCTCCAACTTCAACCACAATCCCATCCACAGCCTCAACTTCATCTCCTGCACCCCCACAGTCAACACCAGAAACCAGCACAACATCATTCTCCAGCACATCCACGACAACAAAAATCCCTCCAACTTCGACCACAATCCCATCAACAACCTCATCTCCATCTCCCACACCGCCACGGTCAACATCAGAAACCAGCACCACATCAATTCACTCCACAAGCACCAGAATTCCTGAAACCACGACCACAACCCCATCACACACGACAACAACATCCCCATCTCCCCCAAGATCTACCACAGCTCAATCTTCAACAGCATCCACACCTCGAAGTGGGCCCCCGAGTTCAACTACCACGACAACAACTACAACCCCTACAGCGTCAACACCAACTCCAACAATCACCACAACATCATACTCCAGCACATCCACATCAACAAGAATCCCTCCAACTTCGACCACAATCCCATCCACAACCTCAACTCCATCTCCCACATCGCCACGGTCAACACCAGAAATCACCACATCATTTCAGTCTACAAGCACCAGAATTCCTGAAACCACTACCACAACCCCATCACACACGACAACAACATCCCCATCTCCCCCAGGATCTACCACATCTCAACCTTCAACAGCATCCACAACCACAACCAGGCCTCCTATTTCAACTACCACAACAACAACTAAAACGCCTAAAACGACTATAATGTCAACCACAACATCATACTCTAGCACATCCACGACAACAAGAATCCCTCCAACTTCGACCACAATCCCATCAACAACCTCAACTCCATCTCCCACACCGCCACGGTCAACACCAGAAACAAGCACAACATCAATTCAGTCCACAAGCACCAGAATTCCTGAAACCACGACCACAACCCCATCACACACCACCACAACATCCCCATCTCCCCCAAGATCTACCACAGCTCAATCTTCAACAGCATCCACACCTCGAAGTGGGCCTCCGAGTTCAACTACCACGACAACAACTACAACCCCTACAGCGTCAACACCAACTCCAACAATCACCACAACATCATTCTCCAGCACATCCACATCAACAAGAATCCCTCCAACTTTGACCACAATCCCATCCACAACCTCAACTCCATCTCCCACACCGCCTCGGTCAACACCAGTAATCACCACGACATCGTTTAGGCCCACCAGCACCAGAATTCCCGGAACCACAACCACAACCCCATCGCACTCGACAACAACATCCCCATCTCCTCCCGGATCTACCACATCTCAACCTTCAACAACATCCACAACCAGACCTCCTATTTCAACTACCACCACATTGAAGACCAGCACCGTGTCGTCAAGTCACACCACAACCACAACTCCATCCACAACCTCAAAAACACCTTTAACCCATACAACATCAACCCCAAGACCAACAAGCACCGCCAGCACACTTTCTACTATTTCCACAACAACAACAACATCACCAATGCCTCCATCATCTACCCCAACGTCACATTCACCCACATCTCCAACCACAAGTCGACTGCCACCATCCTCTAGTACTATCGAACAATCCACCAGCACTTTCACAACGACTATCTGTACAACTGAAACAGTGGAAACTGCTGAATCTCATTCAACCATATCCACAACCACAAGCATCCCTGGAAACACGACCATAACGCACCCCACAACCACGACAACATCTACATCCCCCTCAACCTCCACCTCCACCTCAACGGAAACATCAATCTCACCCACAGCAACAGGCAGTCCTCCACCTTCTTCCACCAGCACAATAAGCAGCATCGTGCCTTCAAGTCATCAAACAAGCACGACTCCACCCACGACAACTACAACTACAACCCCGACAACATCAACACCAACTCCAACAATCACCACAACATCATACTCCAGCACATCCACATCAACAAGAATCCCTCCAACTTCGACCACAATCCCGTCCACAACCTCAACTCCATCTCCCACACCACCAAGTTCAACAGCAGAAATCACCACAACATCATTTCAGTCCACAAGCACCAGTAATCCTGAAACCACGACCACAACCCCATCACACACGACAACAACATCCCCATCTCCCCCAAGATCTACCACAACTCAACCTTCAACAGCATCCACAACCGCAACCAGGCCTCCTATTTCAACTACCACTGCAGCAACTAAAACGCCTAAAACGACTATAATGTCAACCATAACATCATACTCGAGCACATCCACGTCAACAAGAATCCCTCCAACTTCGACCACAATCCCATCAACAACCTCAACTCCATCTCCCACACCGCCACGGTCAACATCAGAAACCAGCACAACATCAATTCAGTCCACAAGCACCAGAATTCCTGAAACCACGACCACAACCCCATCACACACCACCACAACATCCCCATCTCCCCCACAATCAACCACAGCTCAATCTTCCACAGCATCCACAACTAGAAGTGGGCCTCCTAGTTCAACTACCACGACAACAACTACAACCCCTACAGCGTCAACACCAACTCCAACAATCACCACAACATCATTCTCCAGCACATCCACATCAACAAGAATCCCTCCAACTTCGACCACAATCCCATCAACAACCTCAACTCCATCTCCCACACCGCCAAGGTCAACACCAGAAACAAGCACAACATCAATTCAGTCCACAAGCACCAGAATTCCTGAAAGCACGACCACAACCCCATCACACACCACCACAACATCCCCATCTCCTCCAGGATCTACCACAACTCAACCTTCGACAGCATCCACAACTAGAAGTGGGCCTCCTAGTTCAACAACCACCACAACTACAGCCCCGACAGCGTCAACTCCAACGCCAACAATCACCAAAACATCATTCTCCAGCACATCCACATCAACAAGGATCCCTCCAACTTCCACCACAATCCCATCCACAGCCTCAACTTCATCTCCTGCACCCCCACAGTTACCACCAGAAACCACCACAACATCATTCTCCAGCACATCCACGACAACAAAAATCCCTCCAACTTCGACCACAATCCCATCAACAACCTCATCTCCATCTCCCACATCGCCACGGTCAACACCAGAAACCAGCACAACATCAATTCAGTCCACAAGCACCAGAATTCCTGAAACCACTACCACAACCCCATCACACACGACAACAACATCCCCATCTCCCCCAAGATCTACCACAGCTCAATCTTCAACAGCATCCACAACTAGAAGTGGGCCTCCGAGTTCAACTACCACGACAACAACTACAACCCCTACAGCGTCAACACCAACTCCAACAATCACCACAACATCATTCTCCAGCACATCCACATCAACAAGAATCCCTCCAACTTCGACCACAATACCATCCACAACCTCAACTCCATCTCCCACATCGCCTCGGTCAACACCAGTAATCACCACAACATCGTTTAGGCCCACCAGCACCAGAATTCCCGGAACCACAACCACAACCCCATCGCACTCGACAACAACATCCCCATCTCCTCCCGGATCTACCACATCTCAACCTTCAACAACATCCACAACCAGACCTCCTATTTCAACTACCACCACATTGAAGACCAGCACCATGTCGTCAAGTCACACCACAACCACAACACCATCCACAACCACGAAAACACCTTTAACCCATACAACATCAACCCCAAGACCAACAAGCACCGCCAGCACACTTTCTACTATTTCCACAACAACAACAACATCACCAATGCCTCCATCATCTACCCCAACGTCACATTCACTCACATCTCCAACCACAAGTCAACTGCCACCATCCTCTAGTACTATCGAACAATCCACCAGCACTTTCACAACGACTATCTGTACAACTGAAACAATGGAAACTGCTGAATCTCATTCAACCATATCCACAACCACAAGCATCCCTGGAAACACGACCATAACGCACCCCACAACCATGACAACATCTACATCCCCCTCAACCTCAACATCAACGGAAACATCAATCTCATCCACAGCAACAGGCAGTCCTCCACCTTCTTCCACCAGCACAATAAGCAGCATCGTGCCTTCAAGTCATCAAACAAGCACGACTCCACCCACGACAACTACAACTACAACCCCGACAACATCAACACCAACTCCAACAATCACCACAACATCATACTCCAGCACATCCACATCAACAAGAATCCCTCCAACTTCGACCACAATCCCGTCCACAACCTCAACTCCATCTCCCACACCACCAAGTTCAACAGCAGAAATCACCACAACATCATTTCAGTCCACAAGCACCAGTAATCCTGAAACCACGACCACAACCCCATCACACACGACAACAACATCCCCATCTCCCCCAAGATCTACCACAACTCAACCTTCAACAGCATCCACAACCGCAACCAGGCCTCCTATTTCAACTACCACTGCAGCAACTAAAACGCCTAAAACGACTATAATGTCAACCACAACATCATACTCGAGCACATCCACGTCAACAAGGATCCCTCCAACTTCGACCACAATCCCATCAACAACCTCAACTCCATCTCCCACACTGCCACAGTCAACATCAGAAACCAGCACAACATCAATTCAGTCCACAAGCACCAGAATTCCTGAAACCACAACCCCATCACACACCACCACAACATCCCCATCTCCCCCACAATCAACCACAGCTCAATCTTCCACAGCATCCACAACTAGAAGTGGGCCTCCTAGTTCAACTACCACGACAACAACTACAACCCCTACAGCGTCAACACTAACTCCAACAATCACCACAACATCATACTCCAGCACATCCACATCAACAAGAATCCCTCCAACTTCAACCACAATCCCATCAACAACCTCAACTCCATCTCCCACACCGCCAAGGTCAACACCAGAAACAAGCACAACATCGATTCAGTCCACAAGCACCAGAATTCCTGAAAGCACGACCACAACCCCATCACACACCACCACAGCATCCCCATCTCCTCCAGGATCTACCACAACTCAACCTTCGACAGCATCCACAACTATAAGATGGCCTCCTAGTTCAACAACCACCACAACTACAGCCCCGACAGCGTCAACTCCAACGCCAACAATCACCAAAACATCATTCTCCAGCACATCCACATCAACAAGGATCCCTCCAACTTCCACCACAATCCCATCCACAGCCTCAACTTCATCTCCTGCACCCCCACAGTTACCACCAGAAACCACCACAACATCATTCTCCAGCACATCCACGACAACAAAAATCCCTCCAACTTCGACCACAATCTCATCAACAACCTCATCTCCATCTCCCACATCGCCACGGTCAACATCAGAAACCAGCACAACATCAATTCAGTCCACAAGCACCAGAATTCCTGAAACCACTACCACAACCCCATCACACACGACAACAACATCCCCATCTCCCCCAAGATCTACCACAGCTCAATCTTCAACAGCATCCACAACTGGAAGTGGGCCTCCGAGTTCAACTACCACGACAACAACTACAACCCCTACAGCGTCAACACCAACTCCAACAATCACCACAACATCATTCTCCAGCACATCCACATCAACAAGAATCCCTCCAACTTCGACCACAATCCCATCCACAACCTCAACTCCATCTCCCACATCGCCTCGGTCAACACCAGTAATCACCACAACATCGTTTAGGCCCACCAGCACCAGAATTCCCGGAACCACAACCACAACCCCATCGCACTCGACAACAACATCCCCATCTCCTCCCGGATCTACCACACCTCAACCTTCAACAACATCCACAACCAGACCTCCTATTTCAACTACCACCACATTGAAGACCAGCACCATGTCGTCAAGTCACACCACAACCACAACTCCATCCACAACCTCAAAAACACCTTTAACCCATACAACATCAACCCCAAGACCAACAAGCACCGCCAGCACACTTTCTACTATTTCCACCACAACAACAACATCACCAATGCCTCCATCATCTACCCCAACGCCACATTCACCCACATCTCCAACCACGAGTCGAATGCCACCATCCTCTAGTACTATCGAACAATCCAACAGCACTTTCACAACGACTATCTGTACAACTGAAACAATGGAAACTGCTGAATCACATTCAACCATATCCACAACCACAAGCATCCCTGGAAACACGACCATAACCCACCCCACAACCATGACAACATCTACATCCCCCTCAACCTCAACCTCAACAGAAACATCAATCTCATCCACAGCAACAGGCAGTCCTCCAGCTCCTTCCACCAGTACAATAAGCAGCATCGTGCCTTCAAGTCATCAAACAAGCACGACTCCACCCACGACAACTACAACTACAACCCCGACAACATCAACACCAACTCCAACAATCACCACAACATCATACTCCAGCACATCCACATCAACAAGAATCCCTCCAACTTCGACCAAAATCCCATCCACAACCTCAACTCCAACTCCCACACTGCCAAGTTCAACAGCAGAAATCACCACAACATCATTTCAGTCCACAAGCACCAGTAATCCTGAAACCACGACCACAACCCCATCACACACGACAACAACATCCCCATCTCCCCCAAGATCTACCACAATTCAACCTTCAACAGCATCCACAACCGCAACCAGGCCTCCTATTTCAACTACCACTGCAGCAACTAAAACGCCTAAAACGACTATAATGTCAACCACAACATCATACTCGAGCACATCCACGACAACAAGAATCCCTCCAACTTCGACCACAATCCCATCAACAACCTCAACTCCATCTCGCACACTGCCAAGGTCAACATCAGAAACCAGCACAACATCAATTCAGTCCACAAGCACCAGAATTCCTGAAATTACTACCACAACCCCATCACACACCACCACAACATCCCCATCTCCCCCACAATCAACCACAGCTCAATCTTCCACAGCATCCACAACTAGAAGTGGGCCTCCTAGTTCAACTACCACGACAACAACTACAACCCCTACAGCGTCAACACCAACTCCAACAATCACCACAACATCATTCTCCAGCACATCCACATCAACAAGAATCCCTCCAACTTCGACAACAATCCCACCCACAAGCTCAACTACATCTCCCACACCAGGTTCAACACCAGAAACCAGTACAACATCAATTGAGTCCACAAGCAGCAGAACTACCACTACCACATCCCCACCACACATGACAACACTATCTCCATCTCCCCCACGATCTACCACACCTCAACCTTCAACAGCATCGACAACCAGACCTCCTATTTCAACTACCACCACATTGAAGACCAGCACCATGTCGTCAAGTCACACCACAACCACAACACCATCCACAACCACAAAAACACCTTTAACCCATACAACATCAACCCCAAGACCAACAAGCACCACCAGCACACTTTCTACTATTTCCACCACAACAACAACATCACCAATGCCTCCATCATCTACCCCAACGTCACATTCACCCACATCTCCAACCACGAGTCGAATGCCACCATCCTCTAGTACTATCGAACAATCCACCAGCACTTTCACAACAACTATCTGTACAACTGAAACAATGGAAACTGCTGAATCACATTCAACCATATCCACAACCACAAGCATTCCTGGAAACACGACCATAACGCTCCCCACAACCATGACAACATCTACATCCCCCTCAACTTCAACCTCAACGGAAACATCAATCTCATTCACAGCAACAGGCAGTCCTCCATCTTCTTCCACCAGCACAATAAGCAGCATCGTGCCATCAACTCATCAAACAAGCACAACTCCACCCACGACAACTACAACGACTACAGCCCCTACAGCGTCAACACCAATTCCAACAATCACCACAACATCATTCTCCAGCACATCCACATCAACAGGAATCCCTCCAACTTCCACCACAATCCCATCCACAACCTCAACTCCATCTCCCACACAACCATGGTCAACACCAGAAATCACCACATCGTTTCAGTCCACAAGCACTAGAATTCCTGAAACCACGACCACAACCCCATCACACACGACAACAACATCCCCATCTCCCCCAGGATCTACCACAACTCAACCTTCAACAGCATCCACAACCACAACCAGGCCTCCTATTTCAACTACCACAACAACAACTAAAACGCCTAAAACGACTATAATGTCAACCACAACATCATACTCTAGCACATCCACGACAACAAGAATCCCTCCAACTTCGACCACAATCCCATCAACAACCTCAACTCCATCTCCCACACCGCCACGGTCAACACCAGAAACAAGCACAACATCAATTCAGTCCACAAGCACCAGAATTCCTGAAACCACGACCACAACCCCATCACACACCACCACAACATCCCCATCTCCTCCAGGATCTACCACAACTCAACCTTCGACAGCATCCACAACTATAAGATGGCCTCCTGGTTCTACTACCACCACAACTACAGCCCCTACAGCGTCAACACCAACTCCAACAATCACCACAACATCATTCTCCAGCACATCCACATCAACAAGAATCCCTCCAACTTCCACCACAATTCCATCCACAGCCTCAACTTCATCTCCTGCACCCCCACAGTTACCACCAGAAACCAGCACAACATCATTCTCCAGCACATCCACGACAACAAAAATCCCTCCAACTTCGACCACAATCCCATCAACAACCTCATTTCCATCTCCCACACCTCCATGGTCAACATCAGAAACCAGCACAACATCAATTCAGTCCACAAGCACCAGAATTCCTGAAACCACTACCACAACCCCATCACACACCACCACAACATCCCCATCTCCTCCAGGATCTACCACAGCTCAATCTTCAACAGCATCCACACCTCGAAGTGGGCCTCCGAGTTCAACTACCACGACAACAACTACAACCCCTACAGCGTCAACACCAACTCCAACAATCACCACAACATCATTCTCCAGCACATCCACATCAACAAGAATCCCTCCAACTTCGACCACAATCCCATCCACAGCCTCAACTCCATCTCCCACATCGCCTCGGTCAACACCAGTAATCACCACAACATCGTTTAGGCCCACCAGCACCAGAATTCCCGGAACCACAACCACAACCCCATCGCACTCGACAACAACATCCCCATCTCCTCCTGGATCTACCACATCTCAACCTTCAACAACATCCACAACCAGACCTCCTATTTCAACTACCACCACATTGAAGACCAGCACCATGTCGTCAAGTCACACCACAACCACAACTCCATCCACAACCACAAAAACACCTTTAACCCATACAACATCAACCCCAAGACCAACAAGCACCGCCAGCACACTTTCTACTATTTCCACAACAACAACAACATCACCAATGCCTCCATCATCTACCCCAACACCACATTCACCCACATCTCCAACCACAAGTCGAATGCCACCATCCTCTAGTACTATCGAACAATCCAACAGCACTTTCACAACGACTATCTGTACAACTGAAACAATGGAAACTGCTGAATCACATTCAACCATATCCACAACCACAAGCATTCCTGGAAACACGACCATAACGCACCCCACAACCATGACAACATCTACATCCCCCTCAACCTCAACCTCAACGGAAACATCAATCTCATCCACAGCAACAGGCAGTCCTCCACTTTCTTCCACCAGCACAATAAGCAGCACCGTGCCTTCAAGCCATCAAACAAGCATAATTCCACCCACGACAACTACAACCCTGACGACACCAACTCCAACAATCACCACAACATCATTCTCCAGCACATCCACGTCAACAAGAATCCCTCCAAAATCGACCACAATCCCATCCACAACTACATCTCCCACACCGCCACAGTCAACAACAGAAACAAGCACAACATCAATTCAGTCCACAAGCACCAGAATTCCTGAAACCACGACCACAACCCCATCACACACCACCACAACATCCCCATCTCCCCCAGGATCTACCACAGTTCAACCTTCAACAGCATCCACAACCACAACCAGGCCTCCTATTTCAACTACTACTACAACAACTAAAACGCCTAAAACGACTAGAATGTCAACCACAACATCATACTCTAGCACATCCATGACAACAAGAATCCCTCCAACTTCGAGCACAATCCCATCAACAACCTCAACTCCATCTCCCACACCGCCAAGGTCAACACCAGAAACCAGCACAACATCAATTCAGTCCACAAGCACCAGAATTTCTGAAACCACGACCACAACCCCATCACACACCACCACAACATCCCCATCTCCTCCAGGATCTACCACAACTCAACCTTCGACAGCATCCACAACTATAAGATGGCCTCCTAGTTCAACTACCACCACAACTACAGCCCCTACAGCGTCAACACCAACTCCAACAATCACCACAACATCATTCTCCAGCACATCCACGACAACAAGAATCCCTCCAACTTCAACCACAATCCCATCCACAGCCTCAACTTCATCTCCTGCACCCCCACAGTCAACACCAGAAACCACCACAACATCATTCTCCAGCACATCCCCGTCAACAAGAATCCCTCCAACATCGACCACAATCCCATCAACAGCCTCAACTCCATCTCCCACACCGCCACGGTCAACATCAGAAACCAGCACAACATCAATTCAGTCCACAAGCACCAGAATTCCTGAAACCACTACCACAACACCATCACACACGACAACAACATCCCCATCTCCCCCAAGATCTACCACAGCTCAATCTTCAACAGCATCCACACCTCGAAGTGGGCCTCCGAGTTCAACTACCACGACAACAACTACAACCCCTCCAGCGTCAACACCAACTCCAACAATCACCACAACATCATTCTCCAGCACATCCACATCAACAAGGATCCCTCCAACTTCAACCACAATCCCATCCACAACCTCAACTCCATCTCTCACATCGCCTCGGTCAACACCAGTAATCACCACAACATCGTTTAGGCCCACCAGCACCAGAACTCCCGAAACCACAACCACAACCCAATCGCACTCGACAACAACATCCCCATCTGCTCCCGGATCTACCACATCTCAACCTTCAACAGCATCCACAACCAGACCTCCTATTTCAATTACCACCACATTGAAGACCAGCACCGTGTCGTCAAGTCACACCACAACCACAACACCATCCACAACCTCAAAAACACCTTTAACCCATACAACATCAACCCCAAGACCAACAAGCACCGCCAGCACACTTTCTTCTATTTCCACCACAACAACAACATCACCAATGCCTCCATCATCTACCCCAACGCCACATTCACCCACATCTCCAACCACAAGTCGAATGCCACCATCCTCTAGTACTATCGAACTATCCACCAGCACTTTCACAACGACTATCTGTACAACTGAAACAATGGAAACTGCTGAATCACATTCAACCATATCCACAACCACAAGCATCCCTGGAAACACGACCATAACGCACCCCACAACCACGACAACATCTACATCCCCCTCAACCTCCACCTCAACGGAAACATCAATCTCATCCACAGCAACAGGCAGTCCTCCACCTTCTTCCACCAGCACAATAAGCAGCATCGTGCCTTCAAGCCATCAAACAAGCACAACTCCACCCACGACAACTACAACTACAACCCCGACAACGTCAACACCAACTCCAACAATCACCACAACATCATTCTCCAGCACATCCACATCACCAAGAATCCCTCCAATTTCGACCACAATTCCATCTACAACCTCAACTCCATCTCCCACACCACCACAGTCAACACCAGAAACCAGCACAACATCAATTCAGTCCACAAGCACCAGAATTCCTGAAACCATTACCACAACCCCATCACACACCACAACAACATCCCCATCTCCCCCAGGATCTACAACTCAACCTTCGACAGCATCCACAACTATAAGATGGCCTCCTAGTTCTACTACCACCACAACTACAACCCCTACAGCGTCAACAGCAACTCCAACAATCACCACAACATCATTCTCCAGCACATCCACATCAACAAGAATCCCTCCAACTTCAACCACAATCCCATCCACAACCTCAACTCCATCTCCCACACCGCCAAGTTCAACACCAGAAACCAGCACAACATCATACTCCAGCACATCCACGACAACAAGAATCCCTCCAACTTTGACCACAATCCCATCAACAGCCTCAACTCCATCTCCCACACCGCCTCGGTCAACACCAGAAACCAGCACAACATCGTTTAGGCCCACAAGCACCAGAATTCCCGAAACCACAACCACAACCCCATCGCACTCGACAACAACATCCCCATCTCCTCCCGGATCTACCACAACTCAACCTTCGACAGCATCCACAACCAGACCTCCTATTTCAACTACCACCACATTGAAGACCAGCACCATGTCGTCAAGTCACACCACAACCACAACACCATCCACAACCTCAAAAACACCTTTAACCCATACAACATCAACCCCAAGACCAACAAGCACCACCAGCACACTTTCTACTATTTCCACCACAACAACAACATCACCAATGCCTCCATCATCTACCCCAACACCACATTCACCCACATCTCCAACCACGAGTCGAATGCCACCATCCTCTAGTACTATCGAACAATCCAACAGCACTTTCACAACGACTATCTGTACAACTGAAACAATGGAAACTGCTGAATCACATTCAACCATATCCACAACCACAAGCATCCCTGGAAACACGACCATAACCCACCCCACAACCACGACAACATCTACATCCCCCTCAACCTCCACCTCCACCTCAACGGAAACATCAATCTCATCCACAGCAACAGGCAGTCCTCCACCTTCTTCCACCAGCACAATAAGCAGCATCGTGCCTTCAAGCCATCAAACAAGCACAACTCCACCCACGACAACTACAACTACAACCCCGACAACATCAACACTAACTCCAACAATCACCACAACATCATACTCCAGCACATCCACATCAACAAGAATCCCTCCAACTTCCACCACAATCCCATCCACAAACTCAACTACATCTCCCACACTGCCAAGTTCAACACCAGAAATCACCACAACATCAATTCAGTCCACAAACACCAGAATTCCTGAAACCACGACCACAACCCCATCACACACCACAACAACATCTCCATCTCCCCCAGGATCTACCACAACTCAACCTTCAACAGCATCCACAACTATAAGTGGTCCTCCTGTTTTGACTACCACCACATTAATGACCAGCACTTTGTCATCAAGTCACACCACTTCCACAATCCCATCCACTCCCACGCCAACATTCCCAACCCCTCCATCATCAATGCCAACTCCATTTTCAACCACACGGCCACGCACAATTCCAACTACTGTTACAAGTCCACGCCATACTAGCACTGTGCAAACACTCAGTACATCTCCTGAAACTACTGTCTGCACAACTGATACAATGGAGACTACTGAGCCAACAGCGTCTATTCATCAATCTACTACTACCTCATCAATCTCAGCAGTATCATCAAATATAACCACTCCCCAAAACACAACCGTAGCTGTCTCATCACCTATATCCACAAATACAAGAATTCCTCCCACGACTGCTACAAGCACAATCACTACACCTGTTCCTACTTCTGGGAGACCCACCGGTAATCAGTCTGCCGCTACTGCTACCAAATGGAGTACAACTACCGCAGTCACTGTTCTGCTAACCCGATCTACATCAACAAGTACTATGTCTACAACTACAATCAAGATGCCTTCAACTTTTTCTCAGCCGACATCTACTGCCTTCACAATTCATTCTACTGTGTCTCCAACCACAAGCTATGCCTCTTCTACCACAGAATGTTTCTGCATCGTGAATGGAACAGTATATTCTCAAGGTAATTTGTTTATGTTTGTTCACACTGATTATTTTTGTTTTCTCTGGGATTCCTCCCTGTCTAACTGACTGTCTTCTTAACTGACTGTCTTCTTAACAAATTTCTGAACATTTTGATCTCCTTTTCAGTGGAGTTCCTCACTTTCTCCCCTTTGAGAATTACAAAGCTGATGATATTCTTGAAATTCTTTTTGTTGTGTTGATACATTTTTTTAATATCAGTTCCTCTTCAAGTTATGTACCATGATTCCTTTCTGGATCCTCAGTTGTCATCCACTCCTCCTGTTGTGTGGCTAGTACACTTAGGCCTGAACAGTCCCAAAATTGAAGCAGAATATGGCCACCTATTTCTTTCAATTTGGTTAAATGATGGGTCGCAACTTCAGAGCTTCCCGGAATCAGATTGGGGGTATGATACACCAGAGATGTGGTGGGGAATCCCCTTTGGAGGTTTCCAGGTGAGGGTGTGCAAGGCAATGGCCACAAAGCGCATACTTCCTCTGAGCAATTTCTCTAAACTGGGAATCATCCAAAAATCTGATTTAAATTGCAAACTTCGATGGTCTCAACTGTTACACACAGTTGAAGAACTAAAGCCTCTTCCAACTTCTGGCTAACTATTGTAAAGTCCCAGGCCAACTACCCAAAAGATCACCCCTCAAGCCCATCCCCCCCACCCCCTCAACTAATCAGCCCCCACAATTTTCCACACCCCTCCTGACAACCCATGCGATTCCAATCTACCCCCCATCTGAGGGCCCGTCACCCCTCAACTACCTGACCCTATTCAACCTGACTCCACAGTCCTCCACCCATGCCCCCTGCAGGCTTGGCCTCCCCTCCCCTGCCCCCACCCCCTCCTACCCCAGGTCTGTCCCATCCAAACTCCATCACATCACTTTGATTTCCGCCCCCTTCCCCTCCCAAAGGTACAATCCACGCCCCTCCTCCTCCAAGGTCTGACACCCTCAATCACCTCCTCTTCCCCCCTCCCCTCATTTCATGGGACCTTTAACTTATCCGGTCTGCAGCAGCTAATGCAGTAAAAAGAGGGCACGTTCCCCTTCATTCTGACTGATCTGCAGTTTACACTAGGCTTTGGGGACATGCTGCACTGCCTGGATCTCGTTTGGTCGGAGTTGTGAGGTTGGACGAGGCAAGCTTGAAAAATCGTTCACTTCAGTCATTGGGCTTGGAGTGACAATCAGGCACTGATTTTCACTCCAAGGAAGTTACAGCCCAGCATGTCAGACCCATGCCCTGGGAAATCAGACGACATTTGCATTGTAACTGAAGCAGCAGAGTGAAATTTTTTTGAACCAGTTTGATAGTTGTGTGAATACAGCTCTACTGTTACAATACTGAAGCATTTCCACTCTTACACTCAGTACCTTCATTTTTTTTCGTTTTCAAATTCCTTTCAAACGTTTTGACATATTTCTGAACATTTTTACATCCAGTTGTTTTCCTCATCTTTTTGCAGTCTGATCATAGAATCTGTTTTATACATATGTATCTCTCTTTGGTTAACCCATTTTTTGATCATAATATATATTCAACAGTTATAAGTTGCGTACTCAAAATATATCCTTAAGCTCAGTTTGTCTTCAACGTAAATATTGTTAATCAACATAGATTCATTGAGGGGAAACAAGAGAAATAAATGAAGAAGAAGTGAACAGGAGGATATTGTGCAGACAGGCTGAACCAAATTGTTTGTTTCTGTGCTGCAATTTCTATGTCATTCTATTTAGCATTTACCTCCCCAATTTCTCATATCTTTCCCTCATTCTCTTGAATTTGGCCTTGTAAAAATTGTATAGCTGTCCACAAAGCACCCAAACACACAATCAAAATTAAACTTGACCCTTTTGTGCTTTTTATCACCCAATGATGGCATGATATTCACTTCTTGTACATTATCTTGGTTATATGCAAGGAGGCAATGGTGTTGTGCTGTTGTCACAGAACTAGTAACCGAGAGAGCCATGGTAATGCTCTAGGTACCCAGGTTCAAATCCCACCACAGCAAATGGTGGAATCTGCATTCAATAAAAATCTGGAATTGAAAGTCTGATGATAACCATAAAACTATTGTTGATTGTTGTTAAAAACCTGATTCACAAATGTAGCTTTAGCTGTCCTTACCTGGTCTGGCCTATGTGTGACTCCAAGCCCAAACGATATGGTAACTTTTAAAATACCCTCTGAAATGTCCCAGCAAGCCATGCAGCTGTATCAAACCACTACAAAGTCTATAAGCATTGAAGCTGGACAGGCCACATTGCATCAAATAATTCATTGAAATTTCAGCCCTACCAAACCCAGAAAGTCCTCCTTGTTGGGCTTTGTGCTGTGTAAAAGCCGCGTCAAACTGACATAGTCACAGTCAGAGAATCATCACCACTGGCAAGAAAAAAGATTTACAAGGATGTTACCAGGACTAGAGGATTTGAATTATAAGGAGAGGCTGGATAGGCTTGGACTTTTTGCCCTGGAGCGTAGGAGGATGAGGGGTGACCTTATAGAGGTTTGTAAAATCATGAGGGACATTGATAAGGTGAGTAGCCAAGATCTTTTCCCCAGGGTAGGGGAGTCAGTAATAGAGGGCATAGGTTTAAGGTGAGAGGGGAATGATATAAAAGGGATCTGAGGGTGGTGGTATATAGAATGAGCTGCCAGAGGAGGTGGTTGAGGCAGATACAATTACTACATTTAAAAGAAATTTATGAATAGCAAAAGTTTAGAGGGATATGAGCCAAATGCTGGCAAATGGGACTAGTTCAGTTTAGGAAACCTGGTCAGCATGGAAGAGTTGGGCCAAAGGGCCTGTTTCTGTGCTGTAAATCTCTATGGCACCATGACAGACACAACAGAGGTGTTGGCAAAGTGGTATACAGACGCAAGGGATTTGCCCTGGGAGTTCTCAACATTGAATCCGGAAGTCTCATGGCATGAGGTCAAGCATGGGCAAGGAAACCTTCTTCTGATTACCACAAATGGCCACAGCTCCTGTTGCCCCAGCCCCTCCAAAACCTCAAAATCCCCCTCCCCTCCTCAGTTGATGAATCAGTACTCCTCCATGTTGAACAAGACATAACAGGCTACAAGATGAAGGCATGTAAAATCACCGGCTCTAACGCACCCCTCCCTGATGAGCTCAATGCATTCTACACCCGTTTTGAGCAAGTGGTCAGGGAGAGCATGCTCTCCACTCTGGAAGCCTTGGATGAAACTGTATCTGAGGTCACCACTGCAGATGTCAGAGCAGCTTTCTCAAAGGTCAATCATAGAAATCATAGAAACCCTACAGTGCAGAAGGAGGCCATTCGGCCCATCGAGTCTGCACCGACCACAATCCCACCCAGGCCCTACCCCCACATATTTACCCACTAATCCCTCGCATCTCAGGACTCTAAGGGGCAATTTTTTAACCTGGCCAATCAACCTAACCCGCACATCTTTGGACAAATCAACCCGCACATCAATCCACAGAAAGCAACTGGCCTGAATGGGATACCCGGGCGAGCACTCAGATCCTGCAGGGATCAGCTGGCGGGGGTATTCACAGACATCTTCAACCTCTCTTTACAACAATCTGAGCTTCCTACCTGCTTCAAGAAGACGACCATCATCCCAGTACCAAAGAAAAGCCAAGCAGCGTGCCTTAATGACTATCATCTGGTGGCTCTGACATCCATCATTATGAAGTGCTTCGAAAGGTTAGTCATGTCATGAATCAATTCCAGCCTCCCGGACTACCTGGATCCACTACAGTTTGCCTACCGCTGCAACAGGTCCACAGCAGATGCCATCTCCCTGGCCCTGCACTCAGCCCTGGAACACCTGGATAACAAAGACTCCTATTTATTGAATACAGCTCAGCATTCAACACCACTATTCCTACGAAACTCATCTCCAAACTCCATGACCTGGACCTCGGCTCCTCCTTCTGCAACTGGATGCTAGACTTCCTAACCCACAGACTTCAATCAGTAAGGATAGGTAACACCTCCTCCACGATTATCGTCAATACTGGTGCCCCACAAGGCTGTGTCTTCAACGTCTTACCATGCTCCTTATACACCTACAACGGTGTGGCCAAATTCCCCTCCAACTTGACTTTCAAGTTTGCTGATGACACCACCGTAGGTGGTCGGATCTCAAATTATGATGAGACAGAGTACAGGAATGAGATAGAGAATCTGGTGAACTGGTGCGATGACAATAATCTCGCTCTCTATGTCAACAAAACAAAGGAGATTGTCATCAACTTCAAGAAGCGTAGAGGAGAACATGCCCCTGTCGACATCAATGGGAACCAAGTAGAAAGGGTCGAGAGCTTTAAGTTTTTAGGTGTCCAGATCACCAACAACCTGTCCTGGTCCCCCATGCTTCCTTAATCACCAACCCTCTACTTTCTCAGATGACTAAGGAAATTTGGCATGTCAGCTACAACTCTCACCAGCTTTTACAGATACACCACAGAAAGCATTCTTTCTGGTTGTATCACAGCTTGGTATGCTCCTGCTCTGCCCAAGACCACAAGGAACTACAAAAGGTCATGAATGTAGCCCAATCCAATACGCAAACAGCCTCCCATCCATTGACTCTGTCTACACTTCCCGCTGCCTCGGCAAAGCAGCCAGCATAATTAAGGACCCCATGTGCCCCAGACATTCTGTCTTCCATTTTCTTCCGTCAGGAAAAAGATGCAAAAGTCTGAGATCACGTACCAACGGACTCAAGAACAGCTTCTTCCCTGCTGCCATCAGACTTTTGAATGGATCTACCTTGCATTAAGTTGATCTTTCTCTACACCCTAGATATGTCTGGAACACTACATTCTGCACTCTCTCATTTCCTTCTCTATGAACAGCATGCTTTGTCTCTATAGCATGCAAGAAACAATACTTTTCACTGTATGTCACATGTGACAATAATAAATCAAATCAGATCAAACTTGGAAGAAGTACTGTGGGTGGCAGAAGGATGTCCCCAGAATGTACTCCAATGTCTGTCACCAATAGTGGCATGGTAGCACCACTACTGAACAAGTTAGCCGAGTCCTGAAGGACATAGGTTCTGGACTGAGTCTGCTAAAGTTGGTGAGGGAACCAACAAGAGGAAAAAACATATTTGACCTGATCCTCACCAACCCCTGTCTGCTGCAAGTGCATCTGTCCATGACAGTGTCTGTAGAAGTGACCACCATACAGTCCCTGTGGAGATGGAGTTCAATCTTTACATTGAGGATTGTGGCACTACCACAGTGCTAAATGGGATAGAGTTTGAAGAGATTGAGCAGCTCAAAATTGGGCAACCATGTGGCGTTGTGGGTCATCATCAGCAGTGGAATTGTACTCAACAATAATCTCTAACCTCATCACCCAGCATACTTCCAATTTACCACCACCACCACCAAACCAGGGGATCAATCCTGGTTTAATGAAGAGAGCAGGACGGCATGTCAGTAACAACACCAGGCCACCTAAAAATGAGGTGTCAACCTGATGAAGCTACAAACAGGACTACTTTCAGTGTAAGCACCTTTATTAGAGCTATGTGATTGCACAACCAACGGATCAGATCTAAACTCTGCAGTCCTGCCATATCCAGTTGCTAATGGTGGTGGACAATTAAACAACTTGCTGGAGGAGGAGGCTACACAAACATCCCTCATCTTCAACGATGGAGTGCCCCCCACAACAGTAGACTGAAGCCAAAAGTGTAAAGTGGATGATCCATCTCAGCCTCCTCTGGAGGTCTCTAGCATCAGAGATGCCCGCCAGTCTTCAACCAATTTGATTCACTCCACGTTATATCAAGAAACAATTGAAGGCACTGCGAAAGCTATGGGCTCTGACAATATTCCGGCAATAGTACTGAAGGTTTGCACTTTAGAATTTGCTATGCCCCTCGCCAAGCTGTTCAGTAGAGCTGCAATGCTAGCATCTACCTGGTAATGTGGAAAATTGCCCGGGTATGTCCTGTGCGCAAAAGCAGGACAAATTAACCTGGCCAATTACTGCCCCATTAGTCTAATCTCAATCATCAGCAGTGATTGAAGGGATCATCAACAATGTTATCAAGCAGCAATAAAATGTTCACCGACATTCAACTTGGGTTCCATCTGAATCATTCAGTTCCTGATCTCATTACAGCCTTGGTTCCAACATGGACAAAAGAGCTGACCACCAGAGGTGAGGTGAGGGTGACTGCCCTTGACATTAATGTAGCATTTGATTGAATATGGCATCAAGTAGTCCTGCAAAACTGGAGTCATTGGGAATCAGGAGGAAAACTCTCCACTGGTTGGAGTCATACCTAACACAAAGGAAGACGGTTGTGTTGGTTGGAAGTCAATCATCTCAGTCCTAAGACATCACAGGAGTTCCTCAGGGTAATGTCCTAAGCCCAATTATCTTCAGCTGCTTCATCAGTGACATTTCCTCCATTGTAAAGTTAGAATGGCTATGTCACTGATGATTTGTACAATGTTTAGTACCATTTGTGACTTCTCAGGTACTAAAGCAGTCCATGTCCAAATGCAGTAAGACCTGCACAATATCCAGGCTGGGCTAACAAGTGGCAAGTAACATTCACACCTCATGTGCCAGGCACAAGTCACCATCTTCAACGAGAGAATCTAACCATCACTCCTTGACATTCAATGGCATTACTATCACTGAATCCCCCATTATCAACATCCTGGAGAGAGTTACCATTGACCTAAAACTGAGCTGGACTAACCATGTAAATATTGTGGCTATAAGAGGAGGTCAGAGGCTAGGAACCATTTGGTGAGTAATTCACCTCCTGACTTCTCAGAGCCTATCCACCATCTACAAGGCACGAATCAGGAGTTGGAATGTTCTTCCCTTGTCGGGATGAGTGGAGCTTCAATAACACTCAAGAAGTTTGACACCATCCAGGGGAAAACAACCCATTTGATTGGCACCCAATCCACGAACACTGCCTCAGTACACAGTAGCAGCAGTGTGTACCATTTACAAGCTGCACTGCAGAAACTCACCAAAGCTCCTTAGACAGCACCTTTCAAACCCATGACCACTACCATCTAGAAGAACAGAATCAGCAGATGCATGGGAACACCATCACCTGCAAGATCCCCTCCAAACCACTAAGATCCCCTCCAAGAAGGCAACTAACCATCACCTTCTCGAGGGCAATTAGGAATGGGCGATAAATGCTGACATAGCCAGTGACGCCCACATTCCATGAATGAATAAATAAAAACATTCACTATTACTAAGAAAGTGTACATAATGAAGAAACATAAAAAGTACATGAGAAAGTATATTTTCCTCTTCATTGTGCCTGGGGATTTGGCATCTCCCGAGACAAAGAGGCAGAATCTGGGGATTCCTAACAGGATTTCCCTGAGGGTGACTCTGGTCCAAAGTTTAGATATTAATTTGATTCTATCTTATTTTATTGCTTGTCTCGCTGATGGATGCCTCGGATTTGGGCTGCCGCCAGGATTAAGTTGACTGGATAGTCTGCTGAGATCCAAAAGTGCACCCAAGACAATAAAGAAAGAGGTCAGAATTCCAATAAGTAGAACCTGCATCAATCTGTAATCAGAGTTTAAAATTAGCAATTTTAAATAACTGGTTTCACACAATTAATAATGTTGAATTGTTAATCTGATTCAAAATTAGACCATAATTTTTTTCATCTGAAATGTTACATTATTAAACATCATTTGGAGATTTGCTTTTCAGATTTATGTTTCTCTATTAATTTTAGTGTATAACTTAATGTCTCATTTGCTATTTCTCCTCATTTCACAGAATTTCAGAGTGAGTCATTATGAAGAACATAATTTATAACATTGCTATGCTGTTCTTCATTATGTATCATTGCTTGTAATTCCTTTTTTGTAGTATACTTGAAGAATCACCCATTTGCAAAGCATAAGTGAATCTACGTGACTGATGTATTTTGGGGTAAACCAATTCAAAAGCTTGCTCTGCTGATAAGTTCTTTTTCTTCCACTAGAAATTCCACTCGTACTGAGTTGGTAAGATATCAACAAGCTTCTGAAAACAGACACAGAATAATAAATGCATCATGAAGACACACGTATATTGTAACCTTTGTTATTTAATATCATGGGAAGCCCTTTCTGAGCTTCCTATATCTATCTATGCATGCTATTAAAAATGTAAATTAAATTGTAAATCTTCCTTTGTTTACATTTTAGGTGAAATGATATATAACTACACAGATGAAGCTGGATTTTGCATCTTTGCAAAATGCAATGATACTTGTAATATTGAAAAACATATCTGGCCTTGTGGAACTACAATACCTACTCCTACAAGTGCACCTGCAAGTAGTACCAGCCATACAATTACATCAACTGAATCTTCCCCAAAAATAATAGCATGTCCAGATTTTGATCCTCCAAGAGAGGCAAGTATATGTTACTTCACAGAATCATATTTTTTGTCATAAGACAATGTCAGTTTTATTATGCAATGAGCAATTGTCATATTATTACATGCACGAGTATGGTATGTGAAATCAAATCAGTTATACCACATTATAGTTATCATAAATGGCCTAGTTAGCAGGATACTTCCAACCTAAAGAGTCAAAAGGTCAAACTAAAGATGTGTTTAACATTCACAATCAAATTATCTTCAGTTGTGAATGAGCTACTTGATGCAGCACCATGCAGTACAGTAAAGTCCTGCCATTGTAGGGATTATGTTCACACAAAATCACGAACGGTGGGGATAGTTCATAATGGGAGTGACCAGTGTGCCGGATGCAGTGCCAATGGGGTGGGAGTCTGAGTGTGGGTAGGGCCTGAGTGAAGGCTATGATGAAAGGGACTATGTCAGGGTCATGAAGGAGGACCCCAGTGCCCCAATGTCGGTGATCTGTATCAGGGAGGATGTGGGGAAAACTTTGCGCCAATGAAGGGGGTGGGGGAGGGTGGGGGTGGGGGGGTCCTGAAATCCATGACAGGAGGTAGGGAATCTCCCAGTGCACTCCCAGAACACAGCACCCTTTCAAAATGGTGCCCGAGCACTGTGCAGGTGGGCTCACTCACATGTTTAGGCCCACGCCTCCCAGAACCAGCACGCAACTCACCACTCTCCCAAAAAATTACTTAAGTGTGGGATGATTGTGGTCTGGACCATGCCTAACAGACGGGCACCATAGCTCCAGTTTTCTCACCTTTATGACAGTTAGATCTTTTTGTGGAAAATTGCAGCTAGTACAAATTACAATACTTTATTTGAGAGTGGATTTTCATAAGAACATAAGAACTAGAAGCAGGAGTTGGCCATTTTGCCCCTTGAGCCTGCTCCACCATTCAATAAGATCATGGCCGATCTTTTGGTGGACTCAGCTCCACTTACCCACCCGCTCACCATAATATTTAATTAATGGGAATGGGTGAAGCAGCTGATGTAGACATTGATGTGGATAAAAAGAATGATATTATTCTTGACTGCTTTGTCTTGAGCTTTTCAATTTTGTAAACTTCTCAGTAAGGAGCAATAGTAGTATCAATCATGGTCTGTTACCTGTTATTTCAAATTGCCAGCTTATCTTATGAAATCTGCCATTGTCTTGTGAAACGAGCTTCTTAGGCTCTCCTGCTCCTGTTCATTTCATCAATTCAACCAATTCTTCCGTAGAGAGGTCCTCTTGACAGATTGAAACAACTCATCAGGTGGAATTTTCTATTTTTTTTAAAATTTATACTTTTCCAATTCAATCAAATCAAATCCAATTCAGAGTCTCAACAAGTTGAGACATTTCAGATCCAGGCTGACAAGACAGGGCTAGCGACCAAACCACCCTGTCCTGGGCCTGATCTACATGAGCCAAGCTGATTGGAGAAGGGGGAGGTTCCTCCTCCAAGACTTGAGCTCATTTGCATCTTAGCCAAAAGGCCGAGATGCCGCTTTTAAAAATTGCTTCATATGAAACATATGAAGCCTCAGCGTAACCTAATGACCTCAACCAAGCGCGGCCGACCATGGGCTGCTGTCCATACACTTGATTTTTGACAGTGTCAACTCCAGTGGAAAATGTGGCGTGTAGCCTGCTGGCTGCACTGTGGCTTTTCCTGCCATAGCTTTTGACACAGTCAAGAATAATCAAGGAGGCGTGTCCCATGATATTGCTGGCAGGGTGGGTTCTCGGGGCACCATTTTAAAAGATGTGAAAGATAAAAATAGAAAAAAACACAAACACAATAGAGTACCCAACTAATGGGCATGGAATCCTCCAGCACCTTAATGTCCGTATCCCCTTGGGGGTTACACTTATCTGTGCACCCGCGGCAGGTTTTGTTCAACAGATCCCCTTTTTAAACACCTGTTGGCCCACTAATCATATGCAAATGTATTCTATTGGCCTTCCTGTTATGTCACTGGCAAGAGGCAAAGACAATCAAGTGTGGGGGAATCCAGCCGGCATAAATGCTATTTTGGGATTCCCGCTCGATTCTCTGCCCTGCCGCCATTCCCGCCCACCGAAAACAGAGAAGTGGAAAATCCCCCCTCTACTTCATCATCTTCAAATCCCTTCCCTCCAACATGTTGCCCTCGAACTCAGGTCAGCTGGTGCCATGGACAAAGACGCTCAAACTGTCGAACTAGTATACAACAAATCTCCTCTATTGTACGTCACCAAGTTACCACAAAATTGGACCAGACATCAAACATCGTTATACCCAAATTATTTAACCCGACTCTGACTTGCTTCATTACACAAACCGTATTTAACCTCTGAATTAGTTTGTTATACACAAAGTAGCTAACCTCTGGCCTAATTCATTATGCACAAAGTATTCAAACTCACGATTTGGAGTTACAAGATACTACACATGGTGAGGTGAACTGATCAGATTCCCTCCTGATGGCCTTTGTTCAGATGTTACTGAGACCTAGATTTGGGGTCTTGCTGCTTCTTCTACAGTGGTTGATCCCGGGTTACTGCTGCCGATGTCTCTTTGTCTTCTCTTCTTATACAGATGTTATCCAGTCACATACTCACAATACAGGCACTAATTAATCACTGTCTTTTTGATCACAGTCATGCCTCTGTCAGAGATCGCAATTCTCTCAGGAACACAATACATGGGGGTCTGTGTTCAATCATTGTCTGTTCAAAGCATAGCAACAGCCACTGTCCAATCAATTCCTGTGCTTGTTCCATGGCTGCACATCCTGTTCTCTGCTGTTCAAACAGTCCTTAGCCTGATGCAGAGTTAGCCTTTTTAATCAGCAGTCTTTGTTGATGTCTTCCCTTAGCCTTTATGAATACCCATCAGGCTACCAATTTGTTTTACCAAGTCAACAATCCTGGTCATTTCAGTGTTGACACTGGGGAACCCTATGAAAATTATTCATAGCCATAGGCCAAATGTTTTTTTCCAGCAGGCATTTATGGTTAAAGACCATGAGTCCTTATTTAAGGAAACTGTTAAGAGGATTTTGAATTTATTCAGCAATCACAGACTGTGCTTGAAGGGTCTGCTTGCATAAGATGAAGGATGTAGCTGAAATCTCATCGGATGTAGTAAACTTTGAAAGAGGCAATGACCCCTCCGGTCATTGCTGGATAAATGAGGATTATTTGGGGGGGTAAAAACAAATGTCAGATCTGGATGGCTCTATTTGCAAACGTTTTGATTGCCAGGTATATTATTGAGGATTCGTAGGACCTTGAAAGATGGATTGTTTTCTCTCAGAATGCAATTCTTAAACTGGTCATCAGATATTACTGCTGTAACCCAGACCTGCTGTTAGTGTTCTAAAAGACTGCCAAATTTCAAGGGTTTTCTGACCGATAAACCAGTACTGGTTTACATTTAAAGCCAGTCACATTGGCCTACAGCAGACACGTCAGCCTATCCTTTGCGGCTTTAAAAACACGTACTGTCCTTTCATCTTTTGATATGTAGTTCCTATTTGCCAGAACAGGCCAGCTTTGTCTGCTTTAAAAATCTGTTCTGCCTGGTAGCCTCTCTCATCAGTATGTTCCTGCAACACCTTGGGAAACTCTCCAGCAGTTGCAAGATGTTGGTCAAGAGTTATTGTGTCCTATAAATTACAGAAAACCACATGCAGTTAGTGACTGCACATGCACAGGGTACATTTCCTATGAGGGAAATTCAAAACAGAAACCTTGGGGGCGATCTTACAACCTCATCGCGCCTGTTTTTCAGCAACATGAGGTCGTAAAATCGGGAGTGAGTGGACAAATGAGAATGGCACCCATTTTTGTGCCCATTCCCATTGTACAAAAAAAAACATACGCGATGTGAACTCGCCCAAAATGGATGAGGCATCAATTAGCACAGAAGCGGCCATGTTGTGCTTCGGGTCGGCGGGGGGGCTGCGTGTGTGCTGGTGGGGTGAGGTGGGCAAGGTGCCAAGGTGTACGACCTTGGGTTTTAATGCTGATCTTGGATCCTAGTGCTGCCAGCAGCCAGCAATGGTGGGGGTGAGTTGATGCGGATGGAGGGAGTGGGGAAGGTTTAGTGGGGGAAATGGTGGGGATGCAGTAGCATTGTGACAGCACTACTTTCCTTGGGTCTTGTAAGGCAGCGCTGGATGGGGCCAGTACTGCTGAGGGCGCGGGGGTGTTGGGGGAAATGGGGGGTAGCTGGTTGGAGACCCTTGTGATGCAATCTCTCTATGTCTCCCCCTACTTCCCCCAACCAAACCCACACCTGCCATTCCAGATGAGGATCCGGGGGCCCCAACGGTTCAGGACACGCATGTCTTTCGAACAACTGTTGGACAGCTTGTGCTCCACAAGCAGATGATGCAGCACCCGTGCCATATCCTATAGGACTTTGCACCTTGGGACACAGGGGGACACTCAGTCCCGGTGGTGGTGAAGGTCACAACAGCCCTCAGCTTTTAAACTACTGGATCCTTTCCAGGCCGCCAGCGGGGACCTCTGTGGGATCTCCCAGTCCTTCGTCCACAAGTATGTACAAGAGGTGATGGAGGCCCTGGACCTCCAGGCTGGGCAGTACATCAGTTTTAACCTGGTCCAGGCCCAGCAGGAAACCTGGGCTGGAGGACTTTCCGCCATGACGGGAATGCCCAAAGTACAGGGTGCAATTGACTGCACACACATCGCCCTGAGGTCCCCTGACCAGAACTCACAGCGGTTTGTGAACAGAAAGGTTCCACTCATTGAATGTGCAGTGAGTGTGTGACCCCTGGATGCAGATGATGCATGTGTGTGCCCAACGCCCTGGCAGCGTGAATTACAGTGTTATACTGAGCAGCTTAAACATCCCCGAAGTATTCGAGGAACAGCCAGACTGCAGGGATGGCCCATGGGAACATGGGATACCTGCTCAGGGCATGGCTGATGATGTCAGTGCGGAGGCCAACAACTGAGGCGGAGACCCATTATAGTGAGGTCCAAGCTGCCACACGGTCAATTATTAAGTGGTTTGTTAGGCTCCTCAGATACGCTTCCAGTGCCTGGATTGAACAAAGAACTAAGAACACTACAGCACAGGAACAAGCCCTTCAGCCCTCCAACCCTGCGCCGATCATGTTGGCCTATCTAGACCAACCTTCTGTATCCTTCTATTCCCCATCTGTTCATGTGTCTATCCAGATAAGTCTGAAATGTTGGTGGTCTGCTGTGGTGGGATCCTCCAGGACAGCCCTCTGAAAGTGTCCCACATCATGGTGGTCTGCTGTGTACTCCATAACTTGGCGCAACAGCGAGGAGACATTTTGGAGGAGGAGGAGGAGGTGGAGGGCAACCAGCCAGGTGTCGCTAGGGAGGAGACAGTCTAGGAGGATGATTTGATTTGATTTATTATTGTCACATGTATTAGTATACAGTGAAAAGTATTGTGTCTTGCATGCTATACAGATAAAGCATACTGTTCATAGAGAAGGAAAGGAGAGGGTGCAGAATGTAATGTTATCGTCATAGCTAGGGTATAAGAACATAAGAAATAGGAGCAGGAGTAGGCCATCTAGCCCCTCGAGCCTGCCCCGCCATTCAATAAGATCATGGCTGATCTGATAGTGGTTTAGTTCCACTTACCCGCCCGCTCCCCATAACCCTTAATTCCCTTATTGATCAGAAATCTATCTACCTGTGACTTAAACATATTTAACGAGGTAGCCTCCACTGCTTCAATGGGCAGAGAATTAGAGATTCACTACCCTCTGAGAGAAGAAGAGAAGAAGTTCCTCCTCAACTCTGTCCTAAACTGACTCCCCCTTATTTTGAGGCTGTGTCCTCTAGTTCTTGTTTCCTTTCTAAGTGGAAAGAATCTCTCTGCCTCTACCCTGTCTAGCCCCTTCATTAGCTTATATGTCTCTATAAGATCTCCCCTCAGCCTTCTAAACTCCAACGAGTACAGGCCCAATCTACTCAATCTCTCCTCATAAACTAATCCCCTCATCTCCGGTATCAACCTGGTGAACCTTCTCTGTACTCCCTCCAAGGCCAATACATCCTTCAGCAAGTAAGGGGACCAAAATTGCACACAGTACTCCAGTTGTGGCCTCACCAATACCTTGTACAATTGCAGCAAGACCTCCCTGCTTTTATACTCCATCCCCTTCGCGATAAAGGCCAACATTCCATTTGCCTTCTTGATCACCTGCTGCACCTGCAAACTGAGTTTTTGCGATTCATGCACAAGGACCCCCAGGTCCCTCTGCACGGTAGCATGTTGTAATTTTTCACCATTTAAATAATAGTCCATTTTACTATTATTCCTTCCAAAGTGGAAGTATAGGGAATGTAGGGTGTAGGATGTGGAGGAGGAGGAGGAGGACAACAACGATGACGAACCAACCCATGGAGGACAGGTGGCTACAAAGGTCCGGCATGCCAGGGCAGCAAAGGAGGCCCTCGTCACTACCAGGTTTTCACATGGGGGGCTGTGTGGTACAGCAGGTGGAAACCAACCACCCACTGCCCTCCCATGTTAGCACCATGGTGAGTGAGCCCTCGCCGATGGCCCTCTGTGTCTAGGGCCACCTGCCGATGGCAGCAACAAGTGCCCTCTGAGATTGGGCCACGCTCTGCAGACCCTCAGCCATGCCCTGCTGAGTGTGGGCCACGCTCTCTAGGGCTGCGGCCATAGTCCACTGTGACTTGGCACTGTCCTGTTGTGTCTCCTTCAACCTCTCAAGCTTCTCAGCCGTGGGCTGCAGAATCTCAATAAGGCTCCTGAGTGCCTCAGCCATGGCCCACTGTGACTCAGCCGTGGTCATCTGGGACTCCACCATGGCCTGCTGCGACTTGGCCATAGCTTGGACCCTGCATGGGGAAAAGGGGAAATGGCTGACAGTTATCAGAGACATGGGGGAGAGGGGGTGAGTGGACATGCAATCGGGAACATGGGGGGAGAGGGGTGAGGGACACTCTGCAATTGGGGGAGGGGGACATGAGAGGTAGAATGTGTGAGGGTGGGGTGCTGGGGGGTGTCAAGAGCATGGAGGAGGGTCTCTGATATCTGTAGAGAGGAGGGGGAGTCTGTGTCTACGGTGGGGTGGGTGCAAGCAGGAGAGCTGCCATTTCCGTGCTTTCTGCGTGCATGCACTTTTCAGGCCTCTGATCCGAACTGCCGGCTTTCGGGCGATATAAGACCCAACCCCTCCCCCTACGGGTGAGAATGGTTTCTGCTTTTTTTTGTCTGAGTGCACACCGTAGATTTGGACTCACACAAAAAACGGATCAGAAACTCTCCAGTTTTCACGTCCGTTGTGGACTTCGAATATTTTTCGTCAGATTGCCCCCCCCCCCCCCCATTGTTTTATGATTTATAATTTCTGGCTTTTCATAGAATCATAGAATCTTACAGTGCAGAAGGAGGCCATTTGGCCCATCAAGTCTGTACCGACCACAATCCCATCCAGGCCCTATCCCCATAACCCCATGCACTTACCTTAGCTGGTCCCCCTCCCACTAAGGGGTAATTTAGCATGGCTAATCCACCTAATCCACACATCTTTTATTGGGACTAATATATGTTAAGGTAAACAGATTTAATTCTTAAATTGTGGATAGGTGTGCAATGTGTGATCAGGTGTACATATGAACATATGAACAAAGAGCTGGAGTAGGCCACTTGGCCCATTGATCCTGCTCCATCATTTAATGAGAGCATCTATCCCTGATAACCTTTCATTCCCTTGCTTATCAAGAAAGCCACCTTTACCCTAAAAATACTGAAAGATTCTGCTTCCACCACCTTTTCTGGAAGAGAATTCCAAAGACTCACAACCCTCTAAGAGAAAAAAAATCACCTCATCTTCATTTGATCTTTTATTTTAAATAAGCAACCTTTTATTTTTTAAACAGTGACCCCTAGTTTTAGATTCTTCCACAAGGGAAAACATCCTCTCCACAACCATCATGTCAGTACCCCTCAGGTTCTTGTATGTTTCAATCAAGTCACCTCTTACTCTTCTAAACTCCAATGGATACAAGCCTATCCAGTCTTTCCTCATAAGTCAACTCACCCATTCCAGGTATTAGTCTAGTAAACACCCTATGAATTGTTTCCAACATATTTACATCCTTCCTTGAATAAGGTGAACAATACTGTACACAGTACTCCAGACACAGTCTATATATTTGTATTAAATTCCCCTCACAATAAATGATAACATTCTATTAGCTTTCCTAATTGCTTGCTGTACCTGTATACTAGCCTTTTTGCAATTCAAGTATTAAGGCATCCAGATCCCTCTAAATCTCATGCTCCGTCATCTCTCACCATTTAGATAGTGTTTCTTGATTATTCTTCCTGCCAAAATGGACAATTTCACATTTTTCCATATTATACTCCATTTGCCAGATCTTTGCCCACTCACTTAAACTATCAATATATTTTTGTAGCCTCCTTACATGCTCTTCACAACTTACTTTCCTACCTATTTTGTGTCATCAGCATATTTGGAACCATGCCATCCATCCATTCATCCAAATCAGTTATATAAATTGTAAACCACTGATTATATTTTAACCAACCTGTAAAAGACCCATTTATGCCTGCTCTACATAACCTGTTAGCTGGCCAATCTTCTATGCATGCCATTATGTTGCCCTCTATACTATGAGCTTTTAATTCCCGCAACAACCTATAATGTGGCACTTTTTCAAATGCCTCTGGAAGTCTAAGGACAGCACATCTGCCAGTTCCTCTTAATCCACAGTACATGTTACTTGCTCAAAAAACTCCAATAAGTTGGTTAAACATGATTTCCATTTCATAAAACCATGTTGACTTTGTTTGATTACCTTGAACTCATCCAAATGCCCTGCTATAACTTCTTTGATAATAGCTTCTAACGTTTTCCCTAAGACATGTTAAGCTAACTGGCCTGTAGCTGCCTGCTTTCTGTCTCCCTCCATTTTGAATAATAGTGTCCCATTTACTATCTTCCAATCTAATGGAACCTTCCCCAAATCAAGGAGTTTTGGAAAACTAAAACCAATATCTCCCAGGTATTTCTTTTAAGACCCTAGGATGAAGTCAGTCAGGATCTGGGGACTTGCTCAAAGAGTTCCCAGCTCTCAAACAATTTACTCAGTGTCATTTCCCTCGTTATTGTAATTTTCCTGAGTTCCTCCCTCCCTTCCATTTCCTGATTTATAGTTGCTTCTGTTATTGCAATGGAGAGGGATAGGGCCGGACGGCAGGGCAAGGCTTACAATTGGGGGAGAGGTAATTATGATGCGATTAGGCAAGAATTAGGGGGCATAAGATGGGAACAGAAACTGTCAGGGAAAGGCACTGATGAAAAGTGGAACTTTTTCAAGGAACAAATACTGGGTGTCCTTGATAGGTATGTCCCTGTCAGGCAGGGAGGAAATGGCCGAGTGAGGGAACCGTGGTTCACAAAAGAGGTGGAATGTCTTGTGAAAAGGAAGAGGGAAGCTTATGTAGGGATGAGGAAACAAGGTTCAGATGGCTCGACTGAGGGTTACAAGTTAGCAAGGAACGAGCTGAAAAAGGGGCTGAGGAGAGCTAGGAGGGGACATGAGAAGTCCTTGGCGGGTCGGATCAAGGAAAACCCCAAGGCTTTTTACTCTTATGTGAGGAATAAAAGAATGACCAGGGTGAGGTTAGGGCCGGTCAAGGACAGTGGTGGGAACTTGTGTATGGAATCAGTAGAGATAGGCGAGGTGATGAATGAATACTTTTCTTCAGTGTTCACCAAGGAGAGGGACCATGTTTTTCAGGCAGAGAAGGTGTTACAGGCTAATAGGCTGGAGGAAATAGATGTTCGGAGGGAGGATGTATTGGCAGTTTTGAATAAACTGAAGGTCGATAAGTCCCCTGGGCCTGATGAAATGTATCCTAGGATTCTTTGGGAGGCGAGGGATGAGATTGCAGAGCCTTTGGCTTTGATCTTTGGGTCCTCGCTGTCCACGGGGATGGTGCCAGAGGACTGGAGAGTGGCAAATGTTGTTCCTCTGTTTAAGAAAGGGAATAGAAATGACCCTGGTAATTATAGACCGGTTAGTCTGACTTCGGTGGTTGGTAAATTGATGGAAAAGGTCCTTAGGGATGGGATTTACGACCATTTAGAAAGATGCGGATTAATCCGGGATAGTCAGCACGGATTTGTGAAGGGCAAATCGTGCCTCACAAATTTGATAGAATTTTTTGAGGAGGTAACTAGGTGTGTTGATGAAGGTAGGGCGGTTGATGTCATATACATGGATTTTAGTAAGGCGTTTGATAAGGTCCCCCATGGTCGGCTTATGATGAAAGTAAGGAGGTGTGGGATAGAGGGAAAGTTGGCCGATTGGATAGGTAACTGGCTGTCTGATCGAAGACAGAGGGTGGTGGTGGATGGAAAATTTTCGGACTGGAGGCAGGTTGCTAGCGGAGTGCCGCAGGGATCGGTGCTTGGTCCTCTGCTCTTTGTGATTTTTATTAATGACTTAGAGGAGGGGGCTGAAGGGTGGATCAGTAAATTTGCTGATGACACCAAGATTGGTGGAGTAGTGGATGAGGTGGAGGGCTGTTGTAGGCTGCAAAGAGACATAGATAGGATGCAAAGCTGGGCTGAAAAATGGCAAATGGAGTTTAACCCTGATAAATGTGAGGTGATTCATTTTGGTAGGACAAATTTAAATGTGGATTACAGGGTCAAAGGTAGGGTTCTGAAGACTGTGGAGGAACAGAGAGATCTTGGGGTCCATATCCACAGATCTCTAAAGGTTGCCACTCAAGTGGATAGAGCTGTGAAGAAGGCATATAGTGTGTTAGCTTTTATTAACAGGGGGTTGGAGTTTAAGAGCCGTGGGGTTATGCTGCAACTGTACAGGACCTTGGTGAGACCGCATTTGGAATATTGCGTGCAGTTCTGGTCACCTCACTATAAGAAGGATGTGGAAGCGCTGGAAAGAGTGCAGAGGAGATTTACCAGGATGCTGCCTGGTTTGGAGTGTCGGTCTTATGAGGAAAGGTTGAGGGAGCTGGGGCTGTTCTCTCTGGAGCGGAGGAGATTGAGGGGAGACTTAATAGAGGTTTATAAAATGATGAAGGGGATAGATCGAGTGAACGTTCAAAGACTATTTCCTCGAGTGGATGGAGCTATTACGAGGGGGCATAACTATAGGGTTCATGGTGGGAGATATAGGAAGGATATCAGAGGTAGGTTCTTCACGCAGAGAGTGGTTGGGGTGTGGAATGGACTGCCTGCAGTGATAGTGGAGTCAGACACTTTAGGAACATTTAAGCGGTTATTGGATAGGCACATGGAGCACACCAGGATGGTAGGGAGTGGGATAGCTTGATCTTGGTTTCAGATGAAGGTCGGCACAACATCGTGGGCCGAAGGGCCTGTTCTGTGCTGTACTGTTCTATGTTCTATGTTCTGGAACACTTCTGCGCAGGTAGAAATTCATGAAAGAGGAGGTTGCAAACGGTGGGAGTTAACTGTAGTGAAATCTCAACAGAGGAAACAAACAGTCTTAAGCTATGTGCAATCCATTTTTCCATTGCCAGAAAAATGACATTCTCAGCACAAGGGTGACAGTGTAGCGCTGATAAAGGGCAGATTACTGTGGTGAATGCAGAATCAGAACGTTCTCCCCAGTCCATTTAAGATATAAAGATGATGGCTGAAAATGATCCACAAAACATCCAACATTCTTCCCATGTCTGTGTGGGTTTCCTCTGGGCGCTCCGGTTTCCTCCCACAGTCCAAAGATGTGCAAATTAGGTTGATTGGCCATGCTAAAATTGATCCTAATTTCAGGGGTGGGGGAATAGCAGGGTAAACATGTGGGGTTACAGGGATAAAGTGCGATTGTTGTCAGTGCAGGCTCAATGGGCTGAATGGCCTCCTTCTGTACTGTAGGTATTCTAGGAGGAATAACTGGATGCACCATCAAGGAAAATGTAATGCAAACCCATCACTTTACAGGGTCAGGATCACTTGGAAACTGGGATAATGATCATTAATGATAAAGTAACCAGCAAAAGCTGCAAATGCATATTTGTGAAGAACGCGTGTTTAAATAGAGTTTAGTAAAAACTGTATATTAGTGTCATGCTCATGTGTTCTAGCCTCTAAAACGTTTCTCTACTCATTACAGTATAATGAAACATGGCTCCTATGTGAATGTTTGATGGCAACGTGCATAGAAAATAATACTATTTCCATAACATCTGTGGTGTGTCCCATTGTTGAACCGATTGAATGTGTCAATGGCCATCAACCTGTCAAAGTGTACGATGAAGATGGTTGTTGCTACCATTATGAGTGTGACTGTGAGTATCTGAATTGGAAAAAAAATTTTAAAATCAAATTTACTTCCGTTTATTATTACTAATATATTACCTGTAATCTAAATTCCGAAATATTAGTTCTTTACGTGTGGGACATGGTAAAATATTTTGCATATTATACCTAATGTTTCTCCCGTTTTACTTGGAATCGCCATAATCCTGGTTGATCACCCTTCTCTATCTCCTCCTGTCAGTCATCCATTCTTCTTCCAATCTCTTGCTCCCGCATCTTTCCATCTGTTCTTAGGCCTTCCTCTTCATCACTCACTTCATCTCAATTTAACTTTGACTTCAAAACTCTCACTTTCTCCCACACAGCTTCTTACTCTAGTCTGGCACTCTCTCTGCAACAGATGACCATACTATTCCAATCTCCTTTCAGCTACTTCTTTTGATGTTTCCACAATCTTCACCAATTCCCTGATGGAAAGATTCCTGATCTTGTCCTTTCTTGTCATTCACATATCCATCTCAGCATCTGTATCTTATTGGTACCCAGTCCTTGTTCCTTTCTTCTTGATGTTGCCCAATCAGATCATGGCTGATCTCTCCCTGGTCTCAAATCCACCTCCCCATCTGTTCCCCATATCCCTCTTCTTTTTATTTTAGAAGTATATCTATCTCCCTCTTGAAACCATTCAACGATTCAGACTCCACCGCGTTATGGGACAGCAAGATCCTCAAATTCACCACCCTCTGCGAGAAGTAGTCCATCCTCATCTCAGTTTTAAATCTACTGCCACGCAACCTATACTTGTGACCTCTTGTTCTCGATTGCCCCATAAGAGGAAACATTTGGTCTACATTTATTTTATCAATCCCTTTTAAAATTTTATATACCTCGATCAGATCCCCTCTCATCATTCTAAATTCCAGCGAGCACAAGCCCAAACTGTTTAATCTCTCCTCATTTGTCAACCCCTTCATCCCTGGAATCAATCTGGTGAACCAGGCTGGTTGCAGAAAAAGTTCGCCAAGTTCCTTAAAATAATGAGTAAAGAGTTAGTTTTATTGCTAAGACCCACTCAGGTAAAGATGCAAAAGTTATTAACAAAAGGTTTAAAATGCACAAAGATGCTGAACTATCTCCTAATGCAAAAACAACACAATAGCCCCCCCACCCCCATTTACCCCCCCCCCCCCCCCCCCCGCCCCCTCAACCCATGCCTGTACCGCAAGCATGCAAAAAACAGCTCTGCAGAGTATTAGATTGTAAAGCTTGACCAGGGAAGATGCAAAGTCAGAAGAAAATTGCTCATGGATTGTCAAGATGCTTGTTTGCAGCTGAAGGTTCTTTTTCCACAATGGCTGCTGGCACTGGGGTTTCTCACTGGAGCAGTCACTTTGCAGTTATTGGCTGGTCGATTCTCTTTTCTCTTGGAAACAATGGTGTTGATTTGAAACCCTCCAGGTATTGGGTTGGGTGTAGGGGGGTGTGCGGGCACGAAGCCCTTTGGGAATGGGGTTAATCGTGTGTGTGGTGGATATTTAGGGTTGTGGAGAGTTCCCTGCAGGGTTTGGGGTTGGTTATGGAGTGTGGTCTGGGTCTGTGTAATAGTTAACCATAAATTAGACATGATTTTAGTGTTTCTGACTCTCTTTCTGGATAACTATTCATGTAACACTTTTGGAACCATCTGAAGATTGCAATTTAAATTGCATTTTCAGATGGTTCCCAGTGCGGTGATTGCTGCAGGGAAGTTTGCACCTCTGGGCAATTGCCTTTCAAACTTTACCTGAAAACCTCTGAAAGAAATTCCCCTTTGGGGTACCCCATATATGATGCTGGGGAACTTGGAATTAATCACCCATTACTAATTACTGTTAAGTATTTTCTAAACTTAATAATGCTATAACAATTATGATTTTGTTCAAAAAAGTGCTTTTTGTGTAAAAATACCTTGCTGTCATCTAATATTGAATACAACATTGATTATGCTTTATAAGGTGAGCATGTGAATCACAGCAGAAGAAGCATTATTTCATGACATGCACAACACACAGTTTTAGACTTGACACCTTGGTCAGATTATGCTGAATCCAGTACTGACGTGGAACTCACAGGTGGAAAGAAAAGAAAAACCGGTGAAGGGAGGTGATGCTAAAGGGGAGACCAGAAAATAATGCGGGTGGGAGGCATGAAGTAATATTTTAGAGACTGAAGAAGTATTCAAGTTACTCCTGATTCTACAAAAATGTGTATGAAACCAAAAATGTATGTAGTTTTGGAGAAACCAACACTATTCCTTTTGGGGACCACAAGTAAGGCAGCTCAATACCTAGTACTTAAAGAGTGAATTGATGCCATGGGCAATCTGCACATTAGTCTCACCAAATTACACTTGGGTCCATAATGAACTGTTTATAACATAATTTGCATGTTGAAAGTAGTCTTCTGCCTGAAATAGACAGTTATTGCAGTAGGCCATGTGAAGAAGATCCCAACAAAATACTTGTGGACATGAGTTGCAGTTGGATCAGTCGCATAATTTCCAAAATGTGTCCACGCTATTACTACCCAAAAACTGGGCTGCCCTTACTGAATCTTAAAAAGAAACTAATTTTTTTTTGAATTTAAAAAATGTTGCAAAAGCTCAGGCCAGTCATCAGTTGTTTCCAGAGCAGCAATGATGGAAGCGCATGAGCTGCCCAATCACCCAGCATGGAGACAAGGAAAGTTGCAGCAAGGGGAAGTTCCTCACTTAACCTGGGACAGTTTGCAATTTTCAAAGATCCTGCAGGGAGAGGGAACATTGTTTCACTGCTAATTAGCAGCTCTTTTTCTTCTTTAAGGAACATGCTCAGAGGTCTGCCTGGCACAGAATAGAATTTTCAATCATTTTTCTGGTCAAAACCAGAGTCTGTTGCAGGTTAATCTCATGGAGCAAAGGAATGTTTTCCATCTGTGTTTTTTGTGAAATTCAAGAGGTCGATTTGCGCTGGGTTATACCTTGACTTGGTGTCCATGTCTATTTTGTACCATTTGTATTCTAACCCTTTAAGCTGCCTGGTCTCTTTGCCAAGGCAGCAGCAGCAACGGCAGTTTCCAGCATGGATGCCACCTAACAGACAGCTCCAGCCTACTGAGAGCCTCTGATTGGATGCCGGGCTTGCCTACTGCCCAGGTCGCCCATGTAAATGTGAGGTTCACAGCCCCGCTTTGAAAACATGGCCCAAAGTTTCAGGTTAAATGAAGAACTTTCCCTTGCCGCAACTTTCCTTGTCTCCATGGTAGATAAATGAGCAGCTTGTGGGCTTCCATCATTGCTTTTCTGGAATCAACTACTATTGAGAACTCTGTGATGATGTTCCCTCTGGTTCCTCATTCCACCTTGTAGAATTTTCCATCTCATGTCTACTGGTGTGATATGATGATTTGAAATCTCTGTACCCCTTTGATCTTTGGCACTATGGTTCCTATGTGACAAGCTACTACCCTTATCTAGGCAATAATTAGGGGTTATGAAGAATAATGGAGCATCAGTTACACCAGGATTTGATAACTGAGTTCTGGAATATAAAGAATTTTTGTTGAGCATCAAACAACATCATGATTGCCATCTAGGAACAGAATAAAGTACAGAAGTGAGGGCATTAATCTGAAAGAACAAAGTAAATTATTCCAGGCTGGCTTGATATATGTCATTAGGTTCATGCGATTAACCATCCCTCTCTGAGTTCACTCCCATTATGGGCAGTATAATCTGGTAATAGGTGACTCCCTTAAAGGAATAAAAACATATCAAAGGAGAATCACCATCCCAAATGCTCTTAACATCTCTTAGCAACTGATTGCTAAATAAGAGAGATATGGCACCAAATCTTTCTCAACACTCCAGCCAGAGACTGTTTGTAAGTTGAAGATGAGGGTGATTAAGCAAGTAAGATAAATGAATCAGGTTCACTCACTGACAGATTGAGCAAATGTAAAATTTGTAGCTAGATTTGTTCACAGTACAATTATTTTTTCTTATTTGTTTTAACCTTAACGATGTGAAGTGCTAATGTCCATTTTCTACAGGGAGGAATTCATTCAGTCAGATTTTTTCACCACCAGTTCAGGAACCTGACCATTAAGAGTTCACTTTTTACACTTTTGAAGTAGACAAACAGTCGCTTAAAGGAGGCAAAGAAACAAAATAACCTTTTACAAACAAATGTTCCAAAGAGCTCCACAGCTAATGTAGCATTTTTAAAGTGCAGGCACAATTATAAAATAGTAAATATGGTAACAAAATTGCACATAGCAATATCCCACAAACAACAATGTGATAATTGCTATATGTTCTGCTAACCAATGTTGGTTCAGATTGTTCATACTTAGCTAAGAAAGTATTACTTTTTTAGTGGCCAGGGCCGTTTGACCAACTTTAGAGAAAGGAAAACAACAGAAAATTAAGCAGTATCAAATTTCTGAAATCTAGTTTTAGGTTTAGGTACATTTCTGAATTTGATAAAAATTGGAATGACTAATAGCAATTGTCACATCTACTTATTTGCTGTAATTGTAATGTGTAACAGATTTAATCACTACTTTGAAGAAATAAGAGAAAAAGGTGGGAGAATATGTGTATGAAGTATATCACAAATGGAGTTGTTTTTACAAGTTACACTGCTACTAGGAAAAACCATTTCTGTATTATAACTGAGATTAAATTAATATTCAAATTTAATGTCCTCACAGGCTATTGCAACGGATGGGGAGGATCACATTTTGTTACATTTGATGGGCAATATTATACCTATGAAGGAAATTGCACCTACATCCTTGTGGAAGAAATGAGTGCACGTAACAATTTTGGTATTTACATTGACAACCATCACTGTGATGCACAAGACAGACTCTCTTGTCCAAGTGCTATTATAGTGAAATTTGAAAAACTGGACATAGAGATTACAAGTAATTCTACAACTGGAATTCAGCATCTGGTAATTAACAATGTTATGCATTTTCTTCATTGTAAGCATTTTACATTGCATTGAGTGCAATCATGTAAGTGTCTACTGTAAAAAGGATCCCAAAAGTCTCTTACAAAAAGAGAGTCAAAATAAGAGTGAAACTAATTAGGGACTAAAATTAAATCTTTTGATGGAGACAAAGGATGTGGCTGAGGTTCTAAATGTCATCGATCTTCACTCCAGAAGTAAATGCTGCCAATACTGCAGTAAATGAGAAAACGGTAGCAACAGTGGATAGGATAAGAATGGATAAAGAGAAAATAATTAAACGGTTGGCAGTAATCAAAGCAAGAAAGTCATTTAACTTAGATGCAACCTAGGTTATTAAGGAAAGTAAGGGTGGAAAATGTGGAGGCTCTGATTATAATCATCCAATAATCCTCACTTAGAAATGGGGTTGATGTTAGAGGGTTAAACAGTTGCAAATTTTACATTATTGTTCAGAAAAGGGGAGAAGGATAAACCTGGCAATGACTGACTTGTCAACCTAACATGAGTGGTGGAAAATCCTGAGAGACATTAATCAGGGACAAAATTATTACTTGGAAAAATACAGATGAATAAATGAAAATTAGCACAGATTTGTTAAAGGCAAATTGTGCTTTACTAGATTGGGCCCTTTTATATAAAAATGGAGGAGCTGATGAGTGTAGTGTGGTTAATGTGTCTATGAACTTTCACATTTTGATAGTGCGCCACATAATAGTCTTATCAGCAAAATAAAAGCCCAAAATAAAGGCACAATGATATATTTAATTAACTAGGAAATAAAAAGCAAAGAGTAGTGGTGAAGGTAAAAGCAAATTACAGCAGAAGATGCTGGAATCCGAAACAAAAACAGAAAATGCTGGAAAATCTCAACAGGTCTGACAGCATCTGTGGAGAGAGAACAGAGCCAATGTTTCGAGTCTGGATGACTCTTCATCAGAGTGGTGTAGTGGTGAAGAGTTGTTTTTCTCGATTAGAGTGAAGAACACTACAATGGCACCTGGGATGAATGACTTGAGTCATGTGTAGAGATTAGAGAAACTGGAGTTGTAGTTCTTAGAACACAGAACATTGAGGAGATTTGATAGAGGTATTTAAAATCTTGAAAGGTTTTGATAAAGTAAGGAGAAACTGTTTCTACCCAAAGAAGGGTCAATAATTAGAGGGCACAGATCTATGGTAAATGATAAACGAACCAAAGGTGACATGAGGAAACATTTTTTATGTAGTGAGTTGTTGAGATCTGGAATAGAACATTACAGCGCAGTACAGGCCCTTCGGCCCTCGATGTTGCGCCGACCAGTGGAACCAATCTAAAGCCCCTCTAATCTACACTATTCCTATATCATCCATATGTTTATCCAATAACCATTTGAATGCTCTTAATGTTGACGAGTCCACTACTGCTGCAGGCAGGGCATTCCATGCTCTTACTACTCTCTGAGTAAAGAACCTATCTCTAACATCTGTCCTATATCTCTCAGCCCTCAATTTAAAGCTATGTCCCCTCGTGCTAGCCATCACCATCCGAGGAAAAAGGCTCTCACTATCCACCCTATCTAATCCTCTGATCATCTTGTATGCGTCTATTAAGTCACCTCTTAACCTTCTTCTCTCTAACGAAAACAACCTCAAGCCCCTCAGCCTTTCCTCATACGATTTTCCCACCATACCAGGCAACATCCTGGTAAATCTCCTCTGCACCCTTTCCAACACTTCCACATCTTTCCTATAATGCGGTGACCAGAACTGTACGCAATACTCCAAGTGCGGCCGCACCAGAGTTGTACAGCTGCAACATGACCTCCTGGCTCCAAAACTCAATCCCTCTACCAATAAAAGCTAACACACCGTATGCCTTCTTAACAACCCTATCAACCTGGGTGCCAACTTTCAGGGATCTATGCACATGGACACCCAGATCCCTCTGTTCATCCACACTACCAAGTATCTTACCATTCGCCCAGTACTCTGTATTCCTGTTACTCCTTCCAAAGTGAATCACCTCACACTTTTCCGCATTGAACTCCATTTGCCACCTCTCAGCCCAGCTCTGCAGCTTATCTATGTCCCTCTGTAACCTGCCACTTCCCTCCGCACTGTCTACAACTCCACCGACTTTAGTGTCATCCGCAAATTTACTAATCCATCCTTCCACGCCCTCAGCCAGGTCATTAATAAAAATGACAAACAGCAGTGGCCCCAAAACAGATCCTTGCGGTACACCACTAGTAACTGAACTCCAGGATGAATATTTCCCATCAAACACCACCCTCTGTTTTCTTACAGCTAGCCAATTCCTGATCCAAACCACAAAATCACCTTCAATCCCATGTGTCCATATTTTCTGCAAAAGCTTACCATGGGGAACCTTATCAAACGCTTTGCTGAAATCCATATACACCACATCAACCGCTTTACCCTCATCCACCTCTTTGGTCACCTTCTGAAAGAACTCAATAAGGTTTGTGAGGCACGACCTACCCTTCACAAAACCGTGCTGACTATCCCTAATCAAATTATTCCTTTCTAGGTGATTATAAATCCTATCTCTTATAATCCTTTCCAATACTTTGCCCACAACAGAAGTAAGGCTCACCGGTCTATAATTACCAGGGTTGTCCCTACTCCCCTTCTTGAACAAGGGGACAACATTTGCTATCCTCCAGTCTTCTGGCACTGTTCCTGTAGACAATGACGACACAAAGATCAAAGCCAAAGGCTCTGGCAGTCTCCTCTCTAGCCTCCCAGAGAATCCTAGGATAAATCCCATCCGGCCCAGGGGACTGATCTATTTTTACCCTTTCCAGAATTGCTAACACCTCCTCCTTATGAACATCAATCCCATCCAGTCCAACAGCCTGCATCTCAGTACTCCCCTCAACAACACTGTCCCTCTCCAGTGAGAATGCCGACGAAAAATATTCATTTAGTGCCTCTCCTATCTCTTCAGACTCCACGCACAACTTCCTACTACTGTCCTTAACTGGCCCTAATCTTACCCTAGTCATTCTTTTACTCCTGACATACCTATAGAAAACTTTAGGGTTTTCCTTGATCCTACCTGCCAAAGACGTCTCATGTTCCCTCCTGGCTCTTCTTAATTCTTTCTTTAGGTCCTTCCTGGCTAACTTGTAACTCTCAAGTGCCCTAACTAAGCCTTCACGTCTCATCTTAACATAAGTCTCCTTCTTCCTCTTCACAAGAGATTCAACCTCCTTAGTAAACCACGGTTCCCTCACACGTCTGCTTCCTCCCTGCCTGACAGGTACATATTTATCAAGGACGCGTAGTACCTGTTCCTTGAACAAGTTCCACATTACAATTGTGCCCATCCCCTGCAGTTTCCTTCCCCAACCTATGCCAGCTAAATCTCGCCTAATCGCATCACAATTTCCTTTCCCCCAGCTATAACTCTTGCCCTTTGGTATGTACCTATCCTTTTCCATTGCTAAGGTAAACGTAATCGAATTGTGGTCACTGTCACCAAAGTGCTCACCTACCTCCAGATCTAACACCTGGCCTGGTTCATTACCCAGTACCAAATCCAATGTGGCCTCGCCTCTTGTTGGTCTATCTACATACTGCGTCAGGAAGCCTTCCTGCACACACTGGACAAAAACCGACCCCTCTAAAGTACTCGAACTATAGCTTTTCCAGTCAATATGCATTGAATGCATTGCTTGAAAGGGTGGTGGAAGCAGATTTAACAGTAACCCCGTATTAAGGAATTGGATATATTCAGGGCTATGCCAATAATACAGGGGAGTATGGTTAATTGGTTATCGCTACTCATGGATTTGATGGCTGAATTGTCTTCTTTGAAGCTGTTATTCTGTAATTCTACATAAAGCCACATTGCTATTTTAAAAAATTGTGACACTTTGTCTTATTATTCAGGTAACTGTTGACGGCAGAATTGTGTCACTACCCTATTCGAGAGATGGTGTGAAGCTCTCCAGCTCCGGCATTAATGTGATGCTTGAAATTCCTAAAATAAAGGCACTAGTTACCTTTAATGGTTTAGCTTTCGCAATGAAACTTCCAAGTGAAATATTTGGAAGTAATGTACAGGGACAGTGTGGTAAGCATGTAGATTATTTATTAAGCTATTTAAAATAAGACATTTAGGAGGTTGGTTGGTGGTGCATACATATCAAAGATAATTTTGTTATGAATATACAAGTTCCTGAAAGAAAATCTCAATAATTACATTTTAATATGCATTTTAATTTCCATTTGTACCTTATATCAAATTGGATACACACCTGTGGAATAAAACTTGAATGCTAGGCTTGCATAGTTTGTTATACTGTGAACTGCCAGCTACTATCTAATGTCAAGAGGAGGATGCAAATTGAAGTGTACATTTTCTCAGTGAAATGGGGAAAAATTCAAAAACAAGTGAATCTGGGCTGCTTTAGTGTAACCCACAGATTGCTGCTGACAATGTTGGCAGAGGCTTGCGATTAAGTAAATTGTTTGCCCATGAATCTGTTGAATGATACGTGGCCCTCAGGAGGTTAATGTTGCATGCATAATACAGCTGAAGTCAGATCTTGTTATAAATACATTCTATTACAATAGATCTCTTTGCAAAAATACTTGTGTCTTTGTGACAACCTCCTTGCAGCATGGCTATTCTCTGGATATAATTCCACAAGGATACAAGTTAGTGCACAATCCTTGATACTTTGCTGAAAAGCTGTGTGATTGCAGAGTTGTCCTCGCCCAAAGTGGGAAAAATTATCATCTTTAGGAAGGTGCTGGTTAACTTTCAGAAGCAGGTATCCTGGGTGATTTCTCCATCTCTAAACCATGACCACTGTATGGTTCAGCTATTAGTACACCCAAGATTGTTCAGAAAGCTAATAACTACACTAACAGCCAATTTAAAATAATCGGTCAAGTTTGTAACATGCAGGTTTTTTATCTTGCAATTTGTGGCACTAGTATGTTATAGTTCACTCAGTGAACAACATGTACGTTGCCACAGCAACCTGACCCACTGAGTGATTTGTAACATACCAGTGCCACAAATTGCAAGATAAAAAATCTGCATGTTACAAACTTGACTGATCATCTGGTTCATTTATACTTGTTAGAAGCAACATATATTCATACCAAGGATTTGTTCTCTGCAAACAAATGGAATATGTTCAAGTCTTGCTTGTTTTGAATTACTCAGGGGAGCCTATATTTCCATGCTGCTTCCTCTAAGACTCAACTGGCCAATCAATCAGCACCCCCTTTTCTCCTGTAATATAATTTGTTGTGATCATCTGAAATTTGACATTCTTGCATTGATCTTAATGTGCAGGATGAAGAATTTCAGCAACATGTCTCTCTTTTCAGCAATATTCAAGTTCTATAATCTATGCACCTGTAATAGAAAGTAGATAGTATCCCTCCTCTGAGTCAGGAGATGTGTATTTGAGTCCTCCCCAGGACTTGATAGTTAAATAAGTTCACAGAATCCCTACAGTGCAGAAAGGGGCTATTCGGCCAACTGAGTGTGCACTGACTCCCCAAAAGAGCATCTTACCCAGGCCCACCCGCCCATCCTATCCTGTAACCCCACACATTTAGCATGGCTAATATGCATAACCTATACCTCTTGGGCACTAAGATGCAATTAATCATGGCTAATCCACCTAACCTGCACATCTTTGGATTGTGGGAGAAAACCAGGGCACCCGGAGGAAACTCATGCACTCACAGGGAGGCCGGAATCAAACCTGGGTCCCTGGCACTATGAGGCAGCAACGCTAACCACTGTGCCACCATGCCACCCATAATGTGGTCAGACAGGTATCAATCAACCTGCAAATCCTTCCAGCAAATGCCAGTGGCAGACAGTAAGATCAGGAGAGATTCCAGGTCAACCATATGATGAAAAAATGTTGGAGTCCCTACCTTCATTATCCATAGCTCCAGACTGAAACATAGATGTCAACATGTATGTTGCCACGGCAACCTGACCCACTGGGTGAATTGTAACATACCAGTGCCACAAATTGCAAGATAGAAAATCTGCATTGAGAGATCTCCTCACTTTACATCAAATCCACTACGAGATATAGATAAAGCTGCGTTCAGAACATAATTGTGTTCTCAGCTTGTAACAATGTCTGTTTTAATAAATAAGAAGGTCTCTAAAGCGGATGCATCCATTATCTTAATAAATTGACACACTCAATGATTTGCCTTCTCAGGAACATGCAATAATGTTCAAAGTGATGACTGTATGCTGCCCAGTGGAACGCCTGCATCCTCCTGTACTGAAATGGCTGATTACTGGCAAGTCAAAGATTCCAACAAGCCAAACTGCAATGGACCATCCTCGTTACCAACTTCAAGACCTCAAGTCACAATCAATCCCCAAACAACGCAGAAGCCTTGTAACTCTAATTCTTTTTGCAAGGTTCTTACTAGCAAGTAAGACATTTTACTAATATATTTGATCTGAGATTTTCTGAGATCATGCAATTTTACACTTTTGATTCGTCAGTGAACAAAATAAATGATTCAAAGAAGCAGATACAAATCTGTTTGAATATTTTACAAGATTTATGAATTCACTTACAGTTCTCACTTTCATACCTTTTCTTCAAAAATTAAGTACCAAACAATTATTTTTAAGTGTTAACTAATCGTGATTATTTGAAGTTTGCAAAAAATGTAATGACAATACGAGACTGAAATGAAATGTGAGGAAATAAGAGCACTTAGAACCCAGACAGCATAACTGTCAAGGGCTGTGACGTTCTCTCTGCCTGATAGCTTAAAAATTCAATTGGTGGTGTGTATCTCTTGTTAGCTGACAGAATGAAACTAACAATAATTGGTAGTGAATTTCACTCTCCTGTCCATTTACTTAGTTTGTACTTGCATAGTACCTTTAATAAAATATATCGCTTGGCACTTATCAGACCTCTGAGGGCAAAAAGGAATGTTGAACCAGAAAAGAGTTACTGGAAGCAATGAACAATAGCTTGGTCAAACTAATGGCTCAGAAGGAGGAAGTGGCAAGTACAAGGAGTTTATGGTGAGGACCAAAAAGAATGGCTTCAATCTTTCCAGTGTTCACTTGTAGGAAATTGCTGCTCATCCAAGACTAAGGGCGGAATTTTATGAGATTTTTTTCTAAGTGTTCAGCTAACCTGAAAATGAGAGAGTTTCAGAGCCGTTTTTTGTACGAGTTTTCAGGCCAATCTTATGCACTCTATCTCTGAAATTTTGGTCCAGTCTGTTTTTGGTCAGAGAGACTGTGGGCAGGGCTTAACTCGCCTGACAGCCTGTGGAGGGAGATATTGCACATGTGCAGACCTCTGATGCTGCACATGCGCTTTAACAATAGCAGGGGTCTGACAGACAGAGAGAGTGTTGTCAGGTCCCTGCTACTGCAGGCAGTCTCAAGTAGTACTGCCCCCCCTCCTTCGCCACCCCGCCCCCCCCCCCCCCCCCTGCGCAATCACAGGGCCCATGACCCGAGATGCAGGCCCACCGACTCCCACCCGCTGCCCAGACAAATCGCGGACCCCCTCCCTCTCTCACAGATCATGGCTCTACCGCCTTCCCCTACCGATCACATGCAGACTGGCAGTGGGGGCTCCTCCCCCATATGCCCTGCCCACCCACAGGGCCACCCTCTGCACATTTCCCAAAGGCCCTGTCCCAATTTACCCTGCCCCCTTGCCCTGCCAGTTTGGCATTGCCCAGATGCCAGGCTGGCATTGCCAAGATGCCATGGTGGCATTGCGAGTCTGGTACTGCCCAAGGAGCACCCCCGCCTTGCACGCGGCATCCCCAGGGTGCCTCAGTGATCGTCCGGTTCCACCAACGAGGCCAACACGACTGTTCCTTGTCCATGGGGAGCAGGTGTTTTTCTTGCTGGAGCAAACCTCTCCCGGCAAGGCCATGAAGGCAAGCCAACCCGGATTGAGCGCCAGGCTTGCTAAGCACATTGAAATGCACCAACACAGAAATTTCAATAAATTAACCAGCCTCTCGCCCATTGCCGGTGAGAGACTGATCGTGCTGGAATTCTGGGTGTCACAAAAATTGAAGCCATTCACGCTTGCCATTTTATGCCTGATTTTGCGGCATTTTCCTACCGCAAAATGGGTGTAAAGCGGTGATAAAATTCCACCCTAAATGTCAGACAAGTGGTCTAATCGTACCAAAGGCAGTGGAAACATCAAGAGGTTTGGTTGCCTTGATGTTAGTATGTATACTTTAATATGTGGAAATTGATCCCATGGCTTTGGATGATATTGCATGTAGATGAGGAAAAGAGGGGTCCAAGGATGGATTCTTGGTGAACTTCTGGAGTGCCATGCTAGGTGCGAAAATAAGCTATGGCTGTGAGTCAATCAGTAGGAGTGCAAGCAAACAAGATCAGCTTTCTGAATGTTAGAGGAGGATGGTGCAATTGATCATGTAAAACCTGCGGAGAATTGAAGGAGCATTAATGTGCTACGGTTACAGTTATAGCAAACATGTGATTTGGTTAGGGTCAACTTAGTGTTTTGGGGGTGCAGAAATTTGATTGGAGAGCTTCAAATAGAGAAGTTCTAGAGAGATGGTGAGGATTTGGGATATATCAAATTTTCAAAGACTTAGGAAAAAAAAGAGATATCGGAGATGTGACAGTTTGTAAAGATAAAGGGGTGAAGAATAAATCATTTGCCGTTGAGAGTAATGACCCCAATGTTGAAAAGGACAGTGCTTCAGACGAGGGAACCATTTAAAATGTCAGTGAGCATAGGTCAGCAAAGGGAAGTGGCTGGTCAGCAGTGTAATAAGAATGTGGTCCAGTGAGTAGCCTTGGGTGGCTACCTGTGGAGTTTGCATGTTCTCCCTGTGTCTGCGTGAGTTTACCCCGGGTGCTCCGGTTTCTTTCCACAGTCCAAAGAAATGCAGGTTAGGTGGATAGGCCATGTTAAATTGCCCCATTGTGTCCCAAGATGTGTAGGTTAGGAGGATTAGCCATGGTAAATGCATGGGGTCATGGGGATGAGGCAGGAGGTGGGCCTCGGTAAGATGCTGTGTCAGAGAGTCGGTTATGACACAATGGGCTGGGTGGACTCCTTCTGCACTGTAGGGATTCTGTGATGGTTGCAAAAAATGGGAATAATGTACTTGCGCAATGAAAATACTTGATATTGAAGCAATTTTTTGGTTCCATTCAATAAGTCTGCTTTGCATTTAACCCATTCTGTACTTGACTAGGAATTTTTAATACAGAGGGAACTTTGCTCTGCGATTATAGCATGCTTTGTACCAATAGTAAAAGTTTTCAAAGTTTCATGAATTATATTATTTCTAGATTATTTGCAGAATGCCATGATCGTGTTTCACCAGACCACTATTACCAGGCATGTGTGCATGATGAGTGTCGCATGCCAAGTAACTCCATGGGCGTGTGTGCAAGTTTGCAAACCTATGCAACTGTGTGCATGTCACACGGCATCTGCATTGATTGGAGAAATTACACAAATGGAGCATGCTGTAAGTATTACACGGTTACTTTATGTTGCATGGTATTCACAGCACAGGAACAGGCCCATCAGGTCATCAGTTCCATGTTGGTGTTTGTGGTCTACACAAAATTCCTTCATCGAACCCCATCAACCTATCCTTCTCTTCCTTCTCAAGCGCATCCAACATAGATTCATGAAAGGGAGTTATGTTTGACAAATCTGTTTTTTGAGGATGTGGATAAGAAGGAACCAATGAATGTATTTGGGTTTTCAAATAAACGTTCAATAAGATGGGACATAATAGGTTATTACACAAAATCAGGGTTCAAACCATCGGTGGATAATTTATTAGCCACTTTATAATAAATTCAATATACATTCAGGATTAGTGAATGAAAAGCCATCATTACGAGGGTGGAAGTGTTAGGCGAATTAAAAAGCATTAAGGTAGATAAATCCTCAGGGCCAGATGGCACCTATCCCAGATTACTGAGGGAGGCAAGAGATGAAATTGCTGGGCCTCTAACAGAAATCTTTGTTTCTTCATTGGCCACTGGTGAGGTACCAGAGGTTTGGAGGATAGCCAATGTTGTCCCGTTATTTAAGAAGGGTAGCAAGGAAAACCCAGGTAATTATAGGCCAGTGAGCTTGACATCAGTAATAGTGAACCTGTTGGAGAAGATTCTTAGGAATAGGATCTATACACATTTGGAACTGAATAGTCTTGTTAGCAACAGACAGCGTGGTTTTGTATGTGGGAGGTCATGTCTCACTAATTTAAATGAGCTTTTGAGGAGATGACAAAAATGATTGAAGAGGGAAGGGCTGTGGATGTTGTATACATGGACTTTAGTAAGGCATATAACAAGGTCCCTATGGCGGGCTGGGGCAAAAGATTAAATCTCACGGGATCAGCGGTGAACTAGCTAGATGGATTCAGAACTGGCTTGGCCATAGAAGACGGAGGGTAGCGGTGGAAGGGTGCTTTTTTGAATGGAGACCTGTAACTAGTAGTGTTCCACAGGAATCAGTGCTGGGCCCTCAGCACTGGGACCTTTGTAAATATATATAAATGACTTGGAAGAAAACGTAGCTGGTTTGATTAGCAAGTTTGCGGATGATACTAAGATTGGCGGAGTTGCGGATAGTGATGAAGATTGTCAGAGAATAGAGTAGGATGTGGACTGGAAAATTGGGCAGAGAAATGGCAGATGGAATTTAATCTGGACAAATGCGAGGTGATGCATCTTGGTGGATCCAATTTAGGTGAAAACTATAAAATAAATGGCAGAACAATCAGGAGCATAGATACACAGAGAGATCTGGGAGTATAAGTCCACAGATCCTTAAAAGTGGCAGCACAGGTGGAAAAGGTGGTGAAGAAAGCATATGGCATACTTGCCTTCATTGGACGGGGCATCAAATATAAAAGTTGGCAAATTATGTTACAGTTGTATAAAACATTGGTTAGGCCACATTTGGAATACTGTGACCAATTCTGGCCACCACACTACCAGAAGGATGTGGAGGCTTTGGAGGGAGTGCAGAAAAGGTTTACCAGGATGTTGCCTGGTATGGAGGGTACTAGCAATAAGGAGAGATTGAATAAACTGGAATTGTTCTTCCAGAGGCTGAGGGGCGACCCTGATAGAAGTTTATAAAATGATGAGAGGTATAGATAGGGTGAACAGTTGGAAGCATTTTCCCGAGGCGGAAATTACAATTGAAAGGGGGCACAAGTTCAAGGTAAGGGGGGAATGGTCCAGTGGAGATGTGCGTGGAAAGTTTTTTACATGGGGGGTGGGGGGGACCTGGAATGCACTGCCAAGTGAGGTGGATGAGGCAGTTACATTAGCCGCATTTAAGACTTATCTTGATTGGCATATGAACAAACGGTGAATAGAAGGATTTAAACAGGAGGGCCGAAGGGCCTGTGCCAGTGCTGTACTGCTCTTTGTTCTTGTTCTGGAAAACTGAGAAGGAATAAATGGGATATTTTCAGGTTAACAGACTACAAGGATCAGAACTTGGGTCTCGGTATTTACCATCTATTAATGATTCAGATGATCAGACTCAGTGTAATTTATTGAAGTTTGCTGATGGTACAAAGTTAGGTGGGAAAATGAGCAATGAGGAGCAAAGAGACTGCAAAAGATTATAGAAAGATTGAGTGAGTTGGCAAAGTGAGAAGTTTGGTAGGAAATGTATAAAAACAGATTTTTTCTTGAATAGTGAGAGATTGGTAAATGTTTGCATTCAGGAAAGCCTGGTGTTCTTTGGCGGGATTTTCCATGCAGCCCACCGTGTGTTTTGCATCAGTGGATGCGTCCCACCACTGGCCAGTGATGGGATCCTCTAGTCCCGCCATTGGCCAGTGATGGCATCCTCTGGTCCCGCCGCTGTCAATGGGGATTCCCATTGAATGCACCCCTCGCCGCTGGGAAACCCGTGGGGAGACAGGAAGATCCCGGTGGCGTGAACGACCAGAAAATTACCGCCCTTGTATATGAAGCTCAGAAGGTTAGCATGCAGGTGCAGCAAACAATCAGGAAGAGAAATGGTGAGCTTTTGCGACAAAGTGATTGAAGAATAAGAGTAAAGAGGCCTTACTATAATGTTTTAAAATATTTTTTCACAGGATTTGCACATTGCTGGCTAGACCAGTATTTGTTGCCCATCCTTATACATGAGGACAGTTTTGGTCTCATTACCTAAGGAGGAACACACTTGCCCTAGAGGGAGTACAACAGAGGTTCTCTAAACTGGTTCCTGGAATAGGGTTTGTCCTATGAGGAGAAATGGACTAGATCTATATTCCTTGGAGTTTAGATGTAATGGTGATTGCATTGATTACATTGAAACATATTGTGGTGAACCATAGTTGGTTACCACTATGAGTGCTGAGCCATAGATGGTCAGCACTATGGGTACTTGTAGATATGTTACTGTTGTCACTGTTGGGGTTAGGGTTGGGCTGTTCTACCTGTTGATATTGTTCTGTGGTACACTCCAGTTGGCTCCGCCTACCTGGGGAGGTATAAAGGTCACTGCACTGCCTGGTGACCCTTTAGTCTGGGATTGTATTGTATATAGTGTGCTCCATTCTTGTTAGTAATAAAAGCCTTTATTTCCCGGGTACAATCTAGCCTCCCGAGTGATTTAATCGCGCATCACATATAAAATTCTTAAGGGACTTGACAAGATAGGTGCTAACAAATGTTTCCCATGGCTGAGGAATGTAGAATTTGATGTCACAGTCTCATAATGAGGGATCGATCCATTTATGACTGAGATGAGGAGAAATTTCTTCATTCAAAGCTTGTGAATCTTTGGAATTTTCTACCAGAGAGGGCTACGAATTTTCAGTCATTGAGTATATTCAAGATAGAGGTTAATAGATTTGGGTGTAGTAAGGGAATTAAAGTATTAATGGAATTGCATGCTAAGCTGAAGTTGAGGTCAGAGATCAGCCATGACCTTGTTGAATGGTGCAGCAGGCTTGATGGGCTGAATGGGTCACTCCAACTTCTGTTCTTATATCCCTCCCATGTTTATCTAACTTTCCTTTAAATGTCTACCTGGGTAAAGTAGTTATTCCTGAATTCCCTGTTAGATTCATTAGTGACAATTTCATATTTGTAGTTAGACTCAAACTAAACAAACGATTGAATTTCTTGTATTTTATTGTGTCTGACCATTTCCAGCACTTTGTATAGATTACTTATACAACTACTGAGACCCTGGCAACAATCAACATGTTCAATCACTACCTGGGCGCCAATTGTGCCTGATGTCCAAAAAATGTTAAAATTAGGACAGGTAGAGATTACAGGAGTAAAGAGAAAGCGATAGCCTGCCAAACAGAATTGGCATTTAGTACTTTATTAAAGTCATATCTTGAGTGATTAATTTAGTAGCTTAGTTAATTTTATAGCAATAAAGTTTGGAATCAGTTCAGCAGCTTCATATTGTTAAATTCTGGCATTACACATGATGGGGAGGAGTCAATGTTTAAGCTGGTAGATGGGTTGCCAATCAAGTGGCTGGTTCATCCTGAATGGTGTCAAAGCTTGTCCAACCCACGGTTCATGGGTTGTTTTACAGCCCAGCTATGTGGCCCAGGGAGTCATTTTTGAAAATAATGAGAAGACGGGTTTGTGAGTTTGAAGATTTCTGCAGGGGACTGCTCCTCCAATGGCTCAATAGTAGGCCTATCAGTAGTCTCACAGGCAAGAAACAGGCTGTGGTTGGGGGAGCAGCAGTGAGCACGGGCAACTACAAATTTGTGAAGATAGAGAGACTCACCACACTTTCCAATGGCTCTGACTGCTTGCTGCCGATTTCAGGTGCTCTGGCCTGGCTTTGGCCACTTTCCCCCCAAACCAAGTGCTCTGGCCTAGCTCTGGCCACTTTCCCCCTGGTGCGGGTGCTTCCCCCCCGCTCCAGGTATCGGTTTTACTTGGCACTCTGAGAGACGGGGGAGGTGGACTGGGGGCAGGGGAGCGGGAGTTGAGGCTGGCCGGGGCATGTTTGGGAGAGCCAGCGATCGGGCCCGGGGTGGGGGGGGGATCGTACAGCCGGCGATGTGGCGGTCGTGGAACTGGCAAGCGATCGAGCTGGCCAATGATCGGAAGGCAGGCAGTGCGGGGGCACTGCACATGTGCAGATCTCGGCGTTGACAGATCGGCACATGCACAGCGACCACTCAGCACTATGCTGCTGGCCTCTTCAGTGGGACTAGGCCCCGCCCACTGAATTTCAGCGTGATTCACGCTGGTGCACTCTGCAGTGCACAGAGTGTGGGTGGGAGATTCATTTTGAAACCCCCGCTGGAAAAAACAGTGGAATTTACTTCAGTTTTTACGCAAATTCGACACTTAGAATTTTTTTAAGAGTCACCCCTAAGACATCTTCAATCTGGTCAAAAATCCACTCAACAATTATTTACCAATCAACCTTGTGCTGATGTAATTTTTAACCTCATTCTCTGATGCTCAAACTCTTTTCCTTTTAGTCTGTAATTCCTTGGAAATTCTTTATAACCTCCAGGTTATTTAACTTTTCAGTGAACCTGAAAACACAAATGCTAACCACTAAAAAAGCTAATCAATAAATTTAGTGCTTATCTGTAAATTTTCTGAACCACACCACACTCTGAGTGGCATGTCGCACAACTTGTTGAAATCTCCCTTATTTCCCAGGTGTCTTTCACTCTGCTTCCTTCAATCTTTACAAAGTGTATGTCCTATTAAGATGTCAATTGGTAACACTGTGAATAATTTGATGAGACTATTTCTTATTTTTCAATACAGCTTTTAACTGTCCTTTAAACAAAGTTTACAAAGCATGTGAAACCTCTGAAGTGGAACATACATGCACTTCAAGGTTAGTTATGAACACAGAAAAATAATATTTTTAAAACTAAATAATTCTGTATGTGTTTAAAATTACTTGTTCCCATCAGTTGTGATTAATATACAGTGCTAATAAATATATGTATGTTCTTAAAGCAATTCAGATTTGACTGGACTTAACTTATCAGAAGGATGTTTCTGCCCAGAGGGTACCATTCTTTTCAGCCCTGACACTGACCTGTGTGTTAATAAATGTGGTAAATATTCTTTCTCCTTTTTCTTTTTGCACTTTTTTGATTGTCTTTCCTCATTGTTTTTGTCCCTTTTGTATTTCGCAAGGATATTTTTAAGGTGATGTAACAATATATGTTTTTTTTTCAGGATGTATTGGACCTGATGGATTACCGAAAGAGGTATGCATTAACCATACTGTCACTGAAATATACCTGTATGATTATTTTCTCAAATATATTTCTTTTACCACTTGACTGGTGATAAGAGGCAATTGACCCATTGTAACAGTTTGAAATAGACTGTGAGCTGCAAGATTTCATCAACTGACTTCCCTAGACACCTTGAATGGCTACAGTATTTAAAGTTCTTTAAAATAATTTTTTTCCAAAATACAGCGTGTCAAATGAGATAGAAGTAAGAGGTGTTGCTTGATAGATAAATAGTAGATATAAACACACTTTGTGCTCCTGTTTGCCACGGGCATAAATGGCAGCAGGGGCACAAAATCTCACAAAGCTGAAAATATGATTTGCACCAGCAGGATTTCCACAATTAGTTGTCCCCTCCAATGACATAACAGGAATTGCGACTTTGAAAGTCAGGATACCCATTTGCAGTCCAAAGATGTGCAGGTTAGGTGGATTGGCCATGTTAAATTCTCCTTCAGTGTACCCAAACAGGCGCCGGAGTGTGGCAACTATGGGATTTTCACAGTAACTTCATTACAGTGTGAATGTAGGCCTACTTGTGACTAATAAATAGAGTGATTTTAAATATCATTATCAGATCTTCACAGCTGATAGTACCCCTCCCCCCACCCCTGTTACCCACCGACGTGAATCATGACAGGTCCCCCAGGACACGCACCTGGCAAGCAGAACCTGCTCTGAGGCACACTGTAGATTACAGCCCCCAGATGGGAGAAGGTCAAGCACAGGCAATACTTTGGCACTGTCCAGATACTGTCCACTGAGACTGAGACTTCTCGGAGTGTGTCCTGTTGGGGGTGGGGGGGGAGGGGGGTTCCGTTTCCATTAGAGGGCACCATGATGGTGGTGGGGTACGGAGTTCCATGGGGGAAGTGCCGGGGGCAGGGGGGGGGGGGAAGTTGCTTGGTGCGGGGTGGGAGGGTGATGGGGAGAATTCCGTGGTGTGGGCTTAATTCCCTGGTTGCGGAGAGGCAGTGATTTCTATTTTTATTATTGTAAATCTGTTGATCTTTTTAAAAACCTAAGTTGCTGATGGGGTAGGCTCAATCAGAGGCCTTGAGGCCAGTGGTTTCTCTCTGCAACCCCGCCACCCCCCTCCCCCACATTTTTCCTGCTGTGCTACTCTGCAAAAAAAACCAGAACATTTCACTCATAAGGTTAAATGAGAACATGAGTAAAGACCTAAAGCATATAACTAAATGTAATACACTAATAAACAAGGCTACTTAGATTAAAAACGATAAGTTGATATTTGGGTGCTATTTCAAAACTTTAAAACGTGATCAATTAAATAAACTATAGAGATGGCAGGGCATGTTGCATCTTTAGAATGTGGGAATTGGTGAAGAGCACTGTGACTTGCAGCAACCACACCTGCAGAAAGTGTCTGCAGTTGAAGGAATTTTGGTGAACAGTTGATGAATGGAGTCCAAACTCTGGCACAATGATGTACCAGGAAGGGAAAAAGTTCCCTGATTTTTGGATACTCCTCCATGAGGCAGTTTAAGGTTATGTACTTCAGATTTTATCCATGGTTCAGGGAAATGAGGTGTGACTACAAATGAAGCAGTTATGTGGATCCAGAAGGTAGTACTTGTTCAACAAGTAGGTAGTTCCTGGAGCCTGTGGGAACGAGGCGAGATAGATGATCAAATTGACCGTCGCAGCATGGAGTTAGAGGAATAAAAAGGAATGTATTCGTGGCAGGGAACAGTATAATCTGAGGGATAGATACCACTCTCTGCAGGCCAGGCCCCAAGTCCTTAGGCTGTTTTTGCCAACCTGATGCTCGGCTTAAAGGCACCTCTTTGGGCTAGAGAAAAACTTCAGTGAGGGGGACCAACAGCATAAATTAGACTAAGTAGCTAGGCTGTGCTGAAGCAGTATGAGCAACTAGAAACTATATTAAAAAACAAAGCCACCAAGGTAATGATCAATGAATTACTACCTGAGCCACAAGACAAATAGCATAAATAAGATCAGAGTTGAATGTTTGGCTCAAAGATTGGTGTGGTAGAAATAGGTTTTAGTTCATGAGCACTGGCACCAATACTGAGGACAGTGGAAGCTGTTCAGTTGGGACAGTGTTCTCTTAAACCATGCTGGGACCAGTATCCTGGCAAATCAAATAAATAGGACAATAGATAGGGCTTTAAAATGAATAGTAGATGGAGAGGGCAGGGTTCAAGTGAGGAGAAATTTATAAAGTTAAAGACAAGCAAATATCACAGGGCAACTATATGGTTAACAATAACCAGAGTGTGGCAGGAAAGAACAGAACATGCAGACACAAAAATAATCAACAAATAGGCCAAATTAGGAAAAAGTGGTAAAACAAAGTTTAAAATTAAGCTAGCTGAATAAAGATCACAGTGGGGGATTGGGCTAGATTGGTCTACAGAGAGCGGGCATGGACTTAACCGATGGAATAGCCTCCTTATGTGCTGTAATGATTCTAGTTTGGGTGGAGATTGGAAATAGCAAGGGGAAGAAGTCACTGGTGAGAGTAGGTTATCAACGTCCTAACACTAACTATAACGTAGCATAGAGTATTAATTAATTCCTCTGTGCTCTGCCTGAAGACAGCTCCATGGCTCATTGTGTGCAATCCTTCATCCTGAGCCACTTCTATAGCAGTTCCCCCCCCACCGCACCTCCCCCCCCATCCCCCGTGGTGGTTTGCCTGAGCCACTTCTATAGCAATTCCCCCCCCGCACCCGCACCCCCACCCCGCCGTCCCCCGTGGTGGTTTGCCAGTGCCTCTACTCTCAGGGACAGGCTGAATTGAATTCTTGAATTATAGGGAAGTTAAGGGTTATAGTGAACAAGCAGGAAAGTGGATCAGACTGAACGGCGAGATAGGTTCAAAGGGCTTTATTGCCTACTTCCACGACTATTTCTCAAGTTTTTATGTTAAATTTATGCCATTCTCAAATCCTTTCCTTGAAGAAAGTAATAATCAATAGCTGAAAATGTACCAGAAGTGATAGAGGATTATGATGTTCAGGCAAATAGATTGGAATGAGATCTATGAAAAAGGTGGATTTATGCAACTCATTGCTCTTTTCCTCTTTTCAGAAATGTTTTTATGCTGTTATTACAGTTTAAAATTACTCTCAAACACTGTACTGCAAATAACTTAATTTATAGTTGATGTTGTCAGTATTATTACTGTAGAAATTGTAAGATATACCCTTCTTGGCACAGTCCCCTGTCCAATAATGCTCAGAAATAATAATTTACTTGACCTATTCTCTTTTTTTTTCAATAGTTTGATGAAAGATTTAAGTTCAACTGCCAGGATTGCATCTGTGACAAAATCACACATCGTGTCATCTGTCAACCACACAACTGCCCTATTTTTCCCACGATGCCCTGTGAAGGAGAAGGATTTATCAATATTAATGTAACAATTTCAGATGATGATTGTTGCACAAAAACTGTGTGTAGTAAGTTGATTCTTACTTTGTTACAGAAAATCTCATGATATGATAGCAAGTGCTGGGAAACAATTTAAGTGAGAAGACCTACAGGCCAGGATGTTCCTGTAGAAACAGGAAAAACATGATTTTTGTCTTTTTAAGTCAGCTTTGCGTTTGCAGTATAGTTGGCAAGTCAAGGTGGTGTGTGTGAGGAGTGAGGATACCATTTCCATACTCCCTCAGATACCCCGTACCATCCCAAGGCCTTTCAGATCCTCAATGCTACCTCCATGCCCCCTCCATGCGCACTCATCCAATATCCACTAGAACTTCAGGAGCCAAATAATAGTAATGGGAACTATTTTAAATGTGGGTGTAAACAGATTAAACCTGTGATAATGTAATAAAACTCTCATTGAAAGGTTTGCCATTGATACTGCAACTGTTCCCCATAGAAAAAAAGAGTTGATCCTTTCAGTGGCCATTAATTTGAGTAAACAAGCAACCGTATACTCTGAAATTTGGAATACTCTGCATTTGGAATACTGCGCCCAGTTCTGATCGCCACACTACCAGAAGGACGTGGAGACTTTAGAGTGCAGAGGAGGTTTGCCCGGATGTTGCCTGGTATGGAAGGGCTTAGTTATGAGGAGAGTTTGGGTAAACTGGGGTTGTTCTCACTGGAAAGACGGAGGATGAGGGGTGACCTAATAGAGGTGTATAAAATTATGAAAGGCATAGATAGGGTGAACGGTGGGAAGCTTTTTCCCAGGTCGGTGGTGACGTTCACGAGGGGTCATAGGTTCAAGGTGAGGGGGGGGAGGTTTAACACAGATATCAGAAGGACGTATTTTACACAGAGGGTGGTGGGGGCCTGGAATGCGCTGCCGGGCAAGGTGGTGGAGGCGGACACACTGAGAACGTTAAAGACTTATCTAGATAGCCACATGAACGGAGTGGGAATGGAGGGATACAAAAGAATGGTCTAGTTTGGACCAGGGAGCAGCGCAGGCTTGGAGGGCCGAAGGGCCTGTTCCTGTGCTGTATTGTTCTTTGTTCTTTGTTCTTTAAATCACATCAAAGTAGAGTATGTTATTACAAACTCATAAAACTGTCAGTCATTTCCTTGAACAACTTGTCAACAGAGCTGAGCGTCCCTCCGTTTTTGGAACTAAGTGTTTATAATAGGCACATCTCTCAAAACATGAGGTTCCAACTCCAAGGCCTTAAGTTGAAAGAACAGATGGTGTCGTCTCCATTTCAAAGCAGATTTCCTACTGATCAATGGAGAGGAGCAGATGCTGAAATTTTCCTTACCTTTTAAAAGCAGGGAATGTTTATTTTTCAAAGTCAGAATTGTTCGTACATTTAAATCTCAGCACCAAACATGACAGGAAGAGTTTACCAATGCATTTTTGAATGCATCATGACACTTTCTCCCTGGAAAATGTACTATAATGCATGTCAGTAATGATAGTTAAGGTAATGGTTAACTTACCTTCGCAGGACAGAGTTCTATGATGAACCTATGCATTTGTTACATCTGAAGCCAGGTGGCTACTGTAACAGACAGCTGATCCACAATGCATGTTTCACACTTAAGCAGTGAATTGAAAACTTACTTTTATAACTCAAGGAAATTGATCTCCACTTTTGGATAGCTGACCAATAGAATGCTTTGGCCATCCGCTCATGCCGTTGAGGGATCATGAGCCATTTTCAGTTCAGGCTTCATCTACTCGCCACAGATGCATGTGCTGAAAGGGTGTCCCACTGCAGCCTGCCAGCTCTGTCAGCAACTTGGATGTGAAGCGTACTAAAATGGCCTACTATCTGAAATAGTTGTGCACCCTGGCCACTTAGGACAGGCCTTTCTAAAAATGTCACTGATTGGATTGCTGGCATTAATGAGGCACTAAGTCTACCAAAGGCATTTTAAGACTGTTAATTCCTCATTAACAGAATTTAGTTCAATTAAAATCAGCCACAAATAATCCATCTATAAGCTGCTTACAATTTAAAAATATATAGTGTTGCTGATACCAGCACTCCAGGTAGTGCATTTCAATAAATATAGATAGGATAATATTCATTTATAAAGGTTTACAGCATGGAAACAGGCCCTTCAGCCCATTCCATGCCGCCCAGTTTTTGCCATTAAGCTAGTCCCAATTGCCCGTGTTTGGCCCATATCCCTCTATACCAATCTTAGTCATGTAACTATCTAAATGCTTTTTAAAAAACAAAATTGTACCTGCATCTACTACTACCTCTGGCAGCTCAGTCCAGACACTCACCACCCTCTGTGTGAACGAATTGCCCCTCTGGACCCTTTTGTATCGCTCCCCTCTCATCTTAAACCTATGCCCTCTAGTTTTAGATTCCCCTATCTTTGGGAAAAGATGTTGACTATCTACCTTATCTATGTCCCTCATTATTTTATAGACCTCTATAAGATCACCCCTAAGCTCCTACGCTTCAGGGAAAAAAGCCCCAGTCTATCCAGCCTCTCCTGACAAGTCAAACCATCAAGTCCCAGTAGCATCCTAGTAAATCTTTTCTGCACACTTTCTAGTTTAATAATATCCTTTCTATAAAAGGTTGACCAGAACTGTACACAGTATTCCAAGTGTGGCCTTACTAATGTCTTGTACAACTTCAACAGCTCCTGTATTCAATATTCTGACCAATGAAACCAAGCATGCCGAATGCCTTCTTCACCACCCTGTCCACCTGTGACTCCACTTTCAATGAGCTATGAACCTGTACTCCTAGATCTCTTTATTCTATAGCTGTCCCCAACGCCCTACCATTAACTGAGTAGGTCCTGCCCTGATTTGATCTACCAAAATGCATCACCTCACATTTATCTAAATTAAACACCATCTGCCATTCATGGGCCCACTGGTCCAATTGATCAAGATCCTGTTGCAATCCTAGATAACCTTCTTCACTGCCCACTATACCACCAATCTTGGTGTCATCTGCAAACTTACTAACCATACTCCATAAATTCTCATCCAAATATAAATGACAAATAACAGTGGACCCAGCATTGATCCCTGAGGCACACCACTGGTCACAGGCCTCCAGTTTGAAAAACAACCCTCTACACCACCCTCTGTCTTCTGTCATCAATCCAATTTTGTATCCAATTGGCAACCTCACCCTGGATCCCATGAGATGCAGCAACCTAGGATACGTCTTTGATGGCTTTTACCTTGTCCTCTTGGGAATGTAAATCTCTAGCATCCAATTTGAAGCTTAGGTACAGACAAAAACAGACAATGCTGGAAAATCTCAGCAGGTCTGACAGCATCTGTGGATAGAGCACTGTGTGATCAATACCAACACCCATCTAGGACCCTTTATCTCCCCCCTGTCCCTCGGATCCCATCCCTCCTAACCCCAGTCCTTGCTGCTTATTCACCATGCCGTCTGACCTTCCCCTCTCCGAGGCTGAGTGTGCTGTGCTCAGCAAAGGACTCGGCTGAGTACCTTTACGTCCTCAATGAATTTTTGGTTCGACATGATGCTAAACTTTTCTTCTTCCGCCGCCTTCATCTCTATGCTCACTTCTTTGGGCTGGAGTCCTCCCCCTTTCAGCAGATCCTTTCAACCAGTTCCAGCATTCCCTCTTTACCTGGACCTCTCTCTCTGGCCTCTTACCTGCTCTTGATCTTTTCATGAGAACTGTTGGTGTGACATCGGCCGTCTCAATTTCTTCATTCCTCTCGACTACTCTAACTTTTCCCCTTCTGAACTTGCTGCATTTCGCTCTCTCAGGTCCAACCCTGACCTTGTCATCAAACCCGCCAACAAGGCTGGTTCTGTTGTTGTCTGGTGTACAGACCTCTACCTCTCAGAGGCTGAGTGCCAACTCTCGAACTCTTCCTCCTGCCTCCCCTGGACCACAACCCGACCACCAAACATCAATCCACTGTTTCCAGGACTATCAATGACCTCATCTCCTGCAGCGATCTTCCCTCCACAGCTTCCAACCTCATAGCCTCCCAACCTCGGACAGCCCGCTTCTACCTCCTTCCCAAAATCCACAAACAGGACAGCCCCGGTAGGCCCATCGTGTCAGCCTGTTCCTGCCCCACCAAACTCATTTCCTCCTGTCTTGACTCCATTCTCTCTCATCTTTTCCAGTCCCTTCCCACCTACATCCGCGATTCCTCCGATGTTTTATGCCATATCAACGATTTCCAGTACCCTGGCCCATACCGCCTCCCCTTCACCATGGATGTCCAATCTCTCCACAACTCCATTCCCCACCCAGATGGCCTCAAAGGTCTTCACTACTTCCTGAAACAGAGGTCTGAACAATCCCCATCCACCACCACTCTCCTCCATGTGGCTGAACTGTTTCTCTCACTCAACAATTTCTCCTTTAACTCGTCTCACTTCCTCCAAATATAAGGTGTGGCTATGGGCCCCTGTTATGCCTGTCTCTTTCTGGGTTATGTGGAGCATTCCCTGTTCCAATCCTACTCCGGCCCCCTCCCACAACTCCTTTATCGGTACATCAATGACTATTTTGGTGCCACTTCATGCTCTCATGTGGTCCTGGAAAAATTTAGCAATTTTGTTTCCAATTTCCACCCCTCTATCACCTTCACATGGTCCATCTCTGATACTTCTCTTCTCTTCCTTGACCTTTCTGTCTCCATTTCTGGTGATAAACTGTTCATCAGCATCCATTGCAAGCCCAGCGACTCCCACAACTACCTTGACTACAGCTCTTCACACCACACAGCCTGTAAGGACTCCATCCCATTCTCTCAGTTCCTTTGCCTCTGCCGCATCTGTTCTGATGATGCCACTTTCCAAAATAGTGTTGCCAATATGTCTTCTGTCTTCCTCCTTCTTCAATTGTGGCTTTCCACCTACTGTGGTTGACAGGGCTCTCAACCACATCCAACCCATCCCCCAAGCCACTGCTTTCACCCCGTCCCTTCCCTCCCAGTACAGGATAGAGGTCCCCTTGTCCTCACTTTTCTCCCCACCAGTCTCCGCATTCAAACGATCATCCTCCACCATTTCCGCCAACTTCAACTTGATGCCACTACTGAACACATCTTCCCCTCACTCCCCTTTGAGCATTCCACAGGGACCATTCTCTCCGGGACACCTGGTCTACTCCTCCATCACACCTAACACCTCACGCCCTGCCCACGGCACCTTCCCATGCAATCACAGAAGGTGCAACACCTGCCCCTTTACCTCCTCCCTGCTCACCTTCCCAGGTCCCAAACATTCCTTTCAGGTGAAGCAGTGCTTCACATGAGCCTCCTTCAATCCGGTCTATTGACCAAATGGCAGACAAGTGTACTGATGTAACACCTTGTGGGTGTGAATGGCGACCAACTCTTGGGAATCTTTATCCAGCTCCAGCTGTTGATATGCATGACTCAGATCTAACTTGGTGTACTTAAGGCCCCCTGGCAACTTTGTGTAGAGGTCCTCAATGCTCAGAATGGGGTATTGGTCTATCAGGACTCTTCAGTTCACAGCTAACTTATAATCTCCACAGACTCCCTCAGTGTGATCTGGTTTCAAAAGTGGGACTAATGATGCAGCCCATTCAGAAAATTGCACTGGTTATATGACACCCAATCTTTTTAACTCAACTTCCACTTTATGAAGAAGTGCATAAGGCACTGGGTGTACATGAAAGAATTTTGGTGTAGCCTCAGAGTTCAAGTAAATTTTGGCTTCAGCCCCTTTTATTCACCCCAGTTCCTTCTGAGTATCTCCACAAGAGCTCTTGAAAACCTCCATCCTGAATATGCAATATCTCAAGCCAGTCCAATTTTATCTGTTTCAACCAGTCTTGACCCATGAGACAAGGTCTGTGACCCTCAATCACTAGAACTGGTAGTTGTGCTGTCTGGTTCTATAGGGTACAGTTACTGCAACTGACCCTACTGTCTTCAGCATCTCTCCTGTATAGGTTGGTAAAATGACTTCTGAATAGCTCAACCTCAAGGGTTGCAAACAATTCTGGAGGTATCTGAACACTTGTTCACTTATAACTGTGGCCACAGCTCCAGTTTCCGCCTCCATCTTCAGCGATCTGCCATTGGCCAACAGGAATATCTCGACAGGTGACTTGTTGCGTTGGACCTGGTTTAAAATATGTTTCAGATAACCTTGTTGGGTTCCTCAGCCAGTTGGTTTAATGGCCTTAGCCATTTTTTTGTATGCTCTGTCTTGCCTGCTTTACTCTGCACCAAGCCTGCAAATGACCTTTCTTCTTGAAGTAAAAACATGTATAATATTTGCACCAGCACATTTCCTGGGAGTGTTTTCCCCATGCAAAAAACATACTTCCATCCCTGGCACTGTACTACCCGTCTCGGGCTCTGCTGTGCCTTCACTCGGACTGTTCCTCACAGCGGCCCTTTTCCACCACAAACAGTTCAACTTGTTGGTACCTTGTAATTCACTTACACTTTGCTCAGCACATTTAATCACCTGGGTCATCTCTGTGGCTTTTTCCAAAGAGATTTTTGCCTCAGCCAGCAGCGTTTTCTGTATTGTGAGACTGTTAATCCCGCAAACCAAATGGTCTAACACCTCCCCCAAAGCTGGGCCAAATTCAAGGTGCTCTGCTCAAGGTCACAGTCTGACCATAAATCCAGAGACCATCTCCCCTGGTTCCCTCACAGCAGAATGAAACTTATACCTGAACATGATGATTGAAGATCAGCGGTTAAAATGGGCTTTGACTTTGTGTCTGGAGCATCAAGTGATGTTAGAATCCTCACTAGACAATAAGTTTGTGGGCCACAGTTTGTGAGTAGTATCACCTTTTGTTTTCCTCTAAAGCGATCTTGTTAGCCATGAAAAAATAATGCACCCTTTTGAAAAATTGCCCACAACTCTCATTCTGGGTCAAACAGCTCAACCTTACTGATTAAAAGCATCTGTACCTATTTCTTCTTCGATCACTTTCCTCTCCTAACTGTGTACTGCAACCTTCCAACGACTGACATAGTTTTTCTTTTTTGCCAGTTTAATAACTGGAGGCAACTTGAAGTGGCTCCAAAAACAAAGGGTTTATTAAACTAATGTAACTATATCCAAAATAAGGGTCTGACAGAACACACGCACATGTCTACTCTCTTCTCCTCCTTGGCTCCAGCTGAAGGTCCTCCCTGTCCCAGGATGCGCATCCCCACTCCAGATTGGCGCAGCTTCCAGAACGGCCACTCCACAGGGTCCGTCTTGATCATCTGGTCCACAAAGGATTGCCCCTTTAAGGGGGCCACATTAAGTTATTCATTACATTCAAGGGACTTAAATTTAGAAATAGTTTAACAGTCATTTACAATTAGTTTGATTTGACTCTTGTATCTCATGTGATTTATTTAGGGTGCAACAGCAACCTTTGTTCGCCAACTGAAGCTAAATGTGATCTTGGATTTAAAGTGGCATCAAAGATTCCAGATGGGCACTGTTGTCCAGTTTATACATGTGGTAGGTTAACACAGTATTCTGCATGGTTTTGAATACATGTAAATCATATACAGGAAAGAACGTTGAAAAAAGACCATTGCAGCTATCAGTCCAATTGCTACTAGCCAAAGAGTGCAATCTTTCACATTGTCCATCTCATCCCCCAAGCAAACTCCTGAGAGAGGCAAAAAACACAGATTAAAAAAACTTTCAGCCAATTCAGGGTAATCTCTGGAAAACCTATCTCTGTCTGCAGAAGGCAATCAAGCAAGTTCCAGGGATCAAAGTTGTTCACGATTCAGTAAAAAGTCTCGCAACACCAGGTTAAAGTCCAACAGGTTTATTTGGTAGCACTAGCTTTCAAAGCACTGCCCCTTCATCAGGTGGGTGGAGAATTTGTTTCACAAACAGGGCATATATAGACACAGACTCAATTACAAGATAATGGTTGGAATGCAAATCTTAACAGGTAATCAAGTCTTTACAGGTGCAGACAATGTGAGTGGAGAAAGGGCTAAGCACAGGTTAAAGAGACATACATATATTCAGTGTATTCCCACTCGTTTTAAATGCAACTTGTATATACACCAAACCACCAAAAGATTGGGCAGAACCAAAAATGAGAGAGACTAAATAACCAGATTTACCAACCATTACTGTCCCTTTTTCTTCTGAAATTGAGATGATTGTTATCTCAATTGCGATTGCGGATGTGGTTCCCATTTTCAAGAAGGGGAATAGGGATAGCCCAGGAAATTACCGAGCGGTGAGTCTAACCTCAGTGGTTGGTAAGCTGATGGAGAAGATCCTGAGGGACAAGATTTATGAGCATTTAGAGAGGTTTAGTATGCTCAAGAATACTCAGCATGGCTTTGTCAAAGGCAGATCGTGCCTTACGAGCCTGGTGGAGTTCTTCGAAAATGTGACTAAACACATTGAAGAAGGGAAAGCGGTAGATGTGGTTTATATGGATTTTAGCAAGGCGTTTGATAAGGTCCCCATGCAAGGCTTCTAGAAAAAGTGAGAGGGCATGGGATCCAAGGGGCTGCTGCCCTGTGGATCCAGAACTGGCTTGCCCAAAGGAGGCAGAGAGTGTGTATAGATGGGTCTTTTTCTAAATGGAGGTCGGTCACCAGTGGTGTGCCCCAGGGATCTGTTCTGGGACCCTTGCTGTTTGTCATTTTCATAAATGACCTGGATGAGGAAGTGGAGGGATGGGTTGGTAAGTTTGCTGACGACACGAAGGTTGGTGGGGTTGTGGATAGTCTGGAGGGATGTCAGAAGTTACAGAGGGACATAGATAGGATGCAAGACTGGGCGGAGAAGTGGCAGATGGACTTCAACCCAGATAAATGTGTAGTGGTCCATTTTGGCAGGTCAAATGGGATGAAGGAGTTTAATACAATATAAAGGGAAAGACTCTTAGTACTCTTAGTACTCTTAGTACTCTTAGTACTCTTAGTACTCTTAGTACAGTACTTAGTACTGTTGAGGATCAGAAGGACCTTGGGGTCCGGGTCCATAGGACTCTAAAATTGGCCCCGCAGGTGGAGGAGGTGGTTAAGAAGGCGTATGGTGTGCTGGCCTTTATCAATCAAGGGATTGAGTTTAGGAGTCCGGGGATAATGATGCAGCTATATAAGACCCTCGTCAGACCCCACTTGGAGTACTGTGCTCAGTTCTGGTCGCCTCATTACAGAAGGATGTGGAAAAGATTGAAAAGGTGCAGAGGAGATTTACAAGGATGTTGCCTGGATTGAGTGGCATGCCTTATGAGGATAGGCTGAGGGAGCTTGGTCTTTTCTCCTTGGAGAAATGTACTTGTTGCCCATGTACTCCGTGCCCTAGGTCCAATACATTGGAATAAAAGATATTTGACATTGGAATAAATGTGCACATCAGTGACTTATTCTTGTCTGAGTGGAAATAAGTGTTCCACAGATTGGAATTAATTGGATCTTTTATTTTTAAAACAACACGTGAAGGGGCCTAACTTCTGTCTACCACCATTAACTTGAAGGTTTTGTAATTTCTTTTCATAGAGCCATTGGGCGTTTGCGTGAATGAAGGAGCAGAATACTATGTAAGTTGGTTATTTAGAAAGTGACATTTTCTTTAAACTCATTAGTTTAGTTTATTTAATGATAAAAATTAATTGACTAATTTTCTTCTGCCCGTACAGCCTGGAGCAATTGTTCCTCTCTCGCCCTGTCAAAGCTGCACTTGTAGCAACAAAACTGATGCAATAACTCTGCTAAACACCATTACATGTCGAAAACTTGAATGCAATAAGAAGTGTGACCAAGTAAGAATTTTTATTTGAGAATTGTCAATCATTTTGCAGCAATTAAATGGAAAATGTGCATTTAGTGGGCAGAATTCTCCCAAAACACCACCTATCAGAGAATTCAGCAGGAAGCCCAAAAATCGGTTTTATGCCAGCATGAACTTACAACTTAATCTTCTATCGATGCCCATTATGGCAGATTGGGAAACCCCACTGAAGGTCAGCGTGAAACTCTTTGCATCTCTTAATGATATGCAGCTGGAGGTCTGACCACTAATGCCCAATTCTTTGCAGCGTGTGGCGGAAAACATGTCAATGTGAAACAGGTTTGGAATTGTATGGCGTGCAAGATGTCACAACTCACCTGAACAATACCTGGGGCTGCCTCTAGAGTTCGGGATGGAGGTTGACAGCAAAAATGGACCCTGAAACACCATAGCAGTGGGTGGCGGGGAGCATCTGCATTTGGACCAGAGTCCTGAAGGATCCATCTTCCAGTCTCAGAATGTTCTTGGAGATCCATCTTCATTCTCAGGGAGTCCATCTTCCAGCCTCAGAGTGCTCTGAGAGATCCATCTTCATTTTTAGGATATACATCTTGTTTCTTCAATAGGGATGTTGGGTACCTTTTCAATATGGCAGACTATGAGCCATCAAGCCGGACCCACCAGAGAATATGGCATAATGATTGAGGTTGGGACTGGAAGATTTGGCATGTTTTCCTGCTGGCTTCTGCAGCAGGAAACATTCAATGTTCCTGCCACAGGGCTTGGTCCCCAGATGGGAGAATTCCGCTCGCGGTGTTGGTGATTACAGTCAGAAAACCATCACTGTCTCTGTAACTCACAAATATCACAGATGACATGTTTGGTTTCCTCAGTCCTCTGCCAGGCAATCCCTACCAGCTATTTAGAGAGTGAAGTGGTTGAAGCCTGGTGGCAATTTTGCAATGACTGACCTTTTTTCCTGGGCCAAGAAACAGTATTAAATTAAAAATAAAGAGCCAAGTACAGTTACATTTAGAAATGAAGAACAAGTTAACATTTTGCCTGTGACATATAGCAAATATTTTGCACAAACAGCCTTTATGAGGGAGTAATCACTGCATTTTGCAACAGGGATTTGAGTACCAGGAGGCGATTGGAAAATGTTGTGGCAAATGTGTCCAGACTAGATGCGTGATACAAATGGGAGACGAAACTGTTCAACTAATAATGGTTTGTATAATTATATCATTTTAAAATGAATAATTGATTCTTTGTTACTTTTTGTTTTGTATCAGTAATACTTATCAGCTAATATCCTATCTGATGCACAGGATAAATGGAAGAACATGGCCATTTCTTACCTACCTCAATATGTTTTTGTTTCTTTTTTCAGTCTATTTCCTGTTATGCTTCCGTTTTTTTGCTGTATTTCACTTTTGTTTCTGTGTCATTAACTATTTTTGCCCTTCCTTTGTGCCATCTTCTGTTTCTTGCTGTCGTTTTAAATTTTCTTCCAGGTGGGAGGTGATGGTGGTATGCGATGGCATTCTGAGAAAGAAAAAGCACCAAAACCTGTAGGCTGTATTTGTATGAAAGTTGTGGGGAAACGTGTCCTTCAATGGCTTTTTTTCCAATTGCCTGTCTCAGGGTCTATGCTTCTCCCTACTGCTTCACCTTCCTATTTCTGCATCCATCCCATCATTATCCTACTTCTCTCCTTCTACCTTTCAACTACTTATTGGCCTCAGTATATAGCTTTTCTGTAACGCTCTTTTTCTCTCACCCACCTGCCTTACCCTAGTTTCTTTCCCTCACAGGTATTGTGACTATATTTAACATTTTATAACTGTCCAAAAAGCATAACTGACTTGCCTTTGAAATTTGATTTTTAAACATTATTGAACTCACATTATCTCCCTCAGCTAGATATATATTCAAAACATTGTAGAATATAAAAACAAAAATTGTAACCAGTGTTGAATCAGAGGCTCTGGGCTGAATTATATGTGGCTGGGGGACCGAGGGGTAAGGGGAACAACAGCTCACCCCCTATGGAAGGAATGTCAGCATGGAGCTGACATCCTCCATGTCAACCAGACCCATAAAGTGCTGCAAGGCTGCTAAATGACGGCCAAGTGGGATTTCCATCCCTCAATGGGGAGTCAAGTTGGACCTTGGTGGAGTGGATGGTGTAGGGGTGGATGGTGATGGGGTTGGGTGGTTCAGCCGGACTTTGGGGGTTGTGAGTGGAGTGGGTGGGGGGGAGGGGCGGGTGGGCGGTGGTGCAGCAGCGGTGCTTGAAAGTTGAGAGTTGGCCTTGGGGGATGTTCTGATTGTAGTGGGTGGAAACCCCATGTGGGGAAGAAGTACCCTGGGGACAAATCCCATGGAGGGAAAATTCCATTGGTGGGGAATTCTGTGGAGTAGGACTCTTTGTGGGGGGAGATGGAGAAAGCCCTTGGGAATTTGAGTCCATGGGGTCAGTCCCGTGTGGGGTTGTTGTGGATCTGTAGAATAGCCACCCAGAAGTTAGAACAAGTTTTAATTCTTCTAACTTTTTCGAGGTACTTATTGATGTAACACAGTTGGAATCACTTAAAGTTTGCTACTTACAAATCATTTTTAGATGGTTCCCAATACAGGGCAATTGTCCAACGCAGTTTGCACTTCTTAGGCAAATGCTGTGGAGGCTGTTACCTGGGACTTTCTGGGGTGTACCCCAGTGCATCTTTGGCATGCCCCCACACCCCAAGTAAATTAGTGATACTTTTTAACACAATGTTCTCTTATTTTTGCTTGCTATTCTAGCCTGGGAAAACATGGCCATCACCTTATAACAACTGTACAGTTTATGGATGCATACAAATTAATGACAGCTTAATATCTACCAGTTCCAAGCTGATTTGTCCTGATTTTCATCCAGAGGATTGTGAACCGGTGAGTATGTGAGAGCTTCAAGAATATACTGAATGCAAATCCAACTTTAAACAATGCAACTCATTTATAAATTAAGCCAAATTTGTTCAAACATATAATGCTATTGAAATTATTCCAACTTTCAGTGTTAGTTTATGTCCAAATGCAGCAAGACCCGGACAATATCCAGGCTTGGGCTGACAAATGGCAACTAACATTCACATCAAACAAGGCCAAGCTATAAACATCTTCTACAAGAGAAAATCTAACCATTGCCTCTTGACATTCAGTGACATTACCATCACCAAATCCTGCACTATCAACATTCTGGGGGTTACCATTGACCAAACACTGAACTGGACTGGCCACATAACTGTGGCTACCAGAGCAGGTCAGAGTCTAGGAATCCTGAGGCAAATAACTCACCACCATTCTCCCCAATGCCTGTCCATCATCTACAATAAGAAGTCTCACAACACCAGGTTAAAGTCCAACAGGTTTATTTGGTAGCAAAAGCCACTAGCTTTCGGAGCACTGCTCCTTCGTCAGGTAAGTGGGAGTTCTGTTCACAAACACGGCATATAAAGACACAAACTCAATTTACAAAATAATGATTGGAATGCGAGTCTTTACAGGTAATCAAGTCTTAAAGGTACAGACAATGTGAGTGGAGAGAGGGTTAAGCCCAAGTTAAAGAGATGTGTATAGTCTCCATCCTGGACCACAATGTCTTCACCTTCAACAACCAGTTCTTCACCCAGACACATAGAACAGCCATGGAGACCAAATTCGCACCTCAATATGCCAACATCTTCATGCACAGGTTCGAACAAGACCTCTTCACCGCACAAGACCTTCAACCGATGCTATACACTAGATACATCGATGACATTTTCTTCCTTTGGACTCATGGTGAACAATCACTGAAACAACTATATGATGACATCAACAAGTTCCATCCTACCATCAGACTCACCATGGGCTACCCTCCAGAATCGGTTGCATTCTTGGACACACGCATCTCCATTAAGGACGGTCAGCTCAGCACCTCACTGTACCGCAAGCCCACGGATATTCTCACGATGCTCCACTTCTCCAGCTTCCATCTAAACACGTTAAAGAAGCCATCCCCTACGGACAAGCCCTCCGTATACACAGGATCTGCTCAGATGAGGAGGATCGCAACAGACACCTCCAGACCCTGAAAGATGCCCTCATAAGAATAGGATATGGCGCTCGACTCATCGATCAACAGTTCCGACGCGCCACAGCGAAAAGCTGCACAGACCTCCTCAGAAGACAAACACTGTGGACACGGTGGACAGAGTACCCTTCGTCATCCAGTACTTCCCCGGAGCGGAGAAGATACGACATCTTCTCCGGAGCCTTCAACATGTCATTGATGAAGATGAACATCTCGCCAAGGCCATCCCCACACCCCCACTTCTTGCCTTCAAACAACCGCACAACCTCAAACAGACCATTGTCCGCAGCAAACTATCCAGCCTTCAGGAGAAAAGTGACCACGACACCACACAACCCTGCCACAGCAACCTCTGCAAGACGTGCCGGATCATCGACACGGATGCCATCATCTCACGTGAGAACACCATCCACCAGGCACACGGTACATACGCTTGCAACTCGGCCAACGTTGTCTACCTGATACGCTGCAGGAAAGGATGTCCCGAGGCATGGTACATTGGGGAGACCATGCAGACGCTACGACAACGGATGTATGAACACCGTTCGACAATCACCAGGCAAGAGTGTTCTCTTCCTGTTGGGGAACACTTCAGCGGTCACGGGCATTCGGCCTCTGATCTTCGGGTAAGCGTTCTCCAAGGCGGACTTCACGACACACGACAACACAGAGTCGCTGAGCAGAGACTGATAGCCAAGTTCTGCACACAGGAGGACGGCCTCAACCGGGATTTTGGGTTCATGTCACACTATCTGTAACCCCCATGACTTGCCTGGGCTTGCAAAATCTCACTAACTGTCCCAGCTGGAGACAATACACATCCCTTTAACCTGTGCTTAACCCTCTCTCCACTCACATTGTCTGTACCTTTAAGACTTGATTACCTGTAAAGACTCGCATTCCAATCATTATTTTGTAAATTGAGTTTGTGTCTTTATATGCCCTGTTTGTGAATAGAACTCCCAATTATCTGACGAAGGGGCAGCGCTCCGAAAGCTAGTGGCTTTTGCTACCAAATAAACCCGTTGGACTTTAACCTGGTGTTGTGAGACATCTTACTGTGTTTACCCCAGTCCAACGCCGGCATCTCCACATTATTATCTACAAGGCATAAGTCAGGAGTGTATTGGAATATACTCCACTTGTTGGATGAGTGGAGCTCCAACAACACTTAAGAAGCTCGACACCATCCAGGACAAAGCAGCCCACTTGATTGCTACCCCATCCACAAACATTCAATTCTTCTCCCACTGATGAAGAGTGGCAGCAGTGTGTACAATTGCAAGATGCACTGCAGGAATTCACCAAGGTTCTTACGGCAGCACCTTCCAAACCCACGACCACTACCATCTACCATGAAGGACAAGGTCAGCAGACACATGGGAACACCACCACTTGGAGGTTCCTCTCTAAGTGACTCACCATCCTGACATGGAAATATATCACTGATCTTTTGTTGGGTCAGAATCCTGGAACTCAGGAATTTGGGTGTGCCATCCCCACAGGGACTGTGGTAGTTAGATCACCACCACCTTCTCAAGGGCAATTCAGGATGGACAATTAATGATGGCCTAGCCAACGACACTTATATCCCATAAATTAATTTATAAAAAACAGCAATTCAAAATAAGATAGGAAAAAATGCCTTTGCTGAGTTAATATGAAAAAATTCTAATTGACACAAACTTGACTTGGTGCAAGTTGCACCCTAAGAACTTGCAGCTCCCCTCTAATGTTACTTACATCACTGAGGCCAACAGAGGCTTGTTGGTTCAATGTATTTCAAGCAGATCTCAAAAAGCATACAGGAAATTATTGGTGACTCAAGATCATACGGTTGACAAACATTAATTTGAATGTTGAATAAAAATCCTGTGTCTGCATTTGTTGTTCATTGTTAGTTCTTGATCCTTCCAATTACTATCATTTTGTAAGATATATAATTCACCATAGTGCGGCCTTAACATAGTTTGGGATATTCTGATTAAAACTTTGTTTGATGTTGCAGGGCACGATTACTACAACTGAAGATGGCTGTTGTAAAACATGTGAGTCTTGAAACAAGCATTATTATTATGGGTAAAGTGTAAAAATGTGTTACTAGGTTTTTAAACCATTCAATAGAAATAATTCCTTAATTTAAACACCTGGCCTTTTGAGGAATGAAGCCTAAGGGTCAGAGACCAATTATAATAGTCAACATCTTGGTACATATATGACTGCTGCAAATGTGAAGTCTGCATTCAATAGTCAATAGACTATTGAAGTTTTGATTTGCTGGTTTGTTCCATAAAGTAACCATGTTCCTTATGATAATGGCTTCACCTTTATTAGCCAGTGTTTAGAGTTGAATCCCTTTCTAATATTATGAGTCAGGTTTTCGCAGAGTTCGGCCAACTTAGGCATTCTTTAAAAATGGCGGTCAAGACTCAGCTCTAGGATTCTGACAATTCTTACAGGCACAGTATAAGAGTGTAAGTAGCACAGTTAAAGACTCCATCACACCATCCAAACCCCAAAAATGTTATGGAATCAGGCCTCTTCCATACGTAGTTGTAGACCATGGTACTTCAAAGGAGCTAGAAACCACAGTGGAATCTTAGTCCCAACTTGGGAACCCCACAAAGAATCATTCACCTGCTCCTGGAATTTTTTCATTGACAGACTTGGAAATATAATCATTCAGTCATTTCAGTTTCGATAGTTAAACGTTATACTTTGAGTTAGATCTGTTTTACTGCAGTGATTGAACTTAGGGCTCTGACTTGCAAAGATAAGTTGACCATTATATTGATTAGCATTGTGGAGATGTTGAGAAAAATACTTTGTGCATTTTAAAACTGAATAAATGACTACTTGGGAATAGTGCTGTTATTGTTTGAAGTGATTTAAATGCCCTCAGCTGTTTCAATTTCGAAAAAACTGGTCTTCAGCTTTCATTAACACCTTCTGGACGAAGTCCTTGAAAAATATAGAGCAAGTAGAAAGGTGCTCAAACAAGGAGTTGGGAGGGCTAAAAGGGGTCATGAAATGTCATTGGCCAGCAGGGTATTTTATACAAATATTAGGAGCAAAGGATAGCAAGGGAAAGAGTAGATCCACTCAAGGATAAAGGAGGGAGGTTATGTGTGGAACCAGAGGAAGTGGGTGAGATCCTTAATGAGTACTTTGCATCTGTATTTACCCAAGAGAGGTACATGAGGGATCTTGAGGTTAGGAAAGAAGTGTGAATACTCTCGGATAGGTCAACATAATGAGGGAGGAAGTATTGGGTGTCTTAACTGCATTAAGGTAGGGAAGTCCCCAGTTCTGGGTTAGGTCTATCCCAAGATAGTGTGGTAAGCAAGGGGGGAAATAGCTGAGGCCTTAACATATATTTTTGCATCCTCTTTGGCCACAGGCGAGGTTCCAGAGGACTGGAGAATGGCCAATGTTGTTTCTTTGTTTAAGAAGGGAAACAGAGATAATCCAGGTATTTACAGGCTGGTGAGCCTGACGTCAGTGGTGGGGAAGCTATTGGAGAACATACTGAGAGACAGGATTTATTCACATTTGGAGGCAAATGGACTTGTTAGTGAAAGGCAACAGGTTTTGTGCAGGTCATGTCTCACCAACTTGATTGAGCTTTTTGAGGAGGTGACAAGAATGATTGATGAGGAAAAGGCAGTGATTGTTGTCTATATGGACTTTAGTAAGGCATTTGACAAGGTCCCTCATGGCAGGCTGGTACAAAAGGTAAAGCCACGTTTGATCTTGGTGTGTTGGCTGGATGGATACAGAACTGGCTTGGTCATAGAAGACAGAGAGTAGTAGTGGAAGGGTACTTTTCAGAATGGAGATGAGTAACTAGTGTTGTTCCACAGGAATCAATGCTGGGACCTTTATTATTTGTAACATATATAAATGATCTGGAAAAAATGTGGTGGTCTGATTAAGTTTGCAGATCACACAAAAATTGGCAGATTTGCAGATAGTGATGAAGATTGTCTAAGGATACAGCAGGAGAGAGGTAGATTGCAGACTTGGGCAGATAAATAGCAGATGAAGTTTAATCAGGACAAATACAAGGTGATGCATTTTGGAAGATCCAATTCAGGTGCGAATTATACAGTAAATGGCAGAACCTTTAGGAGCATTGACACACAGATGGATCTGAGCATTCAGGTCCACAGATCCCTGAAAGTGGTAACATAGGTGGATTAGGTGAGAAAGAAGGCAGACAGCATGCTTGCCTTCATTGGCCAAGGCATTGTGTATAAAAGTTGACAAGTTATCTTAAAGTTGTATTGAACTTTGGTCAGGCCACATTTGGAAGTATTGCTGGTTGCCACACTACCAGAAGGACATGGAAGCTTGGGAGAGAGTGCAAAGAAGGTTTACCAAAATATTGCTGGGCCTTGAGGGTGTTGGCTATGAGGAGATATTGGATAAATTAGATTATTTTCACTGGAAAGGCTGAGGGGGTGACCTGATAGAGGTCTACAAAATTATGAGATGCATAGATCGACTGGATAGTCAGAGACCTTTTCCCAGGGTGGAATGGTCAACTACAAGAAGGCACAGGTTCAAGGTAAGAGAGGGAAGGTTTAGGGGTGGAATGCAGGGAAGGTTTTTCACACATTGGGTGGTGGGTGCCTGGAATACTCTGCCAGTGAAAGTGATGAAAGCAGGCACGTTAGCAATGTTCTCGGTGTATCTTGATTGACACGTGAATCGGGGACGAACAGAGGGATAGTAGCTGTGTATGGGCAATATATAGTGGGTCTAAATAAGTATTAGGAGTCAATGCAAGTTTGTTGGGCTGAAGGGCCTGTTCTTGTGCTGTATTGTTCTTTGTTTACTTCGATTGATAAGCCTTCTGATATGGCTTAGAAATAAAACCATTTGTTTTTGCAATTTCAATAGAATTCATTGTGATGGTTTACTTTAAAAGCAAGGACATTATGAAGGCTTAGCTGAGCTTTGAAAGCTCCTGAACCATTTATATCAGCAGAAGACTGTGTGGACAGCTTGAATGACAGTTTTAAGAGGTTATAGTGGAATGATTATCAGTTTAGGCTGTGGTGATTGAAAAGATGCTTGTTTTTGACCACTTGAGGAGATTTCACTTTTTTCAATGGTGTCTTTGAATGAGGATTTCTTTCAATATGAAGTGTGTTTGAGTAAGAGTTCTATTAGATTGTTATGAGTTTGATTTTTCAAACACATTTTTCAAACTCATTTTTCATGAGATTGAGTGTCTTGGGCTACAAGAAGATATAGACAGGATGTTCAAATAGGCAGATAAGTGGCAGATGGAATTTAACCTTGAAAAGTGTGATATAATATACTTTGGAAGGAGTCATTTGACAAGGAAGTACTTAATGAACGGCATGACACTCGGAAGTTTTGAGGAACAAAGGATTCTCGGTGTGTTTGTCCATAGATCTCTGAAGGCAGAAATGCAATTTTTTTGGATGGTGAAAAAGGCATATGGGACACTGGCCTTTAACAATTGAAGCATAGATTACAAAAGCAGGGAGGCCATTTTGGAGTTGTAAAAAACTTGGGTGAGATCCACAGCTAGAGTAGTGTGTGCAGTTCTAGTTGCCATATTATAGGAAGGATGTGATTGCACTGGAGGGGGTGCAGAGGCGATTCACCAGGATGTTGCCTAGGATGGAATGATAAGTTATGTAGAGAGATTGGATAGGTTTGTGTTGTTTTTGTTGGAGCAGAGAAGATTGAGGACAGCTTGATCGAAGTGTACAATATTATGAGGGGCATGGTGGATAGGGAGCAGCAGTTCCCCTCAGTTAAAGAGTCAGTCATGAAGGGACACAAGTTGAAGGTGAGGGGCAGGAGGTATTGGGGGGATGTGAGGAAAACCTATTTTACCCAGAGGGGGGCGGAGGGGCGATGGTCTGGAATGCGCTGCCTAGAAGGGTGGTGAAGGCAGGATGCCTCACATCCTTTAAAAAGTACCTGGGTGAACACTTGGCACATCATAATATTCAAGGCAATGGACCAAATGCTGTTAAATGGGATTAGGTAGATAGGTCAGATGCTTCTCACATGTTAGTGCAGACTCGATGGGCTGAAGGACCTCTTCTGCACTGCGATACTGTGATTCTGTCTATTTCAAATACATGAGGGGGCATGGGATATGAGGAGGCATGGGGATATGGTGAGCATGGGGAAATGAGGACGAATGAAGAGCACATGGGGTAATGAGGAGGCATGGTGAGGGTGAGGGGGGTGTGGGGGAGGGGTTGAGCAATCAGGTTCAAGGGCCTGACATCCTCCACTAAAACTGGGCCAATGTGCCAGGAAACGGAGGTGGATGTTCTAACCTGCCAGAATTGCCAATCTCCCACCTCCATTGTCACCTTGGGCCTATTTCTGGAAGTGGAGAACCTGACTCCAACTTATCTCTTCCATGGACATCTGGCCCTATGTGTATTACAGTCATTTGAGTGTGCTGAAATGTGCTTATGAGTAATGGTTTTCCCTGACATGCTGAGTAATACCAGCTCTTTTTTAATGATTATTTCATGGGATGTGAGCATCACTAGCAAGGTGAGCATTTGATTCTCATCCTTATTTATCTATGAATCTATGAATACTTATTTACCCTTCATAAGGTGCTGGTGCGTAAATGAGTCAGGAAGCCCGAATGGAAAGGAACATAGTATATTCCAGAACGCAAAGTAAAACCACTACTGTGGTGTACACACACTAGTCCCTGCCTGGGACTGCAGTTCAGCAGGCCACTGCCTGTTACCAGGAGAACTCGTACACAATGAGCCCCACAGGAAGATCAATCAGTGATTTTCCATGGACCTCGTGGGGGTTATCACACCCATCCTTCAACTCTGTTTTGGTCCTTGGAGTCGGAGTCCCTTTTATGAGCTTCACCTACTCTTTGACAGGGTGTAATCCATCCTTGTCAACTCTGTACCCGAGGTACATTACCTCTTGACCTGGAACACACATTTTCCACTTTTTAATCAGACACTAGCATCAGAAAAAAGCCGTAAGACCGCCTCCAAAATCTCCAAATCTTCCTTTGCAGTAGCTTCTGAGATTAAAACATCATCCAGATAGATGCCACTCTGGGCACCCCTTGAAGAATGTTCTCCATCATTCTTTGAAATATGGCACAAGCTGAAGGCACCACAAAGGACAAGCGAATATTCTCACACAGTCCTTTGTGAGTATTTATGGTGACATACTTCGTGGATGACACCTCAAGCTCCAATTGGAGATAGGCACGGCTCATGTCTAATTTGGAAAATATGTCACTCCCAGCCAGCTTCGCATTCAAATCTTCTAAGTATGGCATTGGGTATCTCTGTAAGCTGGAGGCTCTGTTGACTGTCAATTTATAATCCACAGAGACAGACTGAATTGCCAGGTTTTAAAATTGGGACTACTGCCGTGGTCCATTCAGCAAATTGTATTGGGCATAAAATGCCAAATTCCTCCAGACATTCAAATTTGGTATCTACTTTGGTTCGTAGGGCATAGGGGATTGGTTGTATCTTCAGGTATTTAGGTTGGGCCTCTGTGTCCACGTAGATCTTGGCCCTCATGTCGCTAATCTTCCCAAGGCCTTCTTGGAACACTTTGGGATACTTTCCAATGATTTTGTATAAATTGCCAGTACCCGTTTTAAAGATCTGTTGCCAAACTAGGCAGGTTTTCTCTAGCCAGTCTCTTCCCAAAAGGCTGGGTCCTGGTCCTTGCATCACTATTAGGGGGAGTCGGACTGCCTGTTGCCTGTGCGTAACTGGGGTTACAGTGGTCCCAACAATACGTAAAGGCTCCCCAGTGTATGTGGCCAATCGAGACTTGATGTCTCACAGGCTTAAAGGCAAGATGCCCAATCGGAGTTGCCTAAAGGTTTGTTCCCCAATAATCGATACAGTGGCTCCTGTGTCCATCTTCATGATGTGGAGATGCTGGCGTTGGACTGGGGTGAACACAGTAAGAGTTTTAACAACACCAGGTTAAAGTCCAACAGGTTTATTTGGTAGCAAATACCATTAGCTTTTGGAGCGCTACTCCTTCGTCAGATGGAGTGGAAATGTGCTCTCAAACAGGGCACAGAGACACAAAATCAAGTTACAGAATACTGATTAGAATGCGAATCCCTCCAGCCAACCAGATCTTAAAGATACAGACAATGTGGGTGGAGGGAGCATTAAGCACAGGTTAAAGAGATGTGTATTGTCTCCAGAAGAGACAATATTGTGGGAAAAGGGTAGCAAAGACATAAATGAGCTGCAGATGCTTGAGATGGGGTGAAGTCAGGCGATGTTACTGAGTGGAAATAAGCAGTCTTAGTGATGGCACAAAAGTGACGCTTAGCTAGTATTATCACTGAAAGAAAGCAATCCACTTTCTAATGTTATAATTACTTAGTAAGAATGCATTTAAAAAAGTTAAAGTCTACTTGCAGTTGTTACACACACTTGATGATGTGCCATTTATTCTAGTAAAGAAGCAGCCAAAAGACCGCTTCTGCATTGGAAGTACCAATGTTCCTATTATTACTAATTCACATTGAGTGTTAAATGGATCCAAGCCAGATGGAGAAGTACAAACCAAGATAAAACTGTTTTCCTTGATTTATTCACAAATCCTTGCCTCTTAATTACTACCCAAGTGTCCCAGCTGACTCTCTTTATTCTTTTTTGAGTACAATGCAAAAGTAAACAAATCAACCAATAGCCCTTTAAAGGGGTTAACTTTCTTTAAATGAGATCTCAGTCCTGAATCAAACAATGCCAATTACATGTATCATTAACAATATAATAAAAAAAACATTAACCTTGAAGTGCCACTTGCTTATTGTATCTCAGAGAATATATCTGCCAATTGTAGATCTCAGACAAATCATATTGGATTCAAAACGTTAACTCTGTTTCTTATTCCACAGATGATGCCAGGCTGGCTGAGTATTTCCAGCACTTTCTGTTTTTATTTCAGATTTCCAGTATCCGCAGTATTTTGTATTCGTAAAATGCTTAATATTTTACTTACTATTTTGCTCATTGAAAATAACAGCAACTTTTATCAAAAGAAAAATCAACATTTAAAATATAAACCCACAACAACATGAATGGGATACTCTCGCCTTAGGCTTTGGGGGGAGAAAAATTGGTTCTGTTTTATTAATTATTATTTTCATGAGCCTTTCTAGCCTTCAAACCTATTTTTCAGTTGGAATAATTGCTGATATTTTTCACATTGAAAGGAATATTCTCATGTGTTCATATTTACAATCATAACACAGGCCAAGAAAAACAGAGTTGCAAGCGTACACAAATGATGGTCCAGATAATGCACGATGGATGTAAATCAATAGAAAAAGTAGAAATTGCAGCATGTGAAGGAATGTGTGGTACTTACTCTATGTAAGTAACAATTTGATTATCTAATGTACCTGTTATCTCAAAATGATTATTATATAAGACAACGTAGTCTCATTTTAAATTTTGTTTCATTGAATATGGGCATTGCTGGCACGATATTTATTGGCTATGCTATTTGCCCTTGAGAAGTTGGTAGTGATCCGCCTTCTTGAACCACTGCAGTCCATGTGATGTAGATACACCCACAGTTGTTAAGCAGAAAGTTCCAGGATTTGAACAATGAAGGAACAGTGATAAAATTCCAAGTCAGGCCGGTATCTGACTTGGAGGACAACTTGCAGGTGGTATTTTTTCCACCTGCCTGGCATCCCATGTTCTTTAAGGTGGTAATGATTGAGGGATTGGAAGTTGCCATTAAAGAGCCTTGGCAAGTTGCTGTAGTACATCTTGGAGATGGTACAAGCTGCTGTCAGTATGTGGTGGGATGGAAAGAGTGGCAGTTTGAGTTTAGGATTGAGTACCAATCAAAGATGCTGCTTTTAAGTGATGTTGGAGCTGCACTCATTCAGACAAGTGGGAAACATTCCTTTGTACTCCTAGCTTGTGCCTTGTAGATAGATGGTGGACAGACTTTGAGGAAGTGGGAGGTGAGTTACTTGCTGCAGAATTCAAGCTTCTGACCTGTTTTTGCAGCCACAATGGGCTGGATTTCACACTCCACCAAGGTCATGAGGGGTCATGTAAAATGCAACAGGAGATCTCCCTGAGCCGTACCTGCCCTCCTCTGCTCTACCACAGTTTTACAAGAAGCAGAGGTGACATCAGGCAGACCACCCACCGGTGGATCAATCACCTTGCATTGCTGGCATTTAACCAGTAGCGGGTGGGCTGATGGTGGGCGGTGGGAGGGGAGGGGTTGTTCCTTGGGCCCAGTGGAGTAGATCTTCCAAGGTGCAATCTCTGCAAGCTTTCTCACCTTCGGCTTTCCCCCAATTGCCTAGGCAATTAGGGGGCCTACTGGGGCCTGGCAGTTTGGTACTCACCTTGCTGGGTTGGATGCAGTGTAGCTCACCACCTCCACGCACAAGTATCAGTGGTCACCACTCCTGGTGGCACTGGCGGTACTGGAGAATTATCACCTCTGAATAGGCTACCTTCTCTGTTCCTGAGGGGTAGAAGCCCCTCCTCACTTCTCCTAATTGGCATCACTGCTGGCACGATAGCAAGACATATTGTTCTGCTGAGTGGACTTGCCTACACTACTTTTTAGCCAAGGGGAGCAGGAACGTTGCTGCTCTGCAAAATCCAGCCCATTATGTATGTGGCCAGTCCAGTTAAGTCTCTGATTAATGGTACCATCCATCTCTGGTTAATGACACCATCCAGGATAAAGCAGCCCACTTGATTGGCACCATATCTACAAACATTCAATCCCCCCCACCACCGACGCTCAGTAGCAGCAGTGTGTACTATCTACAAGATGCACTGCAGCAATTCACCAAAGATCCTTAGTCAGCACTTCCAAACCCACGTCCACTTCCATCTAGAAGGACAATGGCAGGAGATACATGGGAACACCACCACATGCAAGTTCCCCTCGAAGTCACTTACTGTCCTGAATTGGAAATATATCGCCATTTCTTCGCAGTCGCTGGGTCAAAATCCTGGAATACCCTCCCTAACGGCATTGTGGGTCAACCCACAGTACATGGACTGCAGTGATTCAAGAAGGCTACTCTCCACCACCTTCTCGAGGGCAACTAGAGACAGGAAATAAAGCTGGTCAGCCAGCAACGCCCATGTCCCATGAATGAATTTAAAAAACGTTCCAGGGTGTTAATAGTGGGGGATTCAGTAAAGGTAATGAATCCATAAAATCCTCACAGTACAGAAGGAGGCCATTCAGCGCATCAAGTCTGCACCTCCCTGAAAGAACACTCTACCTAGGTCCACTCCCCCATCCTATCCCCATAACCCCAATCATTGATCATTGCCAATCCACCTCGCCTGCACATCTGACTGTGGGAGGAAACCAGAGCACTCAGAAGAAACCCACACAAACACGGGGAGAACTTACAAACTCTGTACAGACAGTCACCCAAGGCCAGAATCTAACCTGGGTCTCTGGCGCTGTGAGGTAGCAGTATTAACCACTGTGCTGCCATGCCGCCCCAATGCTGTTGAATGCCAAGGGAAAATGATTAAGTTCTCTCGAGCTGGAAAACAGCTAATGCCTTGCACATGTGTGATGTGTGATGGAAATGTTACTTAACACTTATAAGACCAAGTCTCAATGTTTGGATTGCTTCATTAGCGGAAAAGTTACAAAAGGGAATGGAAACTGTACAATCATCAGAAAATGTCCTGACCTCTGACCTTATGATAGAGGGAAGATCATTGATAAAACAGCTGAGGATGGTTGAACCTAGGTCACTACACTGAGGAACTCCTGCAGCAATGTCCTGCGGGGGGCGGGGAGGTGGGGGTTGGGGGTGGGGGGGGGGGGGTGGGGGGGAGGGGGGGTGGGTGGGGGGGGGAGGGGGGGCGGGTGGGGGGTGAGGGGAGGTGGTTGAGATCATTGAGCTTCAACAACCATCTTTCTTTTCACTTGGTATGACTCCAGCCCATGGAGTGTTTTACCCTTTATTCCTATTAACTTCAACTTTACTGAAGCTCTTGTATGCCACACTCAGTTAAATGTTGCCTTGATGTGAAGGGCAATTGCTTCTGGAATTCAGCTTTCTTTCCCCCATGTTTGGACTAAGGCTGTAAAAAGCCTAGAGTTGAGTGGTCCTGGCGAACACAAATGGAGCATTAGTGAACATGTTATTATTGAATAAATGCCACTTGACAGCACTGTCATCGATACCTTCTATCACTTTGCTGACGATCAAAGGTGGACTGATGCAGGGTAATTGGCTGGGCAGAAATCTTTGTTCTTTTTAGGCAGAACATAGTTGGGGAATTTTCCACATTGTCATGCAAATGCTAGTGGTATACCTGTTTGAAATAGCTTAGCTAAAGGCACTTGTTTTCTCATACTTTAATTCTCTTATATTATGTCTAACAATTAATAGGTATTCTTCAGAAGTAAATTCAATGCAGCACCAATGTAATTGTTGTCAAGAGTTGAAGAGCCACAAGAGGGAAACTGTTTTGATTTGCCCTGATGGAAATACTGTTCACTACTCATACATCTACGTCGATGCATGTGACTGCATTGAAAACGACTGTCAGGAACCAACCAACTCACCCTTTAACAGCACAATCCATGAAGCACCTCGAGGAAAACGCAGTCTGGACAGCAGCAGTGAGTCTGGAGACAGGCACAGCTTGAGCAGTTCAAAAAGTGAGGCAGACCTCACGAGCTTTAATGAAGCAATTGAATCCAACAAAAGTAAAGAGGATAAAGAACCTAGAAAATAATCTTCAACCAAAACAACCTAAGGAAAGAAAGCACAGTTGACGAGCAAATGCTAAGAAGTAAATAAAACTCATAAAACAAAATAAATCAAAGATGTTAGCAAATCAAAATCATTCTGTTTGTTCCTTAATTTTAAAACTTCCATGCTGTTTATTAACTGTTCGTTTTCATTTATTTACTTTCATTTCTAATTAAAGAATTATTCTGAGAAAGATGTTCTATTTATTATCCTGAGTAATTTATCAACAAGTATTCTTACTTGGTACAGAGAAAATAGATATCTGTCAATGCCTGGATTTCATTGTCACTTGCCAGGGCACAGTCTGAGTAAGAGAAAGATTGAAAGATGGAGATCTTTACATTCGTGCAACTGGGTCTCACCTGAAAGGAAATATATGTGGAAATTACAGATGTGTTCATCCTAATTTTCCTCTACATTTAGCATTAGTTATATTAGATTGGAAAATTGTAGATGTCTCTCTATTAATAGGATAGTGGGGAAAAAACAAGTCACTGCATAATTATCAGTTTAACATCAGTTCTGGGGAAGTTTACTTGAGCCTATAATCAGGAACAGTCTGAACATTTGGACAATATGAATTGATCAAAGAAAATCAGCATAGATATGTGTAGGGCAGGTTAAGTATAACTCATATAGTTAAAACTTTTATGTAACTAACAAGGTGAACAGGGAAAATGTCTATGGATATTGTCTATACGGATTTCCTGAATGCATTTGATAAGGTGAGATGCAAGAATTATGAGCAAAAGGCTGAGTACACAGTATCAAGGATAACCCTGTGACATTTGTAGGTATTTAGTTGGGCAGTAAGACACATAGCTTAAGGATAAAGAGACCATTTGATGGGATATGACAATTGGGAATTGTACAGGTGCCTCAGCTTTTCATTATAATATTAATGACCTGGGCGAAGAATTGGGAGAAATCTGATTATACACATGATGCGCGTTATCACACACGAGGCTTGAGATGCTCAAGGAAATAAAGGCTTTTATTTACTATTACAACGAAGCTACCATGTATAGTACACAATCCCAGACTGAGGGGTCCCAGACAGAGCAGTGACCTTTATACCTCTCCCAGGAGGCGGAGCCCGACTGGGATGTACCATAATAACTATAATACAGGTGTAACAGCCCAACCCTAACCCCAACAGCAACAAGTAGAACAACCCAACCCTAACCCCAACAGCAACAAGTAGAACAACCCATCCCTAACCCCAACAGCAACATATATACATACTCGTAGTACTGGCCAGACCCTGGCTCAGTACTACCTAGTGGGAACCAACGATGGTTCACCACATTCACCCCTCCTTTGAAGACAAAGGCCGGCGGGGTACAAAAAAACAGAATAATTTGTCATCAGTCTATAAGTTCAGATGGCCAGGGGGACCGCACCGTTGTTGTGACCTCCTCAACACCGGTGATGACACCGGAGTAGGCACTCGCGGTGGCGTTCTCCCCAAGGCGATGTCCAACTGTTCCTCCACAGTCTCACGGGCCGGCTGACCCCGAGGTGATGATAATCCGTTGAGTTCCGACACGCCCTGAAGTGGTGACCATCTCCTGGACTCAGGCAAGCTGTACACGGGAGTAAAAGGGTTAAGTAATGGTCCCGATGCTGCCCGCGCCGTGTCAGGAGGGGAAACAATAGTTGGAGGGTCTCTTACAGGAGGTATGGGAGCGACAGGGGTTTCTACGTCCCCTGCTGGCGCCAAGTCTCGAATCGAGACCGTGTCCTCTCGCCCGTCAGGGTATGCCACATAGGCATACTGAGGGTTGGTGTGGAGGAGATGGACCTGTTCGACCAACGGGTCGGACTTGTGGGCCCTTACATGTCGCCGCAGGAGGACAGGTCCTGAGTACGTCAACCAAGACGGTAATGAGGTTCCAGAGGAAGACTTCCGAGGGAATGAAAACAGCCTCTCATGAGGAGTAGCGTTGGTTGCCGTACACAGGAGTGAGCGTATGGAATGGAGCGCATCAGGGAGCACCTCTTGCCATCGGGAGACTGGAAGGCTTTTTGACTTCAACGCCAGTAAGACAGCCTTCCAGACTGTAGCATTCTCACGTCCCACCTGTCCGTTACCCCAAGGGTTGTAGCTCGTGGTTCTACTAGAGGCAATCCCGTATGAGAGCAGGTATTGCCTCAAGTCATCGCTCATGAACGACGAGCCCCTATCGCTGTGAATGTAGCAGGGGTACCCGAACAGGGTGAAAAGATCCCGGAATGCCTTGATAACCGTGGCAGCGGATGTATCAGAGCAGGGAATAACAAAAGGGAATCTCGAGTACTCATCAATGATGTTGAGGAAGTACACATTCCGATCTGTCGAGGGAAGGGGGCCCTTAAAGTCGACACTCAGTCTTTCGAAGGGACGAGTGGCCTTGACTAGTTGTGCCCGGTCAGGTCGGTAAAAGTGCGGTTTGCATTCCGCGCATACCCGACAACTTCGTGTTATGGACCTGACATCCTCCACCGAGTAGGGCAGATTGCGGGCTTTTACGAAGTGGTAGAGCCGAGTGACCCCAGGATGGCATAGGTCATTATGGAGAGCCTGCAAACGGTCCTCCTGTATACTGGCGCATGTTCCACGCGACAGGGCATCCGAGGGCTCGTTGAGTTTCCCTGGACGATACATGATGTCGTAATTATAGGTGGAGAGTTCGATTCTCCACCTCAAGATCTTGTCATTCTTGATCTTGCCCCGCAGCGTGTTATTAAACATGAACGCCACGGACCGCTGGTCCGTGATCAGGGTGAACCGTTTTCCCGCCAAGTAATGGCGCCAATGCCTGACGGCCTCCACAATGGCCTGGGCCTCCTTTTCCACTGCTGAATGTTGAATTTCGGGGCCTTGGAAGGTGCGGGAAAAAAAGGCGACGGGCCTGCCCGCCTGGTTAAGTGTGGCGGCCAGGGCGAAATCAGATGCATCGTTCTCCACCTGAAAGGGGATGGACTCATCAACAGCGTGCATCGTGGCTTTCGCGATGTCGGCTTTTAGTTTATCAAAGGCCAATCGAGCCTCTGGTGTTAGGGGAAAAGAGGTGGACTTGATGACCGGACGGGCTTTGTCCGCGTAATTGGGAACCCACTGTGCATAGTAAGAGAAGAAGCCTAAGCATCTTCTCAGTGCTTTTGCGCTAGTGGGCAGGGGAAGTGCAAGGAGGGGACGCATACGGTCTGGATCAGGGCCAATGACCCCGTTTTCCACCACGTATCCGAGGATGGCTAAACGGCACGTATGAAATACACACTTCTCCCTGTTGTAGGTCAGATTCAGGCGAGATGCAGTGCGTAGGAACTTAAGGAGATTTGTGTCGTGGTCCTGCTGGTCATGGCCGCAGATGGTGACGTTATCCAGGTACGGGAAGGTAGCCCGCAGTCCGTTCTGGTCCACCATTCGGTCCATAGCACGCTGGAAGACTGAGACCCCATTGGTGACACCAAAAGGAACCCTTAGAAAGTGATACAAGCGACCATCCGCCTCAAAAGCCGTGTATTGTCGGTCCTCTGGGCGAATGGGGAGCTGGTGGTAGGCAGACTTGAGGTCTATGGTGGAGAACACACGGTACTGCGCAATCTGATTGACCATGTCAGATATGCGCGGGAGGGGATACGCATCCAGCTGCGTGTATCTATTAATGGTCTGACTATAGTCAATGACCATCCGGGGTTTGTTCCCACTCTTGACCACCACGACCTGCGCTCTCCATGACTAGCGCTAGATTGTATGATCCCTTCCTTGAGGAGCCACTGAACTTCAGATTGAATGAAGATCCGATCCTCAGCACTGTAACGTCTACTCTTAGTCGCGATGGGCTTGCAGCCTGGCACAAGATTCTGGAACAGGGAGGGTGTGGTAATCTTCAGCGTCGAGAGGCTACAGGCGGGGCGCGTTGGGCAATTTGGAAGCTGCTGTTCTCCCACTGAAAGCAGAGGGAGTGGCCCACCGTACTGTAGGGTTACACTCTTCAAGTGGACCATGAAATTTAGTCCGAGGAGTATTGGCGCGCAAAGGTGCGGTAACACCAGGAGCTTGAAGTGCTCGTAAACCGTGCCCTGCACCGTTAAATTTACCACGCAACTCCCCAGCACGGTGACAGACCGGGACCTTGATGCCATCGAAATCGTCTGTTTGACAGGCTGGATCTGGAGGCCACACCGCTTCACAGCGTCTGGGTGAATAAAACTCTCAGTGCTCCCGCTGTCAAACAGACAATATATCAAGTGTTTGTTTACCTGAATGTCCATCATAGACTTGTCGAGTCTGTGAGGCTTGGCCTGGTCCAGGATGATCGACGCCACCGTTGGTTCGTGAGCGCCACTGCAGGCAGCTGAGTTGGATGAAGATGACCCCTGCTGGTCGTTCGCAGTCGGTGCTGACCAACATGGCTGCTCCCATAGGTCGCACGTGGGTGATGGTGCCAAAATCAGCGACCCCTGGTGGTTGCGCATCTCTTGCGACTCCGTCGACTGTAATGGCGGCGTCCTGGCCTCGCACGTGGACGAAACCCTCGACGATGCCGACGACGAAGAACCGGGCTCCGGGTAGTCGCAGGCCACACTGCTGTTCCTGGAAGTAAGTTTGGATCGGCATACCTTCGAATAGTGCCCCTTCTTACCGCAGGTGGAGCACAACACAGCTTTAATGGGACATCGCTGCCGAGTGTGCTTCACTCCCCCACAGAAGTAACACCGCGGGCCGCCCGGAGCTGCTGCCATCGTCAGGCCCGAGTGTGGGCACGCCATCACGCAGCTTTTCGGACCCAAGGGACGAGGAGGGATCAGCGACTGCTCCTGCCATGTTGTCTCCACGTGGTCTTCAGGATACAATACGAGGCTTTTGGAGGCCGTCTCCAACGTATCCGCTAGTTCTATCGACTTAGTGAGATCAAGATTACCTTGCTCCAACAGTCTGAGTCGGATATAAGATGATCCGATTCCCGCCACAAACGCATCTCGAGCGAGGTCGTTCATGTTCTGGTCTGCCGACACTGCTTTGCAGTTACAGCCCCTGGCTAGCTGTAGGAGCTCGTTCGCGTACTCTTCCGTCGTTTCGCCGGGCTGCTGTCGTCGAGTGGCTAAGAGGTATCGAGCATGCATCTCGTTTGGCGGTTTAATGTAACGCTTCTTAAGAAGCTCAAGGGCCCTTGTGTAGTCGGTGGCCGCACGGATCGCGAGATATACGGTGTCGCTTACCCTCGCGTGGAGGACCCGGAGTCTGTCATCGTCTGTGGTGACTGCTGCGGAGGCTGCAAGGTAGTCCTCAAAACATTTCAACCAGTGGTCAAAGGTGTTAGAGGCGCCCGCCGCACGTGGATCCAGTGTAAGACGTTTGGGTTTTAACATTTGCTCCATACTCTCTGTATCGTTTTCTTTTTTTTTAACGACGAGAGTTTAATTAATAGTAAATAAAATTGATGTGCGTTATCACACATGAGGCTTGAGATGCTCAAGGAAATAAAGGCTTTTATTTACTATTACAACGAAGCTACCATGTATAGTACACGATCCCAGACTGAGGGGTCCCAGACAGAGCAGTGACCTTTATACCTCTCCCAGGAGGCGGAGCCCAACTGGGATGTACCATAATAACTATAATACAGGTGTAACAGCCCAACCCTAACCCCAACAGCAACAAGTAGAACAACCCATCCCTAACCCCAACAGCAACATACATACATACTCGTAGTACTGGCCAGACCCTGGCTCAGTACTACCTAGTGGGAACCAACGATAGTTCACCACAACACATGAAACTATGTTAAGGGGCACAGTAATGCTCTCATGGAGGCCCTCTGATCTTGCATGGTTGGGATGGCAGAAAGGGTCATTGGCCACGTTTGGAAGGGGTGCTCTTGTCATCAAGCAGCCATTCTCCAGTGTGTCTTGAAAGAAGTAGGTATTGCAGAATGGTGCCAGCTAAATGCATTGTACTTGCTTCTAAAATAGTGGATAGCTACTTGGTGCATTTGCACACTATCTGCAAATTCCGAGATTAGTAGCCGTTACAGTTGCAGTATCACTCCCCATTGACATGGTGGACCAACAGAGTCACTGAAGAATTCATGTGCCCTTTCATCCTACTGTTCATTCACAAGAAGGTGAGGATGAAATCTCTTCTTCTCACACATAGTGCATTTCCCTAAGCGTTTTTATGAATTGCAAACTTTTGAGTTGATACTGATATTGTTTGCTCTAGCCAAGAAGGATCCACTGGCAGAAAATGTTAGGGTGATGACGGCCATTGGCCAGGCCATCGTTTCTGCGCCTTGAGGTTCCAGGCTGATGTGAAGGGGGTTACACAACTTTGGGATACCTATTTTGAGAATGATAGCCTTTGTGGATACGGCTTTCTATGGAGAGTCTCCTTCTCTTCCCTCGTTGCAGAGTTTCCCCTTTCTACCTCCTCTGTGTCCTGGTCATGTTACAGAGCAAGTAGTAGAGCAGCAACTGCACCACCCAATTCACTTGGCATAATAATTCATTCAAGATCTTTGGATGCAAGCAGGAGATACAAAATCCTACAAAACTTCTAAATCAGTAATGCCACACAGGCTGTGAGGAAAAGGCCAGCGATGCAAGGAAATCTGCTGTAGGCCTCCGCAACAGTGCTGTACTACTGAATGTTGCACCCTAATTGTCTTCCCTCAATCCACTGAGGACTAATGCTTGTGGTGCCTCCACTTCATCAAATAAATGATGGTTGAAATCTGTCAACTGCAACCAGAAATGCAACCTCAAAGTAGAGCAGGGACTGCATTGCCTGTGGCTATTAAGTTAAATGTGGTTCTTAAACTTTTATGGGTCTGCAGTTCGCAATACATTTAAGAGAAGTCACTTGTCTTTGTACACTAAGTCAGATTTATCTAATTTCCTCTTGAAAGAGACAAGCAGATAATGCAAGTATGAAGGCTTGCACTGATTGCATATGCTTCAGTATGACATTGACGCCATGTGTACTGCCCTATGTGTATGTGTTATCTGAACTTATCTAAAACGACTTCCACCACACCAGAAAGGAAGCATATTCCAGATTCTAATCTCTCGCTAGTTTTTTCTCATGTCACTTTTGGTTATTTTGCCATTCACCTTAAATCAGTGTCTGCTGATTTTCAACCCTTCCACCATTGGAACAGTTCTCTTTATCTACTCTGTCCAGAAGCTTCATGGTTCTTAACATCTCTATCAAATCTCTTCTCAACCTTGTCTAAGTAAACAGCCCCAACTTCACCTAACTGAAGTCCCATTTTTGTAAATTTTTTCTGCACTCTCCAATGTCTACACATCATTACTGAAGTGTGGGTGCTCAGAATTAGACAGAATACTACAGTGTTCACTATAATTTCCTTGCTTTTGAACTTTGGTTCTATTTATAAAGTCCATGATTTGGTATTCCTTATTAATCACTTTCACAACCTGTACTGCCACCTTTGTTCCAACCCCAGATCTCTCTGCTATTGCACCCTTTTTAGATGTGTATCCTTTATTTTGTGTTCTCCCTCCTTGTTCTTCCAACAAAAAAGTATCACTTCACACTGCTCTACATTAAATTTCATTTGTTACATGTTTGGCCATTTCACCCACTTCTCGAAGTACAAAGAAAACAATGAACAGTACAGCACAGGAACAGGCCCCTTGACTCACCAAGGCGGCGCCGAAATTACGCCTTTCTAAATTAAAGACTTTTATCTCTAAGCAGTCAATATCCCTCTATTCCCTGCATTTCCGTGTATCTGAAAGATGCCTTATAAACATTGCTACTGTGTCTGCTTCTACCACCTCCTCTGGCAGTGCATTTCATGCACTTAACCACCCTCTGTGTAATAAACTTGCTTCTCACATCTTCTTTAAACTTTAAACTTTCCCCCTTTTACCTGAAACTTATGTCCCCTGCTAATTGACATTTCTACCCTGAAAAAAAGACTGATTATCCATTCTATCCATGCCTCTCATAATTTTGTAAACTTCTACCAGGTCACCCCTCAGCCTCCAACATTCAAGTGAAACAAACCAAGTTTGTTCAATCTCTCCTCGTAGCTAATGCCCTCCAAACCAGGCAACATCCTGGTAAATCTTTTCTGTACCCTCTCCAAAGCCTTCACATTATGCTGGTAGTGTGGCACCCAGAACTATATGCAATATTCCAAATATGACTGCAACATGACTTACCAATATTTATACTCTATGCCCCAACCAATGAAGGCAAGCATACCATACACCTTCTTGACCACCTTGTCCACTTGTGTTGCCACTTTCAGGGAACTGTGGACCTGGATGTCTGGACCCCTCTGTATTTTAATGCTTCTAAAGGTTCTGCTATTTACTCTATATTTCCCTCCTACATTAGACCTTCCAAAATGCATCAGCTCGCAATTGTCTGGATTAAATGCTGGTATTGTATTACAGACCTCCCAGCTTCCAGCGGGAAATAATGAAACTGAAATGTAGGCATATTCTGGAAAGATGTGAAAATAACAGGGTTGTTGTGGTAGGGATTTTAACTTCCCCCATATTGACTGGGACTCCCCTAGTGCCGGGAGTTTGGATGGGGAGCAATTTGTTAGGTGTGTTCTGGATGGGTTTTTGAAATAGTATGTGGATAGTCCAAGGAGAGAGGGGGCCATACGCGACCTGGTATTGGGCAATGAGCCCAGCCAGATTATCAAAGTTTCAATGGGGGAGCATTTTGGGAATAGTGACCATAATTCTGTAAGTTTTTGAATACTTATACTTAAAGACAAGAGTGGTCCTCGGGTGAAGGTGTTAAATTGGTAGAAGGCCAACCGAATTAGGCAAGAATTGGAGAATATGGATTGGGAGTGGCTGTTTGAGAGTAAATCCACACCTGATGTGGGAGTCTTTTAAAGACCAGTTGATTAGAGTGCATGACAGGCATGTTCCTATGAAAATAAAGGATGGGAATGGCAAGATTTGGGAACCTTGGATGACAGGAGAGGTTATCAGCTGTTATAAAGCAGAGATTGATCCTCCCTCTGAGAAGTAACACCAAAACACCCAAAGAGGAGTACCTCACCTCATAATCTGTAAACAGTGTGTATGAAGTGGTGTGAACTGCGCTTCAGCAACTCCTAGTGGTTAAAGACAAAATAAATCCCTGACACTCACTAAAATCAACATGTAGCAATTTATTTATCTAACTAACAGTGAACAAATCAACTAAACTATTAACAAACTTATAACTATTAACTATTGGGGTGGTACGGTAGCACAGTGGACCTGGGTTCAATTCCCGGCTTGGGTCACTGTCTGTATGGAGTTTGCACATTCTCCTCGTGTCTGCGTGGGTTTCCTCTGGGTGCTCCAGTTTCCTCCCACAGTCCAAAGATATGTGGGCTAGGTTGATTGGCCATGCTAAAAATTGCCCTTAGTGTCCTGAGATGCATAGGTTAGGGGGATTAGTGGGTAAATATGTAGGGATATGGGGGTAGGGCCTGGGTGGGATTGTAGACGGTGCAGACTCGATGGGCCAAATGGCCTCTTTCTGTTCTGTAGTGTTTCTATGATTCTATGATTCTATTCCCAAATAAAACAAGATTCCAATGGAATACTGTTCAAATAAATACAATTACCACTCATTAACAAAATAGAATTTAGTCACTCTCTAAATTACAACTAGGTTTTGTGTCTTCCGGAATCTTCTGGGCTTTCTCTGTTGATTCTTTTGTCTGGAACTTCTTTCTTCTTTGGTACCTTTGCTATCTAGATGGTGCTTTCTCTAAGACATAGATGAAGCTATGAGAGCAAGCGATTTTCTCTCTCAGAGAGAGAGAGTTAAGAGCTGTTAGCCCTGGCAGATGGCAGTTGCTCTACCTCTCTGTCCCACTGTCCTCTTTTTTTTATATCCATGATGACATATCAATATTTCCCACAATAGGATTGGACCTAGATTGTCAAAGCCATCAGATTTAAATTCAATAGGTTCTTGGTATCTAAGTGCCTGATTCAAATTGATTGGCTAAATTCAAAAGTCCGTTGTCTTGGTAAAAACTGTTGCTTGGCCTTTCAAAACAAATCATTCAGTTTTGGGATCTTTATGTGCTTGCAGTTTAAATCTCTAAGCACAGAAAAAGACATTACCTTTTAACATACAATTTTACAAACACCAGATTTGCAACATTAGTCAAGAAAAAAAGGAAGCATACATAAGGTCTAGGCAACTAAAAACAGATGAAGCCCTTGAAGAATATAGAAAAAATAGGAAGGAGCTCAAATAGGGAGTTTGGAAGGCTAAAAGAGGCCATGAAATGTGCTTTGCCAGCAGGATTAAAGAGAATCCCAAAGCATTTCACACATACATTAGGGCCAAGAGGGTAGTTAGGGAAAGAGTAGGCCTACTCAAGGATAAAGGAAGCAGGTTATGTGTGGAGCCAGAGGAAGTAAATGAGGTCCTTAATGAGTACTTTGCATCGGTATTCACCTCAAGTCCATGTAGACAACATCCAGCGCCCTGCCCTCATCAATTATCTTTGTCACTTCCTCAAAAGACTCAGTCAAGTTGGTGAGACATGACCTTCTGCTCACAAAGCTCTGCTGCCTCTCACTAGTAAGTCCATATTTTTCCAAATGGGAGTATATCACTATCATAGAATCCCTATAGTGCAGGAGGCCATTCAGTCTATCGAGCCTGCACTGACTATCTGACAACAATCCCACCCAGGCCCTATCCCCATAACATTATGTATTTACCCCTCTAATCCCCATAACCTGTCCATCAAGCAGCAAGGATATTCAATTGCAAGAAATAAAAGAGCTAACTTCACATAGTAAATCAAAGAAAAAGATTTAATAAAGAAACTTCATTACATCAGCACTCTGGCCACACAAACTCACCACAATCCCCAGCTCCTTTCTATTTTTATACTGGGTCAGCATCTTGAAAATCTTGGTAGCTGCTCCACCTGCTTGCCTTTGTCAAGAGGGAATGAGATCAATGAAATGAGATAAATAAGGACCATTTGGACTTTAATAAATGCTGATGCAGAGGATTCAGTTTGAAAAGATAGGATAAATAACAGTTCAAAAATAAACAAAAATGAAGAGAATGGGGATGTGGAGCAGAATCTTACGAGATTTTTTCTAAACGTCCAGCTAGTATGAAAATGGGAGAGTTCCTGATCCGTTTCTTGGGTGAGTTTTCACTGCCAATCTTGTGCACTCAGTCCTTGATAATATGGGCCAGACCATTTCTAGCCACTGGAGGCAGTGGGTGGGGCCTAATTCACCAGACAGCCAGCAGCTCAGATCGGAGCCACAAACTGCGCATGTGCAGGAAAAGCACAAAAAAGCAGCTCTCCTGACAGAACCACCTCCCCTCCCCCGCCCCCCCGCCCCCCGCCCAGGCTAGATATCACCCCCTCCCTTACCCCCCACGGACATCGGGGACCCCCCACAACATTACTGACCCCCTTATTCCCCCCCACCCGAACCCCCTTGCACATGGCCCCCTCATCACCCCCTGGCCCCGATGGCTGCCTGACATGACCCTTTCTCTCCCCTGCCCCCCATCATCACAGAGGCACAAATTCCCCCGCCGCTCCATCAGCACACCTGCAAGTGCTGACTTGGCTTCCTCTCCATGGTAACAAGGCAAACTGCATTAAACTCGCTGGAATGCTCTAACGGGTGTGTGACGCACCTAAACTGCCTGCAGCTGATCTACCCAAACAAGGGACAGCTCCATAAAAACCCCAAAGATGGATAGACAGGCGGGCAGTGCAGGAAGAAATGGCCTCAAGGAAGACAGCTCCCAGATTTTTGGAATCTGACCTGGCCAGGTTGCTGGAGACGGTGGAAGCAAGGCGGGAAACCATCTTCCCCCCAACAGGACACCACCCCAGGGGAAGGAATGGAAATGCAGCCTGGGAGGTGGTGGCGGCATGTCTCACTGCCAGGGCACTGGCAAGAAGGACCAGAAAGTCGTGCCGCAAAAACTGACCCAATCCGTTCAGCAAGGGTGAGTGTTTAACCTCACCTAGCGTCTTCCCCCTAAATGACCCCCAGATCCCCCCACCCCCAGCACGCTGCATGCTTCCAGCCCCTGAACCCCAAGTACCTCCCTTCTCCCCCCCCCCCCCCAGGAGCATCACAACCCTTGCCCTCAGAGGCCACTCCCTGACACCCTCCAGGAGTCATGCCATCAGATTTTACCTGGTTCCAACTGTCCCTACAGGAGAAGAATGCCCATAATTTCCGGAAGAGGGTGAAGGCGGGGTAGTGAGCCTGAGATCCATGTCCTTACTTCCTTTGAGAAGTGGGCACTGGAGCTTGTGGGAGAGGAGAGGATCTGCACTGTAAGCGACAGCATGTTCAGGCTGGAGCATAGAAGTGAGCAACTGCTGATCCTCCACTCGTTGGAAATATCTGAAGTAAGTTGCATGCAGCCCGGACTCCTGTCCCTCCCTTGCGCTTAACCTTGTGTTCTGTGTTGCAGGAAGGGATCCCGATGCACCGGGGCCATCTGGCATCGCGGCCTCCACTGCTGCTCCCACCCATCCTGCCCCTGACAGCTCAGGAGACTCCTCGGAGGAAGCCAATGAAGGGACCTCTGAGACCGGCACCAGTTTTGCGTCAGCTTCCACCTCGCAGTTCACAATCCCAGAGACTCTCACATTGGTGGGTCCAGTTAGTGGTGAGGCTTCTGGGTCACTCTCTGGTGCGCACATCTGCTGATGTACACCAGGTGGAGGAGGGAACATCCAAGGCCTCTGGCATGCGGGGCCTGTCGGAGGTGAGGACTCAGCTGGCCCCAGGCTACATGCTGGGCCTCTGAGATCACTTCTCCCTCAGCTGTTGGAGATGCAGCAACAGAGCCAGGGAATGCAGGAGGGGTTGACAGCAACACTGGACCAACTGTGAGGCTGTTGAGAGGAGTCCCAAACCTTTCAGGTGGACCAGCTATTCCCTGTCTTGCATGTTTTCCAGGCCAACACTGCAACATTGGCATCTGCAGTGGAAAGACTGGGGCAGGAGATCCTCACCATGATTGGCAGACTACAAGAGATGGCTGAGTCACAGCAGGCCATGGCGGAGTCCCAGAGGACCGCAGCCCAGTCACTGTGGGCCACAGCTGAGGGCCTCAACAGACTTATCGAGATTCTGCGGCCCATGGCTGACAGGCTCGAGAGCTTGGTTGAGACCCAGCGGGACAGCACAGAGACACAGTGGGTTATGGCTGCAGCCCTTGAAAACGCAGCCCACTCACAGAGGGTCATGGCTGAGAGGCTGCAAAGATTGCAGGAGACCCAGAGGGACAGCACTGAGAGACAGCGAGCTACGGCAGCAGCACTTGAGAACATGGCCCAGTCGCAGAGGGTCATAGCTGAGAGGCTGCAGAGCATGGCCCAGCCTCAAAGGGCATTTGCTGCTCCCATTGACAGGTGGCCTCCCGAATCAGAGGGCCATCACTGAGGGTTCAACCACCATTGCAAGAATACAGGTGGTCCTCCAGAACTGGTAAGGCCAGGTGAAACTGGAGCTTCTGGAGCTCACTGCAGAAGCACCACTGTCCCATAGAGTGACCCAGCGGCCCACAGGAACCCCAAAGGAGGAGGAAGGGTTCGAGCCCATGCCAGGGCCTTCCACCCAGGAGACTGTGGCCGTGGCTACACCTTCCGACTCCCCTCTTCCTGACACTGGGGCATCTCAGGGGCAGCGGGATGAAGAGCATGTCATGGATACATCCCTGACACCTGGAAGCTGGCCAGACCTCTCAGGCCCTCCAGAGGACGATCACCAAGAGCATCATAGGCCACAGGGTGCGGGAGGCAGCTGGCCCCCTCCACCTCCGATGTACATCCTGAGGAGACACCGAGACATAGTGGTAGGCCACATAAAGTTAAGAAGTTGTAGTGGCACAAAGATGCATGGGTGAGGGAGAATCCAGTTAGGTCGAATATTTAGGCACTTTAAAATCTCACTTTGACATGTTTTTATATTATCACATAGAGTCATAGAGTCATAAAGGTTTACAGCATGGAAACAGGCCCTTCGACCCAACTTGTCCATGCCGCCCTTTTTTGTTTAAAACCCCTAAGCTAATCCCAATTGCCCACATTTGGCCCATATCCCTCTATACCCATTGTACCCATGTAACTGTCTAAATGCTTTTTAAAAGATAAAATTGTACCCGCCTCTACAACTACCTCGGGCAGCTTGTTCCAGACACTCACCATCCTCTGTGTGAAAAAATTGCCCCTCTGGACACTTTTGTATTTCTCCCCTCTCACCTTAAACCTATGCCCTCTAGTTTTAGACTCCCCTACCTTTGGGAAAAGATATTGTCTATCTACCTTGTCTATGCCCTTCATTATTTTATAGACCTCTATAAGGTCACCCCTCAACCTCCTACGCTCCAGAGAAAAAAGTCCCAGTCTATTCAGCCTCTCCTTATAACTCAATCCATCAAGTCCCGGTAGCATCCTAGTAGATCTTTTCTGCACTCTTTCTAGTTTAATAATATCCTTTCTATAATAGGGTGACCAGAATTGCACACAGTACTCCAAGTGTGGCCTTACCAATGTCTTGTACAACTTCAACAAGAAGTCCCAACTCCTGTATTCAATGTTCTGACCGATGAAACCAAGCATGCCGAATGCCTTCTTCACCACTCTGTCCACCTGTGACTCCACTTTCAAGGAGCTATGAACATGTACCCCTAGATCTCTTTGTTCTGTAACTCTCCCCAACGCCCTCCCATTAACTGAATAAGTCCTGCCCTGGTTCAATCTACCAAAATGCATCACCTCGCATTTGTCTAAATTAAACTCTATCTGCCATTCGTCAGCCCACTGGTCCAATTGATCAAGATCCCATTGCAATTGGAGATAACTTTCTTCACTGTCCACTATGCCACCAATCTTGGTGTCATCTGCAAACCTTCTAACCATGCCCCCTATATTCTCATCCAAATCATGAATATAAATGACAAATAACAGTGGGCCCAGCACTGATCCCTGAGGCACACCGCTGGTCACAGGCCTCCAGTTTGAAAAACAACTCTCTACAACCACCCTCTGGCTTCTGTCAAGAAGCCAATTTTGTATCCATTTAGATACCATTTAGATATTTTAAAGGTACTTTTATTGACAACAATAAATATTATTTCACCCCACACCTGTGACTAATTTGTCTCTAATTGGTCTCTAACAGGAATGAACTTACCCTGACGGTCGCCAGAGGGACCCTGCAAGTTGATATCAGTGGGGGAAGCCCCTCAGTGCACTACTACTGTGAAAATCAAGGCACTCAAATCATTCACTGGCTACAACGATTGGCAGGCATTGGCACAGTAAGAAGTCTCACAACACCAGGTTAAAGTCCAACAGGTTTATTTGGTAGCACAAGCCACTAGCTTTCGGAGCGCTCGCTGCTCCTTCGTCAGGTGAGTGGGATTTCAGTCCACAAACAGGGCATATAAAGACACAAACTCAATTTACAAAATAATGGTTGGAATGCGAGTCTTTACAGGTAATCAGGTCTTAAAGGTACAGACAATGTGAGTGGAGAGAGGGTTAAGCACAGGTTAAAGAGATGTGTATTGTCTCCAGCCGGGACAGTTAGTGAGATTTTGCAAGCTCAGGCAAGTTGTGGGGGTTACAGATAGTGTGACATGAACCCAAGATCCCGGTTGAGGCCCACTCACTGAAATCCCACTCACCTGACGAAGGAACAGCGCTCTGAAAGCTAGTGGCTTTTGCTACCAAATAAACCTGTTGGACTTTAACCCGGTGTTGTGAAACTTCTTACTGTGTTCACCCCAGTCCAACGCCGGCATCTCCACATCATACATTGGCAGCCATGGCATCCCCAGAACCCAGGAGAGATTCCCTCCCCCTACCCCACCCACCTGCATGGATGTTTAGTGCTCCCTTACACACCACTCAGACCTGGACCCAGGTGCCAGTGTACATGCGGAGCTCAGGTAGGAGTGAGATTAGTTTGCACCAGGGCATCATCATACTGGTGCTTAGCGAGTCGTCATCACCCTCCTGTCTACCACAGAAACTCACTAACGCAGCGTACCCAGGCCAACCACTCTGGTGTTACAATGTAGCAGGAGATAGGAGGACTCTAAGGTGGGGAGGGGTGGGGGATGGAACCCACATGCAGCAACACAGGATCCTAGTGAGCAAAGCGCCTGGTGATCAAGGCCTCCCTCACCGCCCTTGCATGCTTAATCCTTGCTGCACCTGGGTGGTGTTGGTCATCCTCCTTATCTTCCTCCTCCTCCTCCTGCTGAATGGCATCCTCCCCAGCGACGCTTGGTTGGTCAGCCTCCACATCCTCCTCCTCAAAATGGTCTCCTTGCTGCTGCACCAGGTTGTGTAGGGCACAGCACACCACCACTATGCGGGACGTTATCAGGGCGCTATATTGGAGGATCGCGCCAGAGCGGTCCAGACACCTGAACTACATTTTGAGGAGCCCTGTGCACCTCTCCACTATAGGGCAGGTGGCAACGTGGGCCTTATTATACCACATCAGTTTCAGGCCTCCACACAGGCATCGTCAGCCAAATCTGAAGCGGGTACCCCATGTCACCCACGAGTCGTCCCTGCAGCCTGGGCTCCTCCTCAAAGACCTCCGGGACGTCTGAGCTTCTCAATATGAAGCAGTCAAGCACATTGCTGGGGTGTCTGACAGCTGATAGTCACACGCCAACTGCACATTGATGGAATGGAAGCCCTTTCTGTTCATGAATCTTCACCGGGGCATTGAGGGCAATGTGGGTGCAGTCTATAGGCCCCCTGCACATTTGGCATCCCTGTGATGGCTGCAAATCCTGCAGCCCGGGCTTCCTGCTGGGCCTGGTCCAGGTCAAATTTAATATACTGGCCAGTCTGGGCATACAGGGTATCTGTGACCTCCTTTACAAACTTGTGGACAGATGATTGTGAAATGCCATAAAGGTCTCCACTGGGGGTCTGGAAGAATCCGGTGGCGTAAAGGTTTAAGGCAGCCGTCACTTTCACAGCCATCGGGAGTGGGTGTCCCCCTCGTGCCCCGAGGTGCCAGGTCCTGCAACAAATGGCACAGGTGTTGCAGTGTCTCCTTTTAGAGCCGAAGTCGGCGGCGGCACACGGTGTCCGACATTTGTTCAAACAACACTTGTGTGCGGAACTGCCGTGGTCTCCGCACGCTCCTTCTCCTGCCCCTCACCTCGGGACTAATGGCGGCGATGTCCTGCCTCTAGCGGCCTTCTTCATCTCCTCCTGCGAGTGGTAAGGCCTGGGCCTCTGCCCGCAATTCATCCTCCTGCTCCTCCTCCTCAGCTCCAGCAGCAACCAAAAGAACAGCAAGATCAATCGGTTGCATCGCAAAAGCCATCTCATCAATCTGAAGAGGGGGGGTGGTTGATGAAGGGGAGAGACAGATGGAGAGATTAACGAACTCTGCTCACCCCCAGCCCAGTAACATACACACCTCATACCCCCCCACACAGCCCCCCAGCATCACAAACTCCCCACATTCCCCACCACAGCTCCCCAGCAACACATACTCTCCATACCCCCTCCACAGCCCCCCAGGGACACACACTCCCCCATTCCCCCTGTCCACAGCCCCCCAAAGACACACACTCCCCATACCCCCTCCATAGCTCCCCAGCAATATAAAGTTCCCCATTCTCTCCCACAGCACCCAAGAATGGCAACACAACCCCCCATTCACAAACATACATCCAGAACCCATGCAGTAGTGGGCTCAGACAGTTCTGCTGGACAAGTCGTGAGGCTGCAGCACTGCCACTTCAGAAAGTTTCCAGCCCATCCCCCACCTGCAAGAGTGCTTGCTGCCGGCAGCACTAGGATCCAGAGTCAGCGCTAAGACCTGAGGTCAGCATTCAAACCTGGGTCTGTGCTGAGAGTCCAAAGTCGGACCCCGTGAACAACAACAACCCCCGCCCCACTTGCAGGCTCCCCACCCCAAAACGCAACATGGCTACCAAGAAACAACCCCCCTGAGCAGCACAGAGCAGTTTGAAAGCAGAGACTTACCTCCTCGCTCACCCTCCCTCCTCCAGCACCTGAAAGCAAGTTTTATACTCGAGGTATTTTCCTGACCGACCCGGCGAGAGCGAACGAGGTGGTTAAGGTAGGTTAGCTGGGACGATTGGGTGTGAAGCTTGCTAATGACATTATGAATATGCAAAAAAATGCGAATTGACATTTTGTCTGTTTTGGACGGGCTCCGGATTGCGTCGATTTTTTTTAGTAGTATAATGGGAATGGGTGTGAAAACAGGCACCATTCCCGCTTGTCGCATTTCTCCCAATTTTACAACTTTCTCCCGCCACAAAACGGGTGCGATGAGTTCGTAAAATTCTACCTGTGGTCTGAAATTGTGTTTAAGACAAAGGGAAAATAAATGGATACAAGTCATAGTCCACAAGAAACCAGAGGCATTTCTCTCTCGCAGAGAAAAACAATGATTTATACCTTGCAGGGCATCAAGCATGGGGCAAGGCAAGACATTTAATGAACTACCCAGGCAGTGCAGGAATTGAACCCACACTGCTGGCATTGTTTTACACCACTCTTGATGCATCCAGCTGACTAAGCTAACCTATTCCCACAGGAAGGGGGAAATAAGGAATGCGTTAGTAACTTCGAACAGAAGGGCAGGTTAGAGGTATGACCCAAATAAACATTCTTTATACAAATGTTTGGCGTATCAGGAATAAATTGAATGAATTGCAGATGAAAATGCAACTTGGAAGGTATGACATGGCAGCCAATACTGAGACATGCCAGATGGTCAGGTGTAGGAACTAAATATGCCAGGTGAATTTTCACACCAATATGGACAATATGGAGGTGGGTGGACATTTCATTACTTGGCATCAGCCAACAGACCTGTTTGCTGGCACCCCCCCCCCCCCCCCCCCCCCCATGAGAGCCATTTTTCTTGAGGCTAGCTGCCCACAAATGGCAACAGCTGGTTAAGCTAATGAAAGGGCCAATTCAGGTCATGAATCAAAGAAAAACTGGAATTTAAATTGTGCAGTACTAACTCAGACACTTGGGAAACTATAGAAATCATCAAGCCAAGTCAATCTGAATAAATTTTCAAATGCAAAGTTGAGAGATCTGGCTGTCAAGTGCCTGGCACATAAGGCACCTCACCTCTCTGCTTCTTCTAGCTTTCAATGCATTATGCACACCAATATACATGGGTCCAGGATCAAGAATGCACCCACAACAATTAATATTTATCCACTGAGCCAATTTGACATTCACCATTAATGTTCCACCTCTAATAATTCATAACAAAAATAGAAAATGCTGGAAAATCTCAGCAGGTCTGACAGTATCTGTGGCGAGAGAATAGAGCCAACGTTTTGAGTCTGGTGGGTCATCCAGTTTTAAAACATCGGCTCTATTCGCTCTCCATAGATGCTGTCAGATGTGTTGAGTTTTTCCTTCATTTTCTGTTTTTGTTTCAGATTCTAGCACCTGCACTATTTTGCCTTTATCTGATCATTTTTTTTTGGTATCAATAATCAATCATGAATTAGTAAGAAACAAATGCCTTTCAGTTTGCTGATGACACAAAGTTAGGTGAAAATCAAAGCTGTGAGGAGGACACGAAGGTTGCAAAGATTTATAGATAGGTTAAATGAGAGGGCAAAAAGATGGGGCTCGGACATGACCACGGCTACAGTGATTCGGACCCTGACCATGCTCTTCACCCCATAACATGGGGAAGTGTGAGGTTATTTACATTGGTCATAAGAACGGAAAAGCAGAATATTTTTTAAAAGGCATGAAACGTGTAAGTGTTGATGTTCAGGGAGACTAGGGCATGATTGTAAAAGGAACACAGAAAGTTAGCATGCAGGTACAGTAAGCAATTAGGAGGGCAAATAGTACGTTGACCTTTATCGCGGGGAAATTGGAGGACAAGAATAAGGAAGTCTTGAAACAATTATATGGGGCTTTGATGAGGCAAGACTTAGAATATTGTGTGTAATTTTGGTCTCTGTATTTGAACAACAATAAACTTACACTGCGGGCAGTACAGAGAATGTCACCAAATTGGTCCTGGTGGAGGGGCTTATCCTCTGGCGAGACAATGAGTAATTGGTGTGCAACAGGAAATTGATTACATTTCTCATTCTTATCTACACAAAAGCCATAAGCAAAAACAATACGGCAAAGAAGGAGAGAGAAGAACATGAGATAAAAGCAGGAGTAGACCTGCTGCAACTGCCACATCATTCAATATGATCATGGCTGATCTTGGACTTCAATACCTTCCCACCCACTCCCCATATCACTTGATTCTCTGAGAAACCAATAATTTGCCTATCTCAGCCTTAAATATATTCAATGTTGGAGCATCCATTACCCTCTGAGATAAAGAATTCCAAAAATTCACAACTCTTTATATGCAAAACAATTTCTCTACATTTTAGTCCTAAGTGATTAGCCCCTTATCCAGCTCTGCACGTTAGAAGAATGAAAGGTGGTCTCTGAAACATGCAGGATTCAGAACAGACTTGAACAGGGTAGATTTTTAAAAATTCATTTGTGGGGCATGGGCGTTTCTGGCCGGCCAGCATTTATTGCCCATTCCTTGTTGCCCTTGAGAAGGTGGTGGTGAGCTGCCTTCTTGAATCGCTGCAGTCCATGTGCTGTGGGTTGACCCACAATGCCATTAGGCAGGGCATTCCAGGATTTTGACCCAGCGACTGTGAAGGAACAGTGATATATTTCCAAGTCAGGTTGGTGAGTGGCTTGGAGGGGAACTTGCAGATGGTGATGTTCCCATGTACCTGCTGCCCTTGTCCTTCTCGATGAAAGTGGTCATTGGTTTGGAAGGTGCCGTCTTACGATCTTTGGTGAATTGCTGCAGTGCATCTTCTGGTTTCTCAGAGAATCAGTATAAACTGCTGCTACTGAGCGTCGGTGGTGGAGGAATTGAATGTTTGTAGATGTGATGCCAATCAAGTGAACTGCTTTGTCCTGGATGGTGTCTGATGCACGTCTGGTAAATAGACAAAGCTGATGTTGCCAGAAACAGAAGGCTTTTATTCACTAAAAAAGAAACGATGTGGAACAGACAATAAACAGACAATACTGAGCATGTGGACCTCCCGACTGAAGGCCGGAGGGGGAGGGCTGCAGCCTTTATACCCTGAGGGTGGAGCCTCCAGTTAAGGGTGCAGCCGAATTAAAGGTGTCAGGGAGTGTCTCATATACGAACAGTAGTGGCAACAATATATACAGCTCAACCGTGCCGAAGGCACGACAGTGATTTACCACATTCACCCCCTGTTTAAAAAAAAGTTCATCAGGGCGAGGTGGTACAGTAGTGGTTCATACTTTCATAAGTTCAGACGGTCCGGTGGGCGGGTAGTCCGCTGCGACCGCCGTAGTGTGGGTTGAGGTGCTGTTTCGGGGAGCTGTGGTGACGATCCCGAGTCTGGTCTGATGACGTCCGCAGTCTCCGCAGTTCCTTCTCGTCGTTGGGTACGAGGAGGGTGCTCCTGGGTCTCAGGCGTGCCGTACACAGGGGCTGGACTAGCACAGTGTCGCACAGGAGCGTCAGGATGGAATGGTGTGTCAGGGTGGGCATCGGGGGTGAGGGGCGAAGGGCCGTAGGGTGCAGTACCAGCGGGGGCCAAATCCCGAATGGAAACGGTATCCTCTCGCCCATCGGGGAACGCCACATAGGCGTACTGGGGATTTGCGTGGAGGAGACGGGCCGGCTCGACCAGTGGATCCGCCTTATGGGTCCGCACGTGCTTCCGGAGCAGGACAGGCCCGTGAGACGTCAGCCATGACGGTAGCGAGGTTCCCGAGGAGGACTTCCTGGGGAAGACAAACATGCGTTTGTGAGGGGTAGCGTTCATGGCAGTACACAGCAAGGAACAAATGGAGTGCAGGGCGTCGGGGAGGACTTCTTGCCAACGGGAGACTGGAAGGCCCTTAGACCGTAAAGCTAGCAAAACGGCCTGCCAGACGGTGGCGTTCTCTCGTTCCACTTGCCTGTTTCCCCTGGGGTTATAGCAGGTAGTCCTACTCGAGGCTATGCCCTTGGAAAGTAGGTACTGCCGCAGCTCGTCACTCATGAAAGAGGACACCCGGTCGCTATGAATATAGCTGGGGAACCCGAACAGGGTGAAGAGGCTATGCAGGGCGTTAATGACAGTGGCGGAGGTCATGTCTGGGCAGGGAATAGCAAAAGGGAACTGCGAATACTCATCTATGATGTTGAGAAAATAAATATTGCGGTTGTTGGAGGGAAGTGGCCCCTTGAAATCGACACTGAGGCGTTCAAAGGGGCGGGTAGCTTTGATGAGCTGTGCTCTGTCCGGCCGATAGAAGTGCGGTTTGCACTCCGCGCACACCTGGCAATGCCTGGTGACGGACCTGACTTCGTCAATGGAGAACGGCAGATTCCGGGCCTTGACGAAGTGAAAGAACCAAGTGACACCGGGATGGCAGAGATCGTTATGGAGCGTCTGCAGCTGGTCCAGGTTCACGCTGGCACAGGTCCCTCGAGACAGAGCATCTGGGGGTTCATTGAGTTTCCCCGGGCGGTATAAGATATCGTAGTTGTAGGTGGAGAGTTCGATCCTCCACCTCAATATCCTATCATTCTTAATCTTGCCTCGTTGCTCATTGCTGAACATGAAGGCAACGGACCGTTGGTCCGTAAGAAGGGTGAACTGTTTGCCCGCTAGATAGTGGCGCCAGTGTCGCACGGTCTCTACGATGGCCTGCGCCTCCTTTTCGACTGAGGAGTGTCGAAGTTCAGGGCCCTGGAGGGTACGCGAGAAGAAGGCCACGGGTCTGCCCGCCTGACTAAGAGTGGCGGCTAGGGCAAAATCAGACGCATCGCTCTCCACTTGGAAGGGGATGGATTCATCCACTGCGTGCATGGTGGCCTTCATAATGTCAGCTTTGATGCGGTCAAAAGCCCGTCGAGCTTCCGCCGCGAGAGGGAAGGATGTTGATTTCATAAGCGGACGGACCTTGTCCGCGTACTGAGGGACCCACCAGGCGTAGTAGGAAAAGAAGCCCAGGCATCTCCTCAGCGCTTTAAGGGTGGTGGGGAGGGGAAGTTCTAAAAGGGGGCGCATGCGGTCAGGGTCGGGGCCAATGACCCCATTCTCCACGACACAACCAAGGATGGCGAGCCTGCGTGTGCTGAATACGCACTTCTCCTTGTTGTAGGTCAGATTGAGAAGTGCTGCCGTGTGGAGGAATTTTTGGAGATTAGCGTCGTGGTCCTGCTGATCATGGCCGCAGATGGTGACGTTATCCAGGTACGGGAAGGTAGCTCGTAGCCCGTTCTGATCCACCATTCGGTCCATCTCACGCTGGAAGACCGAGACCCCGTTAGTGATGCCGAAAGGGACCCGTAGGAAGTGATAGAGCCGGCCAGCGGCCTCCAAGGATGGTACATTGGCGGTCTGATGGGTGGATAGGGACCTGGTGGTATGCCGACTTCAGATCGATGGTGGAGAACACCCGATATTGCGCAATCTGATTGACCATATCAGATATACGCGGGAGAGGGTACGCGTCCAGCTGCGTGTACCTATTGATGGTCTGACTGTAATCAATAACCATGCGCATCTTCTCCCCAGTCTTCACAACCACCACTTGGGCCCTCCAGGGACTGGTACTGGCCTCAATGATCCCTTCCCCCAGAAGACGCCGCACTTCTGACCGGATAAATGCCCGGTCCCCGGCGCTGTACCTCCGGCTCTTGGTGGCAATAGGCTTAGAATCGGGGGTGAGGTGCTCGAAGAGCGAGGGAGGGGTAACCTTGAGGGTCGAGAGACCGCAGGTATTACGCGGCCGCTGAGCATTCAGTTGCGGGTTTCGGACCGAGATGGAGGGGAATGGCCCATCATGGACCATCGTGACGCTTCCTAAGTGGCACATGAAGTCCAGCCCTAGTAATACGGCAGCGCAGAGCTGAGGCAGCCCGAGGAGCTTGCACCTCTCGTACACTGTGCAACGTACAGTGAGGCTTGCTACACAGTAGCCGAGGATACTCACAGACCGGGACGTTGATGCCATGGAAATGGACTGCTGCATCGGCAGCACTGACAGCCCGAAGCGCTTCACCGCAGCCGGGTGGGTGAAGCTCTTGGTACTGCCCATGTCAAACAGGCAGTCAGTTACGTGGCCATTTACCTCGATGCCCATAGTTGACCAGGCGAGTGGGTGAGGTCTGGAGTGGTCCGCTCCACTTCGGGACGTGGCACGGCGTTCGCTTGGGACCCACCCGGGTAAAGCGGCGCTGGCGATTGCGGCGCCCACTGTGTGCTCACATGGTCGGGGGTATATGCGTCGAGGTTTCTAAAAGCCACCTCCAATGAGCCTGCAAGTTCCACCGACTTCGTAAGTCGAGCCCACCTTGCTCCAGAAGTCGCTGCCGGACGTACGATGACCGGATACCCGTGACGAAGGCATCCCTAATGAGACCGTCCGTATTCTGAGCGGCCGAGATGGCTTTGCAACCGCAAGCCCTGCCGAGTGCCGGCAGCTCCCTCAGGAATTGCTCTGTAGATTCCCCGGGCTGTTGCCTGCGTGTGGCTAGCAGGTGTCTTGCGTATACCTGGTTCAGCCGCTGGTTGTACCGGCCCTTCAGTATCTCGATTGCCTCGTCACACGTAGTGGCGTCGCAAATCATTGCGAAGACGTGTGCGCTTCCACGGGCGTGGAGCACATGGAGTTTGTCGCTGTCCGTCACGACGACCGAGGTGGATGAGGCGATAAATGCTTCAAAACAATGAAGCCAGTGGTTAAAGATTTTGGACGCACCAGCAGACTGAGGATCGAGATCTAACTTGTCTGGCTTTAGCAACTGCTCCATCGCCTTAAAAACCTTTTAGCAAATAAAATTGATGCGCGTCTGGTAAATAGACAAAGCTGATGTTGCCAGAAACAGAAGGCTTTTATTCGCTAAAAAAGAAACGATGTGGAACAGACAATAAACAGACAATACTGAGCATGTGGACCTCCCGACTGAAGGCCGGAGGGGGAGGGCTGCAGCCTTTATACCCTGAGGGCGGAGCCTCCAGTTAAGGGTGCAGCCGAATTAAAGGTGTCAGGGAGTGTCTCATATATGAACAGTAGTGGCAACAATATATACAGCTCAACCGTGCCGAAGGCACGACAGTGATTTACCACAGTGTCAAGCTTCTTGAGTTTTGTTGGAGCTGCACCCATTCAAGCATGTGGATAGTATTCCATGACACTCCTGACTTGTGCCTTGTAAATGATGGATAGGGCTTTGGCCCATTTCAATCTGGCAATTCCGTGGATGGTTCATCTGACTGCTGTAGTCATGAGCACTATCCCAATTATTTGTTCAACAACAGTCATAGAATCATTGAATCTCTACAGTGCAGAAGGAGGCCATTCGGCCCATCGAGCCTGCATTGACAACAATCTCACCCAGGCCCTATCCCATTAACCCCACGTATTTACCCTGGTAGCCCCCCGACACTGAGGGGCAATTTATCATGGCCAATCCACCTAACTCCCACATCTTTGGACTGTGGGAGGCAACTGGAGTACCCGGAGGAAACCCACGCAGTCACGGGGAGAATGTGCAAACTCCACACAGACACTCACCCAAGGCTGAAATTGAACCCAGGCCCCTGGCGCTGTGAGAGAGCAGTGCTAACCACTGTGCCACTGTGCCACTCCTTTACCTTAGAACATAGAACATAGAAAGCCACAGCACAAACAGGCCCTTCGGCCCACAAGTTGCGCCGATCACATCCCCACCTCTAGGCCTATCTATAGCCCTCAATCCCATTAAATCCCATGTACTCATCCAGAAGTCTCTTAAAAGACCCCAACGAGTTTGCCTCCACCACCACCGACGTCAGCCGATTCCACTCACCCACCACCCTCTGAGTGAAAAACTTACCCCTGACATCCCCCCTGTACCTACCCCCCAGCACCTTAAACCTGTGTCCTCTCGTAGCAACCATTTCAGCCCTTGGAAATAGCCTCTGAGAGTCCACCCTATCCAGACCCCTCAACATCTTGTAAACCTCTATCAGGTCACCTCTCATCCTTCGTCTCTCCAGGGAGAAGAGACCAAGCTCCCTCAACCTATCCTCATAAGGCATGCCCCCCAATCCAGGCAACATCCTTGTAAATCTCCTCTGCACCCTTTCAATGGCTTCAACATCTTTCCTGTAATGAGGTGACCAGAACTGCGCGCAGTACTCCAAGTGGGGTCTAACCAGGGTCCTATAAAGCTGCAGCATTATCTCCCGACTCCTAAACTCAATCCCTCGATTAATGAAGGCTGGTACGCCATACGCCTTCTTGACCGCATCCTCCACCTGCGAGGCCGATTTAAGAGTCCTATGGACCCGGACCCCAAGGTCCTTCTGATCCTCTACACTGCTAAGAATGGTACCCTTCATTTTATACTGCTGCTCCATCCCATTGGATCTGCCAAAATGGATCACTACACACTTATCCGGGTTGAAGTCCATCTGCCACTTCTCCGCCCAGTCTTGCATTCTATCTATGTCTCGCTGCAACTTCTGACATCCCTCCAAACTATCCACAACACCACCTACCTTGGTGTCGTCAGCAAACTTACCAACCCATCCCTCCACTTCCTCATCCAGGTCATTTATGAAAATGACAAACAGCAAGGGTCCCAGAACAGATCCCTGGGGCACTCCACTGGTCACTGACCTCCATGCAGAGAAAGACCCCTCCACAGCCACTCTCTGCCTTCTGCAGGCAAGCCAGTTCTGGATCCACAAGGCAACAGCCCCTTGGATCCCATGCCCTCTCACTTTCTCAAGAAGTCTTGCATGGGGGACCTTATCGAACGCTTTGCTGAAGTCCATATAGACCACATCCACCGCTCTTCCTTCGTCAATGTGCTTGGTCACATTTTCAAAGAACTCAACCAGGCTCGTAAGGCACGACCTGCCCCTGACAAAGCCGTGCTGACTACTTTTGATCATACTAAACTTCTCTAGATGATCATAAATCCTGTCTCTCAGGATCCTCTCCATCAACTTACCAACCACTGAGGTTAGACTCACCGGTCGGTAATTTCCCGGGCTGTCCCTGTTCCCTTTCTTGAATATAGGGACCACATCCGCAATCCTCCAATCCTCCGGAACCTCTCCCGTCTCCATCGACGATGCAAAGATCATTGCCAAAGGCTCCGCAATCTCCTCCCTCGCCTCCCACAGTAACCTGGGGTACATCCCATCCGGTCCCGGCGACTTACCAACCTTGATGCCATTCAATAGTTCCAACACATCCTCTTTCTTTATGTCCACATGCTCGATCCTTTCTGTCCTCCGCAATCCAGCAGTACAACCACCCAGATCCCTTTCCACCGTGAATACCGAGGTAAAGTATTCATTAAGCACCTCCGCCATTTCTAACGGTTCCGCACAAACTTTTCCCCCTTCACCTTTTAAGGGTCCTATGCCTTCACATCTCATCCTTTTACTCTTGACATATTTGTAGAAAGCCTTGGGATTCTCCTTAATCTTACCCGCCAAGGTCTTCTCATGACCCCTTCTCGCTCTCCTAATTTCCTTCTTAAGCTCCTTCCTACATCGCGTATACTCCTCTAAATCCTTAACACCTCCTAGCTCTCTGAACCTTCTGTACGCCTCTCTTTTCTTATTTACCAGGTTCATCACAACCTTCGTGCACCACGGTTCCCGTACCCTACCAACACCCCCCTGTCTCATCGGAACGTTGTCATGCAGAGCTCCAGACAAACATTCCTTGAAAATCCTCCACTTTCCTTCGGTACTTTTCCCCAAGAATGCCTCCTTCCAATTTACCCGTCTAATTTCCTCCCTGATGACACTGTATTTCCCTTTACTCCAGAGAAACACTTTCCTAGCCTGCCTGACCCTATCTCTTTCCAATGCTATCGTGAAGGAGATAGAATTATGATCGCTATCCCCAAGATGCTCACCCACCGAGAGATCCTCCACCTGTCCAGGTTCATTAGCCAGCACCAGATCAAGAACAGCCTCTCCTCTAGTAGGCTTATCCACATACTGTGTCAGGAAACTCTCCTGGACACACCTAACAAACTCCTCTCCATCCAAACCCCTAGCCCTAGGGATATTCCAATCTATGTTTGGGAAATTAAAATCTCCCATCACGACAACTCTGTTATTCCTACATCTCTCCAGGATCTGTTTCCCCATCTGCTCCTCAACATCTCTGTTACTATTGGGCGGCCTATAGAAAACACCCAGCAAAGTTACCGACCCCTTCCTGTTCCTAACCTCCACCCACAGAGATTCCGTAGTCAGTCCCTCCACGGCGTCCACCTTCTCTACAGCCGTGACACTATCCCTGATCAACAGTGCCACTCCCCCCCCTCTCTTGCCTCCCTCCCTGTCCTTCCTGAAACATCTAAAACCCGGCACCTGAAGCACCCAGTCCTGTCCCTGAGACATCCAAGTCTCCGTAATGGCCACCACATCACAATTCGAAGCAGCAATCCACGCTCCAAGCTCATCCACTTTATTCACTACACTCCTGGCATTAAAATAGACACATCTCAGACCTTCAGCCTGAGCACTTCCCTTCTCCCTCACTCGTCTAACCTCCCTCTTACCCTGTCTACATTCCTTATCTATTTGCGAGCTAACCTCCTCGCTCTCAGTCCCCTCATTTCGATTCCCTCCCCCCAACCTTTCTAGTTTAAAGTCTCACCAGTAGCCTTAGCCAACCTTCCCGCCAGGATATTGGTCCCCCTGGGATTCAAGTGCCACCCGTCTTTTTTAAACAGGTCACACCTGCCCCTAAAGAGGTCCCAATGATCCAAGTACCCAAATCCTTGTCCCTTGCTCCAGTCCCTCAGCCACGCATTAATTCTCCACCGATTCCTGTTCTCACTCTCCCGCGGCACAGGCAGCAATCCCGAGATTACTACCTTTGCATTCCTCTTTCTCAGCTGTCTACCCAACTCCCTATATTCTCTTTTCATGACCCCTTCCCTCTTCCTACCTATGTCAGCAGTACCTATATGCATCACGACCTTGGGCTCCTCTCCCTCCCCCTTCAGGATTTCTGGGACTCGACCAGAGACATCCTGGACCCCTGCACCAGGGAGGCAAACCACCATCCGAGAGTCCCGTCTGTGTCCGCAAAAACGCCTATCTGACCCTCTCACCGTAGAGTCCCCAATTAGCACTACCCTCCTTTCCTTACCCCTTTGCACTACTGGGCCAGGCTCAGCTCCAGAGACACTGCCACCGCTGCTTCCCCCAGGTGGGCTGTCCACCCCAGTAGTACTCAGACAGGAGTACTTATTATTAAGGGGCACATCCACCGGGGTGCTCACCATCACCCGAGCTTTCTCCTTCCTCACTGTTACCCAGTTACCCTCCTCCCGTGGTCCCGGTGTGACCACCTGCCGATAGCTCCTGTCAATGACCTCCTCACTATCCCTAACCCGGCGAAGGTCCTCGAGCTGCAATTCCAGTTCCCTAACATGGTCCCTTAGGAACCGCAGCTCAACACACCCAGCACAGATATGGTCGTCTGGGAGGCTAGGAGCCTCCAGGACCTCCCACATCCTACATTGGGAACAACATACTGGCCTGACAGTCATAATTGCCCCCTGCTCGCCCTTTCTGCCTAAGCCCGATGAGCCAAAGCCCCTCAGTTCTCACTCAGCTCCGTCTCACTCCGCTGCCCGCTCCCAACGCTGCCCGCTAGATAGTGGGACCTGCCTTTTAAACCTCCTGTGCACTAAAAAAAAAACTCAAGAGACCCTTCCCAGTAAACCCCGCGGCCACTGCCGGTTGCGCGCCAAAATTTAAAACTAAATTAAATAAATAAATAACACCCGCGGAAAAGTACTTAAAACTAATTCTTACCCCAAAAATCCTGTCACCAGTCACAGCTCTGCCTTTCTCCACAGCAACAAGAGGACTAACCTCCCAACTAACTGACTTATATAGAACTTTTGACCCTTCCCAGTAAACCCCGCGGCCACTGCCGGTTGCGCGCCAAAATTTAAAACTAAATTAAATAAATAAATAACACCCGCGGAAAAGTACTTAAAACTAATTCTTACCCCAAAAATCCTGTCACCAGTCCCAGCTCTGCCTTTCTCCCGGCACCCTCTTGACTAAATATAAAATTAAAATTCATAAATTTTAAATTCCAAACCAACTTTATCACTAAAACCATCCAATATTTTGTATTGACCCACCTTGTGCATTTCTTTATTGCCTGAATCTTTTGTCTGTTCTAGTGCTTCTATGAAATGCTATCCCAGTGCCTGCAGGATATCTGGTGAAAGAACCCCAACTTGCAAAGGGTAAGACAAAGATGACCTTAGACGGTGATCTCCTGGAGCTGTGGACCCGATAGACCCAGCTTTGGCAGCACCACCTTGGCATAGGGAACAGCAGGAGAGCTCATAGGCAACAGTGGTTGTAGGAGGAGACCTTTAAGTAGCCATTAAATGGCCACTTTAAGGGCCTCAATTGGCCCATGGGCAAGCAGGCCACCCAATGTCTCTTCTACCATGGATAAAATACCCGAAGAGATGGGGTGGTGTGGATAAGGGTTTGGCATGGCATCACTGCCATGGCACACTTAATACCCCTCTGCACCTGCAATCCCAACCTGGGGTGAGGGAGGGGGGGGAGGGGGAGGGGCAACAGCTGGGGCATATAAAATTAAGCCCAGTCTCAAGTAAACCATAGAAACCCTACAGTGCAGAAAGAGGCCATTGGGCCCATCGAGCCTGCACCGACCACAATCCCACCCAGGCCCTACCCCCATATCCCTGCACATTTTACCCACTAATCCCTCCGACCTACGCATGTCAGGACACGAAGGGGCAACTTTAGCATGGCCAATCAACCTAACCCGCACATCTTTGGACTGTGGGAGGAAACTGGAGCACCCGGAGGAAACCCACACAGACACGAGGAGAATGTGCAAACTCCACACAGGCAGTGACCCAAGTCAGGAATCGAACCCAGGTCCCTGGAGCTGTGAAGCAACAGTGCTAACCACTGTGCTACCATGCCGCCCCTGGGCTGGTGGCTGCAAGTGTGATAAGACTTATGATTTTTGTTCTTTATTGTTGTATTCCTGCTTTTCCACCATTGCATTAGGCAGATGGCCATACGTAGAGGAGGGTGAGGAAAATGCAAGATGTCCATGTTCACAACGTCTGCTGCTTGTATATTAGAAAAGACTGTGCACTGAGGAGGAAATGTGGTAGGAGAAACGTGTGTGAGGCCATTGATGCAATTAGTGGACTATGGCATTTGATGATGCATTCACTGAGCTTCATCACTCATGTGAGGTCTTTGAACTTCTTTCAGCACCACACCCAGGTCCTTAACTAGACTTTTGATGCTGACCGTGATGGTTACCTGTTCCCACTGTCTTTTCAGTGTCTGTGGCCTTCCTAGTCCCTCATGGATAAACGACAGCTCTCTTGTCCACATTCTGCACCAAAGCCCACAGTGTTGTGTGAGAGAGTCTTTGAGCCTGCTGTCTGTCATGTCGAGCTATTCTTCCATCTATCCTCCATTTCAGAATGACTTCTAGCACCTCCTCTGGCCAAAATACACCCCCCCCCCCCCGCCACTCTACCCATCCCCCGCCACTCTACCCACCCCCACCACTTTAAGAGGTGTGGTGGTTCACTTGAACTCAAGCAAGCCTCTCATGATTTTGCAGCTGCTGCTCAGACGTGCAGCCACTCAGAAGTGTGCCTGGAACTCTCTGAGCACTGTACATCAGTGTTTGCTGTCTGAACAGAAAGCAGAAGGATCCCAGCCCCATTTTCAGGTCTTTGCAAATTTCATGACCCTAGAAATATACAGCATAGAGATGGAGGCCATTCAGTCCATCATGACTCCTTTCTGAAGCAGCTACCCGATTCATTCCATTCCCTTGGTCTTGGTCTTTCTCTATAGCCTAATACATTTTTATTTGTTTTAAATAGATTCTATTTAATCTATTTCACCCTGCTTTTAGGAAGTGCATTTTAGACCATAACAAGTCACTGAGAAAAACAATCTCTTCATCTGCACCCAATGCAGCCCCCAACTCGATGTGCGGGTTAGGTTGATTGGCCAGGTTAAAAAAAAATTGCCCCTTAGAGTCCTGAGATGCGTAGGTTAGAGGGATTAGCGGGTAAATATGTGGGGGTAGGGCCTGGGTGGGATTGTGGTCGGTGCGGACTCGATGGGCCGAATGGCCTCCTTCTGCACTGTAGGGTTTCTATGATTCTATGAAACCTGGTCTTTTGTGTTTTCTGGTTACTTACCCTTTTCTCAGTTGAACTATTTTCTTCTTAGCCACTCCATTAAAGCCACTTGTGATTTTGGACACTTCTGACAAATCGCTGAACCCTCTCAGAGAAACTCCAGCTCCTCTGGTCTCTCTCTAGATAAGAGAAACTTTTCATCCCTGAAACTATTTTCAGAAACCGGCCATGCAGCATCTTAAGCCTTGATACCCTTCCTGAAAATGGTGCCCTGAAAAGGGCACAATTCTTTTACTGAGATCTAACCGTAGATTTACAATGTACTTGCTTCTGGATTCAATGGCCTGGATTTTCATTGAATCAGGAGACTTTAAGAACGGTAGACAGGATTCCACTGCCTCTGGAAACTACTACTTGAAGATAAATCAGTATCAGCGCAGCGGGAGGCATTCAAATGGGAGATTCAAGGAGTTCAGAGTAAACGTATTACCACAAAGAAAAAGGGTGGGATGGCCAAATATAGGGCCTCCTGAATGTGAAGGAGCTTACAGGGTAAGGTAAGGCAGAAACGGAAAGCTTCTGTCAGACACCAAGAACTCAGTATTACAGAAAACCAGGAGCAATATAGAAAGTGGAGGAGTGAAATCAATCAAAAAGGAAATCAGGAAAGCAAAGAGAGGGCATAAAAGAATATGGGAAGTAAAATCAAGGAGAACAAAAGATGTTTCATCAAAATATTAACAGGAAGAGGATAACTAAAGAAAGAGTAGGGCCCGAAAAAGACCAAGCATCAAAGTTGAAGTAATTGATATGGTTTTTAATGAACACTCTGCATCTGTCTTCACAAAAAAATGGGATGATGCAGACATTGCAGTTAAGGAGGAGGATTATGAAATATTGGATGTGATAAACAAAGGGGGAGAGGAACTATTAAGGGGATTAGCATCCTTGAAAGTGGATAAATCATCGAGGCTGTTAAAAGAAGCCAGTTAGGAAATTGTGGAGGGTCTGAGCCCCATTTGCCAATCCTCACTGAATACAGTTGAGGTGCTGGAGGATTAGAGGTATACTAATGTTATATATTTGCTTTAGAAGAGAGTGAGGAACAGATTACAGGACAATCAGTTTAATCTCAGACCAAAAGAGAAAATGCTGGAAAATCTCCGCAGGTCTGGCAGCATCTGTAACGAGAGAAAAGAGCTGACGTTTCGAGTTCAGATGACCCTTTGCCAAAGCTAAAAGGCATAGAAAGTGGGAGATATTTATACTGCAGGGTGAGGGAATGAAAGATGAGTCATAGTCACAGAAACCAGGGGAAAAGGCTGCAAATGGCAGTCCATAGTGAGAATAAAGGGTGTGAATGGCCAAATGGTAGAGAAGCTAAAATCAGAGGGTAAACTGTGACAGATGAAAATGTTGGGGGAGCAGGGGAATGGATGAGACAGAGGTAAAATTTAGAAAAGCAGAAGCAAAGGGGAAGAAAAGGTAAGGGAAGGGGGATAACGTAGGGGAAAGATTGAGGGGGGTGAAGAAAAATGAAAAAAGACCATAAAGAAATAAAAGATAGAGAACAGTAAAAAAAACTAAATAAAATAGAATGAAAACAAAGGAGTCGAGATGGGGTAGAGCAAATCATCTGAAGTTGTTGAATTCGATGTTGAGACCGGAAGGCTGTAAAGTGCCTAGCCGGAAGATGAGATGCTGTTCCTCCAGTTTGCGTTGAGCTTCACTGTAACATTGCAGTAAGCCAAGGACAGACATGTGGGCATGGGAGCAGGACCATGTGTTAAAATGGAAAGCAACCGGAAAGGTCAGGGTCCTGATTGCGCACAGACTTTCCAGCATCCGCAGTAATTGGCTTTTATCCAGTTTAATCTCAGTGCTGGACATATTATTGGAATCAATTCTGAGAGGAGAGAAAGGCACAGATTAATCATCGACAGTCAGCATGGATTTCTCATATCCAAAAGAGAACTCAAAGTGCTTCACACCCAGTGGATTATTTGTGAAATCTTGACACAACTGATTTGTCCTCAGTAAGACCCCACAAATGCAAAAGAATACACAGTTAACCCGCTTTTAGATGATAAAGACAAATTGTTAGCAAGGACACCAGTGCTGGGACCTTTGCTGTTTGTAATATATATAAATGATTTGGAGGAAAATGTAACTGGATTGATTAGTAAGTTTGCGGACGACACAAAGGTTGGTGGATTTGCGGATAGCGATGAGGACCATCAGAGGATACAGCAGGGTATAGATCAATTGGAGACTTGGGCGGAAAGATGGCAGATGGAGTTTAATCCGGACAAATGTGAGGTAATGCATTTTGGAAGGTCTAATATAGATAGGAAATATACAGTAAATGGCAGAACCCTTAAGGGTATTGATAGGCAAAGGGATCTGGGTGTACAGGTACACAGTGTATGTTTTAGGGCAAATCCTCCATGATTAAAAAACCCCAGAGCGAAGGAAAATGGCTGACTGGTTGTCAGGCCACATGAATATGCAAGAGGCTGGGATAATGAGAAGGTCAAGACAGGGATAATCTAATCAACAGGAAACAAAGGAGAAACCATGACCAGCAGACAAGAAGTAAATAGCCCAGCAGCGAGACAATGGAAACAGAGATCATTCCATCCACAGACAACATCAATGACTCATCTCGCTGATGGGATTCCAATCAGGATGACTCAGAGAACATTTAAGAGACATTACAATGTCAATTAAGGGCGGTCCCGACAGTTCTGGCCTTTTGTCCCAGTCAATCAAAACTATCAATGATCAGAAACTGTTTTGTGTGAGAGAATCACTGCTTCAGGTTTTAAAAAGGGACAAGCAAGCTCTGGTCTCTCTCTCTTTTCTCTTCGGACCAGCATAGCAGCACTCTTCTCCTGTTCCTGCCTCTCGCTCGTCTCCAGCACGCAGCCCGAAGCCCACTGAGCAATTTAAACTAGGATTGCGAGTATCCCCTGGTAATTCGCGAAGTTCCCAAGATCATCATAGTGGATGAGGCTTTGGGGAAAGGGAGGGGGCTTTTGCATGCATCTTTCATAGTTTAAGACACTGGTAAACTTGTGTAAAGTAAGCATTCCGTCGTGTCCGTTTTAGTATTCCTTCCATAGCTATAGTCTTATAGAGCATAAGGCATTGTGTGTTGTTTTCCTGGTGTTTGGTGATATTGACCTTGATGTTTTAATAAATATATATATATATCTTTGACTTCCATTGGAGTCCGTTTTGATCTTTTCAATTTCTCACCAATGATCTCTGACCAAGTCACAATATTAAATATTCCGTACCATAATTCTGGAGTCTAGAACTGAGGGTACCCTGGGCGCTTCGAAACCGCCCACTCAGGAAAGGCTGCCAGGTAGTGGATAGGCAGCAGTTTCCTTTTCTCTCTCTTGGGAGCGCTACTCTAGTGAAGTAGACGCAAGGTGGCCGTTGTTCCATCGGCGAGAGAGAGAATCACTCGGGCATTGGTGGGGTTTGGGTAACGGAGAACCAAACCTAAAATAAGCCCAGTGGAGTTAAAAAGAGGGATCCCGCTACAATGGCGACCGCGACAGGATTCCGGTGGTCTAGAATATGTGACTTGTCAGAGGGGGTGAGGGAAAGAAGCAAAATGGAGGAGAGAATCTCCTCATATCTGTGGAAGAAGGTCAACCTCACCAAAACTTGGGTATTAGCACTAATCAATGCAGAGCAGCCCGTAATGGCTGCGGCTGCATGGACAGAGAGCAAGGAATACACTAAAGGGTTGGAAAAGGTAGTTTGGCTAGCCTGCCTGTCCCAGCAGGTAGCCAAAATGGAAAGGAGAATTGCTGTTCTGGAGGGAGAGTTGAGCAAAGTTAGGGCCAGCGGGGGGGACAGCGCTAGAGCAGAGGAACAGTTATTTAATGAATTAACTGATGCGAGGCAGTGCATCCTACAAGCTAGCGAGTCACACCGATACGAAAAGGAATTCCTCCAATGCCAGGTAGTTGAGGCAAAGGAAAGGGAACGGGAGGCCCAGGAACTCCTGGCTCAAGGTGCGCAGAGGTACAAGGAGCTGGAAGGGAGGTTCAGGGACATCCAGGCAGCGTACAGGGTGGCTTGCGACGAGTTAGGTGACGGTGAGCATGGGCCGTGCCAGGCACGGATAGAAGAGCTGGAGGAGGCTCTGTCCAAGGTCAGGGGACAGGTGCACCTGGGAGGTCCAGGAGGGTCCCCTAGGGGCAGAGGGCTCCTCGCAGCGGATGATTCCCCGGGCGCTAAGGGGAATAGACCGCCTCCTGAGGCGCCGGAAACGTGTCCGGGTCGGCAGGTGGGGTTCGGGCTGTCCAGAGAAGGGCAGGTCCAAGGGGGGGTCAACGGGGTACCCCCAGGTGGCGGCGTGTCCACCGGGTATAGCGCACCATTCCTTTGGGAAAGGGAACAGACTGCTGCCTGAGATGCCGGTAATGTGTCCGGGTCAGCAGGTAGGGTTCGGGACGTCCAGGGAGGGACAGGTCCAAGGGGGGTCAGTGGAGTATCCCCAGGTTGTGGTGTCTCCGACATGGGTAGCACACCCCGGAGTGGTGGGGCTACCGAGCATGGAGGGAGAGCCGGATGCCGATGAGGCAGGGGGGCAACAGCCCCAGGTGGGGCAGATGTGCCCAGTTAGACAAAGAAAGTATGGTCCCCCGGTGGGTGGGGACGCAAGGGGACCGATAGAGAGCGATATAATAATTCCCCATGGGGCACATGTGCTCAGGGGGATGGTAACCCACATCCCAAGCCTGACTAGGGCGGGAGACCCGTTGTTACATTTTATGGAGGTGCAGCAGGCAGCTGACATAAATGACTGTGATGAGGTGGAACGGGTAAAACTATTACTGATGACCCTAGACTCATATCTATGTAAGGCAGTGACCTCCAGGGAAGGGGGAAGACCTGCCACATGGGTAGCGGCACAGACAGCAGTTCTGGAGGCCATGGGGTTAAATCAGGGTAGTCCCTTCACGAGGGTGTGGGAGACAAAGCAGCAAGTCGCAGAGTCCCCGGACATGTTCGCAGACAGGCTGTGGACGGTGTATGAGGGAGCGTGTGGGACTCCCTTAGACAGGCAACATCTGGACGAGAGGACAGCCCACTGGCTGAAGACTCTTGTGGCTAATTGCCTTCCGCGAGTTAGGGCAAAGGCCGAGCCTTGGTTCGACCCGCTGGACCCCAACCTTAACGAGGCGGAGGTAATAAGGAAGCTCACCCTTGCGTATCGCAATGGGGAGAGAAGTGAGGAAAAGCCCCATAAGGGCAAGGTGCATGAGGTCGCACCGGCACCCCGCCCTAGGAGGGAGTGGAAGCAGGAGGGCAGCCGGGCCTCAGACCGGAGGCCAGTGTGCTATGGGTGTGGGAAGCCCGGGCACTTCAGGAGGGAGTGTAGGAACCCGAGCAGGGAGGAAAGGGCTCCCATGAAAAAGACACCAACCCCGGTGGTAGGAGCACTTACCCCGGAGACGATCGATGTAAAGGATCTGCTGGCTTATCTGCAGACCAAGGCAATAGGGTCCGGGCAGGTAGCGATGGCAACAGGCCAGGGCCAGCCCGCACCCGCACCACGAGCTCCCTTATGACTGCCAGCGGGGCAGCCCACCTTCCTATGTCCATTAGAGTATGGCCCATGCGGGAGACCCTGGGTCAGGATGGAGGTCCAGGATGTGGTCGGGAGTTACCTACTGGACACAGGTGCTTCCAGTACCATTGTCCACACGGACAATCCCCAAACATCCCCTCTATCCAGCGGGGCGCCCAACAGTCTTGTCGGCTTCACGGGAAACGAGAAGACTGGTTTTTTCTCTGTTCCCCTGTCCATCAGGTTGGGGACACTCCAGGCGCAGTGGAAATGCGTCCTGATGAGATGGGAGCAGGAGGGAAAGGGGATCCTAGGCGCCGATTTTATAGTGGCTCATCAGGTCTTGGTGGACCTGAGGAACCACTGTTTGTGGGGCATAGCATGGGCAAGGGCTGAGAAGGAGGTCATGGTCATAGAGAGGGCACAAGAAAGGGGGGCTTTGTGTGTAGTGAAACCCAAGGAGGGGTATGATTTGGAAGCCATGATAGGGAATACCTCGGAGGAATATAGGGGGTATGTCCGGAAGAAATTGGCCGCCTTTGCGACCCACAAGCACGATTGCGGGGGTGTCACTGGGACAGAGGTCAGGATAGATGGAGTCCCCATGTCCTGACCCCAGAAACAGTATAGTTTCCCCCGGGAAGCGGAGGCAGATTTAGAGGTGGCCCTAAATTCACTGGTAAGGCAAGGCATTTTGAGGCCAATTGCCACACATGTGAACTCACCGCTCTGGCCGGTGAGGAAGCCAGATAATTCCTGGAGGGCCACAGTGGACTACAGAGTCCTTAATAAGAATATTCCGGCATGCGCCCCAACGGTAGCAGCCGTGGCGGACCTGTTAGGAGAAATTCCAGCGTCAGCCTCTGTTTTTACAGTGCTGGATATTTCGAATGGGTTTTGGTCCATCCCAGTCAGGCGGGAGGACCAGTATAAGTTCGCCTTCACGTTTAAGGGGCAGCAGTACACATGGAGCTGTCTCCCACAGGGTTTCCACAACAGCCCCAGCATTTTTCACCAGTGCATGGCCGAATGCCTGAAAGAGTTTAGTGAGCCCCACAGATTGGTCCAGTATGTGGATGATATACTACTGTTCACAGACAGTAGCGAGGAACACGGCCCCCTGGTAGACGAGTTGTTGGGGTTACTCCATAAGGGAGGGTTAAAAGTTAACCCCAAGAAAGCCCAAATCGGGTTGAGGGAGGTCAAGTTCCTGGGTTTAACCCTTAGGGCTGGGGAGAGAGGGATAGATGCGGCCAGGAGACAGGCAGTGCAGGAACTCTCAGTCCCGGTAGACGTTAGGGGGGTACGGTCCTTTTTGGGAGTCACAGGCTATTGCCGTGACTTCATTGAAGATTACGCCGCGACTGCAGCGCCTCTGCTCAGGCTGCTGCACAAGGGGGTGGAATGGGAGTGGGACAGCAAGTGCGAGTCGGCATTCGTCCGACTCAAGGAGGACTTGCAAAAGGCCCCAGCTCTGGGAGCTCATTGACCCCCGGGAGGGATTTTTCCTGGAGGTAGCAGCAGGCAGTGATAGCCTGAGTGCTGTACTCCTCCAGGAACGGCATGGCAAGCTTAGGCCCGTGGTGTATTCCTCCAGAGTTCTCACAGAAGTGGAGCGGGCATACTCCAACTGTGAACGGCACCTGCTAGCCACATACTGAGCGGTGAAGCGGGTGCAGGTTTTTATTAGAATGGCACCCATCACCCTCCTGACTCATCACACCCCAACCCAAATGTTGTTAAACGGCCGGATTAAAGATGGCACGGTCAGTAGTGCCAGGATCACCCGGTGGACTCTCTTGTTGTCCCAAATGGTGCTACGGGTGAAGGGGCTGAGTGAGCCACAGCTCGCAGCCAACCTGGTGTACCCAGGGGAGCCACACCATTGTTCCGTAGAGGGGGTATGGGAGGTAGGTTTTGGTTTTCGGGCAGGGCTGCATCCCACAGGTAGGGAGATATACGTAGACGGATCCAGTTCCGTATCGGGGGGCATCAGATTCACAGGTTGTGGGATCTGGGACCCCAAAGCAGAGATAGCCCTGGCCCTCAAGCTCCTCCACACACTGAGCGCTCAGCAGGCAGAGCTGGCCGCAGTGATGTATGTGGTCACACATCCGGAGCGTTTCCCCATTCCATACACCATCTGCTCGGACAGCATGTTTACGTGCAACTCGTGCACGGAGTATCTGGCCATCTGGTCCCGCCGAGGGTACACCTCCTCGGATGGGAAGCCCCTCGCCACAAAACCCCTGTTAGAGAGGATCGTGGCTGCTGTAGGAGAGGGCGGGGATAGGTACATCCATAATGTTAAAGCCCACTCCAAGACAGAGCCACGGGGTGAGGGGAACCAGAGGGCAGACAGTCTGGCCAGAGAGGGGGCTAGGTACGGGGTAGAGTGGGATCCTTACGGGGAAGGACAGGTGGCAGCAGTCAGGGGACAGCCCCGGAGAGGGGATCCAAGAGTGACCTTGGCCCCAGACCTAGCCACTGTTCAGGCACAGGACCCCGAGTTGAAGACCGCCATAGCAGCACTGGGTAGGCAGGAAAGGGTAGAGGGTCCTTATGGAGAGAAGGACATGACCTTAAAGGAAGGCATGCTCTTTAGAGGGGACCAGTGGATAGTGCCTTCCCAGCATAGGAGGGAATTCATAGAGGTAGCTCATGAGAGCCCAGGAGCGGGACACCCCGGTCCCGAGACCACCTGGCAGCGGGTAGAGAAGGTAGGATGGTGGCCTGGCCTCCGGGAGGACGTTCGCGACTTTTGTGCGAACTGTTTAGTGTGTGCCACGAATAACCCCGATCCCCAAAAGTGGAAGGTTTCGCTGGGGCACGTCCGTAGGGTGGAGGGGCCCTGGCAGTCAGTACAGATCGACTATATTGCAGGCGGATACAAGTACTGCCTTGTATTAGTGGATGTGTTTTCGAAGTGGGTGGAAGCCTTCCCGTGCCGAACAGTCACCACTGTAGGCACGGCCAAGATCCTAGTCAGGGAGGTGTTCTCCAGGTGGGGACTCCCGCAGTTTGTGGAGTCGGACCAGGGGAGTCATTTCACGGGGCAGGTCATGCAGGCGACCCTTAAGGTCCTGGACATCAGGGCAAAATGGCATGTGGCCTATAACCCCCAGTCCTCGGGTCCTGTAGAGAGGTTGAACCGCACCATTTAAGAGAGGTTGCGGAAGGAGACCGGCAACTCTCCTAACCGGTGGGTGGAAGTTCTGCCCCTAGTACTCATGGGGATCCGGGCTAGTCAGTCCAGGAGTACAGGATATTCCCCACACGAGCTCATGACCGGGCAAGTCATGAGGACTCCGATTTATGTCATGGTACCTGCCCTGACAGAGGGACAGCTCAGGGAGGTCAATAGGGATAAGTTCGCAAAACAGCTGTTGGAACAGCTGAAGCAGGTTCACTGGCAGGCAGCCAGTAACATGGGGGCCCAGGACCGCAGAAACAGGCTGCTGCTGGAGCCCCGCACAACTCACGAGTGGGCCATGGGAGAGCAGGTGATGGTCCGCAATTTTGCGCGGGTGGGGACCTTTGAGCCACTGTACGCGGGGCCGTACAGTATAGTGGACAAGGCCAGCCCCATGGTATACACTGTTCAGCTCCCCCACAAGGTGAAATGGTTTCATGTAAACCAATGCAAGCTCTTCGACCCCACCAGGGCCGGGAAGAGCAAGAAGGGAGTGAGGAAGGGGGTAGCAAGTGAGGAAGCCCCCGTAGAGGTGGAAACAGTAGTGGAAATAGCCGACCCCACCGTTACCCAACAGGTGACAATGTGCTGTCCCAGCTGGGCAGCACCGGAGGTAGCGGCCGCAGTGAGGTTAACGGTGATACAAGCACCCAGCCCGGGTAATTTTAAACTACCCGAGCATCAGCTCACCGGCCGGGTCAACTGTCTCAGTGAGGCCGAAGTTAGGGAGGCAGAGGAGATGGAGGTATCACCTCTGGTATGGGAGTCAGGGAGGGGTCATCGGAGCAGCAGGGTCTCCAGACCCCCGGTAAGGTGGTCTCCCTCACACATGGCACTCAGGGCCCGACCCCGCAGCAAAAGGGCCCAGGTGGAAAGTAGAAGGCGTGGGGCACTACCAAGTGCGGCCACGGGTAGCCCAGTCTCCGCAGGGAACGGAGAGGGATTCTGGAAACCCTTTGGGGAAGGGGAGGCTAGGGGGAGTCAGGACCCTCGGCCCACGGAGGTCCGGACCGGACGGTCGGGCCAGGCAGACGACTGGCCTCAGCAGGGTGAGGATCAGTTTTAAGTTGGCCACCCGGAGACGGGTGGCGGTGTAAATAGATATAGGATTCACATTCTGGTTGTTTTAGTAGTTTTCCGTGTAGATTATTCTGTGTATGTGATGTTTTCCGAATTGGGAACAGTAGTGTGGAGGTCGGGAACTTCCACTGTGTAAGAATGGACGCAGGGCACTAGGACCCTGGGGAGCCGGGCTGCGAAATACAGTACCGCAGCCGGCAGCTTGTGAAATTGCACGGCGGCAATTTCAAAAGCGGTAACTGCAAGCGAGGAATACAATGGCGCCCTTCCGTTTGAAGTGGTTCCAGGAAGGGTGGACGGCAGTGTGGAGGCAAGGAAGTCTTCTGTTTTGTTTTACAGATGGGTCGTCCTGCCATATGGATACTGAGTATAACAATGTGCCTGGAGATGTGCGAGACCCGCAGAGGGGAAGTGGAGGAGTCGTTGGTATATGGGTGCTCTGGCGGCAGGGCACCCCTCGTAACTACCGGTCAGGGAGACCTGGCGGCCTCGGAGCAGGCACGCTACTCCCGTGTGGGGAGGTGGCCTGGGTGGCTGGGGTTGAACTCGACCAGGTACCCCAGCCACCAGAGCTTCACATACGGGGAGGCCTCTGTACTCTGCAAAGAGATACAGGTGGCGACTGACCTGGTTCGGGTGACTGAGGGCAGGCGGGTGTGTTTAACCTGTAAGGGGGATGTTCCTTTGGGGAGGTGGTGGTGGCTCAGGAAGCTGAGCCCGGGCATGAGGGATCGATCCTCGAACTGGGAACGACTGGACAATGAAACCTACCGGACCATCACGGGGTCACCAGGAGGGATTGCTGTATGTTGGGAGAAGTGGTGGGCTTATGACCAGGGGATATATTTGTGCCTATGGGGGTCTGCCAGGGTATGTCCACAAGGGGCATCGATCACCTTCGTGAGGTGGTGGCAGGACTCCGGGGGCGGGATAAATTGGGACCGCAGTGGGAAGGGATGCGTAACTCCCTGGGCTGGGATGACTGTGAAAGCTACCGAACTGCTGGTTCAGGTAAAGAGACCCCTGCCCACGGCCCAACCGATCGACCCCCACAACTGTCCGACAACCACCAAGGGGCCCGAGAATGGCCTAGTGCTCGTCCCCACCAAGAAGGTATTGTACCGGGGGTACATTACGCTGTTGCCTAAATTTGACTGAAGTGCGTCTACCAGCATGGTGCCCTCGCGAGACAGAGCTATTATACCAGCCGTTGTTAAAAGATATGTTATTAAATCAATCAAACCTCCACAGCCCGAACCGAACCTCGCCAGTTTAACAAAAACCGCTACTGTATCCCAATGCTGTGAAGTTTCTGTATATATATATGCGGTAACCCCTACGTTTGGGGGCCGCTAGTTTATTGCTGTACTTGCTGTATTTAATGTTTTTCCATCCCGCATATTGCAAGGGATTGTTGTAATGTATCTACCTATGTCACCTTTCTCTGTGTTGCTGTATATAAAAGGGGTGTAGCTCAGATTAAGGGGACTCTTCGGGGTACATAGCTTCACGGAGCCGGCAGGGGTGCTTATAGCTCTTGAGCCTGGAGGAGTTGCCTACCAACTTTGAAACGATACAGTCCGAGCAAGTCTGGATGTATCGTAGGGGCATCTGTAAGTTTTAGGGCAAATCCTCCATGATTAAAAAACCCCAGAGCGAAGGAAAATGGCCGACTGGTTGTCAGGCCACATGAATATGCAAGAGGCTGGGATAACGAGAAGGTCGAGACAGGGATAATCTAATCAACAGGAAACAAAGGAGAAACCATGACCAGCAGACAAGAAGTAAATAGCCCAGCAGCAAGACAATGAGAACAGAGATCATTCCATCCACAGACAACATCAATGACTCATCTCGCTGATGGGATTCCAATCAGGATGACTCAGAGAACATTTAAGAGACATTACAATGTCAATTAAGGGCGGTCCCGACAGTTCCGGCCTTTTGTCCCAGTCAATCAAAACTATCAATGATCAGAAACTGTTTTGTGTGAGAGAATCACTGCTTCAGGTTTTAAAAAGGGACAAGCAAGCTCTGGTCTCACTCTCTTTTCTCTTCGGACCAGCATAGCAGCACTCTTCTCCTGTTCCTGCCTCTCGCTCGTCTCCAGCACGCAGCCCGAAGCCCACTGAGCAATTTAAACTAGGATTGCGAGTATCCCCTGGTAATTCGCGAAGTTCCTGAGATCATCATAGTGGATGAGGCTTTGGGGAAAGGGAGGGGGCTTTTGCATGTACCTTTCATAGTTTAAGACACTGGTAAACTTGTGTAAAGTAAGCATTCCGTCGTGTCCGTTTTAGTATTCCTTCCATAGCTATAGTCTTATAGAGCATAAGGCATTGTGTGTTGTTTTCCTGGTGTTTGGTGATATTGACCTTGATGTTTTAATAAATATATATATATATCTTTGACTTCCATTGGAGTCCGTTTTCTCAATTTCTCACCAATGATCTCTGACCAAGTCACAATATTAAATATTCCGTACCATAATTCCGGAGTCTAGAACTGAGGGTACCCTGGGCGCTTCGAAACCGCCCACTCAGGAAAGGCTGCCAGGTAGTGGATAGGCAGCAGTTTCCTTTTCTCTCTCTTGGGAGCGCTACTCTAGTGAAGTAGACGCAAGGTGGCCGTTGTTCCATCGGCGAGAGAGAGAATCACTCGGGCATTGGTGGGGTTTGGGTAACGGAGAACCAAACCTAAAATAAGCCCAGTGGAGTTAAAAAGAGGGATCCCGCTACAACAGGTCACTGAAAGTGGCAATGCAAGTGGAGAAGGTAGTCAAGAAGGCATACGGCATGCTTGCCTTCATCAGCTGGGATATTGAATTTAAAAATTGGCAAGTCATGTTGCAGTTTTATAGAACCTTAGTTAGGCCGCACTTGGAATATAGTGTTCAATTCTGGTCGCCACACTACCAGAAGGATGTGGAGGCTTTGGAGGGGGTACAGAAAAGATTTACCGGGATGTTGCCTGGTATGGAGGGCATTAGCTATGAGGAGAGGTTGGAGAAACTTGGTTTGTTCTCACTGGAGCGACAGAGGTTGAGGGGCGACCTGATAAAAGTCTACAAGATTATGAGAGAGGCATGGACAGAGTGGATAGTCAGAAGCTTTTTCCCAAGGTGGAAGAGTGAATTACTAGGGGGCATAGGTTTAAGGTGCGAGGGGCAAGGTTTAAAGGAAATGTACGAGGCAGATCTTTTACGCAGACAGTAATGGGTGCCTGGAACTCGTTTCAGGGAGGTAATGGAAGCGGGTACAGTAGTGACTTTTAAGGGGCGTCTTGACAAGTACATGAATGAGATGGGAATAGAGGGATATGGTCCCCGGAAGGATAGGGGATTTTAGTTAAGTCGGGCAGCATGGTCGGTGCAGGCTTGGAGGGCCGAAGGGCCTGTTCCTGTGCTGTAATTTTCTTTGTTCTTTGTTCTTTGACACCAGAAAAATTTTGTTCTTTGAACAGTCTGTAACACAATGAATAGAGTATTTTGCAAGTATTTCATTTGTTTTCCTTTCGGTTAATATTATCTTTCAAAAAATTTAATTCCATTGTTGTCATTTGGCTACAGGTGTAAATCAGTTATTCCATGTTTGAACATATCAGAACAGGTAAAACTTTAACATGATGGGACATTACAGATATTATTGTTATATAGCCTTAATTTAAACACCTTCCAAGCATTCCAGTTTAATGAGATAAACAAGGACGGTAATTCAATTATTTCTTTATTTAACACTTCTAGCACCAACTCAAACAAAAACAGCTGCAACTCATTAACTCTTAACTGAACTTTAACTCTGAAAATGCACCTTAACTTTAATTGAACATCAACTTTAACTAAATATCAACTTTAACTATTTAACTGAAAATAGATACTACCGAATTTGGGAAAACCTTGGCCAAGAAATATCCTCGATGTAGAATCTATCTTCTTGTTCTCCAAGGCATCCTTCAGGGTACAGGTCTTGTTGTGATGGTTGATCTCTTCGAGCTATCACTGCCAAACAAAGGAATGCATGTCTCTTTATCCACAATTTTCCACTCGCTTCTGGAAGATTCTCTGTCATCCAGCCGATTGTGTAACAAGAAACCAATCACATGGCTCAAACATCCAGTGAAATTACTTTTGAACTACGCCATTACACCTAGTTCATTTTACATGTCCCATACATAGCCATATAAATCGGAGCCAGGATGTCTCAGTTAATGTAAACAACTTCCCTTATCTGGGCCAACACAAGACGCTTCAGATCACAGCTCCCAGACCTCTTTACGACCTGCATCTGGTTTTAAGCTACAAGTCGTTCAAAATTCCCAGCATGCTTCACTCTCATCCAGATTAGCCATTTTAAAGCCACTAATGCCATTATTGTTGTTAAATCATTGTTGTAGCTGTTCTTTCTCCGTCCACATTATGATGAGAGGGGAACTTGATTCTAAATCCACCCATCACATTGTTTTATAGATCACACAAGATTTCAACAATGTTTAATACATGCAAACAATGATCACTTTCTGTTTATTCAATGAATACTTGCATATACTTGCAGACAAAAATTAGTCTTAATAGTGTATTTCAATAGCCTGTGTTTAAACCACTGGTCTTTAAGCAAGGTATTTCTAAAAGTAAGGCACTTTGGAATCTTAATAATTATCTCTTGTATTTTACAATTAAATTTAGCAAACATGACAATTATAAATTAAACTGATATAAAATGCTACTTGTTGACTTTCCTTCATGTAGAATCTTTTCCTCAGCAAAATCTTCTCTGACTATGAATTGTCTTTGTTCCCTGGTAATTTTTTCACTCGGCTTTCTGATAACATATAGGCTGGAATTCATGCCCTGTCACCGCTGCCAATGAGAACAGAGAATTGGCACTCAGCCAAAACTCCGTTCACTGCAGCTGGACTGGAGAATCCCAGCTATTAGCTATCAAAGCAAGCTAAAAATAACTTTTGTCCAACAGATCAATGTGATTTGTTGTGCACGGGTGAAGAGAGTTAGCGTGCTTCATGTTTTTGTGTACGAGCTGGCATCTCATTGTCAGCCCACATCACTGGCTAGCAACAATGTGAAAAAGACACCCAGATGGGCAAGTATCACCCTGTCAGTACAACCTCTCCATCAGTAAGTTCTCAGTGTGCCCCCGCATGAAGACACACACAAACCGGCTCCCACATAGCCCTCAGGTTAAAGCTTCCCCCAGACATGAAGTGTGCTAACCTACCGACATATGGACAGTCTCTGTTACACATAAACCAAATTCCCCACAATGGGTGAATAGCTGCCTTGTAGATACCTCAGGAAAGTTGAAAGCTGAGGGAGTAAACCCTGACAAAACAATCTGCAGTGAAGCCCAAAGGATGATTGATGTATAATATGTCATCTTTCTAGTAACTCCTGCAACCAAGGTGAAGACAAACAAAGTGCTGTGCGTTTATTTGGGTTCAACTGGGGAGCTGGAGAGAGTGACCCTGGCGTTTGGGCAGCTCAGAGTTCCCATAAAGTTTGCCCAGACTTGACCCCTGGAGAAGATAGTCCGGAATCACTGCAGTGTGTTAACAGCATGGGAGCTAGCAGTTATGTGTGATAAGCCCAACTCAATTGGCATTGAGAACACGTGCTACTGGCTGTCTCCAATGGTGAGAGAGATCATCATGCCCCATTGGTTAACCATCGCTCTCCTCAGATTGGGCAGCTGTTGGCTAATAAGGTGCTGATTCACTAACCTCTGCTCAACAAATAGACAGAATCCATCACACCAGACAAACAAATGAAACAAATGCTAAGATAGAAGTTGCCAACTCTTTGATTGGAAATCTAGACCATCAGGACCATGTGCACTGGATTGGTGGTTGTTTTGCAGCTGGTCGATGATGGGTGCAAGATAGCTGTGATCAACATGGAACTTGATAGGCTGAAAGTTAGCATAGCTTTGTTACAAAAGACTAGGCTCACAGGGAGAAGATCACTTAATGAAAAAATTATATGTTTATGGTCGCATTCCCTGAGGGCCATGTGGTCAAGCCAGACTCTATGGAGTGTCGAGGCAGGAAGCTGAGCCAATCGAGTCTGAGCCTCAATGCAAGTGCGTGTATCAGGGGCCAGGAAGAATCGGCAGTTGGAGCCAGGGAAGCATAGTGTACAATCGCATAGTTATTCTGTTGAACCCAATTTGTAGATATCGTTATTTGATGTGTTGGCAATAAAGCCTTTGTGTTCTGAAGCCTCATTGAGTCACTCTTGATTTATTACACTGGCTACAAAGAAAAAGTTTCCAAGTTCCTTGGGGATTGCAGTGCACAGCTAGAGGGGGAAGAGACAGGAGTGTCAAAACTAAGAAAAAGCAAGGTACAAGTGCAGTGCTAAGATGCCTTTAATTGGGAAATTAGAACATTTCAACCCCGAAGTAGAAAACTGGGACCAGTACATTGAGAGACTATGGTACATTTTGTAGCAAATGAGATAACAACTCACAGTTTGTGGTCCATAGACTTAGTTTCATCAGAGGTTTATCATCCCCCGATGCTCCAGGCACTCAGTCTTAGGCCAGATAATTGAGCTGGCTCAGAATTATTTCAACTCCTGCCTCTCAATCATTATGTTGAGGTACAAATTTCACTCAGCAGTCCGAGAGTGCAGAGGGACAGTCTCAGGCTTCATAGACATATTGAGAGGATTAATAGAACATGGTGAATTCAGCCCAATTTTAGGAGAAATGTTGAGGGGTCATTTGGTCTGTGGTATAAACAGCCTGATGATACAAAAGAAGTTAATGGCAGAGACAATAATTTCTCTGGAGAAAGCAGTGGAGCTGGCCCAAGCGATTGAATGTGCAGACAAGGTGTAAGCCAATTGCAAGGCGTGCCAAATGAAATCAACCGCTTGTGGCAGGAAACGGTTGTTGGGAAGGCCAACCCGAATTGAACTGCTATATAAATATGTCAATGTCTTCCAAAATTAATTAGGATACATAAAGGGAGTTAAAGTTAAAATACATTTGAATTAGGAGGCAATACCAAACTTTTTCAGGTCTCGTCCTGTGCCTTATGCACTTTATCATAAAGTTTAGGTCGAACTCAAGAGATTGGAGAGGTGTTGGTAAGGCCTCACCTGGAATTCTGCGTACAGTTTTGGTCTCTTACCTTAAAAAGGATATATAACATTGGAGGCAATCTAAAGGAGATTCACCAGGCTAATTCTTGGGATGAGAGTTGTCCTATCAAGACAGACTGAATAGTCTGGATCTGTATTCCTTGACGATTAGAAGAGTGAGGAGTGACCTTATTCAAATATATAAAATCCTGAGGGGGCTTGACAGGGTAGATGGTGAATTTTTTTTTCACTAATAGAAGGGTATTGAACAAGGGGACATAGCTACAAGACAAAGGGCCAGTCATTTAAAACTGAGGTGCGTCGAAATTTCTTCTCGGAGAGTGTGGTGAATCTCCGTAATTCTCTGCCCCAAAGGGTAATGGAGGCTGGATCATTAAAAGTATTTAAAGTGAAGGTAGATAAATATTTGATAGATCGAGGAATAGAGGGCTTTGGGGAAATGGCACAGAAAAGGAATTGGGGCTGGCACAGATTAGCCATGATCGTATTGAATGACGGGGCAGGTTTTAAGGGCCTGGTGACCTCCTCCTGTTATATTTCTTGTGTTGTTCTTGTGTAATGAACCTGCTTCTCTCAATGATAGAACGCTTCACAAATGGTTAATAATATGTTCTCTCCATCCACCTCAACTCAAATAGGGCCAGTTAACCTAATGAGTAACAATGCTCTGATGCTGTGCTCCACTATAGAAGCTAAGGACTAGTTCTCTGAGGAACTTGACACTGCATCCTTACTTCCTGAGGGATATGAATGCAAGGGTTAGTGTAGACCACGAGGCATGGCCCTCCTGGGAAAATAAATGAGAATGGACAGAGGCTAGTTGAGTTTTGCTGCTATGACGAGCGTATCTTGTGTAACTAACACCTTATTTTGGAACAAACCATGACACCTAAAGACATCTTAGATCAGGGTGTTAGCACCAGCTGATCATCACCAGACGTGGCGCTCTGAACAGCATTCTCAACACACATGCCTACCACAGTGCTGGCAGGAGTGAAGATGCAACATTCATTTCATTTAAAGGAGAAAATCCTCTACCCAAATCAAAACCAAGAGTTCCTCAATTCAATTGGACAGATGCTCTCCACATTCCTACAGAGTGCAGAAGTAAAATTATACATACTTCAAAACACCAGCTATAATACTGCACTCTCAAAAAATGGGAAGTAAGGGAAGGAAGATGCAGACTGGCTCAAGGCTAACATTACTGGGATAGAATCTGTCATTGAAGCCACGCGATTCATTTTTATTAATTACAAGAGAGATCTGAGTGGGAAGACTCTGAATGCTCTAAGAATCACTCAAAATAAAGTTCACCAGACTTCTAGGTCCTGCACAAATGACTACTGGTTACAACTTTGCCAGAATACCCAGCTATTCTTCTACAAAGACATGTATGAAGTGATCAAAAAAAGTAACAGGTCCATCAACAAAGAAATCGACTCCATTGAAAGCAAAGACAGAGTAGATCATCACTGACTGCAGTTGAAGGGATGGGTGGAACAGTACCTTGAGTTGTGTTCTAGGGAGAACACTACCATTGAGAAAGCTCTAAATACCCCAGAAAGACTGTGTGTCATGGGAGAGCTGGATATTGAATCCACAATGTGGAGCTTAGCAAAGCTAATGATTAGCTTGTCATGGACAAAGCTTCTGTTGCTGTATCACCTGAACTCATCAAGCACAGGAAACTGGCACTCCTGTAGCATCGGCAGAATATCTCAGTTGGAGGAGGGGTGGGATATGACTGATGCAGAAAATGTGACTCCACACAAGGGAAAGCACAGTGATTTCAACAGGTATTGAGGCATCTCCTTACTGAGCATCCTGGGGAAAGTATTTTCCCACGTTGCCATTGTCAGACTGCCAGGGCTGTCTGAACAGATCCATCCCAAATCCCAATGTGGATTTAGAACTGGGAGATCTACAATTGACACGATTGTCTCAGTTTGGCAGCTACAACAGAAATGTTGTGAACAAAGGAGACCTCTAGTTATTGTCTTCATTAATCTCACCAAGGCATCTGATCATGTGAACAGAGGCAGTCTCTCTAAGCTGCAGGAAAAAATAGACTGACCACTGAAGCTGCTCAATTTGATCTCCCCTTTCAATGATAACATGATGGGTGGTCAGCTATGACAAGGCAACATCAGAACACTGTGAGATCTGCACTGGAGTCAGACAGGGTTATATTCTGGCACTGATACTCTGGGCATATTGTCTTTGCTGCTGTCATGTCGTCAGGTCTACAGAGGCTATCTACTTACATACCAGAACTGGCGGAGTCTTGCTCACCTCAGTTCCAAGACAAAGGTGCACCAAGTCCTCATCAGAGAGTTTCTCAACACTGATGGTGCCGCACTAACGTTCCACATTGAGGAACATCTGCTGCAGAAAGGGACAAAATCTCATGGTTTAGTTTGACCATCGGCATCAGGATGTTGTCTGCATGGATGTTGACCCTAGTGTCCAGGATGTTATCACACCAACATCTATCAGCATTGGCAACGAGACTCTGGAGGTTGTCAATAGCTTCACATATCCAGACTCCACAATTACCAGCAATCTGTCATTAATGCAGAAAACAACACACACATATCACACGTGTTGTTATATTCAAGCTGCAATTGTTATATGCAAGCTGAGTAAGAGAGTGTGGAACAACAGCAACTTGGGCAAGAACACCAAACTGTGAATCGGCCAATGCCGCATCCTCATTGCACTCCTCTACAGTGGTGCGACATGGACAACATGTGCTTGGAAAAAGAAAAGCCTGAACAGTTTTTCCTTTTGCTATCTTAGACATATCCTTGGCATCTCTTGATGGGTCAAGATCAGCAACTCAGAGGTCCTGGAATTTACTAATTTCATCAGCATACGCTCATCGTTAATCCTATGACATCTGTGCTGGCTTAGCCACATTCATCAGATCGAAGAGGCTGTATACTCAAAGACCTTTTGTATTGTGAATTGGCCACTGGGTCATAACCTCTTGGATGTAAATACTCCGCTACAAGATACTCGCAAGTAAGATGTGAAAATCATCATGGGGCGACATGGTGGCGCAGTGGTTAGCATTGCTGCCTCACAGCGCCAGGGATCCGGGTTCAATTCCGGCTTCGGTTCACTGTCTGTGTGGAGTTTGCACATTCTCCCCATGTCTGTGTGGGTTTCCTCCGGGTGCTCCAGTTTCCTCCCACACTCCAAAGATGTGCGGGTTAGGTTGATTGGCCATGCTAAATTGACCCTAGTGTCAGGGGCTTAACAGGGTAAATATGTGGGGTTATGGGATAGGGCCTGGGTGGGATTGTGGTTGGTGCAGATTCGATGAGCTGAATGGCCTCCTTCTGTAGGGATTCTATGATAAAATAGTGGATATTGACACTGGAAACTGGGAGACAATCACCGAAGGCTGACTGTTTGGATTGGCATTGGAAGAGCCAAGCAGAAATGAATGTTTGTCTGGAGCTCTGCATGACAACGTTCCGATGAGACAGGGGGGTGTTGGTAGGGTACGGGAACCGTAGTGCACGAAGGTTGTGATGAACCTGGTGAATAAGAAAAGAGAGGCGTACAGAAGGTTCAGAGAGCTAGGAGGTGTTAAGGATTTAGAGGAGTATACGGGATGTAGGAAGGAGCTTAAGAAGGAAATTAGGAGAGCGAGAAGGGGTCATGAGAAGACCTTGGCGGGTAAGATTAAGGAGAATCCCAAGGCTTTCTACAAATATGTCAAGAGTAAAAGGATGAGATGTGAAGGCATAGGACCCTTAAAAGGTGAAGGGGGAAAAGTTTGTGCGGAACCGTTAGAAATGGCGGAGGTGCTTAATGAATACTTTACCTCGGTATTCACGGTGGAAAGGGATCTGGGTGGTTGTACTGCTGGTTTGTGGTGGACAGAAAGGATCGAGCATGTGGACATAAAGAAAGAGGATGTGTTGGAACTATTGAATGGCATCAAGGTTGGTAAGTCGCCGGGACCGGATGGGATGTACCCCAGGTTACTGTGGGAGGCGAGGGAGGAGATTGCGGAGCCTTTGGCGATGATCTTTGCATCGTCGATGGAGACGGGAGAGGTTCCGGAGGATTGGAGGATTGCAGATGTGGTCCCTATATTCAAGAAAGGGAACAGGGACAGCCCGGGAAATTACCGACCGGTGAGTCGAACCTCAGTGGTTGGTAAGTTGATGGAGAGGATCCTGAGAGACAGGATTTATGATCATCTAGAGAAGTTTAGTATGATCAAAAGTAGTCAGCACGGCTTTGTCAAGGGCAGGTCGTGCCTTACGAGCCTGGTTGAGTTCTTTGAAAATGTGACCAAACACATTGACGAAGGAAGAGCGGTGGATGTGGTCTATATGGACTTCAGCAAGGCGTTCGATAAGGTCCCCCATGCAAGACTTCTTGAGAAAGTGAGAGGGCATGGGATCCAAGGGGCTGTTGCCTTGTGGATCCAGAACTGGCTTGCCTGCAGAAGGCAGAGAGTGGCTGTGGAGGGGTCTTTCTCTGCATGGAGGTCAGTGACCAGTGGAGTGCCCCAGGGATCTGTTCTGGGACCCTTGCTGTTTGTCATTTTCATAAATGACCTGGATGAGGAAGTGGAGGGATGGGTTGGTAAGTTTGCTGACGACACCAAGGTAGGTGGTGTTGTGGATAGTTTGGAGGGATGTCAGAAGTTGCAGCGAGACATAGATAGAATGCAAGACTGGGCGGAGAAGTGGCAGATGGACTTCAACCCGGATAAGTGTGTAGTGATCCATTTTGGCAGATCCAATGGGATGAAGCAGCAGTATAATATGAAGGGTACCATTCTTAGCAGTGTAGAGGATCAGAAGGACCTTGGGGTCCGGGTCCATAGGACTCTTAAATCGGCCTCGCAGGTGGAGGATGCGGTCAAGAAGGCGTACGGCGTACTAGCCTTCATTAATCGAGGGATTGAGTTTAGGAGTCGGGAGATAATGCTGCAGCTTTATAGGACCCTGGTTAGACCCCACTTGGAGTACTGCGCGCAGTTCTGGTCACCTCATTACAGGAAAGATGTTGAAGCCATTGAAAGGGTGCAGAGGAGATTTACAAGGATGTTGCCTTGATTGGGGGGCATGCCTTATGAGGATAGGTTGAGGGAGCTTGGTCTCTTCTCCCTGGAGAGACGAAGGATGAGAGGTGACCTGATAGAGGTTTACAAGATGTTGAGAGGTCTGGATAGGGTAGACTCTCAGAGGCTATTTCCAAGGGCTGAAATGGTTGCTACGAGAGGACACAGGTTTAAGGTGCTGGGGGGTAGGTACAGAGGAGATGTCAGGGGTAAGTTTTTCACTCAGAGGGTGGTGGGTGAGTGGAATCGGCTGACGTCGGTGGTGGTGGAGGCAAACTCGTTGGGGTCTTTTAAGAGACTTCTGGATGAGTACATGGGATTTAATGGGATTGAGGGCTATAGATAGGCCTAGAGGTAGGGATATGATCAGCGCAACTTGTGGGCCGAAGGGCCTGTTTGTGCTGTGGCTTTCTGTGTTCTATGTTCTATGAAAAGCTCAGCTGGCTGTGAGGAAGGCCCAGAGAAAACAGAGGCCAGTGATGGTGCACCTTTTCATCTCACTTTCTTCCTCTGTGACAGAGACCACAACGTGTGGCTCCTGAGTCACACCAGATGATGTTTTAACACTGAATTGAAACTATGGTACAAATCATCTCATGAAATGGAAGACTGCCACACAAACACAACTTTTGTGACTAACTAAGATATTGCAAAATTGCACACTATTTGTCAAGTTCCAGCTGTGCAGATAAATGTTTGTTTGATAACTTTATTGAAAATTCTAATCTAAAGTGTCAGATTGTTTGTTTTTGGAAAGGACACCCTGACAAATCTATTTGCAAACAATCCCACCCTCTTATACATACAGGAAAGATTACATTCTAGATCCGCATGTAAGGAATGCTTCAATAATGGCAGTAACGTCACTGTTGGGAATAAATACTCTGGCAGTGTGAGACAGAAGGAATTATTCCCCAATAACTTTGGATAAAATTTGAGAATCAAATTTTGACATAATTGTGTGTCAGGGAGCTGTCTATTTAGATAATATAGTGCCTCGGTAAGGCAATAGTGACCCTTGAACCCACCACTCAATCACAATACTGCAATCCCAGAACTCGCAGGAGCCCTGATGGTAGAAGCAGGCCTGGGAAACAGGCCTGGGAAGTAGGTTGATAGTGACTTCCATTCCTGGGTATGCTAACAAATCATGTCCAATATGAAAATGTCCCCACCTTGTTGAACCAAACATATCTTGCAATGCAGATGAGTGAGGCATAGCCCACTCAAGAGGGTGTCACTATATTTAATGAAGTTGATGCAGAGTTAAACTTAGAATCTGGAAATCTATAAGTCGGCACGGTAGCACAGTGGTTAGCACTGCTGCTTCACAGCTCCAGGGTCCTGGGTTCAATTCCTGGCTCGGGTCACTGTCTGTGTGGAGTTTGCACATTCTCCTCGTGTCTGTGTGGGTTTCCTCCGGGTGCTCTGGTTTCCTCCCACAGTCCAAAGATGTGCGGGTTAGGCTGATTGGCCAGGTTAAAAATTGCCCCTTAGAATCCTAAAATGCGTAGGTTAGAGGGATTAGCGGGTAAATATGTGGGGGTAGGGCTGGGTGGGATTGTGGTCGGTGCAGACTGGATGGGCCGAATGGCCTCCTGCACTGTAGGGTTTCTATGATTTCAATCAGAATTTTTGAAATAACAGAAATATTAATTCCCGTTATCTCCACTGCTATTTTTTGTTTCCAGTATTTCCAGATTTCAGTTCATACTTGAAAAGTTAAAGTTAAGTATTTGTGGAAAGCCCATTTCTGAAGAAGTTTCAATGCAAAGTTGTTTACAACTGACTCAATATCCCCTGCAGCTGAACTCTCTTATCTGATTGGCATTATCAGTGGAAAACAGTCACGTGGGAGCAAATAGAAAATATGTGAGGATATATTTCCAAGAGTATGTTCAAAGCCTCGGAATACTTTCAGCTTTAAAGATACAGTTGTAGTGCTGAGCCCAAAATAAAATTGGAGATTTGAAATTATAAATTGGACACTTTAAATTAAACTACAATCAATTCCAGCAAATCACCTGTAGAAAATCTGACCTGGCCAAATTCTGAATATACAGAACTCAGATAGGCTGCCGGGGCATGTCTGGATCCGCCCTAATGACAACCCAGCGAATGACCAGTGCTCCTATTTGACATGCACTGCCCTATTGTCCGTAGCCTAGATGGGGCCAGACTCCAAGGTGCCTGGAGCAAGCTCAGGTGTCCTGTCAACAGGTCATCAACTAGACCACTAGGTGCTGAGACCCCCGCCCCCCGCCCCCCACCCCCCCCCCCCCCCCCCACCCCAAGGCCCCATTGGCAGAAGACCAAGGGCAGGTGGAAAAAGCGCGAGACCACAGGAGGATAAAATAGGCATTCTGGATACCTTGGGAACGAAGACCCGAGATGGGAGTTGGCCGAGACCAGACCAGACCAGAAAAGGAAGGAAGGAAGCAAGGAAGAAACGGCCAGCGAGAATCACCTTCGCAAAGACAAACCAGAAGAACTCACAGACCGGATCTACAGCCTACCAAGCCATGTTTATGGGTAGTATAGCCAAATCCTGGGTGTGTCTTGTATATATAGTGAGTAATTTACGGGTTAACTATATTTAATAAAGTTTGCTGCATTATATATCCGTGACTGTACTTTTTTCTTCTCATAAATAAAGGCACCTGGGTAAAATTTTGATTAAGAAGCTGGTTGAAGTATCTGAATTGGAAATTTGGCACCCCAGATGGGACTTCGATAAGAATTAACCACATTGCTCCGAATTCAAACCCACCAATTCTGTCTTCTCCAACATTCCTTCTGAGCCCCAGTCTTAAGTGAGTGAAGGACTAATACAGACCTTGACCAGCCAATTGGGCCATAAACCAGCTGTCTGGAACACAAGGCGTACAAACTTTAGCAAAGACCTAGGGTAGTTGTGGGACTTGAAATAACTCTGTGGGAGGTAATTCAGTGTAAAACTGGACCCCTATCCAATTGTTTTCTCACTCCACCCCCACCAAATCCTAGCAGAAGAGTAAAGGCCAGTCGTGCAGAGTGGGAAGATGTCCTCCACACATATTTAAACAACAAATGGCCCAAGTGGGCACAGTGGGGTGAAACCTCCAAACCGGATCTGGGATCCAAAGGAGAAATTTGCTGGAGCCAGGCTCATACGGAGATGGGTAAGAGAGCTGCCAGGCTCAGAAAGGCGATTGAGATCGCCAGCTGTCTAGAATAATTTCATGGAAGGGAAATGGAGATAAAAAGAATTAAACAGGACAGAGAGGCCCAGTTAGCCAAGTTGAAGGGAGAAAGCGAGAGGGGAACAGTTTAATCAAATTAAAAAAGACAAGGACAGCCAAATAATAAAAATTACAGCAGGACCTGGTGGGCACCACTACGTGTATCCACCAGCTAGGAGTCGAGGTAGCAATGAGAGAGGAGAGGAGCGGTGTAAACCTCATACATATGAGTTAATTCCAGGCCCAGTATGACAAAGCACATCAAAATCACAGAATGCCATCGGTGAGAAAGATGCCACTGTTTTGCAATTAGAGAAACTGAAATTAAAATGCAACAACCTGCAGGCTGCTGTGAAAGTCTTACACCTAACAGGGAAAGAAAACAGGACCCGGGCTATGGACCATTCCTAATGCCTGCACGACTTAGAGAGATTATGGGGGCGATTCTCCCATTGCGAGCCGCAAATGTTCTGGTGGGTCCGGTCGGGAGAATTGCTTGTCGGTCACTTCAGAGGATTCGCACACGTGTTCCCGATGCATACGCGTCTCCCAGAGCCAGGGAACAGGCGCAGACGCTGGAAACCGGCGGGAAGAGAGGTAATCATTTGAATCTGTTTTTAATATATTTTAAATGTAGTTTAAATGTGATTATCAGGCCTGGCACGGAACTTGCCGGGCCCGATAGCATCACCCACCCCGCCAGCAGTATTTCATTCCGGCGGGATTTAGAGTAGCTCCCCACATTCGGGGAACTAGTGGGAGACCCTGAATCATAGAATCATAGAAACCCTACAGTGCAGAAAGAGGCCATTTGGCCAATCGAGTCTGCACCGACCACAATCCCACCCAGGCCCTACCCCCATATCCCAACATATTTTACCCACTAATCCCTCTAATCTACGCATCTCAGGACACTAAGGGGCAATTTTAGCATGGCCAATCAACCTAACCCACACATCTTTGGACTGTGGGAGGAAACCAGAGCACCCGGACGAAACCCACACAGACACGAGGAGAATGTGCAAACTCCACAATGTCAGTGACCCAAGCCGGGAATCAAACCCAGGTCCCTGGAGCTGTGAAGCAGCAGTACTAACCACTGTGCTACCGTGACTGCTGGAGTGAAGGGGGAACAGTCGGGGCCGCTCAGGGGGTCAGGCAGTGGGGGTGGTGCCTCCTGGGCATGGGCACCCTGGCAGTGCCAGCCTGTGTCCCCTGGCACTGCCTGAGGGGCAAAGTGCTCATGCCCAGGGGGCACCTCGGCACTGCCCACCGGGCATTGGGCAGTGCCAATGGGGCGGGGCCTGTTGGGGGTGAGGCCTAGGGACGATTGGTGGGGGGTCACGCTGCCACCCTGCATGGGGATCGGTCTGGGCTGGAGGGAAGCCAGCAATTGGGGTGGGCTGGAGGGGTGGTGATCTGCCGGGCGTGAGGAGAGGGGGGGGGGGGGGGGGGGGGTCTGCCTGCTGGGGGGGGTCTGGTCAGCGGGTGAGGGGGAGTCTGCTGGGGTGAGGGAGGGGTCGGGGAATCGCCACTGCTGGGAAGGGGCGTAAGCTGGACATTGGGGCCCCCTGGGGCAGGGAGCGGTCAGGCCTGGCCCGGGAATTGTTGTGGAGGCAACAATCAGGCTGTGGGGGGAGGGGCTAGATGGGCAGCACTGTGGGGGTCCCGGGCTTGCCAATGTTTGAGCTAGCCAACAAACAGGGAGTCTGTCAGACCGGGACCACTGCACGTGCGCAGAATTCCGGAGCTGTCAGACTCGAGCGCGAATAGGCCCTGCCCCCCCCAGGTTTTTAATAAGATTCACAATTATGACCTCTGCATTGCAGAGAGATTCAGGTCTGAAGCTGCACTGAAACAATGGTCGTGATCGAGACCGGTTTTCCCACCAATTCAGCACTTTTGGGAGAATCACCCCCTACAGTCCCGATTTGGCCATTGAAAGAGGAGCAATGTGCGCCTTCACCACACATTCTGGGGACAGTGACTCAGAATGGCAGGAACTGGAAGAGGATGCCTCTGACTCTGCGATGGCAAGCCCCACTGCCGACTGGGGGGCCCCTTCCCCATTCCAAGAGGGAGAACCAACCGTACCTCCTGAACAGATCCCGGAACCAAATCCCATCCCTATGAATCCAGTCACCACCCGCAGATAGGATGGACGTAACTCCAATGTCACCCACGAGAACGCCATGAAAGGGATAATACAAAACTTACAGGTGGCACAATGGGCTGCAGCGATTAAGGTGTGCAAACGGAAACAGCAGAGCAAGGTCTACTTTGACAGGAAAGTAAATCCCATCAAGTATGAAATCGGGCAAAAGGTAATGCTCCGAGTTTTCCAGCCAGTCGCCTTCTTCCCACTAGCGAGGAGTTGAAGCAAAATTTAGGGAGATATTTTGAAAGGTTTGATACCAGGATGACACTTCTGCCCGACGGACTCCAACAAATCCAAACGCAATTGATCACTGCACACAAGACCTTCATCACAGTGATGTAGCAAACAGGGGAAATAAAGAAGAAAATGAGTGAGATTAAAGTCAGTACATGGTGGGTGGACCTGTGGGATTGGGGTTCGAATATCCAAATACACCCAGGCAAGTGTGAGGATAGTATTCTTTGGGTACACCCCAATAAGAGTATCACCTATGGGTGTAACAATCAGAGGGTGGTGTACAGGAAGGACAATGGGAGCTCCCTAAGGGCAAACCTGACCAGTGATTGGTCGGCCTATACAACCATGGATGCATGGAGCTAGCTTGCCTGGCCTATGGCCCAGAGAAAGAGTTAGGATTAGGACAGAGGTGCCGGTAAAATAATTCAGGACGAATACACCCACTACGCAATTAAAAATAGATTACAGCTAACAGCCAGCACACCCCTCCCTACTGGTCCTGAAGGCACACAATTTCCCAAAATGGGTTGATAGTAAAACCCACAGGGAAAACACTATTCGACAACCCCCATTACTAATTGGTACCAGTAGTGGTGGACCTAGCTGGAACACAGTTACTGGACTGGTGTCCCACCCACTCAGGAAATTATACCTCCACTTGACCAAAAGATTGTTAGGTAAGAAAACTGTACAGATGATGGAGAATAAACACCCAGGTCAAAGGGGCGCAAGAGGAGGGAAATCCTGGATGATTTAGCAACTGCGTATGGGGCAGGGGTACCCATCATTATTGGAATGGATTTGGCTGATTTGGACAATAAGCTCAGAGTCCTAATTCGACAATTTAAACAGACCTTGGACAGTTTAAATAAGAATGCTCGGCAAGACGCCAAGGGAGATTTGGCTGGGAACAGGGCCAGTAGCATTACAGTTGCTGTGCTAGAGGGACACGCCCAGACTATTAATCAGATCGCCCAAGGGAGGTTGGAAGGTGATGCCAGGCAACAGAACTGAGCCCTATGTAATATCTATGGGCAATGGATGGTCGCGCAATTGAGAGAGAACCTCGACCAGGTTAGCAGGGAGAAAGTTCCATCCTGGATCAGTGATGAACAGATTGAACATCTTTATCGGGTACCAAGGCACCCCAATATTAACAACTGCCAATTGCGGCAACTGACCAAAGTCTGGTCTAATGATAGTTGTTGAGGTATCCCAGGAACCGCATTAGGGGTGGTGTTAGGATCCCAGTAATTTTAAACATCAAAGTCTGGTTAACGCTCTTTGAGGCAGGAAACATAGGAATTATCCAAGGAGGGATGTGGATGGGATATCAGATTGAGAAACGAAGGAAGCTCATAGGCACCAGTCTGGACAAGACAAATGTGTACACATAGACAAAATGTGTGCCCATATCCGGTATACAAAAATAAACAGGCCCAGTGTGGAGTCAGGACAACCACCAATCTAAATTGTACACTGGAGGTTCACAGTGTGGAAGGGGGAATCACCCGAGTAGCCTACAGAGGGGAGGGAGAATGCTGTGTCACAGCCTTGATAGCCGAATACCAATACGGGGCAGCAACATGTAGCATTCCCAACACTACCTTCTGTATTAGGCCACACATTCCTGCCCGGATCGGACTAGTCAAGATGGTAAACATACATATAAAAAAGCAAACACTGATAAACGCTAGCGAGGAGTTGAAGCAAAATTTGGGGACATATTTTGAAAGGTTTGATACCGGGATGACACTTCTGCCCGACGGACTCCAACAAATCCAAACGCAATTGATCACTGCACACAAGATCTTCGTCAAAGTGGTGGAGCAAATAAGGGAAATAAAGAAGAAAATGAGTGAGATTAAAGTACATGGTGGGTGGACCTGTGGGATTGGGGTTCGAATATCCAAATTCACCCAAGCCTCCTGTCCCACCTGACCGTAATAGGAATTCTGCTCATGGCAACATACCTAACCATCCTCACGCTCAAGTTCAACCGATGGAAGAAAGAATTCCTCCAACGCCTGGATTCAGAAAGAGCCATCCAAAACCGTGAAGGACTGCATGATGATGAACCTTGACACTCCCTCACGCGCATGATCATGTATTTATTTTGAACCACTCTGTATGTATATGTGTCATTGTATATATGTGCTATTACCACAACGTTTGCACTATGTTTTTTTTGAAAATATTTGTCTGAACACCCCATGGTTCATGTACCTTTCTGAATATAACGTTTGACTGACTTGATAATAGAGTGGGCCACAGAACTAGTATTGTAAACCCAGGATTCGGATACTTGCTTGTTTGAGGTGGTTTGGTTAGGATTATGCGAACTGGTTTGCTGACGCCCACTAAATCAAGAGAAGGGATTGTTGTGCTGAGCCCAAAATAAAATTGGACATTTGAAATTAAAGAATTGGGCACTCTAAATTAAACTGCAGTCAGGTCCAGCAAACAGCCTGCAGAAAATCGGACCTGGCCAAAGTTCGAATATACAGAACTCAGACAGGCTGCCGGGGCATGTCTGGATCCGCCCTAATGATAACCCATCAAGTAATCAGCGCTCCTATTTGACATGCACCATCCTATTGTCCGCAGCCTAGATGGGGCCAGACTCCAAGGTGCCCGGAGTGGGCTCAGGTGTCCTGTCAACAGGTCTTCAACTAGACCACTGGGTGCTGAGACACCCCCGCCCCCCCCTCTCAAGGCCCCATTGGCAGAAAGCGCAAGGCCACAGGAGGATAAAATAGGCATCCTGGACATCTTGGGAGCGAAGTCTCAAGACGGGAGATGACTGAGACTGGACCAGACAAGAAGAGGAAGAAAGGAAGCAAGCAAAGAATAAACGGCCAGTGAGAATCACCTTCGCAAAGAAGAACCAGAGGGACTCACAGACCGGATGTACAGCCTACCAAGCCATCTTTATGGGTAGTATAGCCAAATCCTGGGTGTTTCTTGTTTACATAATGGGTAACTTACGGGTTAACTATATTTAATAAAGTTTGTTGAATTACATATCAGTGACCGTACTTTGTTCTTCTCATAAATAGAGGCACCTGGGTAAAGCTTTGATTAAGAAGCTGGTTGAAGTATCTGAATTGGACAGATACAACATAGTGTACATGGAAACTGTAGTTGTTATATTATTTGCTTTGGTGGTCATAACTGGAAAATTAACCAGATCACTTGACTGAAAATGTTCACCTGACTTTCTGTCTTACTCCCACTATCTTGATTCTTTGACCCCTTCATCTGAAGAACATGAATTCCATCACATTAAAATTTCTCTTTACTGAGGTTCATTTTCCTTCATATTTTCTCATGCTTTGGCTCCTAAATACTGACAATCATCTCAGTATTTGTACTCAATTCACATTTAACTTTCAATGATGGGCAGTGAGAAAAACTGTAAGAAACATTCAAGGTGCAACATGCTAATACAATCCAGTGCTTTACTTGCATATCAGCAGGACATTGCTCATTGTAATGTGCAAACAGGACAAACAGGTTGGCAAGGTGGCCAGGAATCCGGGTTCGATTTCCGGTTTGGGTGGAGTCTGCACGTTCTCCCCATGTCGGTATACATTTTCTCCAGGTGCTCCAGTTTCCTCCCACAGTCTGAAAGATATGCTGATGAAGTGCATTGGCCATGCTAAATTCTCCCTCAGTATACCCAAACAAACGCCCAAGTGTGGCAGCTAGAGGATTTTCACAGTAACCTCATTGCAGTGTTAATGTAAGCCTACTTGTGACACTAATAAATAAACTATTAACTTAAAAAATGAACCAGACAAAGCAACAAACTGGAGTAGGAAGTCCATCCATGTCATGATTCCATGGCAAGGGCAAAGGATATGTGAAAAAAGGCCTGCAGTTGTACAGTGCCTTCGACAATCTCAGGATGCCTCATAGCTCTTTAAATGCTTCCTAAAGTACTATCACTGTTATATTGCAGAAAACACAGGGTAGAACTTAATGGAGGCACAATAGGAGTTTTACCTGCATGCTGGAGAGCTGGTGAAAGTCCTACATTATCTCTTATTGGGATTCCCCTCTGCATTAAATGCCAATCAGGCACTTCAGAGGGCAGGGGTGGGCCTTCTCCAGGATCAAGGACTCTGGGGGTTGAAGCCAATTAGAGGCCATCAGCTTTTCATTGCATGACAGTGCCACCAGGAAGGCAGAGGCTGCTACTGATTATGCACCCACAAGATGCCCTGGATTGCAGAGAGAACACAATGAGAAGATGGTAAAGATGAGTTTTTACAACTATGAATAATTTAAAAGAAAAGCACCACAGATATGAATATTAGTTCATGTGATTGCCAGAGTTCAAAAAGTCAGAGCTCAGCGAGGGTTCCTTCATGGAAGAGTTACAGTTCAAGCACGTTCAGTTAACTAAAGCAACATTTTGTGAAATTCCGTTAAAGTTTATGGTCCAGAACTTCTGATCAACAGTGGAAAGCTATGGGCCATCAATATGGCAATAATCTCTCCCTCAATGTCAGTAAAATGAAGGAGAGAGTCATCGACTTCAGGCAGCGCAGTGGAGGACATGTCCCTGTCTACATCAGAGGTGATGAAATGGAAATGGTCGAAGGCTTCAGGTTTCTAGATTTTCAGATCACCAACAATCTGTCCTGATCCCTCCACACTGATGCTACAGTTAAGAAAACTCACCAATGCCTCTACTTTCTCAGAAGGCTAAGGAAATTCAGCATTTCCAAAGGCTTGATGTATGAGAAGCATTTGAGAAGTCTGTGTCTGTACTTGATGGAGTTTAGAAGGATGAGGGGAGATCTCATTCAAACTTACAGAATACTCCATGTCCACTGGATACAGAGGACATGGAGAAGATGTTTCCATTAGTAGGAGAATCGAGAATACGAGGGCACAGCCTCAGAATAAAGGGATGACCCTTTAGAACCGAGGAGGAATTTTTTCAGCTAGACGGTGGTGAATCTATGGAATTTATTGCCACAAAAGGTTGTCGAGGCCAGGTCATTGAGTGTACTTAAGACAGAGATAGATAGGTTCTTGATTGGTAAGGAGATCAAAAGTCACAGGAAAAAGGTCGGAGAATGGGGTTGAGAAACTTAGCCATGATTGAATGGCGGAGCAGACTCGGTGGGCCAAGTGGCCTAATTCTGCTCCTATATCTAATGGTCTTATGCTCTAATATATAAAACAGGCACTGGGGGTGCACAAGGGAATATTTCAATGTTATTTTTAAACATTATACACTATTGGGATTGAACTGTTGGAGATTTTTTTCTGGATGTAGGTTGCTGTTTTCTGGGTTTGGTTAGTTGATTAATATTTTTTGTGAACTGAAGGCAAGACTTGTAACGCTCAACTAAAGGAAGGTAAATCGGATGGTGGTAGTATGGTGGGGAGCAGGATTGTGTCTGCTTGTGCATTATTGATGAGAGAGATAGTTCACATGAAATGCCCCCTAAGACGTGGCAGCTGGAAACATTAATGGTTGATGCTATTCATGCTCTTCCTCCTCCCCAAACACTTCTTACTGCCCAGTGATAGTAAGGGCTAGTCTCATTATTACAAAGTAATGCAGCATCAAGTACATGAGAGCAAATCTGAAACATGATCAGGGCTGTACTGCCACACCCTCCCTACACAACCTCCCCCCACCGCCCCAACACACACACAAAATGATTGACACAGCAGAAGCATTGTTTGAGCATTCTGAAAGACTCCTCAACTACAGTTTTGATGGCAGCGTGGCTCTGGGTGCAGTCCAGCTTTGCAGCTGCACCTATATTCCTAGCTGTCATGGGATCTAAACCATGTTTATAGGAGTTAGCCCTAGTTATCCATAGTGAACTCGAAAGATGGAAGGATGGTAATACAAGGAAATGTGACTGCAGTCTAGCTTTGTCCATGGTAAATGTGGTGTAGCTATTCCTCCCAGCAGAGTGCCTCAGTCACCTCATCGTCCAAGCTGAGAAATTCCACTCATGTTAATCTGCTGTATCCTGACGTTACGCTGGTAATAAAAGTTCAGAGCACAGAGACTTTGACAGCCACAAGCAGTGACACCTGTGGTTGTTCCTGTAGCAGCTGACACTTTTGTGATTTGGTCTGAGACAGATTAGCTGTGAAATGGACTGTCAGGATGAATGGTAAGGAAATCTGTCTGCTTGCACATGCAAAAGCAGAAGTGAGAAGGAGGAGCTTTTGTTGTCAGCAAGGAAGCTATATTTTCAAGAAATAGAGGGCGCGATTCTCCCAAAAGTGTTGAATTGATGGGAAAACTGGTCTAGATCACAACAGTTTTTTCAGTGCAACTTCAGACCCGAATCTCCCCACTCTGTGCAATGCAGAGGTCACAATCGCGAATATTATTAAAAACCCGGGGGGGGGGCCTATTCACGCCAAAGAGCCTGAAATCGGCAGGATGAGCGGGAACCCGCGCATGTGCACATCGCTGGGAGATTGCTGAAGAGACCTCCCAGCATCCAGATCACTGCCATCCAAACCCCATACACATCGCTGACCTCATTGCTGGCCCCCACAACTCCCCCCGCCCTTTCCCTCACAGACATCACTGGCCTTAACGCTGGCCTCCACAATCCACCCATAGATATCGCTGGCCTCATCGCTGGCCCCCACAACCCCCCCCCCCCACAGAAATCTCTGCCCCCCCCCTCCCCCATACAGACATCATTGGCCCCCTCCCCCATACAGACATCACTGGCCCCCTCCCCCATACAGACATTGCTGCCCCCCCACCACCCGGCCCCCTCCCCCCTCCGTCGCCTCCCCACACACGGACATGGCTGCCCACTCACCCCATGCCCCCATGAATCTGGATAATGCGGGTACCCAATCCCTCCATCCCTTGAACATACTGTCATCAATGTTGCCCTACAAAGAACTTGTGTTGTGCTGACATGAACAACCCCAGCTTGCGATCATTCCCTTTCTTGAATGGGAGCCTTGAGTATTGCAACCCCACCGCACCCCCCCCCCCCCCCCCCCCCCCGGGACACAGCAGCCTATTGAATGGCAGCCAAGCAGCACCCCGAGGGATGAATGACACTCAACTGAAAAAAGCCTTCAAAATCTCTCACAAGTATTTGTTGCCAACGGGCCCTTGACTGGCCGCACTCACTGCACCGGCACTCCTGATGCAGCTGGCCCACTGGGAGCACTCTGTGTGCTCTGGTAAGATCTGGTGGGTGTCGGCTAGCTGCTAGCATTCTGTATGCAGTTCCATTAGAGTCATCACTTAGGGGAAAATAACTTCTGTCTCTCTCCAACAACTGAGCAGGGTGTTGGTGCTGCTGCTGAAGCTGCAACATCCAGTTAGGGAGAGTTCTGAGTGGTGAAGCCCTGAACATAGTAACACCGGAGGGTCCCCATTCTCTGGGAGAAAATCCGGAAGTGCAGCCTGGACTGCATACCCTGGAGAGCCTCCCCCACTGCCCCGGTCAAAAATCTGGAAGGGAGGGTCAGGACAGAGTAGGTCCGGGGTAGCGTCCCCTCTTCCCCCCTCTGGCCGAACATCCGTAAGGTGTAACCCCTGGACATAAGTACCTCTGGAGGGTTGCACCCCCCCGGCAGGGGAAAAATCCAGGAGGCAGTGCCCTGGAGGGCAACGGATATGCATCCATGTTTACTTTTGTTGTGTACAGTTTGCTGTGTTGTACTAATGTTTGTAGATTTGTAAATTGAGGTGTATTTAGAGGGCAATGCCCTGGAAAACTATAACCGACAATGAACCCTTCCTAAATAGAAGGTAGCAATTGTAGGCTATTGATAAATTAGCCGTTGGTAATGTATCTTTCATATTCATTCTTTGAATACTTGTAATTGTTTTGTAATAACGTATTTGTAATAAACAAAATAAATTCCCTATAAGTCAGAGCTGTAGATAAGCTGCAGGAATGGACACAGCCAGTCACGCCACAAAGATGTCCGCACGTAAACCTGCTCCCAGATTCACTGAGGCCAACCAGGAGCACCTGCTAGATGCTGTGGAGGAAAGTCGTGAGCGAATCTTCCCCGGCCAGAGCCCCAAGCCAAGGGGTGCATCCACCACAGCATTGTGGGAGGAGGTGGCAGAAGTGGTGAATGCCAGGAGCCTGACACTGCGCTCTGGCTGGCAATGCCACAATAAAATGTACCACCTTCTTTGAGCAGCAAGGGTGAGTGAGCATCCCAATTGGAACCCGGCACATGTTTGGCACGGATCTCAAACCCTGCTTCAACACCTGAAGGCCATGCAACAGGTTAGCCTTCCCCCAGGAACAGAATCTAACCCCTTCCCCTCACCCCCTCAACGAGCACCCTTCAGTGGCGACCACTTTCCCCAAAACTGTCAGCACAACGCCCGAGACACAGACACGCATTGCGCACCATGCACTGCAATATATTAATGCTTGCTGTCCACCTTATGTTCCCACAGGAAAAGAACATTCACAATGAGATGACACAGACTGGCGGTGGTGTGCCTGACCTGTGGCAGCTGATCAGCATCGAGGAACGTGCCATCGAGCTGGCAGGGGGTGATGGGCCTTCCCGATTGGTCATGGACAGCCAGGTCAGCGTCCAGCATGCAAGTGAGCAGAAGCGCACCCTCAACCTAGGTCCTCCTGGAAGTAAGTGCGATGCTGCATAGAATGTTTTGCCTCCCTTCCCCTAATGTATGTTCTTTATTCCAGCTCTGGACCCAGAGGAACCCGGCACTTTGGGCGTTGCCGCTGCTCTGGGGCAAATAGCCATGACCCCTTGGATGACACCTCGGAGGGAGGCACTGAGGAATCCTCCGAGGCAGCACCACTGAGGCAGCACCAACATGTACCGCACAACCCACCAACACAGACTATCACCATGTTGACGCTTCTGGGTCACGAACTGGTGAGCACATCACAGACATTAATGAACATTGGGTGGAGGTGGGCACATCCGAGGACTCGGGCACATGGAGGTCTGCTGGAGGCCAGGATTCAGCTGTCCCCAAGCCAGCTGCTGGGCCTCTGGGTTTCTTCCTCCCAAGGCTGGCGGAGATGCATCAGGAATCCCGGGGAGTTGTGGAAGGGCTGTCAGCGACCATGCTGCGACTGCAAGGCTATTTAGGGGAGTCAAACAGAGTGCTGTTGCAGGAGGTGGTGCTGACACAGCGTGAGACCCAGGCCAACACTGCAAGGGTGGCGGCCGCAGTGGAAAGTTTGGCTCAGGAGTCTGTCCTCATGGATGACAGGGTCCAGGCCATCCTGGAGACACAATGGGCCATGGCTCACTCGCAGAATGCTGTACCGGAGGGGCTCCAGAACTTGGCCCAGATTCAGAGGGCCGGGGCTGAGGGATCACAGATCAAGGGACAGATGCATCTAGGCCTCCAGGACTGGCAGAGCCAGGTGACGCCGGAGCTTCTGGAGCTCAGTCCAGGTACCCTGGCATCCCATGGAGTGTCTCTGGGCCTCTGGGCACCCCAAGGGAGGAGGAAGGGCTTGAGCCCATGCTGGGGCCTTCCACCCAGGAGATCCCGGACGTCCCGAGACCTTCCGATTTCCCCCCCACCTCACACCGGGGCATCTCAGGGCCAACAAGATGAACAGGGTGGCATCAAAACTGTACCATCGACAAGTCAGCTGGGGCCCTCCTGGTCCCGGCTACCCAGGGGACGCCCGCCAAGGGCATCACAGGCAGCACTGGATACCTCCACCTCTGATGTGCATCCTGGGGTAGCACATAGAAGAAGCAGTAGACCGCACAAAGTAGAAGAAAGTTGTAGTTCACTCAGAGGGCACGGGTGAAGGTCACCAGTAGTCAGGGTTTACTAATCAATAATGTTAAGAACACAATAAACTGTTAATTGCATCTCACAGCTGTGATTAATGTGTTTCTGATTCCACCTCCCTCCCCGCCACAGAGCTGAGTGCTCCCCATTCCCATGCATAGAGGTGCTGTCTGTTGTGCCTTGTGAGACTCAGCCACATGTTACTTGTGCCTGCCCTACTTTCCCCAACATCCATCGGACCCTTGCTGCAAGTGCCCCTCCCCGCTATTGGCCAAAAAACATGTGTCCCCAACCCTTACAGCTATGTGGGCCAGGATGACAGCGCGCATTCGGAGTACAGGTAGGAGTCAGACTTGAGTGGCACCATGGGCAGGATCCCAGTGCTCACAACAGCAAGTCATCATCATCCTCCAGCCTTCAACCATTGTCAGCCCAGGCACATTAATAGGGTCGGATGTTTCTGGGGGAAAGGGTGTTGGGATGAGAGAGGCTGGGGAAGAGTGATGTGGTGGTTTGAGGGTCCAGGTCGGTTTGGAGGGGGAATAGCAGCTGCACTTGCCCCTGGGGTGTGGTGGTTGCAGCCCCTCACTGCACAGCACCAGCTGGGTGAAGCGGGCTGCAATCAAGGCTTCCCTCGCTGCCCTTCCCTGCTGGACACCTGCCATCGCCGCCTGCTGTCCTTCCTCCGGCTCTTCATGTGGCGGAACGTCCACCTCGCTCCTTCGCCACTCCTCCTCCTCCTCCTCCTGCTCCAGCTGGTCTCCCCGCTGCTGGGCGATGTTGTGCAGAGTGCAGCAAACGATGATGAAGCGTGAAGCACGCACAGGGTCATACTGGAGGGCCCCCCCAGAGCGGTCCAAGCAGTGGAACCGCATCTTCAGCAGGCTGCATGGGCCTCGGTGTAGCGGTTCTCCACCTTGGTCTGAGGCCTCTGCACAGGCGTCATCAGCCATGACCTTAGCGGGTAACCCTTGTCACCCAGTAGCCATCCCGGGAGCCTGGGCTGGTCTTCAAAGACCCCAGGGGTGTCCGGCTGCCGGATCACAAAGCTGTCATGGACACTCCCTGGATGGGTTGCATCGACCTGCATGATCTTCAGCTGATGGTTGCAGACAATTTGGACGTTCAGGGAATGGAACCCTTTCCTGTTCACAAATTGCTGCAGCCCTGCATGTGGGGCCTGCAAGGCGATGTGTCCCCCATCCACTGCTCCCTGGACATTGGGAATCCCAGCAATGGAAGCAAAGCCAAGAGCCTGGGCCTCCTGCTGTGCACAGCCCACATTGAAATTATTGAACTGCCCTGCCCGTGCATACACGGCATCTCATAGAAGTCATAGAAGTCATAGAAACCCTACAGTGCAGAAGGAGGCCATTCAGCCCATCGAGTCTGCACCGACCACAATCCCACCCAGGCCCTACCCCCACATATTTACCCGCTAATCCCTCTAACCTACACATCCCAGGACTCTAAGGGGCAAATTTTTTTTTAACCTGGCCAATCAACCTAACCCACACATCTTTGGACTGTGGGAGGAAACCGGAGCACCCGGAGGAAACCCACGCAGACACGAGGAGAATGTGCAAACTCCACACAGACAGTGACCCGAGCCGGGAATCGAACCCGGGACCCTGGAGCTGTGAAGCAGCAGTGCTAACCACTGTGCTACCGTGCCGCCCCTAATCTGTGACCTGCTGCACACATCTGTGCATGGAGGTCTGGGAGATCCCAGCTAGGCTGCCACTGGGTGCCTGAAATGAGCCGGAAGCATAAAAATTCAGGGCAGCCATAACTTTCACGTCAACAGGGAGCGGGGGTCTGCCCTCCCTGAGATGCCAAGTGTGCAAGCACCTCACAAAGGTGACGCACCGTGTCTTGGAGAGCCCCAGCTGGTGATGGCACATCTCCTCCGAGAGGTCCTTGAATGAATTGCGGGGCCTGTACCTCCTTGGCCTCGGCACCCTCCACCTTCTGTGCACCCTCTCGGGAGCCTGTCACCCACCTACTGGCCCTCAGTGGCAGCCCTCCTTCCTGAGGGTCTGGTGGTGGCTGCTCTTGTGGTAGTCTCTCCATGCCCGTCACCACCTCCTCCTCCTCTGCCCCTGCTGCCACCTACATGGCCTTCACGACACACGACAGCGCAGAGTCGCTGAGCAGAGACTGATAGCCAAGTTCCGCACACATGAGGTCGGCCTCAACCGGGATCTTGGGTTCATGTCACACTATCTGTAACCCCCATGACTTGCCTGGGCTTGCAAAATCTCACTAACTGTCCTGTCTGGAGACAATACACATCTCTTTAACCTGTGCTTAACCCTCTCTCCACTCACATTGTCTGTATCTTTAAGACTTGATTACCTGTAAAGACATGCATTCCAACCATTATTTTGTAAATTGAGTTTGTGTCTTTATATGCCCTGTTTGTCAACAGAACTCCCACTTACCTGATGAAGGGGCAGCGCTCCGAAAGCAACTGGCTTTTGCTGCCAAATAAACTTGTTGAACTTTAACCTGGTGTTGTGAAATTTCTTACTGTGGCCACCTACAGATCGAGCAAACCGAGATCCATCTGCACAGTGGGGTTTGGAAAGAGCAGAGAATGACGGATTATTATCATTGGCTGCATAGACCCAGCACCACCCCAAACCCTCACTTGGGCCAGTACCCCCAGTTATGGGTGCTGGCACCCCCACACAATCCATGGTGCCATGCGTGCCCCGATTAGGGTTGTGTGACATTCCCATCATGACAAATGCTGGCACAGATTATGCAGGTCACTGTGCAGCCGTGGGCAATGCGCACCCTTGAGCCATTGCTATGTGTGCAACTGCAGCATCTGTTACAGGCATGTGTTGCTGGTCCGTGTCACAGGGCAGGGACAGACTGCAAACCAGCACCAGATGGGTGCCCAGTGACAGCAGATTCCATGCAGTCCATGTCTGAACCTCTGCACCCCGGCCTGGAGCAGCAGCTGCTTCATCTGGTTAGGCCTCAGTCAGCACATGGTGCACTCCCCCCCCACCCCAGAACACCAGCACTTAGTCGAGTCCCTGACACACCCCACGGCAAGACAGTGCCACTGCAAAGTACCTAGGACGGGAAGGGTGAGCAGGACTCCTTGATGGAGTCAACTATTTACCATTTATATGGACGATCTGGAGGAGGGGACTGAGTGTAGGGTAACAAAGTTTGCAGACGACACAAAGATAAGTGGAAAAGTGAATCGTGTGGAGGGCGTAGAAGGTCTGCAGAGAGATTTGGACAGGCTGAATGAGTGGGCGAGGATCTGGCAGATGGAGTATAACGTTGACAAATGCGAGGTTATTCACTTTGGAGGAAATAATAGCAAATTGGATTATTATCTAAATGGAAAAAAATTACAACATGCTACTGTGCAAAGGGACCTGGGGGTCCTTGTGCATGAGACGTAAAAACCCAGTCTGCAGGTGCAACAGGTGATCAAGAAGGCAAATGGGATGTTGGCCTATATCGCAAGGGGGATAGAATATAAAAGCAGAGATGTCTTGCTGCATCTGTACAGGGCATTGGTGAGGCCGCAGCTGGAATACTGTGTGCAGTATTGGTCCCCTTATTTGCGGAAGGATATATTGGCCTTGGAGGGAGTGCAGAGAAGGTTCATCAGGTTGATACCAGAGATGAGGGGTGTTGATTATGAGGAGAGACTGAGCAGATTGGGTTTGTACTCGTTGGAATTTAGAAGGCTGAGGGGGGATCTTATAGAGACCTATAAGACAATGAAGGGGCTGGATAGGGTAGAGGTGGAGAGATTCTTTCCACTTAGAAAGGAAGCTAGAACTAGAGGGCACAGCCTTGATGCGCGACAATTAAGCATGTGGAACCAAGGCTTCGGTATTGAAGGCTTTAATAGAGTAACAATGGAACTACTAACACGAATACACCAGTTCAGACTGAAGGGGTCCTGCCGGAGCAGGGGGTCTTATACCTCGCCACCGGAGGCGGGACCCCACTGGAATGTGCCATGATAACTCTTATAACAGGTAAACACCCTAACCCAACAACATTGTACAACCCCCACAGTAACAACACCCTAGCCCAACAGTAACATAGTAACAACCCCCAGTGGTGAACCAACGATGGTTCACCACATTCACCCCTCCTTTAAGAACAAAAGGTGGCGGGGTGCAAGAAAAACAGGTCATATAAACAGACAATTCACAGAATTCACAAGTCCAGACTGTCTGGAGGACCGCACCGACGCTGTGATCTCCTCAACACCGGTTGCGAAACCGGAGCAGGTGCTTGTGGTGGCGTTCTTTCCAAAGCAACGTCTGGCTGTCCCCTCAAGGACTCCCGGGCCGGCCGGCCCTGGTGAGGCGATGGTGCAGGGGATCCTGGAACGTTTGGTGGTGGTGGTGGTGGTGATGATGGTGGCGCCGATCTCCGAGTCTCAGGCAAGCTGTACATGGGAGTAAAAGTGTTATGCACTGGTCCCGGTGCTGACCGCGCCACGTCTGGGGAAGCAATGAGGAGTAGTGGATTCGTGACTGGGGGAATAGGAGCGACAGGAGTTGCTACGTCCCCTGCGGGCGCCAGGTCTCTAATGGAGACAGTGTCCTCTCGCCCGTCAGGATATGCCACATAGGCATACTGAGGGTTGGCGTGGAGGAGTTGGACCGGTTCGACCAAGGGGTCGGACTTGCGAGCCCTCACATGTCGCCGCAGAAGGACGGATCCTGGGTACGTCAACCAGGCTGGCAATGAGGTTCCCGAGGACGACTTCCGAGGGAATGAGAACATCCTCTCGTGGGGAGTAGCATTGGTTGCCGTACACAGGAGGGAGCGGATAGAATGGAGCGCATTTGGAAGGACCTCCTGCCAACGGGAGACTGGAAGGCCCCTGGATTTCAGTGCCAGTAAGACAGCCTTCCAGACTGTAGCATTCTCCCTTTCCACCTGTCCGTTACCCCTAGGGTTGTAGCTCGTGGTTCTACTAGAGGCAATCCCGAATGAGAGCAGGAATTGCCTCAAGTCGTTGCTCATGAACGACGAGCCCCTGTCGCTATGAATGTAGCAGGGGTACCCGAATAGGGTAAAAAGCTCACTGAATGCCTTGATGACGGTGGCAGTCGACGTGTCCGCACAGGGGACAACAAACGGAAACCGGGAATACTCGTCTATTATGTTGAGGAAATAGACATTTCGGTCCGTTGAGGGAAGGGGACCCTTAAAATCCACACTCAGCCTCTCAAAAGGGCGAGTGGCCTTGACCAATTGTGCCCGGTCTGGTCGATAAAAGTGTGGTTTGCATTCCGCGCAAATCCGACAGCTTCTCGTCACTGACCTGACATCCTCCACCGAGTAGGGCAGGTTGCGGGCTTTGACGAAGTGGTAGAGTCTGGTGACTCCAGGATGACACAGATCATTGTGGAGAGCCTTCAAGCGGTCCTCCTGCATAATGGCGCATGTTCCGCGCGAGAGGGCATCCGAGGGCTCATTGAGCTTCCCCGGACGATACATAATATCGTAATTATAGGTGGAGAGCTCAATTCTCCACCGCAAGATCTTATCGTTCTTGATCTTGCCCCTCTGCGTGTTGCTGAACATAAACGCCACGGATCGTTGATCCGTGATCAGGGTGAACCGCTTCCCTGCCAGGTAATGGCGCCAGTGTCTGACTGCCTCCACAATGGCCTGAGCCTCCTTCTCCACCGCTGAGTGCCGAATTTCGGGGCCTTGAAGGGTGCGGGAAAAGAACGTGACGGGCCTGCCTGCCTGGTTTAGTGTGGCGGCTAGGGCAAAATCAGATGCATCACTCTCCACCTGGAAAGGAATGGATTCATCCACCGCGTGCATTGTGGCTTTCGAGATGTCGCTTTTCAAAGCCTTGAAGGCCAATTGGGCCTCCGGCGTAAGTGGGAAGGTCGTGGACTTAATGAGCGGACGAGCTTTGTCTGCGTAGTTGGGGACCCACTGTGCATAATACGAAAAGAACCCGAGGCATCTCCTCAGTGCTTTCGTGCTAGCGGGCAAGGGAAGTTCAGTAAGTGGGCGCATACGGTCTGGATCAGGGCCAATGACCCCGTTTTCCACCACGTATCCGAGGATGGCTAACCTACGCGTACGGAATACGCACTTCTCCCTGTTATAGGTCAGATTCAGGCAAGATGCAGTGCGCAGAAAGTGTTGGAGATTCGTGTCGTGGTCCTGCTGGTCATGGCCGCAGATGGTGACGTTATCCAGGTACGGGAAGGTAGCCCGCAACCCGTTCTGGTCCACCATGCGGTCCATAGCACGCTGGAAGACCGAGACCCCATTGGTGACACCAAATGGAACCCTGAGGAATTGGTATAGACGACCATCCGCCTCAAAAGCCGTATATTGTCGGTCCTCTGGGCGGATGGGGAGTTGATGGTAGGCGGACTTAAGGTCTATGGTAGAAAACACTCGGTACTGCGCAATCTGATTGACCATATCAGAAATGCGCGGGAGAGGATACGCATCCAGCTGCGTATAACGATTCATGGTCTGACTATAGTCGATGACCATCCGAGGTTTGTTCCCGCTTTTGACTACCACGACCTGCGCTCTCCACGGACTAGCACTGGCCTGTATGATCCCTTCCTTGAGGAGCCGCTGAACCTCAGATCTAATAAAGATCCGGTCCTCAGCGCTGTAACGCCTACTTTTAGTAGCGATGGGCTTGCAGCCAGGTACCAGATTTTTAAAAAGGGATGGTGTAGTGATTTTCAGGGTGGATAGATTGCATGCGGGGCGCTTTGGGCAATTTGGAGGCTGCGGCTGATTCCCTACTGCCAGTGAAGGGAGTGGCCCACCGTACTGTAGGATCACACTCTTCATGTGGACCATAAAGTTTAGTCCGAGGAGAATTGGCGCGCAAAGGTGAGGTAACACAAGGAGCCTGTATTGCTCGTAAATTGTGCCCTGTACCTCAAGAGTTACCATACATCGTCCTTGGATCGGTACAGACCGGGACCGTGATGCCATGGAAATTGTCTGCTTGGCAGGGAGAACCCGGAGCCCACACCTTTTAGCAGTTTCAGGGTGTATGAAACTTTCGGTGCTTCCACTGTCAAACAGACAATTCACAGTTCTGCCACTAACCTTTATATCCATCATAGAATGTTCCAGTCTGTAGTGCCTGGTCTGATCCAGGGAGATCGACGCCACCGTTGGCCCCTGGGCGTCACTGCATGCTGCCGATGTGGATGCTGAGGACCCCTGCTGGTCGCTCCTAGTCGTCGTGGACCATGATGGCTGCCCCCATGAATCGCACGTGGGCGAGGGCGCCAAGCGCAGCGACTCCTGGTGGTCTTCCTCCTCCTCTGTCAGCCACGATGGCGCCGTCCTGGGATCGCACGTGGTCGGACCTCGTGGGTACTGCGACGCCGAAGGAGATTGTCTCCGTTCTGGAGGGTTACAAGCTGCACTGCCGTTTTTAGGTTTGGACCTGCAGACTTTGCCGTAGTGGCCTTTTTTACCGCACTGGCTGCAGATTGCCGTTCTTGCCGGACACTGTTGCCGTGGATGCTTGGCCCCACCACAAAAATAGCATCGCTGGCCACCTGGAGCTGCCGCCGTCGTCGGATCGATCTGGGAGCGCGGGTTAGCGGGGCGAGGAGGGAGCTGAGCTTGCTCCAACCACGTTGACTGCACGTGGTCCTCGGGGTACAGCGCCAAGCTCTTCGACGCCGCTTCCAGCATCACGGCCATCTCCATTGCTTGGGTCAAGTCGAGTTTCCCCTTTTCCAGCAATTTAAGCCTGATGTACGAGGACCCTACCCCTGCTACGAACGCGTCTCGGGCGAGGTCGTACATATATTGTTCGGCTGATACGTCCTTACAATCGCAACCCCTGGCAAGCTGCAGGAGCTCATTGGCATAGTCCTCCATGGTTTCGCCCGACTGCCGACGTCGTGTAGCGAGGAGGTAATGAGCATGTATCTCGTTGGGTGGCTTCGTGTATCTTTTTTTTAGGAGCTCGACGGCACCCGGGTAAGTGGGAGCTGCACGAATGGCTAGATAAATCGTGTCGCTTACCCTTGCGTGGAGGACCTGGAGTTTATCACTGTCTGTAGTGATAGCTACCAAGGCTGCCAGGTAGTCCTCAAAACACTTCCACCAATGGTCGAATGTGTTAGCTGCACCGACCGCACGTGGGTCCAGTGTCAGACGATCCGGTTTTAGGATCTGTTCCATACTCTCTGTTTTTTTTTGTTGTACAGCTGTGAGTTTTCTGTTACTCTATTAAATTGATGCGCGACAATTAAGCACGTGGAACCAAGGCTTCGGTATTGAAGGCTTTAATAGAGTAACAATGGAACTACTAACACGAATACACCAGTTCAGACTGAAGGGGTCCTGCCGGAGCAGGGGGTCTTATACCTCGCCACCGGAGGCGGGACCCCACTGGAATGTGCCATGATAACTCTTATAACAGGTAAACACCCTAACCCAACAACATTGTACAACCCCCACAGTAACAACACCCTAGCCCAACAGTAACATAGTAACAACCCCCAGTGGTGAACCAACGATGGTTCACCACAAGCCTCAAAATAAAGGGGGGTCAGTTTAGGACAGAGTTGAGGAGGAACTTCTTCTCTCAGAGGGTGGTGAATCTCTGGAATTCTCTGCCCACTGTAGTGGTGGAGGCTACCTCGCTGAATATGTTTAAATCACGGATAGATGGATTCCTGATCGGTAAGGGAATTAGGGGTTATGGGGATCAGGCGCGTAAGTGGAACTGATCCGCTTCAGATCAGCCATGATCTTATTGAATGGCGGGGCAGGCTCGAGGGGCTAGATGGCCTACTCCTGCTCCTATTTCTTATGTTCTTAAGTTCTTATGGAGCCTCCCAGACTGAGTACTGTGAAAATAGAAGCCCGCCTCCCCCCCCCCCCCCCCCCCCCACACCCCAGATATCACTGGTCCATGGGCCAGCACCTGAGGACAGCAGGAAGAAGCCCACTAGGCATCTCCAGGGCCTGCCTGCAACATCCCCCTCGCTCCGTTAGCAGCACTTACCTCCTCACGCCAGTTCAAGGCTGCCACGCCAGGTTGAGATGTTTATTTACCTACTCTGATTCGCGCCAAAGTGACATCACACCAAAGAGGTGGGAGACGTAAATGTGGGCGGAGATTGCCGTGTCGATCCCGATAATTGCATGCTAAGGTATGGAAACTAATGCAAATCAGCGGCATGCCGGTTTTCAGCGCGGTCCCGGCAACGCCATCTTTTTCTTGTTGGGAGATGCATGCGGGTCATAATGCTCACAGGGAACCCGCGAAATGGCCAACATGCGCATCTCCCAGCCCCACCTGCCAGAAAATTTGCAGGTTGCGTTGGGAGAATCGCCCCCAGAGTTTGAAGATAGGCTCTGTTTGCTATTTGATTTGATTTATTATTGTCACGTATTAACATGCAGTGAAAGGTATTGTTTCTTGCGCTATACAAACAAAACATACTGTTCATAGAGAAGGAAACAAGAGAGTGCAGAATGTAGTGTCACAGTCATAGCTAGGATGTAGAGAAAGATCAACTTAATGCAAGGTAAGTCCATTCAAAAGTCTGACAGCAGCAGGGAAGAAGCTGTTCTCGAGTCGGCTGGTACGTGACCTCAGATTTTTGTATCTTTTTCCTGATGGAAGAAGGTGGAAGGGTGAATGTCCGGAGTGTGTGGGGCCCTTAATTATTCTGGCTGCTTTGCCGAGGCAGCGGGAAGTGTAGACAGAGTCAATGGATGGGAGGCTGGTTTGCGTGATGGATTGGGCTACATTCATGACCTTTTGTAGTTCCTTGCGGTTTTGGTCAGAGCAGGAGCCATACCAAGCTGTGATACAACCAGAAAGAATGCCTTCTATGGTGCATCTGTAAAAGTTGGTGAGGGTTGTCACTGACATGCCAAATTTCCTTAGTCTTCTGAGAAAGTAGAGGTGTTGGTGGGCTTTCTTAACTATAGTGTCAGCATGGGGGGACCAGGACAGGTTGTTGGTGATCTGGACACCTAAAAACTTGAAGCTCTCAACCCTTTCTACTTCATCCCCATTGATATAGACAGGGGCATGTCCTCCTTTATGCTTCCTGAAGTCGATGACAATCTCCTTCATTTTGTTGACATTGAGGGAGAGATTATTGTTGTCACACCAGTTCACCAGATTCTCTATCTCATTCCTGTACTCTGTCATTGTTTGAGATCCGACCCACTACGGTGGTGTCGTCAGCAAACTTGAAAATCGAATTGAAAGGGAATTTGGCCACACAGTCATAGGTGTATAAGGATTATATTAGGGGGCTGAGAACACAGTCTTGTGGGGCACCGGTGTTGAGGATGATCGTGCAGGAGGTGTTGTTGCCTATCCTTACTGATTGTGGTGCGGGTTAGGAAGTTCAGGATCCAGTCACACAGGGAGGTGCTGAGGCCCAGGCCATGGAGTTTGGAGATGAGTTTCCTGGGAATAATAGTGTTGAAGGCTGAGCTGTAGTCAATAAATAGGAGTCTGACATAGGTGTCCTTGTTATCTAGGTGTTCCAGGGTTGAGTGCAGGGCCAGGGAGATGGCGTCTGCTGTGGACCTGGTGTGGCAGTAGGCAAACTGTAGTGGATCTAGGCAGTCCGGGAGGCTGGAATTGATTCATGCCATGACTAGCCTTTCGAAGCACTTCATAATGATGGATGTCAGAGCCACCAGCCGATAGTCATTAAGGCACGTTGCTCGGTTTTTCTTAGGTAGCTGGATGATGGTCGGCTTCTTGAAGCAGGTAGGGACCTCAGATTGTTGCTTCTGATCTACGCTTCCTGTGAACATGGCTTCGTGGTCAAAGCACAGAATTATAAAATCATATGTTCCCAGGAGATTAAGTGCAACCTGATTAACATTGTTATCCTGTTGTAACATTTCACAACAGCAAACAGGATGCTGTTCCTGGCCCACCCCAGTCAGAAACCTGAATGAATGCCAAGTCATTTGTTTCTTATGAATTGACAAAATGTAAAGAGTGCATTTCAATACTATTAATCATAATTTATTGTAATGGATGTCATGGCTACCAGCATCAATAGTGATGAGTATTGATTTGTATTGTACTCATTTACACTAATGTTCCAGATTCAGCTCACGGAACATTCCATGCATGACTGGCTTAGTCAAGATAAACAAAAATGGACCATCAGTAAGTTATTATGAGCTTAATTCCAAGAAGGGCAGGTTTTTTAATTGACTTATGATCGCAGTAATGTTGCCTGACCTGCATATTTGCAAAGTTGCAAGTGGCAGTTAAGTTACACAAATCAGTCATTGGAATAAAAAGCAATTTCTCAGACCCATTAGTCGAAGAGTAAGTTGTATAATTATTTTTGAATGAAACAATCCAAAAGCAAATCTCTCATTATTAATATTATCCTTAAAATTGTCACTACGAAGTTCAGCTCTGTAGCACTCCTTGTTTCGGCACTATGGAACGTAGAGGTGAAGGAACAATGGGAGTCTGCTTCCAGCAACATCAGATGTGTGTGTGAATCAATGTTAGGAAGGATATGTAGCAGGGGTGATGAAGCATGCTGAGTGAGCAGATCATTAGTCGGCCTGTCACACTGATCTGATGCCTGAATTGCTGTCTTGGAACCCGAAGGTCTTGGTAAGTACACACAGCTAAACGTGCTTCCAGCTGCACGAGGGACTCCCAAACTAGTGTTATTTCAGGCAATTTGCAAGATGCACTGTGGAAACTCACCAAGGCTCCTTTAACAGCATCTTCCAAGCCGGCGGCTTCTACTGCCTAGAAAGACAAAGTCAGCAAACGCAGGGGAACACCAGCATCTGCAAACTTCTCTCCAAGCCACACACCATCCTGACTTGAAAATATATCAGCGTTCCGTCACTGTTGTTGGGTCAAAATCCTGGAACTCCCTTCCAAACACATGGACTGTAACGGTTCAAGAAGGTAGCTCACCACCACCTTCTCAAGGGAAATTAGGATCAGGCAATAAATGCTGGCCTAGCCAGCGATGACCACATCCTGTGAAATAATTGAATAAACGTTCAGGTCAGGTACATTCTGGGTTCGATTCCCAGCTTGGGTCACTGTCTGTGCGGAGTTTGCATGTTCTCCCCATGCCTGCATGGGTTTCCTTCAGTTGCTCCAGTTTCTTCCCACAGTCCAAAAGACATGTTGGTTAGGTGCATTGACCTTGCTAAATTCTCCCTTCGTGTACCCGAACAGGTGCTGGAGTGTGGTGATTAGGGGATTTTCACAGTAACTTCATTGCGGTGTTAATGTAAGCTGACTTGTGACTAATAAATAAACTGATTTATTTGACTTTATTTTGTTGCTGCAGAGTTAATGGAAGTCTGGTGCTATGAGAGAAACTCACACAAATTTTTTTGAGTTGGAAGGGAGTGATGCTGGACCTTTGCAAATCTTTTTTTGAGTCACAAGTAGGCTTGTATTACTTGTAAGTAATGTAAGCCTACTTGTAAGCCACTACAATTAAGTTACTGTGAAATTCCCATAGTCGCCACATTCCAGCGCCTCTGGAATGGATTTTAAAGGAATTTAAGCAGGAAATTTGCTCTTAGTCACGACGATTATAGTTGGAGCAGCATGACAGGGAGAGAGGACTGAAGCAGCAGAGGGCAGTTGTGTAGATGCCAATGACAGAGGAGGAAAAGGGCCCTCAATAACATAGGGTATTCAGAGGTCATGTCTAACTCCACCTCCGCTGAAGCAGTGTCTGAGGTGGCTATTCATCATTATGAGGTGATTCAACTGTATCACCTCCAGAAACTGGACCTGCAGCCTGACAGCAGGGAAAGGATGGCACTGCCAATGGCCGTCAATGTCTGTGCTTCAGGATGCTTTCAGGCTGGAGAACATGGCCAACATGGACAACATCTCTCAGTTTGCCATGCATCACTGCATTGGCAGAGGCAATAAGGTCCTGACCTTTGTTATCTTACCTAAGGAGGCACTTGTTTTTTTCACCAGGGTAACTGGATTTCCAACTGTGCAGAGAGTCATCAACAGCTCACACATGGCTCATTCGGTGTCATGTATCAATGGAGAAATGAAATTCTAAGGAATTCCACTCCCTGACCAGCAGTTGGTGAAGACTATCAGAGCCCACCTTGTTGGTGAATATTCGCTTTTCTGACAACAATCACACTGCTTTTATTATTTGCCAGAAAGCCATTTCCACTATCTCCAAGCTATTATGCCTAAACAGCGGGCAGCTGCTTGGCAACAGAGGCTACCCACTCCATGTAGCTGACAACGACCCTCTTCCTCCTGATGACACAACTTAGTGCGCCTGCACTGGGTGATGTCATAGAGCAGACTGTCAGGATCCTGAAACAACAATTCTGCTGCCTGGACCACTTGGAGTTAGGGATGGCACTTGGAGTTGGGGGTGGGTTGTGCAGATGAGCAGTGTGGTGCCCTCCAATATTCCAGATTCACAGTCAACCACTGCATCCTCCATAAACCATGAGGGCATTGCCCTTGTCACCAGGGCTCAGCAACCATCTCAGAAGGAGGATGAAGTAGAGAAAAAAAGGAAATGTCTGGGACATTACTGCTTTGTGGGGACTGTCCATGAGTGATTCATTCCCCTGAAAAATCCCCATTTCAAATTGCTCCACTATTTGCTCCATCTGTAATGGATCATTACAGAATAAAGCCAGGCAGTGTGACTCAATGACTATCGTGCACCACCGTTGTGGGTCGGATCTCAAACAGGAAAGAGATAGAGAATCTGGTAAACTTATGCAATGACAATAATCTCTCCCCCAATGTCAATCAAACAAAGGAGATAGTCATCGATTTCAGGAAGCGACATGGAGAACATGCTCCTGTCTACATCAAAGGGGACAAAGTAGAAATGTTCGAGAGCTTCAAGTTTTTAGGTGTCCAGCTCACCAACAACCTGTCCTGGTTCCTCCATGCCAACACAAAAGTTAAGAAAGCCCATCAATACCTTTACTTTCTCAGAAGGCTAAGGAAATTTGGCATGTGTGTTACAACTGTCAACAACTTTTACAGATTCACCACAGAAAGCATTCTTTCTGGTTGTATGGCTTCTGCTCTGTCCAAGACCACAAGGAACTACAATAGGTCATGAATGAAGCCCAGTCCATCACTCAAACCAGCCTCTCATTCATTGACACGATCTACACTTCCTCGGAAAAGCAGCCAGCATATTCAAGGACCCCACGTACTCCGGATATTCTCTCTCCCACCTTCTTCCATCAGGAAAAAGATACAAAAGTCTGAGGACACATACCAATCGACTCACGAACAGCTTCTTCCCTGCTGCCATCAGACTTTTGAATGGACTTACCTTGCATTAAGTTGATCTTTCTCTACACCCTAGCTATGACTGTAACATTACATTCTGCACTCTCTCGTTTCCTTCCCTATGTATGGTGTGCTTTATCTGCACAGCACGGAATTAACAACACTTTTCACTGTATCCCAATACATGTGGCAATAATAAATCAAATCAAAAATCATACTCTTGGCCAAAATCCTGAAGTAAAGACACCACAAAAATACCATTCCCTAACAACTTTATCCAACAGCACATCAGATAATTGGGGATAGCATTGGCAGACAGGAAACAAAAAGTAGGAATAAACGGCTCTTTTTCCAAATGTCAGGCAGCGACAGCTGGGATATCGCAGGGATCAGTGCTATGATCCCACTATTTATATATTAATAACTTAGATGAAGGAACTAAATTCTAATTGCTGAATGAGTGAGAAAACGGGAAAGAATTGTGCTGAATCTTTGGGCAAGCTCCGTGTTGCAATTGTTTGGTACTTAGTTTTTAAAAAAGCCCAGATGTGATTCTCACCAGTTGGGGGGATGTGGCCTAATCACAGCGGCAAAGCCAGTTGCCTAGCCCTTAGGGGTGCCATTGCATAGGTTTTCCAACTCCCAGTGTATTAAGAGATCTTCTGTTACACCGCCCCCCCCTAACCGCTCCCCCCCCACCCCACCTCCAGACATCAGGACCAGTCACCCCCTGTGCCAGTCTCCTCCCTAACCCCCGGACATTGCTCCAACTCCCACCAATCAAACCCTGCCCTGCAGAGTTCTCCCTTCCCACTCCTCCACGGGGCACCCAGCTGCCTCCCCCATCATGGCTCCATCCGCTTCACGCCCCACCCTCTCAGGCTCTGCCAGGTTGCCCAATGGGCAGTGCCAAGGTGCCCATTGGGCACTGCAAGGCTGGCACTGCCCAAGGGTCACTGCCTGATGCTGGCCCCATCCACCTGGCGGGCTTCAATGGCCTCAGGTCCCAACGGAGAGGCCATCATGTCTGGTCTCCGCTGTAAGTACAAGTGATCCTTGACGATAGCATCGGGACTCACTAATGACATGCATTTTTGGTGTGAAGTCAATGTTGTCAGCAAACCAGTGCCAGTAAGGTTGTGAGAGGTGAGAAGCATGGTTCTTATTTTTTGCCTCTTTCGATGTCTTACTGGCTCATCCCACCGATCAACCAGCGGGACAATCCAAGAAGATTGTGCCCTGTATGTTTTGAAGAAGCAGTTACATGTAGCAAATGGAGTGAAGGGGAACAAAGCATATGGGGGGAGGGGGAATCAGGCTGTTGAGTTTGATGATTAGTCATGAGCAAAATGAATGATGGGAGCAGGCCTGAAGGGCCAAATGGCCTCCTCCTGCTCCTATTTTGTATACTTCCATAATGCAAAATTCAGTTATTCTCCCTTGTGCTTTCACTTAGTTCCTGCCTTCAAAGTGCCTTTGCCTGTTGCCAAACTTCTTGCATTGAGCTCTGTGGTTATCTGCTCTCTTCAACTTCTCCATTTCTTACTCCATCCATGATTTGCCTTCCAAAAAGGTTGCAAAGCTTCCTTTTTGTGAGAGCCCTGAGACTTGTCATTTTTCCACCTGTAGTGGCCCTTCGGCTCTACTTTTGTGTCTCTTCTGCAAAGAACACATCTTCAGATATGTTATTGATTCATTTCCAATGGGCAGGATTTTATGGTCCTGCTTGCGTCAGTATCGTGCTGGGTGGAAGGGGAAATTTGGCTTCCTGCCAAGGTGAAAATAGTTTGAAATTTTCCGCTCCTGACTTTCACAGTGGGTCAGGGAGCCCAACGTGTTACGTCAGGAAACACATTTGCATGCATTTGAGTATCATGAATATTCATTAAAAACCCAGCACAACAGAGTCACTCCTCCCTTCCAGATCAATGGTGTGAACCGTGACTGGATATAAGTGACTTTAACCTGGTGAACAGCACTTCATTCATGACCTTGAGGTTTGTTCACGAGGGGCTGGCTGACGTCTCACTGTATTTTCACCGCTGTGCTGACTCCTTGTCAAGACTACTCCAGCAAAACTAGTGCGAAGGCAAGAGGGGTGGCTGGAGGGCAAAGCTTTGACTGGGGTGGGGTGAGATAAGATAGAGGAAAGGGAAGGAGCTGGAAGACTAAAGGCTCATCCCCTCAGGGGTGGCGAAGTAGTAAGTTGTGTGTTAAATGAAAAATCAGAAATCCACCCGTTTTCATGCCAGTTCCCATCTTACCGAGCACTTTTTCCTATGTGAACAGCTTCACGCCCAAAACAGGCGAAACGTCAATTTGCATGCAGCTGAATGTATTTGCATGTATTTCAATATCATTAACGAATGCAGCATGCAATTGTCACTTACATCAACCACCTTGTACATCAGACATCACACTGGCGAGAATTACAGCTGCTCGAAATAAGTGAGGTTTAGACACAGCAGTGACGAGGGTGAGCGAGGAGGTGAGCAACACTGAGCACCAACCGTGATAGTATGGGGGGGAAGGGGGGGATCTCAGCCATGGCCATGATGCGGGGTGGGGTGAGGGATTTGTAGTCGTTTGTCGGGGCTTGTGCTGGTCTGGGGATCCTGCGGTAGGGGGTCACTGCTATCTTGGGCCTGGCGTTGCACGCATTCCCCCAGCTGCGAAGTAAACCCCCAGGTGGTTGCATATGAGGTTGACTCGCGACCCCACTGATGTTGCCATGGTTACCTGCCATCCGCCTGCTGAACAGGCTCTGTGGCTCACTGCTGACATTCCATCCCAGGCCCCACTAACAGAAACAAGCAGCAGCTCTGCTGCTCCAATCAAGGGAGCTCGGCAGGTGTTAACACGGATCGTCACACTGCATGGACTCGGCAGTGCTGCCCTCGATAGGAACTCATCTCACGATCGTCGCGACGGTGCTCCACCAGCGTCTGCCTGAACTGTGAGCTATCCCTGGAAACCAGTGCACCAGACGTCCAGGTGGGTGCACCCATGCCAATGCCTCAAGGGTTCCCAATGGGGATCCCTGCACAACCACCCGCATGCTTTCCATGCCAAGGCGTATGCTCCCCATGGCGAGGGTACAGTGATGCTCACCATCCTGTTAAGGTGGCGCATGGTACCAGGGATAGTGTTGGGTTGCCACCTTCCAGACTCATGGGGACACAGGCTGCTGGGAGGAATTGCGGGTCCCAGGATGGATAACCTCTCTCTGTTTTCTGCTTTCCCCCCGAGAGAAATGATGAATTTCGGCATGGAGCCAATAGACCTGGCGGACATCCTTGTGGCTGCTGCAGAGGAGGAGGATGAAGAGGGAGACATCCGCCTGCTACAAGGCCAGTCCAGGCCAGAGGTAGCAGCAGGAGAACAGGGGGCTGCCAGTTGGGGTCAGGAGGCAGGTGCCCATTGGCCCGAGTGGGGGCCAGGGCACAGAAGAGATGGAGACCTCTGCAGTTCAGGACACGCCTGTTCTTCATTGAGCTGACAGATGTGATGTGGTGCCGCCGTAGGCTTCGGCTCAATAAGGAGATGGTGTGGCACCTGTGTCAGGTCCTTGTGGACCTGGCACCTTGAGGGACAGGGGGGGCACCCACTCCCAGTGATTAAGGTCACGGCGGCCCTAAATGCTTATGCCACCGGGTTCTTCCAGGCCGTCAGCGAGAACCTCTGTGGGATCTCCCAGTCCTCCGTCAACAAGTGTGTCTGAGAGGTGACGGATGCCCTGTTCACCCACGATGGCCACAACATCAACTTCAATTTGGGCCAGGCGTAGCAGGAATCCTGGGCTTGCAGACTTTGCCACCATTACTGGGTTGCCAAATGTGTAGAGGGAAATCGATTGTACGCATGTCATCCTGCGGTTCCCAAAATATCAGGCACCATGCTTTGCGAACAGGAAGGGATTCCAGTCCCTGAATTTTCAGATGTCTGCGACAAGAGAATGCACATGTGTGCATGACACCCAGGCAGCATGCATTATAGCTACATCCTCAGGAGCTCTGACATCCCCGGGGCTTCAAAGACCCCACCAGGCTACAGGGATGATTCCTGGAGGACACTTTCCAATACATCAACATCCATCTGGTAGTGTGGCGGCCACAATTGTACACAATACTTCAAATGTGGCCTAACCAAAGTCTTATATAGCTGCAAAATGATTCTCCAATTCCTATACTCAACACCCCGACCGATGAAGGCCAGCATGCCATACGCCTTCTTGACCACCTTGTCCACCCTGAGTTGCCAACTTCAGGGAACAGTGGATCTGCACACCTAGATCCCCCTGTATTTTAATATTTCTAAGGGCTCTACCATTTGCTGCATACTTTCTTCTGCAGTAGACCTGCCAAATCGCATCACCTTATATTTGTCCGGGTTAAATTCCATCTGCCATCTTTCGGCCCAGGTCTCCAGCCGATTTATATCCTGCTGTATCCTCTGACAATCTTCCTCACCATCTGCTACTTCCCCACTTTTTGTATCATCCGCAAATTTACTAATCAGACAACCTACATTTTCCTCCAAAGCATTTTTATATATATTACAAATAACAGAGGCCCAGCACTGATCCTTGTGGAACACCACTTGTTACAGATCTCCAGTTAGGAAAGTTCCCTGTGTCAATCAACTGGTCCTGACCTCAGAAGTTTCCTTGGGGGCCTTCCTCCAAGGCTTCCTCCAAGTTGCCATGGGGCATCTCAGCGGGAGCAGCGGAGGTGTGTGGGGCGGGTGGGGGGGTGGAGGGGGCGAGGGGTTGCATGTGGTGACGCCAGCTGGGCCAGTTGCATTGGGGTTGTTTCCTGCAACAAAGGGCAAAGGTTCAGAGCAAGGGAGGGACAAGTATCTGGGCAGCATGTCACTTACTTGAGAGATGTCATATAAATCAAGCATTGGCAGATGCTTACTTCCTGGTCTCACGCTGACCTGGCTGTCACTCATCGTCCTGTCCTCACTCACTTCTGGACCCAGGGCTGTCTCTTCAAAGGGAGTGAGCATTCACTGCTTGGGTACCCTACCCCCTGTTTTCTCCCACGCCTGACCGGGGACGGGGGTGGGGGGGGTGGGGATTGAAAGCTTGATGGCTGGAAGGTCACGGGGTGTCGAGATGTTGAGAATGGGGCCAGTTGGGTGGGGGTCAGTCGGGGATGTGCCTGTGGTAAACCACTGTTAGCTTATTACCTGTATATGTGACATGCCTGGACACATCCCTGCCGGCCCTACACGAGATTCCTCCCCCCCCAGTCCAGGTATAAAGGTGACTGCTCCCCACCCCCCTGCCTCAGTCTGGACCAGTTCATCGGCATGGGTGTGCTCCAAGTCTTTTGCTAATAAAAGCCTATTTGTTCTTGCGTACTAACTAGTCTTTGCTCGATTGATGGTGCATCAGTGCCTCAGCAGGCAGGTGTTGTCATGTGGGTAGGGGGTGTTGCCAGAAGGTTTGGAGGCTGGTGCAAGGGTGTGTCAGGTGCTGCAGGGCTGCAGGGTGTCAGGGAATGGATCGACATTGCAGATGTGACATATGGGGGAAGGGTACACAGTGTGCCAGGGACCAGATCAGAAACTCCAAGGTATTTTATGAAGTTAGCCTAGACTCTAACCCTTTCTTTTGATTTTGGCATTAGGGTGAGCATAAAAAATCTCACTCCAGGTATGATTCAATTCACCCACTAGGAAGCTTTTATCAAAACAAACTTTATTTAAGAACCCAGTTAGAATATAACAAAAATATTTTGCATAGCTTTTACCAATTAAACTATTTAAACATGACAAGGTATAGTTCTGAACAACAAGCAATCTCTATTGTTCCAATGTAGGCCACAGGCCCCATCGACATTAATCCCTTTTTCAGAAACAGTTGGCACCAAAAACTGAAATGCCCATGTGGATGCTCAATTTCCAGCCTTTTAACACCATTCGACAGATATCCAGACAGACACCGGTCTTCTAATTCTCATATAGCAACTTCCAGAGAAAGAATCACCCCCAAACAGCAGAATGTCAAAGAAATAAACTTATTTCCTGGTAGATTCCAGTCTCTAAATCCAGAGAGAGAAAGAGAGACAGAGAAAGAGACATCTCTTGAAAGATCCCAAACTGCAGGCTGCCCTTGAGTTCTCTGTGTAAACATAGCTCCAACCAGTCACCTGATATTACTGTCAATCTACCCAATCAAGTCCTACTCTGCAAAACCCCAGTGAGTATTAAAGACACCAGAACAGCATTAGTCAATATTAAAACAAACATTCTAGTAATTAGGAGCAATAATGTTGCTGCAGTAATAATACAGGCCTGCCAGATACAGACCCAGGGGCACCGGTTAGGACAGACTGTTCAATCAGAAATATGATCAAAATACATTTCTTAAAGGCACAGTATCATCACATGGAGACACATGACAGGAAGATAGGGGATAATTGAGGAAAGATGCACAGGGAACATGACTGGGGAGGGGCGGGAATTATTGGGGAAAGGTGCACTGAGGGACATGATGGGGGAAAGGTTCACAGAGTGACATGACTGGGGGGATAATTGGGGAAAGGTGCACAGAGGGACATGACGGGGGAAAGGTTCACAGAGTGACATGACTGGGGGGATAATTGGGGAAAGGTGCACAGAGGGACATGACGGGGGAAAGGTTCACAGAGTGACATGACTGGGGGGATGGGGGATAATTGGGGGAAGATGCGCAGAGAAACATGACTGGGGAAGTGTGCACAGAGGGACATGACTGGGAGGATGCAGGATAATTGGGGAAAGGTGCGCAGAGAAACATGGCTGGGGAAGTGTGCACAGAGGGACATGACTGGGGTGTGAAGAGCTGTAGTCAAAGTAGATGTGGGAGTCGGTGGGCTTGTAATGGATGCTAGTGGACAGTCTATCACCAGAAATGGAGACAGAGAAGTCAAGGAAGGGAAGTGAAGTGTCAAAGATGGACCATGTGAAGGTGATAGAGGAGTGAAAATTGAAAGCAAAATTGATAAATTTTTCCAGGTCCGGACAAGAGCATGAAGTGGCACCGAAATACTCGTTGATGTACCGATTAAGGAGTTGTGGGAGGGGGCCAGAATAGGACTGGAACAGGAAAACATAACCCAGAAAGAGACAGGCATAACTGGAACCCACGCGGGTGCCCATAGCCACACCTTTTATTTGGACGAAGTGAGACGAGTTAAAGGGGAAATTGTTGGATGAGAGAACCAGTTCAGCCAGATGGAGGAGAGTGGTGGTGGATGGGGATTGTTCAGACCTCTTTTCAAGGAAGAAGCAAAGAGCTCTCAGGCCATTCTTGTGAGGAATGGTCCAGGGGGAGGTAGGAGGAAGAGTTTGAGAGTTGGCACTCAGCCTCTGTGAGGTAGAGTTCCGTACACCAGACAACAACAGCATCCCGTTGTCAGCGGATTTGATGACAAAGTCAGGGTTGGACCTTAGAGAGCGAAGTGCAGCAAGTTCGGAAGGTGACAAGTTAGAGTGGGTAGGAGGAGCAGAGAAATTGAAACAGCTGATGTCACACCGACAATTCTTGATGAAAAGATCAAGAGCAGGTCAGAGGCCGAAGTGCGGGGTCCAGCCAAAGGGAAAATACTGGAGGTGGGTGAGGTGAAAGGATCTGCTGAATGGGGGGAGGATTCCAGCCCAAAGAAGTGAGCATGGAGACGAATGCGGCGGAAGAAGAGTTAGGCGTCATGTCGAGTCTGAAATTCATTGAGGTAGCAAAGATATACCAACCCCCCATCACACCCCCACACCACCCTCACCCTTACATTATAAATCTCATCCTATTGCTTTGTCTTTAGCTCTGACAAAGGTTCATCCTGACTCAAAATGTTGCCTCTATTCTCTCTCCACAGATGCTGCTGAGATCTTCCAGCATTTTCTGTTTTTGTTTCAGATTCCAGCATCCAGAGTATTTTGCTTTTATCATATCCTAGTTCCTCTGCTATTCGGACTTGCACATGTATCATCTTCTCTTTTTGCTTCTGTATCAATATTCTTCAATTCTCCCTCTGGCACCATCATGGAAGTTCTAAAACAACAACTGCATTACATATGAAGAGGGCTTAAACACCACCATTAAAGAAATGCAGCCAAGCAACTTAGTCTATTGCTCTGAAAACAAAGTATTTAAATAAATTAATGTGCTGACTTTTGGCATCAACTCTCTGAATTACTGCTTATTTTGAAATGTATTAGAGAACAGAGAACACCTTAATTTTCCCCCAAAAAAGGTAAGATCAAGTCCAATCGAATACACCTAAATGTAGTCAAAGGGGAATGGCCAATCCAGCTGCCTCACATCTATCCCAAAGAATGTCCAAAATTATATCATCGGCTGTAAAAGGGCCTGTCAATTAACCTTGAGTTAGATATGATCATTTTTTTTACTCCATCCTTAAAGTTATAAAGCCCATGCTCAGAATGGACCGGGCAAACCCAAATCCATTCCTTGCTTGCTTGCACAGCAGAACAAACTATTCTGTTTTTCGTATAATAATGGATATCTTGGTGGAAGAGGGTAGCCGCTGCCACAATAGCCCAGGCTCTTCCAGATCACAGTTACGGCCATATTGCCACTAACTGCATCGTAGCATCTTGTCTACACAAACACAGCACAGAGATATCCAGTCATGAACAGTTAGAAAGTTAGAAAAGATATCACCAACAGATCACTGAGTACAAATGAGAACATTGGAATGTAAGAGAAACAAAATGCCTTTGCTGTACGGGGTAAGGGGAAGAGAAATGACTCTCTCCAGTTACAGAACACAGGGATCAGGATCTCAAGAGTCCAGTCTTCAAAAATAAATCAGAGGCCTCAATCGTATGTATGGACAGTGAAGACAGCTTCTACATACATGGTTAAAATGACAGATAAATGGAAAGACATTTGCACATGTTACAGGAAATTTCTCAGGAGCTGGACACTGCATGCCCAGGAAATTACTGCAGCAACAAAATATCAGGAAAAGCTTCTTGGAATATTGGCTTTCAGAGTGATAGGTACTAATACTTCAATACAGGTGACTTCCTGATGAATGTTATAGAATCATACAATGATACAACACAAATCATTGTGCCTGTGCTGGCTTTTCAATTCATCCTTTCCTCAGCCCTTCCTCCAGAACATTCTCCAAAATTTCCACCCCCAAGTATTATTCAGTTCACTTTTGGAAGTTATTATCAAATCTGCTCCACCACCACTAAAAGTATTCTCCTCACTTGTCTCCTTTTTTTCAGATACTTTAAAGTTGAGCCATCAGCTTACCCACCCTTCTGTCACTAGCAAGTTATATTTTATTTACTTTATCAAAACCGTTCCAAACTTTGGCTACTTTAAATCACCCCTTAACCTTCTCAACTCTAAGCAGAACAAACCCAGCTTCTCTTGTCTCTCTGTGTAACTGAAATCTGGTATTCCTGACACCATTCTAGTAAATCTCTCTTGCAGCCTCTCTCAGGCCGTGACATTCTTCCTAACATGTGTTCAGGAAGCGTCTCCAGCAGCAGATCCTGTAAGCTCGGGTTTTGGAGTTGGTGTGGCGTCTGGGACATTGTGGAGCATTTGCAAGGCGGAGGGCATTGTGGATAACACGTATAGAGAGGTGGTCACACCGCAGGCTCAGACTCCACAGGTAGGAAGAAAATGGGTGACCACCAGGCAGAGCAACAGAGCTAGGCAGGCAGTGCAGGAATCTCCTGTGGCTATTCCCATGCAAAACAGACATACCGTTTTGGATACTGTTGAGGGGAATGGCTTCTCAGGAGAAAGCAGCAGCAGCCAAACTCATTGCACCACGGTTAGTTCTGCTGCAGAGGGGAGAAGTAAAAAGTCTGCCAGTTCAATAGTTATACAAGATTCAATTGTGAGGGGAATAGACAGGCATTTCTGTGGCCGCAAATGAGACTCCAGGTGGTATGTTGCCTCCCTAGTCCAGAGGATGTCTCAGAGCAGCAAGAGGACATTCTGAAGGGGGAGCGTGAACAGCCAGTTTCATGGTTACACATTGGTAAAAATGAATTTGGTAAATAAAAGCGATGAGGTCCTAAAAGCAGAATATAGGGAGTTAATAAGGAGGTTGAAAAGTAGGACCTCAAAGGTAGTGATCTCAGGAATACTACCAGCGCCATGTGCTAGTCAGAATAGAAATTCCAGGATATATCGGATGAATATGTGGCTGAAGAGATGGTGTGAGGGGGACGGTTTCAGATTCTTGGGATATTGGAATGGTTCTGGGAGAAGTGGGACCTATAAACTGGTTGGGTTACAGCTGGGCAGGACTGGGACTGATGTTCGAGGGGAGAATTTGCTAGAGACATTGGGGAGGGTTTGAACTGAAATGGCAGGGGTATGAGAACCTTTGCAAGGAGTCAGAGGAGGGGAAATCAAGGACAAAAGACAGAAAAAGGAATAAGAAAAGTGATAGGCAGAGTAATCAAGGACCAGATTGAACTCCCATTCAGCAAACAATCTCTGCTACATGTTCCGTAAGCCAGATCCCAATGTTGTTTTGTGGTTTGCACTTGAATAAAACAAATGTTATCTCTCTGAGTTCCACCCAATAGACATTTGTAACCTGGAGACTGTGCCAATTTTTCTGATATAAAACACTGAGCTACAGGTGATCGACACCTAACACCAGGGACCTCAGTGGCTCATACGGAGCTGTAAGATGGAAATAAGAGGGGATGTATCAGTATGGATCCGTATACTGATAATTTCAATCTCTTATGGTTCTGTCACCTTAGGATGTAAGAATATTCTCCTTTTAATGTTTTAATCACTTTAATTTTTGTAAATAAGTTACATGTTTTTCAAAGTATTGAACTAATACTGTGTGTAATGGTTGGACATAGAGTAAAGAGGATCCATTCTAATACTGTGTGTAATGGTTGGATTTCCAAGAAATGAGGTCCATTCTAATACAGTGTGTGTGATTAGTGTGTTATTGTGATTAATCCTTGAAATGCATCAAAATGGCAATCTGAATATGTGCTTCTTCTTGGAAGTCTGTTAGATGTGAATGCCACTGTGGATATATCAGTCCAACTTGGGAGGAATATCTTCAGTGTGCATCAAACCCATGTTCAGTTAAAAATTGGTTTGCTGATTATTGTATAAAATGGTGAACTTGTGTGTTTTCAACGAGTGTCTAATTCAGCTTTAATTGCATTGATAATTGTTAATGTTCACATATTTGTTTTACAATTAGTATTATCTTGCAGGATACCTGAGAATTTTCACTGTTTACACAGCTAGTTAAAAATAACAATATTCTTTGTCACTCAACATTTTTGCTAAATCTGGTCCAGGTATGTTGATTTTTATATTTAGAAAAATACTTGACTATAAACCGCCCCCCCCAAAAAAAAACTATAGCAAGCCGTTAACGTTTGTGTGGACTGAGAAACAGAGTTAACGTTTCAGGTTAACACCCATCTCACAGCTGCAAGATGTAAGAATTGAACCGTTCTAAGCAAATAATGAAAAGAAAATGCTGTAAATGCTCAGCAAGTCTAATGTTGAGAGAGAGGAAAGAGTCAATGTTGTAGGTCTGTGACCTTTCATCAGAGCTGGGAGAAGCCAGAAATGGAATAGGTTTTGAACAAGTGGAAAAGGGTGGGAGAGCAAAAGGAATGATGTGTCATAGGGCGGAGGGCAGGAAAGGTTAAGTTTGTAAAATGTGTGGTGCAAAGCAAAGGGAGTGGTAATGAGAGAAGTAAAAAAAAACAAAAGCTGTGTCGAGAGGAGGTGTGAATAACATGATCATTAATAGCTGCTTTCTGGAAGCAAAGGAAAAAGAGCAAGAAACAAGAGAGAAAAATACAAACCCACAAAGAAACAGCCAAAAAAATGGGAGTAGAGGTTACTATCTAACCTTTTGGAACTCAGTGTAAGGCTATAAAGTGCCGAATTATAAAAATTAGCTTGTGTTGAGCTTTACTCGAATGCTGCAGGAGTCTTTTATCACATGCAGAGGGGATAGGCCAGGGGCGAGAGATGGTAGGGAAAAAGAGGAGGTCTGTGATGGAGTAACAGACAGCAGTGAATAAATGGCAGAAATCATGATGGCTTAAGGTGTAGGTTAGAGGGATATGTGGCGTTACGAGGATAAGGCCTAGGTGGGATTGTTGTTGGTGTGGACCCGATGAGCTGAATGGCCTCCTTCTGCACTGTATGGTGTCTATGATTTCTATGAGGGGAGGTGCAGGAGGAAGGTGTACAACATAGAGGTGCTCTGCTACACAGGGAGGCAGCTAAGTGCAGCTCAGGACTTGAGCCTCTCGTCCATGTGGTCAATATTAGGGATTAGCTGATCCTGATACATTTGAGCAGATCCCTTCTAACCCAGGAACACCACACAGTCTAGAACATCCTTTGAGCTGCTTGTGAGAACATTGTCACTGAAGACACAGCCTGTGAATAGATCCAGTCCTACCACCATTAAAAGATGCCCAGAGGTTTCATTATCCCATTTCATGGACCTTCCACCTCCTTCACCACTTCATTCCTCTTTTTTTGTCCCACAATTTAAAAAGGAGGCTGACATATCTAGAATCATGGGTCAACAATTACGTGACGTTGGAATGTAGCAGAAGTACTAATTTATCAGTAAAACAAGCCCTTGTAATGTAGTCAATGCTTTACCTCCGATCTCAGCCACTTCAATGTGGTAACCTCCTACCCTTGTGACCACAGTCGAAGTGTTGACAGTCTGCTCATTGTCTCTGCTTGTCACTGAGATACACAGTGTGGTTGTCCTCATAGAAGTGTCCATGGAGACATCTCCAGAGGCTGTTGTACCAGTGTCATTGTGGGGACAATCTCTGTTATAGGACCTTGCTGTACATGTGGTCCCTCAGTCAGAGGGGTCATAGAGACTGATGATGGAGATGGCCCCATGAAGGGTAGTGCCATCATCCTTCTCGATGACTGGCTCAACCCTTGGCTGGCACCATTGATGGTTGGGACCACCAGTTGGGGTGCATCAGGCATCCCTTCCAAACAACGCTGTGCCACCAGCACCACTGACCAGTCCATTCCTCAGAGTGTGGCATTCATTCTGTGAATGTCAGTGTGCAGTTCCTGCATGCACTCGAGTGAAGCTGCATATGGCTTTCCATCAGGATGCTCACTCTCTGAAGCAGCTCTTGCTTTGAAAGCCCTGAGCCATGGTAATGGACTCTTCCATTCTCAGCCCATGACCATGCACTTCCTCAGTGACCTCTGACTTGCAGGAGAACATCTCTTTCTGCTGGTATGAGTAGAGACTGCATTTTCTGTGAGTCCTGAGGTCCTACATCTGTCCCCAGCTGTGATGAAGGAGTAGCGTTCCGAAAGATCATGCTACCAAATAAACCTGTTGGACTTTAACCTGTTGTTGTGAGACTTCTTACTGTACCCAGCTGAGCAGGACTGTGTTTGTCTCCTGTTGTTTGATGGGGATTGCCATAGGTGCTTCTGTCTTTCCCCACCCTTCCTGCTCACTCGTGACATGTTGATTTTCCAGTACCACTCTCACTGTGCTGGTACAGGTTCTGCTTATAAGATGTGATGGTGATTTCTCTGAGCTCTCTGCTGACAGCACTTATCCTGGTACAGGTACAGGAATCCATCCTTCCCATCGACATCTGGACCTGGGGGAGACACAAGAAGAGGGAATGAGAACTAGTCTTGGAGAGACTGCAATTGAAGGACTAAAATGGCAGCTGTGGTCTAAATCAGGCCCACATTTCCTCAGCTCCACCTTCATTACAGTGGCTATTAACTGGCCCCCTAACCCACCCTCAAGTCAGAAAAAAATAGTAACTGTGACTGCTATCCCCCAGGGCTGAATCAGGAACTGTAGACAGTGCTGTGATCAATTTGCCAACCCTTAAAGGAAAATTAGGCTCTATAACTTAGAATTAAGGTTAAGGATAATTAGGTGCAAAGGTGCAAAGCATTCTTTTGGTATTGGCCTACCTATTACTCTGATGGAGTATTGCCAGTTTAAAATAAAATTATATGTTAAATTAGTAGAAAGACAAATGTCTGAGATAAACAATTGCTCAGATCATAGAACATTAATTTTTGGACTTTAAACAAAACTTTAATAGAGTCCTGTATTATTTATTGGATGCATACACATACATTATTGGTAAGAAGACAGCAAATAACAAAATTTAATTGCATTTAGCCTTTGATTAATCAACCACTGTTCTAACAGTATAATATGGTGGCACGGTGGCACAGTGGTTAGCACTGCTGCCTCACAGCGCCAGGGACCCAGGTTAGATTCCCAGCTTGAGTCACTGTCATTCATTGCGGAGTCTGCATGTTCTCCCCGTGGCTCAGTGGGTTTCCTCCAAGTGTTCCAGTTTCCTCCCACAGTCTGAAAGATGTGCTGGTTAGATGCATTGGCCATGCGAAATTCTCCCTCAGTGTACCCGAACAGGCACTGAATTGTGGCGACTAGGAGATTTTCACAGTAAATTTCTTGTAGTGTTAATGTAAGCCTACTTGTAACACTAATAAAACTAATTTAATTTAATGTATAAGCATCTAGTTAATGCATCATAATGTGAAACAATTCATATCACTATACTGTTCAATAGTTATTTGATAATTCAATAGTAATATGGCGGTGTGTTTTTTTTTAGATGAATCGAGAAAACCTGCTTTGTCTCACAAGACAGTGGTGCTGTTTCCAGAACTACCATCAGCTCAAGTTTTTTCAAGTAATTAAACAACAAAATAAGTATATTTGCCTTTTAGTTGTAAAACTTTATTCCTTTTCAAAATTGAGAAGCCTAGTTAATGGGCCAATGCCCATAGTCAGGATACTGTCAAATTTCTGACTATGGAATGGATGGCAGGATAACTCCAGTAATACATCAGCAAAGTGCATCAGATGCTGGAAATCTGAAATTAGAAACAGGAAATGTTGGAAATATGCTGCAGGTCAGGCAGCATCTGTGGAGCGAGAAACAAAATTGATGTTTCATTTAACACTAAGATGAGGAATAATTTCTTCACTCAAAGGGTTCTGAATCTTCGGAATTGTTTAATCCAGAGGGTTGTGGATGCTCCATCATTGGATATATATATATATAGGCGAGGATAGACAGATGTTTGATCTCTCAGGGAATCAATGGGGAACAGATGAAAGAATGGAGTTGAGATGGCAGATTAACAATGATCATATTGACTGCCAGATCAGGCATGAGGGACCATGTGCTTTATTCCTATTCCTGTTTCTTATGTTCTAATAACTCTTTGTCTTCCAGAGTGCTTAGAGATGTAGCAGTGTTTCAGCCCAATGAAAATGTGAAGGGCAAAAAGAATAAATAGGAGGTTCTGTGATAGATTGATGACAAAAGGGATGATGTGGAAGGAAACAGTGATGGCAATGAGACAAATAAAGAAACAAAAGCTATGTCCAGATGAGATTTAAATGGGAAAGTAGAATCACCACCAACAACTGCTATCCTAAAAATGGAGGCAGAGGTGATGTTTTGAAATTGATCAGTCTAAAAAGCTATTAAGCCTGAAAGTCTGTAAAGTCCTTCATTGGAAACTGAGCTTCTGTTCCACAAGTTCAGCTGTGCTTCATTGGAACAGTTCGGGAATCCGAGGAAGAAAACGTCAGAGTGGGATTGGAGCGGAGAATTACAATGGCAGGAGACCATAAGCTCAGGGATACACTTGCAGACTGAACAGAAGTGTTTTGGAAAGTGGTCGTCCATTTTCCATCCTTAATTTGCCCTGACATGGTCCATCTCTGATTCTTTGCTTCTTTTCTTTGATTTATCTGTCTCAGTAGCTGGCTGTAGGCTATCAACCAATGTTCACTTTAAAACCATTAATTCTCAAATGTTTTGACTGTAATTCCTCATGCCTAATTTATTGGATGACTCTGTTACATTCTCTGTTCCCATTGTATTGGTTCTGATGATGCAAACTTCCATACCATCTTCAGGTTTGTTTTTATTCTTCCTGAACAGAGAGTAACCTTCCCACCCTCTCCATTGCCACTTTGATTGTCCTTGACAGTGTCCATTCCACTTCCTGAACTTCTGCTCTCATCTGTTTCTACCACCCTCAGAACCATGTCACCTAGCGTCTCTCCATTGTGCATTCAAAAGATCATTCTCTGCCATTTTTATTGCCCCCAGCTGATACCACCATCAAACACATCTTCCTCTCCCTTTCCCTTTCAGAATTTCATAAGGTTTATTTCATCTTTGATACCCTGGTCCACTTCTCAGTCACCCCCAATACACTCTCTCTGTACATATGCAGGAGATGCAGCACCCTCCCTGCTATCTCCTCTCTTCCTGCTGTCCAAAGTAGGAAAACTCCTGATCAGATATTGATTGGGTGATCACTTTGTGAAAGACCTCCATTAATCTGTAAGCATGACCATAAGTTTCTTGTCACCTGTCATTTTAATTCCCTTCTCCTTTTCCATTCTGACTTCTGTGTTCTTAGTCTCTTACACTGTTCTAATAAAGCTCAACATAATTTCTCAACTAGGCAATTTACAACCTTCCAGACCCAATATTAAACTCAACAATTTCAGATTATAATCTCTGCCCCTTTTTAATTGGATGGCAGCTGTTACAAGTGATGCTATTCTCCCTTTTACATTTCTCAAGACACATCTTTTGTTACTTTAATTGGCCCATTATCAACTCTTTCTGCCTTGCATCCGCATCTCTTGTGTCTTGAATCTCTTCTGTCTTCTACCCTATCACCTCCTGTTTGCTCTTTCTTCCCTTTTTCTTCTTTCCATGTCTAGTTTAAAATCTGTTACATCTCTGAGCATCCCAGTTCTAACGCTGCATTACTGACTTGAAGGTTTGGGCTGGATTTCCATGCTTTAGGCAGGTAGCAGGGGTTGGAAAAATCCTGGCTTGTCCTGACTGCCGCAGGAGAAAGGGCTAGGAGGTGTAGGATTATAGGGCAGCACAGTGGTTAGCACTGCTGCCTCACAGCACCATTCAATTCCAGCCTCGGGTAACTGTTTGTGTGGAGTTTGCATGTTCTCCCTGTGTCTCCCTGGGGGTTTCCTCTGGGTTCTCTGGCTTCCTCCCACAGACCAAAGATCTTTTTTTATTCAGTCACGGGATGTAGCATCACTGACTGGGCCAGCATTTATTGCCCATCCCTAACTGCCCTCCATTTCAGAGGGCATTTGAGAGTCAGCTACGTTGCTGTAGGTCTGGAGTCACCTGTAAGCCAGACTGGTAAGGATGATAGATTACCTTCCCTAAAGGACATTAGTGAACCAGATGGGTGGTTATGACAATTGACAATAGTTTTGACAATGGTCATCATTAGACTTTTAATTCCAGATTTTTATTGAATTCAAATTTCACCATCTGCTGTGATGGGAATTGAACCTGGGTCCCCAGAGCTTTACCCTGGGTCTCTGGATTACTAGTCTAGTGACAATACCACTACGCCTCTGCGATGTACTTGTTAGGTGGATTGGCCATGCTAAATTGCCCCATAGTGTCCCGAGATGTGTAGGTTAGGTGGATTAGTCATGGTAAATGCACAGGGTTATGGGCATAGGGCATTGAGGCTGGGCCTGGATGGGATGCTCTTTTGGAGAGTCAGTGTAGACACAATAGACCAAATGGCCTCCTCCTGCACTGTAGGGTTTCTATGGTTCTATGGTTTTAATCCTGGAGCAGTAGGGGTCGGAGGGAAGGAGGTGAACTGCAATCAGGCTACTGACCTGGGAAAGGGTTTGGAGTAGCCACAAGGGCTACCAGATGCCGAGGTGGGCCGTTTTAAAAGCTTGCTTCAGTGCTGTGGGCTTTTGTATCAGTTACAATAAAAATGGAAAGGCCCTCTAACTCCCACTCCTCACAGCCCCTCACCCTTGCCATCTCACTCATCCCCATCACCCTTCACACACCCCTCCCATGCCAAGGTATGCCCCCTGACTCCAAAAGCTCTTCATATCCCTCATGCCAAGGTATGTTCATCACTCCTCCCCTTATGGTCACTCATGGCCCCCATGTTACGCTATTCCATACTCATTCACCCAGTATACACAGTGTAGAACCAATGGACACTATGATGACAAAAGAAAGTAAAATAAAAACCTTTTAAAAAGTCATTCATTGATAACCTTACACTTTCTTGAAACAAATCTCCTGTTAACTGCAAGCCAATAAAAGTGTCAATCGTCCAGACACTTCAAAGTATCAAAAGCAGAAATTACAAGCACTTGTAACCTCTTTATCTTGTGTAAATAAATATTGTGCAATTGACAGAAGAGAACAGAAAGTCAGAACTATCAATGAAGCAATGTTTCGCTGGGTCTCGGGTGTTTCAATACTCCAATGGATTACTGGGCTCTCAACCAAACCTCATTATATATTCCTGCCAAGCTGAGAGTTCAGAAATCCATTAGCGTACTGAAACACGGTACCTTTGTGGTGCTGTGAACCATGGCTCTTTGTTATGCTGGCCCAACTCCATGAAATCTGTGGAAGGCTAGGACATACCTATCCCAACAATGGATCTACCTATTTGGGAGTGAGCTCGTGACCTGAATCAGCCTGCACCTTACAAGGCTCTGTTTAAAAACAGAAACCCCAGAATGGGGTTGAGAATCCCAGAATCAGGTCCTAATTGCCATTTTCACCTCTTCGCGGGGATTCCCCCACTTCACGAAAATCTAGCCCACTACATCATTTTAAACTCCACAAATGATGCCCGATTAGTTGAGAAACCTTTTCTTGTTTCTCCCCATTTTGAGTGTGAGAGAAAGGAACAGCACGTTTCCAAAATAGTAGTATAATTCTTGAATGGAATATGCTTTATGGAGAATAAAAGCGACTGAGATGATGAACAGTATTTGTTAGGAAAAAAAAATCAGCTTCCTGGAGATAGCATTGCAATGGGAGTTCGGTGTGTGATCACAAGAAATAGTGATCCATTTACAGAAGGAGCTGGTAGCTGGTCTTTGAACTTAGGAGCTTGAAAAATAATCAAACTAGGAAACACGTTCTTATTGATCATCCTGTGTCAATTTTATCTTATGAAGTGAGCAGTATTCTCTATGCCTCACAAAACAATTTGGCAGATTAGTAAACAGAAGAATGATTAGAAGAATGTGATTGGGGCAATAACTTAATTTCTTTGCTGATTACATTTTGTTTATTGTCTATTCTCAATTTATAGGTCACAATCCAGACCACAATTTCCGTGTTTGCAGTACCTGGGGAAATCACCACTTTAAAACCTTTGATGGTGATGTTTATTATTTCCCTGGAACTTGCAATTATGTCTTCTCTTCCCAATGTTTGAGTGCTTATGAGGAATTCAACATCCAGATGAGACGTTCCATTGTTAATGGTCTTCCAAGGATCACTCATATTGTCTTGAAAATTGATGGAACAGTTATTGAAATACTGAATTCAATTATTTCAGTCGATGATAACGTGTAAGTGTTTCATAACTTAAAGATTTCATTTTGCTGTTTTCAGTTGATAAGAATGAATTAGCAGACTGTAGTGTAGTGAGGAAAGAGGCAAGCTATCAAAGAGTGAGGCTGGGATTCTAACACCCAGATGAATTCTGTGGCTCAACTGTGTCACACACCTGACATCATTTTAAACACCCTAATTGGGAAGGAGGTGAACTGGGTGCACAATTATTGCAATGAAAGGATAAGGTAAGACGATGCAAAATGTACCGTGCACTTTCAGGCACAGGATGCTTGAGGGCCCAATGGTTTTAAGCATAAAACCAAAACCTCTCCTCGCAGTGGACCCAACTAACTTGCACCAGACAGTAAAGGTTCACTGAAATAACGACTAACAATTTCAGTGCTCATCTCATAAAGCAGCTCAATGAGCTATTAACTAGGGGTGAGGGAGTTCCCATTTCCTAATGGGAACTCACCGTCTCCACCACCATCGCTTTGAAAATGCCTCTGAGGCATCAGAATCCAGAGACAACCTTCAAAGAAAGCAATTGTTTACTGCACCCTCACCAGGATCTGACCCCTGAGACATTTGAAAACTTGCCTGTGGAATGTTCCAGCTCAAAAATGGCATGTAGCATATCAAATATACAGCAATCTTTTATTCCCAATGAACCACCAGCTAATCATATCATCCTGCTCATTCTACCTACTTCTTAATATTTCTCTTTTGCAAACATCAAATGATAAAATTATTTATGGAATCTACATCAACAATGTTCTAATCACTCTCGTGTAATGATTTTTTTCTCTATCTTATCTTGGAATTCCTTTTCTGATTACCTTAAATACATGCTCTCCAATTGCCATCTTAGTGATCAATAGAATTGGGAATCATAACCATCATGGCCTTGAATATCTCAATTAGATCATCTGTTAACCATCTCATTATCAATGAACAAAGCTCAAACTTCTCAAGTCTCACTTTCTAACCATAGATCTTCATCATTGGAACCATCCTAGTGAATCTAGTTTCCATAGCTTCCTTTAGGTTCTGAGAATGGGTTCTCAAAGTGTGCAAGTCACTTGAACTTTATCTAAATGCGACCTCCTCCTTCTTTCGTATAGATCTCCAGCCAAAAACAAAAGGCTTAGAATTTTATGACCCCCCCCTCCCCCCACCCACCACCCCAGGGATATGGTGGTAGTGGGGTGGGGTGATAGTAGGTGGAAGTATGCAAAATTGTGTGTCATGTAGAGCTCTGCCCCTCACCTGTCTGTATGCTCCCTGCCCTGCATGTATTTTATGCATGACATTGGGTGGTGTCAGACACCCGCTTGCCTATGAGCCAATTATGGCCTTTAAAGAGGCTACTGAATGGTCACTTCCCATCATCGTTAAGATTTTTCCCATGGTGTGAGAGACCCACATTAGGTTTCCAAGCTACCCATAAAGAGCTGTCATCCTGGTGGATGAGCATATAGGGGGAGGGACTGCCTCCTTATGGGCACCCCTATGTACTTCAGAAGTCCTTTCTTCTCCCTTCCGTTCTCCTTCCTCTTTACCTGTCATCCCCTGTTCTCTACCTCTCGCTCCTCCTCACTGGACTTGCCAAGACACTGGACTCAGCTCGGTGCTGATTGCCTTTCTTGGGCACTAAAATTGGCAACTATATTGGCACAAAATGATAAGGAGCAGCAGTGGAAAACATTTAAAATGCTGTTCAACAGAGCCTGGAAAAATATATTCTGCTTAAAAAAAAACAACCAATAAATCATCACCGTTGAAGAATAAATGCATGAAGGAAAAATTGAGGATAAGGAAACAAGCATACACTAAATAGAACACAGGAGAGAACATGACAATGATAACTGCAACATGTTTGTGAGAGAAGTCAAAGAAAAAAGAACAATCAGGAAGGCAAAGAAAAACTATGAAATTAAATTACCAAGGACAACACAACAAGATAGGGGCATCAAACAGTTAAGGAAAGTTGATGGGCAAATAGAGCCACTAAGGGGTAATAAGATAATGTCACAGAAGCTATAGTCAAATGGCAGAATATTAAATAATTACCTTGCTTCAGTATTTACTAGGCAGACAGATCAGATGGGCATGGTAGCAGAAGATGAGAATATAAATGATTTAATCACATTTAAAATAAAAAAGAGGAGAAATATTAAATAACTTAATCAAATGCAAAGAGGATAAAAGAGGATAGATTGCATCTGTAAATTTTATAATGATTTAGAGAAGGGATAGCTGGAGCATTATTATGTTCTTACAATATTATTATATTTAATAATTCATTAGAATAAAGGTGTAGTGCCAGAGGACTGATGAATAATAATCAATGCTATGGGGGAATTTTCCTGTCCCATCTGCCATGGGAATCGCAGCGGGCGGGGGGCAGACCCATTGACCTCGGCGGGATTTTCCGGCTCTGGGGCGATTGGGAAATCCCGCTCTACATTTAAGAAGGGAGATAGAACAGATTTATGGAAATTATAGCCTAGTTAACTCAACAGCCGTGGTAAGAAAAGAATGGAAAAATAGAAAAACATCCAGGAAGGAAAGAAAGTGATAATGAATAGTCTGTGTGGATTTAAAAGGGAAAGTCTTGCTTTACCAACCTCATTGTCTTCTTTGAAGAAGTAGCAGAGAGAGTAGACGACAGTAATGTGGTTGATGAAATTCATCTAGATTTTCAGAAGGTTTTCAAGAAGGTGTCACATAATAGAATAATGAATGAAGTCAGAACATGCAGGGTCAGGAGATAATGCAAAATAGATATCTATCTGACTGCAAGATAAAAGCAGAAAGAAGGGGTCAAAGGCAGCAATTCATTATGGCTGAAGGTGGAAAGTGGAATCCCAAAAGGATCAGGGCTGGGACTATTATTGTTCACAATTTATAGTAACGGTTAGACTTTGGAATCAAAAACACAATTCCTAAATTTATGGATGATGCCAAGTTTAGGGAGGGAGAAGACAGACAATATTGATCAGGACTGCAAAAAAATTACAGGAAGACATCTTTACAGAATGGACATAGAATTATCAAATGAATTTCAACACACGATGAGTTACATTTTGGTAAGAAAAAATAAGGGCTGAGATTTTTTAGGCCCATTTGCCGTGACTGAGGCCATTTGGCGTCCGCTTATGGGGACACCCTTTAAAGATGGCATCTGATCTCTGTGGAGCTGGCCTTGCCAGCTCTGACAGGCCCTGGCCCACCACAGTGATGGTGCAACCACCACCCACTGATTTTCTATTGCTCTGAGGGACACAAGATCTGGAGAGAAAACTCAGCTGTGCAGCTGGAGAGGTACACACTGATTCTTAGTCAGTGAATTATAGAATCCTCCAATGCAGAAGGAGGGCATTTGGCCTATCGAGTTTGCACCGACCACAATCCCAACCAGGCCCTAGCCCCATACCCCATGCATTTACCCTAGCTAGTCCCGACACTTTGAAAAAATATGGAAAATTTCCACCCTTTGCTTTCTGAAGAGAATTTTAGAGTGCAGAATTAGTAAAAAAATATAGAATTTTCTAGCTGATACAGATAAGGAAAGAATCCTCCATCAGCAGTTTAGTGGCAGCAGTGTGACATCTTCAAGTTGCACTGCCACGACTTAACACTCCTATGGCAGCATTTTTCAAACTGTCAATCTCTACTATCTTGTAGAACAAGGGCAGCAAATGCAGGAGAACATCACCACATGGAAATTGCTCTCCAACTCCCTCACCATCCTGACTTGGAACTAGATTAACGTTCTTTCACTGTCACTAAGTCAAAATCCTGGAATTCCCTCCATAACCATATTGTTACAGCAGTTCAAGAAGCTGGCTCACAACTATCTTCTCATGGGCAAATTAAAAATAGCACTGCAAGAGGAAGTCCAGAGTTGGTTTGCAAAGTGTGGGATAATGGGTGAGGAGGATAGAATATAAGTTAAGAGTTTTGGAAAAGTTGAATTTTACTGGAGTAGGGCGCAGCCAAGTATGTTGAGCAGAGTTGCAAATGGAAATAGGAAGAAACAATCTGTTTGGTAAATGCTCACAATATTATGCAGCGATCAAATTGTCAAATTAAAAAACATGCTGAAATTTGGAATAACTGTTTGCTTCCTTTATTATAGGGTGACACTACCTCACACCCATTCTGGGATCATGATTGAGAAAGTCAGCAATTACACCCGTATCACTGCAAAGATTGGTCTGACTCTTAACTGGAATGGAGATGATGCCCTCACGGTATGAGAATCATAGCATTCCCAGCTACTTGAACATTGTACTAAACATGCTTTACCATTATATTTTATCAAAGCTATTGGCTTGTTTCAAAATCCTTTCCATATGTACATGATTGATGTTGTGTTTCCTTTTCTCCCCTTCCATTGTGTTATTTCCTTCCTCGTCAATTCTGTAATAATCTTATCACCAGTCTTCTGTCACCAATCACCCTTGATTCACAGTGAGTTCTGAATGCCATTCAGTAGCTACAGAGTACAGATCAGTCCCAAGACTATTGACTGCTGGTCTGAATGGAGCTAGCTGGTTTTAAACCCCCCAACTACCCCTTCCCTAGTGAACCCCCACTCACCTAATGGGGAGCTCATAGTCAACAAGGTCCATGGGGAGATCTGTTGACAATCTTCCCGTGGCCATCATAAGAAGTTACTTTCTGAGAAACATTTTCCTTCCCTTAGCTAAGAGAGTAGGGAGGTGATGTTGAAACGGTTTGACTCTTCTGTTCATTTTCATTTGATCTTTTTTTTATAACAAACTGATCAAATCCCTTCCAAAATACCAAGCATAACGGGTCTGTGGATATCTTTGTGATTGAGTTGAAGCAACAATTATATCTGTCCCTTCCCTTCATACACAGCCTGCTGCAGGTTTCCACCAACTATTGTTTGAACCCCAACCTCAAAGTATTTTATCTGCCATCTCTATTCTTGCCATCTCCAAATTCGTATTGTAAGAAGTCTCATAACACCAGGTTAAAGTCCCAACAGGTTTATTTGGCAGCACAAGTTTTCGGAGCGCTACTCCTTCATCAGGTGCAGTGCTCTGAAAGTTTGTGCTACTAAATAAACCTATTGGACTTTAACCTGGGGTTGTGAGACTTCTTACTGTGCCCACCCCAGTACAATGCCGACAAATTTGAATTGGCTATGAGGCCCACCTCCATCCCTTTAAATCCTCTATCCATTCAATCTCAGACCCATCCAACAACTTTCCAATCCCTCCAGGCTAGTTTACAGTCAATTATTTCAGCACTCTCCTTATCTTCAAATGTGCTCTTATCCCACCTCTATCGGTTAAAAAAACTTTTCCATCCTCACCAATTTTTACCCTTTTCCAAAGTCCCTTTCCTCTTCGCACAACGAATGTTTAATCACTTCCCAACCCAGTGCCCATCTTTCCCCTAACTATCCATCTGAATCCCTTCCAATCCAGTTTCTGACTACCAAACTGCACTATCGCATAACCAAAGTCATGAGCAACATCCTCTGTGACTGTGAACAGGCTGCATTTTACATTCTACTCTTGAGATTTCTCTGGAGGTTTGACATGATATCAATGAATGACTGAATCTATAAGGCTTATTTTACACATTCTACTGTCACTATCGGGTTCATTTTTTCTACACTGTGTACAGTGGGTGAACGGACATGGAAATTCCGTAGCTTGACATGGGGTAATGGAGTGCCATAGAGAGTGGGTGAGGGGCAGGGTTGGGGCAGGGTAAGGGCGTGGACTTTTCTTAATTATTTTTTCATGGGGTGTGCATGTCACTGGCTGAGCCAGAATTTATTGACCATCCGTCTTTGCCCTTAAGAAAGTAAAGGTGAGCTACCTGTTTGAACCAGTGCAGTCCACATTGTGTAGGTAACCACATTGGTGGGGGTAGGTTAGTTCAGTTGGCTGGACAGCTGGTTAGTGATACAGAGTGATGGCAACAGCATGGGTTCAATTCCCATGGGTTCAATTCATGAAGATCTATCTTCTCACCCTTGCCCCTTGCCTGAGATGTGTTGGCCCTCAGTTAAAATCACCACCAGTCAGCCTATGGTCATCTCTTTAGGCACACCTACAATGCTGTTAGGAAAGGAGTTCCAGGATTTTGACCCAGCAACAGTGAAGGAATTATGGCTGAGAGACTGTGAGAGTGAGGGCTGGAGCGTGTTCAATTCTTATTTTAACTGGGAAGAAGTCCCAGAATACCGAGGTGGCCCAACTCCACATTCAACAGCCTCTTTAGCTGTCTGTATACGTTCTAGTTAGTCTGACTGCAACCTCCACCCGACTGTCCCTATTGATAATCCTGTCCTTGCGGGCACATTTTCCTGATGATGGCACGCTGAGCTGGAAATTTCCCCAATTCCTGCTACCTGCCTCAAGATAAAAATCCAGCTCAAACTCTTAACTAGAGTGTTGAGTTTGAAAAATCTGGGAGAGTCAAATTAGTGTTACATGCTGAGTGATGTCTTCATCCGCCTACTCTGCATTGTACTGCCACATGCTTCAGGCGCTGCACTACCTAGCTACTCATAACAACATTGGGAACACTCCATGCAGAAGTGTGGAGGCCATTATGAAGACAAAGTGGTTCCTGGAGCTGGAGCTTGTAGCCTCAATTTCCTAAAAATGTTCTCATTCGCAGCAAAAAGTGTATATTTTTCATAAGTTATTTGAAATATATCTCAAAATATTGTAATTATTGATTTTCTCTTTCTTTTGCATTAGCTTGAACTGGGCCAGCAGTTTGCCAATACAACATGTGGGCTGTGTGGTGATTTCAATGGCATTCGTGATAAGGAATTTGTTTCAAATGGTATGTTAATGGGCACTAGCCGTCACATTTTATTGCATTGGTGCGATATTACACCTACTTAGTTTATTTATTGCTTATCATTGATCACAGGATATCACCTGACTCCTATCCAGTATGGAAACTTACAGAAACTGAATGGTCCCAAGGAACATTGCAAAGATGTACCTTCATCTGATAATGACAAAAATTGTTCAAGATTTGTAAGTGAATGTTTCTCATTAATTTAACCTCCTCCCAGCTTGAAGCAGCTTTAGCTCACAGTTTTTTTGACTTTAGTTTCTAATGTATCTGCTGACTTTCACAGATAATTAAGCACAGCTACAGTGAATGGGTAAACTCTGATTAACAGAATCAATACTTTTCTCCATCAGGTGTTTATCTATATTCCCCTCTGTTTTGAAAAAAATTGTTAATGGAATATGGGCATCACCAGCAAGGCCAACATTTGTTATGCATCGCCCTGGGAGTAATTAAAAGTCAACTACATTGATGTAGGTCTGGAGTCACATGTAGACTAGACAGGGACAGCAGATTTCCTTCCCTAAAGGGTACTAATGAACTAGATGGGTTTTTACGAAAATTGATGATAGTTTTATGGTTGCCATTACTGAGCCTAGCATCCAATTCCACGTTATTTTAATTGAATTTGAATTCCATCAGCTGCCATGGAATTTGAACCCATGACCCCAGAGCATTAGTCTGGCCTTTGACTTACTAATCCAGTGATATGGCCACTATCCAATTATCTCCGCGTTCAATTATTCCTTCTGAAAATACTCCAAAAAGAAATTTCTCCTGAATTCCTGTTTAGTCTATTAATAATCATCTTGATTTCCCTCAGTAAGTGGAAACATCTTCTCTGTGTCTACCCAATCAGACTGTTTCATAATCTAAAAACTTTGATCATGGGATAGATCCACCCTCTCTTTTATAGAAATGGGAGACCCACCTTACATCGTCTTTCTTAATAGATATAACCTGTAATAGATAGTCCAGACTACTGGAGGGTTAAAACCCCTTATCTGCAGGATAATACTGATAAAAGTTGGCACAAGTCCACAACACTGAGAGAAACTCAGCACAAATTGGCAGTAAATTGATGTTCATACTGAGAAAAGCCATTATGCGTATATTCAAATTGAAACAAATGCAGAAATGAGCCAATTCAACCCCTTGGGACTGCTCTACCATGCAATAAGATAATGGCTGATTTGACTGTGGCCTTAACTCCAAATTCTGCCGATCCCAAATAACCTTTGACCCCTTGTCAATCAAGAATCCATCCACCTCTGCCTTAAAAATATTAATTGACCTTCCCTCACCGCCCTCTGGGGAAGAGAGTTCCAAAGACCCTCAGAGAAATAATTTCTTCTCGTCCTCACTTTGAATGGCAGATTTCTTATTTTCAGACTGTGTCCCCTAGTCGTAGTTTCTCCCAGAAGGGGAAATATCCTTTCAGCAGGCCAATGGGGTTACTCACAAACAACTCCATAATGCTTAGTTCAAATGGCATGCAGCTCACATAGCCTTAACCTATGTATGGGTATGGCTCCATCGTGTCTAGCTTGGTCCAAACAATCCTTATTTGGTCAGCATAGGAAGTGTCAGGTTACAGCTCACAGGCCAGGTTGCAGCTTGCAGCAACTTTATGACCTGCAGCTGTTTTTGATTATAACTTGACCAAAAACCCCAGCATGCTTGACACTCATTGCCACAATTGCTCTTACACCTAATATTGCTGTTATTGCTGCTACAATCATTGTTGTAGTTGGCTCTCTGACCACAACACTTTTCATATTACTCCATTTGCAAATATTTGTGCATTCACTTAACATACCTATATTGCTTTGCAGACTTCTTTATGTCCTCTTCACAACTTACTTTCCTACCTTTCTTTGTGTGATTAGAAAATTTAGAAACCATACATTTCACCCCTTCATCTAGGTCATTGATATTAATTGTAAATAGCTGATGCCCCAAAGCTGACCCCTGTGGCACTCCATTTGTCACATCTTGCTAAACCAAAAACTACCCAGTCTCTGCTTCCTGTAACCCATCCTCTATCTACGCTAATATGTTACCCCCTACACCATGAACTCTTATTTTGTGCAGTAACCTTTGGTGTGCCTTCTGGTTCCCTTTTATCTATGGTGCATGTTACTTCCTCAAAGAACTCCAATAAATTGCTCAAACAAGGTTTCCCTTTCACAAAACCATGTTGACTCTGCCTGTCAATTTTCTAAGTGGCTAACTATGACTTCCTTAATAGATTCCAGCAGTTTTCCTATGACAGACGTTAATTTAACTGGCCTGTAGTTTGCTGCTTTCTGTCTCCCTCATGTTTTGAACACAGGAGCCACATTTGCTATTTTCCAATCTGATGGGATCTTTCCCAAATCAAGAAAATTTTGGAAATTGAAACAAATGCATCCATTATCATACCACTGTTAGCTGCTTGTCACTTGCAAAGGTAGTTACTGATCTTATCTGCATACTCTTACAATATAAATCATCATTAGTCAGAGTGCCATCCTAATGCTGATGCATTATCATGCTTACCTTTACCATTTTAGGGCAGCATGGTGGCACAGTGATTAGCACTGCTGTCCAGGGACGCAGGTTCAGTTCTGGCCTTGGGTGACTGTGTGGAGTTTGCACATTTTCCCAGTGTCTGTGTGGGTTTCCTCTGGGTGCTCCGATTTCCTCCCACTCTCCAAAGATTTGAAGTTTGGGTGGATTGGCCATGCTAAATTGCCCCTTAGTGGCCCAAAATAAATAGGTTAGCGGGATTAGTGGGATAAATATGTGTGGTTATGGGGATGGGTTATGGGGATAGGGCCTGGGTAAAAGTCAATGCAGACTCGATGGGCCGATTGACCTCCTTCTCCACTGTAGGGGTTCTATGGCTATTGATGTCACCAACTAATTGCGGTAATTATTCATTATTTTTTGCAAGTAAATCATTTGCCTGTTACGGCTTCTCAAGTTCAGCAACATACTTAAAAATGATCCTGTGATGAGGAAGGTGTTGGATATGGTATTGAAAGGAATAATAGCTGAAATGCGTCATCCGCATCCTGATTTGAAACCATGTGTGTTAAGAAAGTTTGAGTTGGCCATCCAAGATGGGTGTATATTGTGGGGAATTGGAGTGATCATCCCTCCTAGTCTGCCTGGTAGATTTCTTGAACAACTACATGAAGGACATCCTGGTATAGTCTGGATGAAGGAATTAGCACGTAGTTCTTTTTGGTGGCCGGGTCTGGATGCTCAGATTGAAGAAAAAGTGTGCACAAATAAGAAATACACCACCATTGTCTCCTTTATACTTCTGGGAATGGCCTAACATGCCATGGCAACAAATTTGCTGGTCTGTTTGAAAGTTACATGTTCTTAATCATTATTGATGCACACTCAAAGTGGCCAGAAGTTATCAGGAGATCTACTACAACTGAACAAACCATTGAAAAACTTGATGAAAATTTTGCAAGATTTGGTAAACTAGCAATAATGGTTCACAGTTTACTTCACAAGAGTTTGAGGATTATCTCAAAGTAGATGGCATTCAGCATATAAATTCCACACCTTTTCATCCATCAACCAATGGATTAGCTAAAAAATGTGTCTAATCCTTAAAAATAATCCTTAAAAGCTTCAAAAGAACAAGGTTCATTATCACGTGTGTGAATAGCTTTTTGGCATCTTATGAAACACTAGAAAAACTACTCATGGCACAACCCAAAATTCTCTACATTACTACTCTTAAAGAGAAAGTTGAGAACTACAATAAAAGTAAATTATTGCAGGTGCTGGAATCTGATACAAAAGGAGAAAATGCTGGAAAATCTCCAGCAGATCTGACAACATCTGTGGAGAGAGAACAGACCTAACATTTCAAGTCTGGGTTATCCAGCACTGAGTTGAGCATTGAGTCGTTATGTGTGCCATGGTCTGTTTGAGTCACCACAGTCACACAGGAAAGTTTTTAATTCTCCATTTGTGCATCCGGTATCCAAATCTGCCGTAGTTTGCACTGCTGTGGTTTTTGGATGCCCATGAGCTTCATGGGAGGTCAAAATCAGTCACTTCTGTGTCAGATCTTTCACAAGGTGCTTGTGATTTCCTGTGAGGACCATTAATTTGTTCAAACTTCTTCAGGGTTAAAATTGCATTGCTTCAGGTTGTATGCATGGTTCCAAAAGGGCTTGGGTGACTGCAAGCAGAGGTGAAAGACGTTAGTGAGGTCCTGGTGGATGGGGAAACATTTTTTCCTTGATTTGTTGATCTTCATGGAGAGTCAGATTGCTGGGGAGTGGGGAATGTATGCCAGCGCTGATAGCCAGGATGTTGGGGTCAACTTGAGGGATCCAGTGATGCATCTTATTGCAGTGTTCAGTTGAAGATCAACCAGCCCAGTGTAGCTACTTCTGCTCCATACTGGTGCACAATACTGGTTACTGTGTGTTAACTGTTGAGGGCCCTATCAACCACTCTCACAAGTGACTTCTTCTCTTTACCATTTCTCATCTTTACCTAAACTGATTCTACATCTTGAATTCCAGAACAAAGTCCATCTCTTTCGTTTGTACCAATGTATTAATTAATTCTTAATTTACAGAACTATTACTCCATCTATTCTGATCTTCCTAGCCTTCCAAAATGCCATGCATTTTTGAATATTCAGGACCCAGCCTTTGTCATGCTCCAGTCATGTCTCTACAATGGTTATCAGATCATACACATTTCTTTCTATTTGTGCTTTGAATTCATCTGTTTTGTTATGAATGTGCATTCAGATGCAGAGCTTTTACTTCTGTTTTTTTAGGTTTTTGTAACCTCTTGTCTTATCTGCTGCTGCACTCTTGGGTTTGTCCCTTCCTGTTACGCACTGCTCATCATTCCCCTTCTTCCTACCTTGCTCTTTTGCGTTGTCTTCTCTGTTCAATTTATCCCATCTTCCCAAACGTGATCCCTTGCCCCCCCCCCCACTATTTAATTTAAAGCCCTCTTTACTGCCCTAGTTATACAACTCGCCAGAAAACTTATCCCAGCATGATTCAGGTGAAGACCATCCTATGGTACAGCTCCCAATTTCCCTAGTACCGGTGCCAGTGCTGCATGAATTGAAACCCATTACTTCCACACCAATCTTTGAGGCATGACTTTAACTCTCTAATTTGATTTACTCTACAAAATGTTCGAGTTGAGATTCTGCATTTTGATTTAATCCCTAGCAAGTCATATACTCCCTCAGCAGAACCTTTCCTGGATCTACTTAATTTGGTACCTATGTGGACCATGACCACAGGATTCTCCCCCCGCCCCCCACTGCAAGTTTCTCTCCAGCCCAGAGCAGATGTCCCAAAATCTGGCACTAAGTGGGAAACATAGCTGTTTGGATTCCTGCTCTTGGCTGCAGAGACTGTGTCTAACCCTCCGACTATACTGTCCCCAACTACCACTACATTCTCATGAACTCCCCCCACTTGAATAGCTTCCTGCCATGATCAGCTTACCCATCCTCCTTCTTCACTACTTTTATCCAAATAAGATGCAAGAACATTGAACCTGTTGGACAATTGCAGAATTTGCAGAATTTTCTAGGCAGTGTGCTCATGCTGAAGGTAAACCCAGCAATTGGAGAAGCAAAGCTCCTTCACTTCTACCTTCTGGGACCCCATAGCTGCCTCACTCATAGACACACCTTCTGTCCTGACCAAATCAGAAGTCACTCTCCTAAAGGTTGTGACTGCCTCCTGTGCAAAGTATCCAGGTAATGTTCCCCCTCCCCGATGTATCGCAGTGCCTGCAGCTCTACCTCCAACTCAGTAAACCTGAGTCGAAGCTCATCAAGCCACAGACACATTCTGCAGACATCTTTGCCCTGGATCACCCAGGTGTACAGGAATTCCTACATTCTGCAGTTGCAACACATCACCTACCCTGCCATCTTTATTATGTGGTCATTAATTTATTCTTAATTAATTCATAATTAATAAACGCCAATACGCTCAATAACCTTTACTACTGTTAATAAACCTTGCTCCAACTAATAAAACCTTATAATTAAATTACACAGGATTTGAAGATTAAGCATGCAAAATACTCATCAACTAATCATCATTTAACTCTTTCTCTGCTGTCATACTGCTCCGCTCTGGAGCCATAGGGGGCGATCTTACTCTCTCACCCTGATTTCTCACCTCTCGCGATCTTGCCGGCACCGAATATCTGGCAAGATGAGGTCGTGTGTGAGGCTGATTGTCATATTTAATTCTATGGTAAATAGCATTTAAATATTACAAGTGAGTCCGGGACGGAATCGTCCGGGCTTTTTTGCCTCTATGGCCTCACGATGGAGGTTTCCTCCGGTGAAGATCATGTATGGTCCCCATCAACAGGTTAAGACATGATGGCCTTGCCAGTAAAACTAGCATACCCACCTCTCACTTCCCGGGAGCACAGGGGTACGCATTCACAAATCAACAAAAGTGGCAACACATATTAATAAGGTCATTTTAAAAATAGCAAACTATGCACTGGTGTTCAGCTCTAGATAAATAGACGTGAAAAGCAGAGAAGTTCTGTTAAATATGTATCTTATATTTTATTTGGTCTTTTCCCCCGAGAGTTTAAAAATGTGGAACTGACTACCACAAAGAGTATTTGAGGTAAATAGCATAGATCCATTTAGTCAGCAGCTAAATATGCATATGAGGGAGATCAGAATAAAATGCTCTCCTGATAATGTTAGATGAAGAGGTGGAAGGATTTGTGTGGATATTACACATAGATAGGCCATAGGTTATCTGGTGAACTGAATGCCCATTTATGTGCTGCAGATTCAATGGAACTCAATGTAAATGATCATTTTCTCATTTAAAACTTTCTGATATTCAGAATAGCTGGTGTTTAGAATTACAAATATGCATCGGTACATGTGCTTTGCTGAGGTCAAGATAGAGAGATCCTTCTTTAACTCAACATAGTTGGGAATACTTAATTCGGACACTGATAGCAAAGGTGCAAATACTTCCTGCACTGACAATCCATATCTTTGTGATGGAAAATATTTCTATATGCATTGAAGGCTAATGTACAAATAAATGTATTTGTCATTCACTAAGTAACTGCTTTTTCTCCTCAGGAATCCATGTGTGAAAGAACACTCACAGAACCAGGTTTTTCCAACTGCTATGATATCTTAGATTTAGCACCTTTTATCAAGAGCTGCATACTGGACATGTGCTTGTGCGAGGATTTAGAAAAGCCATCATTGTGCATCTGTAATACCTTATCAGAATTTTCTAGACAGTGTGCTCATGCTGGAGGTAAACCCAGCAACTGGAGAAGCAAAGCAATGTGTGGCAAGTAACTTTAAAATTGATCACCCACTGTCCCAAATACATTTTTTTCTTATGGAAATGACAGAGACATTAAACGTTAACACTGTATATCTATTACAGAGGAGACATGCCAGTTTAATATGACCTATGAAGAGTGTGGTATTCCATGTGCAGATACATGCTCAAACCCTGATAGGAGTCAGATGTGTGAGGACCACTGCATTGATGGCTGCTTCTGTCCTCCTAGTAAGATACAATATTTAAGAAAATATAATTCAATTAAATAATAAGTGTGCATCTGTTTACTGTGTGTTGTCTGATGAGGTGAGGAGGATTTTTCATGTGTCTATAAGTATATTTGGTTAAAGGTGAAGTAAAAATTTATCTTAGCACATATGTCACAATCTAAGGGCAAATACCAGTTATCAGAGTCCAGAATCTTAACCTCTCTTTAGTCTTGACCAAAACCAGCTGATTATTACTAGTATTTGCTGTTCTTGGTTCAGATTTCATTTCTGCAATATTTCTCTTTTTACCTTAAATTTTACCTGTGTTGCTGTGTTCACTTATGTAGGATGTGTTGGCCATTTTGGCTGTACCCCTGATTTTATCACTGAGACAGGAGCTCAATTATGGTTACATTTTAATAAAGCAACTGTTACACTTCTGAAATCAATACTTTCTGATTTACCTCATCTGAAATAAAGCTATGGTTATGGTTAAGGAAACTATCATTTTTAATTAGAGGATGTGATACATCAGAAGGATTATAACACAGGGAATGGTGTGCCCTGTGCCTGAAAAACAGTAGTCAGACATTGTAAAGCATGGGGTGATAGGGAGATGCTTCTGTCACCTCACTGATGATAAAGGGCCACCTGAAATTACATTCAAGCAGACAGGGCCTGTCAATGAGCAATCACTGCCCACTCATGCTTGCCCACCTAAAAGCGTTTAAGTTTTTATGCAGAACAAAACCAAATGCTGATGCTAGCACCCTAAAGAAAAATTCAGGTACAAATAGGAAGAGCTTGTGCCATGTTAGCGCTGCCAAGTTGTGCCATATCTTGAGCAACCTAACAGTAATCTTGAAATGGAAGCTACTCAATAAATAACAATATTTTTTGTCAGTCTTATTTCTGTAGAGTCAGATGGAGGAGCTCCTCAGAATTATTGTGTCAGATTTAGCTCCCACCCTTGCTCAAATTTGCCTCCCCCACCTCACTCCCCCACCCAAGGACATGTCTGCATATCTGTTCAGCATTGCAGTCAGTGGGCATTCATTGGGCTTGGACAATCAAACTGCATTAGAATACCTATTTGGCACCTACAGTTCTCCAATTCCATTTACAGTCACACTGAACAATCGCCCCCTCTGATCTCTGAGCCATTTTGGTCATAGCTTGTGTCTCTCCCCAGAATATTACACAAGTATTTTATAATGTGTGTTATATTACTTAAAAACAGAAGGAAAATGATGTTAATTTCATTAGAGATGTTATATTTCATTAGTTATTTTTGTGTTATATTACTTTTATAGATTGACAAGCTATGACATCAATTTTATAGAGAACTGCATGTGCCTGACTAGTATCATGGAGCTGTATTATTGTAATCAAGTGGATTTAACAGTAATATTATGGGGTAATATTACAGAGGGGTATTATGTTAAGGATATTGAATGTTCTATTACTATAGTGTTAAAGAATGTAAATGTTCTATTAGTGGTATAAAGGGGGTGTTATATTCCTGTTACAGAGACAGCGATTTAGAGTGAGGTTTGTGCTATATTAAATAATTAAAGACAAAACAATTGTAGCATAGGGCTACTTGAGAGTGTTACAAAGTGAGACTACAACATCAAAGAATTATCTTGAGGTAGCCTGACTACAACATTTGCATTATAATTAACTGAAACATAAGTCAACTGAGGAAAATCTGCAAAGTTAGGAATTTGTGTATACCTAACTTATATTTTTTCAATTGTAGATACTGTTCTTGATGACATTTCCCACTCTGGATGCATTCCAAAAGAACAGTGTCCCTGTACCTACAATGGGGTATCTTTTGCATCTGGGGAGTCCTATTCGACCAAATGCAGTAAATGGTAATTCGTATGATTCTGAGAAATTAGCTGTTTTATTTTAATGGAGGTCATCATTTGTTATTTATTGTTTCTTAATCTTCAACTAAGAAAATAGCTGATATCAAATATTTTTTAATCTGGCAGCATTTGTAATGGAGGACAGTGGTCTTGCACTGATCTTTCCTGCCCTGGGATCTGTTCTATTGAAGGAGGATCTCACATTAATACTTTTGATGAAAGCTATTACACATTCCATGGAAGGTGTCATTATGTTCTTACTAAGGTAAGGATCACCTGAGTTTTAGGAAACTGGAAATTATTCACACCAACAAGTTTAATTTGCTCATAATTTTGCTGTGTTTTTGGCAGGGAACTGGTCTTGGTCTGTTTACATCATATTTCTATCTTCGATGCAGTTTAGAAATTTTTCCAGAACATTTCAAAGACAAAAAAATAATTTAACAGAACACTGAAAATAAAAATCACTTATGAATGAAATTCATTGCATACATTTATATAAATGAAACAAAAAAATTGTCTTTTGCTAAGAATACTGGAGAATGTGTTGCTGCATTGATGCACATTGGCACAGAGTGAAAAAAGATAGGTTTGTTCTCTTGATTAAACCCCTGATCTCACCAGTTCTATGGATGTCCATCTTCATGGGTAAAAGGAGGGCGAGTGTCCTCCTACTGTCCAGCTTATTAATGAGAGCCTGTGAATTGTTGTCTAGCCCATCCTTCATACTGTATAAAGTGTGTGAAACTTGTGACCATATGTCGATGCATGACACAAGAAGCTAAAATAAACTTCAATTTTCTGTGGAGAGCAGTTAGTTGGAAGTGGCATAAAAGTTAAGTTATTTGGCTTCTTTTCCATTGACCAGGTCTAATTCTCCTCATCCTTTACTCTAGGACTGCAGAAATACTTTATTCACTGTCCTAGGGGAACTGCAGCAATGTGGCATTACCGATTCGGAAACATGCTTAAAGTCAGTATCACTGACTATCCATGGATCTCGTACTGTAAGTTATTCTCAATTAGCTTTCTGATGGCTTAAACAATTTTGATATATATAGAGGGAAAAGAAAGTCTAATAATGATTGTATTTTGTAAGTCTTGGTGCTTTTTTTTTATAGATCATCACTATTAACCCCAGTGGCAGCATCTCTGTTAATGGAATCTTTACACAGTTGCCTGTAACCATCTGTAAGTTTATTTGTTTTTTCACGGCCTAGAATCATTCGTTTTTTTTCTGTAATAAACACAACATTTACCCAATTCCTTTACCTTGAGAAAAATCTCAAGATTGTAGATTCCTGACTGGACACAGTATGAGCAAATATGCAGTGCAGAGGATCTTATATCTGGGATGGATTTCTGATAACCAACCCTCGTTAAGTCCCTGGGTCAGCTAAGTTGTATAACATTGAACAGACTAGGAGTGCAGCTCCCAAACTCACATGTTTGGTTACACCAAGGGAGGAGGGCAAAAGTCAAGCAGAAGCAGAGCATTTAACGGAACAACTTCAATCAAGGGCAAAGATCTGACTGGAATGCTTCCAAAAAATCAACATGGTTGAGCTTAGGATCAACAACGCAGGAAAGGACAATTAGATGTAATTGGTGGCAGAGTGTGCATTAAAGTGACATGATTACCCACAACTTCCAATCTCCAGGTATTTGGAGTTATACCCTAAGCTGCACAGGGACTCCTGTCGGATGTCCCAGCGAACTGACTATATGGGAATTGCCCAGGAAGTTTGGACTTCCAATGGGAAATTCCCAAGCATCTGGAACTTCCCCAAACTTTGCCTTACCATAGGAGACTTTAGGTGGTTCTGGTTTACTTTTAAGAACAGTTACCCATGAAATGTTAGTCATAACTCCTGGGTAACCATATTACTGATCCTTGACTCCCCACGGGACCTCCTCTGACTAATCTTCCCAGGACCTCTTCGACCCAAACTCCCCCAACTACTTCCCCACCATGACCACCCTCACCCCTCCACCAACAACCCCCCCGGTCCTGACTTTCCCAAATCTCCTGACTATCCAGCCAACCACCAAAATATCCACTGACCCTTTGACTACTATCCACCTACGCTCCCCAACACGACTATCCCCCTGACGACCTGACTACCCCCTCCCCAGAAGCTCAACTACCACTCTGATCCCCAGACTACCCCCCCCCCGCCCCGACCTGACTTCCCTCCCAGCCTCCTGACTATCCCCAACCACCCGACCCACCCTATCTCTCGCACACTTGCCTGCTGCTCCTCAGCGTATTTGGCCCAATAAGTTTTCCATTCATAGTGATTTTAACATAGGAGTGAGACTTCCCCAGGATTCAGAAATTAGATTACTTTTCTTTGCTGATTATAGTATTTAGAATATACACATATTATATGTTAAAGGCCTGCTAATGTTATTCCTATGATCAAAAATGGAAATAGAACAAATCAAGGGAATTATATCAGAATATTAATGACAGAAAAAATACTGAATTCATTACTTAAAAATGTAACAGAAGAACATCTGGAGCCGGAATTCTATTTTGAAGGTGGGAATCCTGAGTTGGGTCATTTCCCATTGTCTGATCCCACTCCTGCCCAGCAGGGGAGGCAGTGGGATGGTGTTAATGTCACTGAACTAGTAATCTGGAGACCGAGGGTATGTTCTGGGGGCAATGTTCAAATCGTACCGTGGCAGATGGTGGAGTTTGAATTCAGTGAAATAAATCTGGATGACAATGAAACCATTGTCGATCGGTTCTGGTTCACTAATGTCCTTTAGGGAAGAAAATCTGCCATTCTTATGTGTGACTCCAGACACAGTAATGTGGTTGATTCTTAAATGCCCTCTGAAATGGCCTAGCAAGCCACTCAGTTCCAAGATAATTAGGGGTGGGCAGTAAATGCTGGCCCAGCCAGCAATGCCCTCATCTCCTAAATGTATCCAAAAAAGGAGCTTCCCACACTATCTTCCTTCATGATGGTGTGGGAGGGATGGGGTGGGGATGGGGCCAAGGCCACCACCTCCAGAAGCAGTCCCGAGGTGGAGACGGAGGTGGATGGATGTTAAAAGACCTACCATTGTTCACCAGGACATTGGTCCATTTCATTAGCTGAATGTGATGTCCTTTAAGCTTCATCCCTCAACTGCTCCATGCTCCCATATACCCCTTCATATCCTCACCATGCTCACTCTCCAGTATCTGTCAGGTGTAGAATTTATGAGCCCTAAAATAACATTGGGATTCTTTTGAGATGCTCTTAAAACTGTCAAAATAAACAAACAAGTCATTCAAAAACCATTTTTAAAAAACCAATTATATTATTAAGGAACCCTAAAACTCTCAAAATAATTTATGAACTGGGATGAAAGGTCCAGTATGAATGCGAATTGATGATGTGACTGAACCAATTTAGCAATTTCACTGGTCATCAGTTTAACTACTGCAGCGTGATTGTCTTTTCTGAACAATGTGACTGGGTCACCCATAGTGTCAATAGCATTATTATGGTCAAAGAGGGTGAAGGCTTGAGAACTGAGTGTAATTGCATGAGTTATAGAAACATAGTAACGTCTACATTCACACTGGGTGAATGAGTATGATTGGGATCACCAGGACAGAAAATGGGTATTCCTTATGTTAGTATGGACCTCAAGTCACTAAACTGGCACAAGCTAAGTAAGAAACATCAAGGGACAGTGAAATGCTGCACAAACAGATACTTGTGCATGGAGTCACAAATATGTTAAAAGTCTATAATCCATTCCAGTTTGGAAAATGGGTAATAGAAAAAGATGTAGAGAAAGGGGATCAAATTGAATGCCCAAAAATGAAGAAAGGACCAGTTAATAAGTTAATGGTTACCATAACATGGAAATAACTAGAAAGGGTGCGGAGGAGATTCACCAGGATGTTGCCTGGGATGGAATGTTTCAGCTATGGGAGAGACTGGATAGACTGAGTTTGATTTCCCTGGAACAGAGGAGATCTGATAGAGGTATACAAAATTATGAGAGGCACAGATAGGGTAGATCATAAGAATCTTTTTCCCATGGCAGAGGTGTCTAAGAGCAAAGGGCACAGCTTTAAGGTGAGGAGAAAGTGGTTTAAAGGGGATCTGAGGAAACATATTTTCACCCAGAGGGTTGTGGAAATATGGAACCTGCTGCCTGAGAGGGTGATGGAGGCAGCTATTCTTGCAATATTTAAGAAGCATCTGGATGAGCACTTTAATTGCCAAGACATAGTGGGCTATGGTCCAAGTGCTGGTAAATAGGATTAGCATAGATTGACATTTTATGGTTGACATAGACATGATGGGCTGAACAGCCTGTTTACGTGCTGAATGACTCCATGACTCTAACTGTCCCATACCATAGCTTATGAAATTGTGCCTATCCCCTTACAATTCAAAGAACAAAGAACAGTACAGCACAGGAAACAGGCCCTTCGGCCCTCCAACCTGTGCCGCTCCTTGGTCCAACTAGACCAATCGTTTGTATCCCTCCATCCCCAGGCTGCTCATGTGACTATCCAGGTAAGTCTTAAAAGATGTCAGCGTGCCTGCCTCCACCACCCTACTTGGCAGCGCATTCCAGGCCCCCACCACCCTCTGTGTAAAAAACATCCCTCTAATATCTGAGTTATACTTCGCCCCTCTCACCTTGAGCCCGTGACCTCTCGTGAACGTCACTTCTGATCTGGGAAAAAGCTTCCCACCGTTCACCCTATCTATCCCCTTCCAAATTCCAAGGCATTCTCCTTCCAGAAGACCCTTGTTCCAAATAACATCAGGAATTTTAGGACCAGCTCATAACCAAGATGATACAAAACTTCCCTGAAGAAGAACTGTGCTTCGTATGTATGTGCAGGATGGTCAGGCTTGGAAGAAATTACTTTAGAAGAAGATAATGAGAGGGGAGAGAAGTGAATTAAGGAACTTTGAAGTGAGAAAACCTGCTGGTGGCGAATTGTTGTCACTGCATGTGAAAATCCCGGTTAATAATTATTTCCACCATCTTTGTGTTTGTACAAATTATAACCACAATTGTCGTCCTTTTCATTCTTTGTTAGTAGAGAGTCTTCACTTGGAGACTGCAAATTTGTGCTTCTGATTTGGGTTGTAGGTTAATTCTGATGCCCACTAGAAATCCATGAGATATATTGATTAGTGAGGGATCAAATATATTGACAATATGGGTAAAGTTTTACCATAATGTGTCAACTAATTCAGGCTCTGACTGAAAGCCGCAGTGTATCACTCCAGCTGCATAGCTGCGTTTTCTTTCCGGGTTTTCTGGCACTTTGAGCACAGAGCACCTGGGAGTGAGGTTTGCTCTGGCGGGCAGTGTCTGATGGTTGGCTCCAGAGATCGGAACACCATCTTTAAAGGGCACCCTGATCTATGCTGGAATGAAACTCTAGCCCCTCCCTCCATGACATTGAGGACCTGCGCTACAGCATTGGGGTGAATTCCACCCCTACCACTATGGAAATATGTCGCTCTCCTCCCAGGGGTTATACTTACCTTGGTGCCTGGTAGGTTCCTCTCGACTGATTTCTGCTTTGATATCGCTGTTGTAAATCTTGCTGATGTGACGAGGTATGAACATTCAGTGAGGGGGGGAATCATGTGGCTGGGAAACCCTTTAATAATGTTCAAATATATTAAGATAAATTGAAATGAGCTTTGAACCTCGTTATGTCAGTGGTGCAGGGTGGGGAAAAATTTCACCCTCAACATGGGGACTGTTGGTAATTTCAAAATCAATAGTTTTACTGTAACCCAACCGTTTTCAGGTTAATTTAAGTTATATTTATTATAATGAAAAGTTAAAACACCATTTGTGTTAACACTGAGATTGGAAGCCATTTTGAACTAATCTAGAGAACATTTTAAAAGCTAAACCAGTTACTGCATTGGAAACCAGCCAGATTAGTCAAAAAAGAACCAAATAAAGACAAATAAAGAATAAACAATTAATCAATAGAAGGTTAGTAATTTAACCTGTAACACAAAGTTGTAATGTTTTATAATTACACATAATGAAGACTTGAGTTTAAGTACACTAGTCATAAATCATGGGAGCTGTAAAATAGTGTCTTTCCAGCAATCTGGAACTCGCGAAGCTTTAATGTCTTTGACCAATTACAGTGAATTGGGGAATTAATGGGTTTTATTTACACTGTCTCAATTAGAAATTGGCAGACAGTTAACCAATTACTGTTCAACACTTAGGCCAATTCAAGATAAGAGACATTGTTTGAAGGAAAGCATTGTTTTATGATTAAGACAATTTGAGCAATTAGCTAAAACCAATGGGGTCAGCTTTTATCTCATTATTGACAAATTATAGACCAACTAGCTATTAGCTGAAGGTGAGTTTACAACATCTTTTGAGTATAAAATCAAGATTTTGAGAAGCTATTTTATTAGCATGTTTTCCACATTTTAGGATTATCACTTCACCTTTTTGGTCTGATCAACCGAGGGAGTTATAAATAGTCTGTTCAATTGTTAAGTTTAGCTTGCTCCTTGTGCTGTTAATTACTGCTAATTACTGTTAATTGCCACTTTGTTTTTTATCTTTCTGAGTTGTCACCTTTCTACAATTTAATGGTTAATAAATATTTTGAATGCACCACTTAAAGTGTTCATCCTTGCCAGATGGTTAACTCTTGTAAACCATGATTTGATTTATCACTGGCAACTTATTAGTGGATTTTCACAGTAATTTCATTGCAGTGCTAATGTAAGCCTAATTGTGACATTAATAAATGAACTTAAACTTAAGCAAACAACCTGCACCCCATGAATTGACTTAGAAGATTCTCCACTTGCCTGGCTGAGTGTCATTCCAACAATACTCAAGATGCTCGACACCTTCCAGGACAAAATAGCCCTCTTGATTGGCATCCCATTCCACAACTTTAAACATTCACTCCCTCCCCCACTGGCCCAGCAGTATGTACCATTTGCAAGATGCACTGCAGCAACTCACCAATGCTCCTTTGACAGCATCATCCTAACTACAATCTCTACCACCTAGAAGGACCAGAACAGCAGATATGTGGGAACACCACCACCTACAAGTTCCCCTCCAAGCCACTCACCATCATGACTGAAATATATTGTTGTTCCTTCACTGTCGCTGGGTCAAAATCCTGGAACTCCCTCCCTAACAGCACAGAAAGTGTCCCTGCAACAGCTGGACTGCAGTGGTTCAGGAAGATGATTCACCACCACCTTCTCAAGGTCAACGATTAAGGATGAGCAACAATTGCTGGTCTTGCCAACTATGCCCACATCCCATGAAAAATATTTTAAAATAATTAAAAATAATGAATATGTAAAGACACAAGAATTCAATAGTTAAACTTAAGCATGCCTTTTCAAAATATATAACTTAGAGAGTTTTTATGTTTAATCTTTACTTTAGACATTCAAAATTTCAACTAATAAGAACCAAATTTCTGCCCAAATTTCTAAAAGCAAATTACAACTTTATTTCACCATCAATACACTGTGATGGCGGTAAATTGACATGTTGAGATGTTATTATAAATGTCTCCACAGCCATTGTTCCTCTTCTCAATATTTGTGTATTAGTCTTAATTCAAAACTGAGAGACTACATGAGCTTTATGCACCTAATGTACGCACTGTACAAAAGAATTTAAAAAATCGTGGATAAATATACATTAACGGCAGAATAAGTTCATTTCATTATTCTTTTCAATGAGTTTTAAAGCAAATATAGAAAACAAGCAATTTCAAAACAATTAACATTTACTTCTGACACCAACTTTTATCAGGCTGATGAAACCCCTGGTACATGTTCTTAAATGTCCAACTTTCCTGTTTTCACAGCCAATGTCACCATATTCAAGCCCTCAGATTTCCATGTTATCTTCCACACTACTTTTGGGCTGCAGCTCCAGGTACAGTTAGTGCCCTTAATGCAACTCTACATAACACTGGATTCTGACTTCAAAAGCCGGATGTGCGGTAAGTTACAACCTCGTTGTATCTTTACCATCCAGCCACAACTGCTTTATTGTTATCAGTGTTAATTACATGCTGTACAATTTGCTTGTGTTTATTTAGGTCTGTGTGGAAACTACAACAATGTACTTAATGATGAATTCAAAATAGTCAGTGGTCTGGTGGAAGGAACACCTGCTGCCTTTGCAAATACCTGGAAGACCAAAGCCAGATGCCCAGATAGGAAAGATATTCATGAAAATCCTTGCTCCCTAAGTGTTGAAAATGGTTAGTCTATAACTTACTGTTTTTCATTGATGAGTCTCAAGGTTGAAATTGTAACTTAATGAGGTTGAGGAAGAGCTACAGGATGACTTAATAGAATTTTATCAGATTCTGTAATGCATAGCATTTTATCATGTAATACATTAATGACTTTCTTCAATATCATACAAGTTTTATTTTCCCAAAGCCCCATGCCTATAAATAGGTGCAACGGAGGATTATGGAGGGAAACATGGGGTGAATTCTCTGAATTTGAGAGTGATGCCGGAAACCTCTAACCTCGTCCATCACTGGGATTCTCTGGGAAATCCCATTGACTTCGATGGGACCGTGACAAGCACCCCGCGGCTGGGGCAGAAAATCCCGCCCGTTGCCTTTGCAGAAAATTAATCACTTGAAAATGTTTTATTTCTAATTTCTCCTTTATTTTTCTAGAAAAGTATGCTAAGCATTGGTGCGGCCTATTAATAGCTGACAGCTCTACATTTGCTGAATGCCATTCGCATATCAATCCCAATCAATACTATGAGGTAGATAAAGTTATTATGTCATTGTATATAATAATTATCACTATAAAAACTGCTGTATTGCTCATACCAATATAAAGGTCACTGCTCTTATTTAGTTTATTAATTTCTCAACATGGTATGGATGCATAAAAATGATTAACAACTGCAGGAATTTGTGACTTAAAAGCTTTGATTGGAATAATTTGTTCTGTGTTGAGTGTTTCTATTAATTAAGGAATATTAATTTATTATATCTTTACTTAAACCTTTTTGCCTTAAGTGTGAGGTAACGCAAAAGCTTTATTTTGCAGCAATGTAAATATGACACCTGTAACTGTGAAAAGAGTGAGGACTGCATGTGTGCTGCCCTCTCATCGTATGTTCAAGCTTGTGCATTCAAAGGCATCATCATTTCAAACTGGAGAACTAATATATGCTGTAAGTATAACAATAAAAGAACACAAGAAATAGGAGGAGGAGAAGGCCATTGAGCCCTTTGAGCTGACTTCACCACTCGATGTGATCATGGCTGATCTTCAATCTCAACATCATTGTCCTGCACTATCCCCGTATCCCTCAATGTTTCTCATGTGTAACGTCGGAATTCTACCGCCCCGCCTGCCATGGAAACGGAGTGGGTGAGGGACGGACAACAGAAATGTCCATTGACCTCGGGTGGGAATTTCCAGTCTTGCTTGAGCAAGGCCATAAAATCCCACCCAGAAGTCTATCGATTTTTGCTTTGAATATGCTCAGTGGGTGGAATGTCAAGGTCCCTCCCATGCGGGAGGGGGGGTGGCGGGGGGGTGGTTTCTGAGCCAATCAATGGGCTTATTTTCCAGCCATGCCCCTGCCGGATTATAAAATTCCACTAGCAACTGAGTCTCGGTGGCCCTCTGGGAAAAATCCAAAGATTCACCACCCACATCTCAGCCCTAAATGGTCAACTCCTTATTCTGAGACTTTTGTCTAGATGTCTCCCCACCACTTTTGTTCTAGACCTCTCCCCACCATCGCCCAGCCAAGGGAAACTTACTTCGAGTATCTACCCTGTCGGGCCCTGTTAGAATTTGTATGTTTGAGTGAGTTCACCTCTCATTCTTCTAAACTTCAGAGAATAAAGACCCAGTTCATTTATCATTTCTTCATAGGAAAATCCCATTTAGTGAACCTTCGCTTGCACTCCCTCCAACTCATCTCTTGGATGAGTTTTCAAAGAACAAAGAACAGTACAGCACAGGAACAGACCATTCAGCCCTCCAAGCCTGTGCCGATCATGTTGTCCTGTCGAGACCAACTGCCTGTATCACTCTATTCTCCATTTGTTCATATGTCTATCCAGATAAGTCTTAAATGTCGCTAAAGTGTCTGCCTGCAGTGTATTCCAAGCCCCCACCACTCTCTGTGTTTAAAAACTTCCCCTGCACATCTCCATCTTTCAACCAAGGTGGATCCATCTTTCTGTTCCCTCAGGTGGATGTACCACAAAAACAGATTATCTGGTCATTTTCACATTAGTGTTTGTGGGAGCTTGCTGTGCACAAATTGGGTGTTGCACTTACAGCAATGACTACATTTTAAAAGTATTTAATTGGCTATAAAGTGTTTGATGCCATCAGGAAACTTGAAAGGTCTATAGAAGTGCAAGTCTTCCTTATCTTTCTTTACCTCTGAACATACAAAGAGCAGGAGTAGGCCATTCAGCCCCTCAAACCTGCTCCACCATTTAATAAAATCATGTCTGATCTGATAGCAATCTTAAATCTGCATCCCGTTCACCCCAATAACCTATCACCCCTTGCTTGCCAAGAATCTATCCGTTTCTGCTTTGAAATATTCAAAGACTCTGTTTCCATCACCTTCTCCAGAAGAGAATTCCAAAGACTCACGAACCTCTGAAAGAAAGAATTTCATCTCATCTCTGTTTTAAATGTATCAAACTCAACTCTCAAATTCAAACTCAAGGTTTGTAGCAATAACTGTGAAACATTTGCCCATTCCCAATTACTTCAGTCTCATATCATATACTGAGAAAAATCCACCATGGGCAATATGAACATAATGTAACGGTTATTAGAATCATAGGAACCCTACAGTACAGAAAAAGGCCATTCGGGCCATCAAGTCTACACTGACCACAATCCCACCCAGGCCCTATCCCCATATCCCTACATATTTTACCCACTAATCCCTCTAACCTCCACATCTCAGGACACTAAAGGGCAATTTTTTAGCATGGCCAATCAACCTAACCCGCACATCTTTGGACTGAGGGAGGAAACGGGAGCACCCGGAGGAAACCCACGCAGACACAAGGAGAATGTGCAAACTCCACACAGACAGTGACCCAAGCCGGGAATCGAACCCAGGTCCCTGGAACTGTGAAGCAGCAGTGCTAACCACTGTGCTACCGTGCCAGGTTATTGCATTGATACTCCCCATCGAACTGCTGTCTGAGCTTGAATCAAACTGTCCTCAACCTTGTCATCCTGTCAACCCTGAACAGAAGTTCCTATCTCATCCCTATCTTATCAATCAGCAAATTACATTCGTCCAACTCTAAAAACTGCCCATCACCACCCTGCCTCAGTCTCTTACACCTTCAGGTACCTTGAATGTTCTTCTGATGGGCCTACCAGCCTCCACTCCATGAACTCATATTTGACCAAAATGAATTTTCACATCATGTCCTACTTGCTCATCAGGGTCCTTTGTCCCTGACTAACATTGACACTCCATCCCCAAAAGTATTACTTTCAAATTTTGATCCTCATTTTTAAACCCCTCCATGGCTTTGCTCCACCTTATCATATCTGTGCAACCAGAAATGTAGAGGCCATAATCAGATCTTATCAAATGGCAGGGCAGGTTTGAGGGGCCGATTGTCCTACTCCTGCTTCTAATTTGTATGTTCATATATATATCTCTGTCCAAATGTTATGCTCCTCCTAAACTACAATATCTGCATTGTCCTTCTCTTGTATGAAGATAGAAGTATTTATTTAGAACCATGCCCATGTCTATCTTTCCAGCACACAAGTTACCTTTTGGTCTCTAATCAACCCTACTCTTTTCTTCATTATCCTCTTGCTCTTTATTATTTATAAAATATCTTTGGGTTTTCCTTAATTTTTCATGCCAACATTTTTTCATGCCCTCCCTTTGCTTTCCTAATTTTTATTTCAATACACCCTGCACTTTCTACATTCCATTGGGCCTTCTTCAATATGAAGCTATCACACCTGACACAAGCGTACTTTTTTGACTTAGTGTACTCCATATGGTGTTGGACTTACAGGGGGTCTGGATTTAGAGGTCCCATTCTTTTCCTTTGTGGAAACATATTTGATCTGAACTTTCATTATTTCTCCCCGGAAAGTCTCCTCCTGCTCTGACACAGATTTACCTTCAAGTAGCTGTTTCCAGTTCACTTTTGTTAGATTACATTTCAAATTATTAATATTAGCCTTTCCTCAATTTGAAACTTTTACTCTTGGTCTATGTCCTTTTTCATAACTACATTGTATCTAACTGCTTTCCCACTGATACTCCTTCCATTTTCCCAGCTTCATTTTCTAAAACTAAGACCAGAATTGCCCTTCCCCACTCTTGTTGAACTTGCTTGTTGCAGTTTTCCCTGTATCCTTTACATTGATTTTAACCCAGTTAATATTAACACAGTTGAAATTGCCTCCTATTACTACTTCATTGTTTCTGCAATTTTTTTGACATCTTTGCTCTTCTGTCTCCCTCTATTTCGGGATCCATCGTATATCTTCAGCAATGTAATTCCTCTTTTTTGTTCTCCAATTCAATCCTCACTTGATGATCCTTATAGCATATTATTCCTTCACAGCTGTGATTTTTTTTTAACCAATATTGCACCCCATATTTTTTTATTCCATTCTTTGTCTCACTGCAGTGCTGTAATCAGGGATGTTGAGCTGCTGTTTCTGCCCTTCTTCAATTCATATTTCAGCCACAGCTGTGATATCATATGTTAGGGAACTTCACTATCCCATTCTTCACTCCCCACCCCACCCACCTCACCGAGAGACCAGATGAAGATTTTCAGAGTTTAAATCGGCCTTTATTCAAGCTATAGTAGGGAATCCTGTTCCCACATACTTGGTGTAGAGACTCCCAGATCAAATGAATGCAACTCATGTTCACTTACAAGTTTTTGTTATATGCACCAATCGAACTTGTACACCTATTCGGGTAATCAATATCCAGTCACAACTAATATTCCTGATTAATTCATTTATTTTCCACACTAATATTGAACCAATTATATCAACTTGCTTACCAATATCCAATCATCAATGAGGCATGCACACATAGCTATACTATCAACAAACACATGTCCATCATTCTTGACTGTTTGGCACCCTGAACTGTGACTTATGGCTTTTATTAAAACATATTTGCAATCCATGGCTGTTATCTGGAAAACAGTGATGTATGTAGTTACAATCTCTTGTGGTCTATCAAAGCTCCCCCTTGTCTATTATTTTTGCAGCTGTACCTTGCAGCCCTAGCATTTCCCAGGAACTTTGCTGCACTCAATGATTTTTAACCCTTTCATCATACGAACAAGTGTCTATCTGTGCCCTTAACTCTTACCTGCTAGACTCCTTGCATTGGAGTATATACCAGTAATTGGTGAACAGCTCTTTGCTGTTTATCTTCTAGCTTTTGTTTTCTCGGCCCGCCATACTTACATGTCAGTGACTGACACATTGTGATAAAAGCTGCCATTCTGAAACAATAGTTTTCAAAATGTATTGGCTGGAATTCTGAGACCTTGGGCCTGATTTTACGGGCGCGAAATCATGGTAAAGTCGGGCGTCGGGCCTATACCGCAATCTGCACCCGATTCCGAGCAGATCACGGCTTTACCGACACTCAATTCGGGCGCATGCATGCATTTAAATCGACTTAATGAACCACGTGCCCAACCCTACTGCCAAATCCCACTTTACCGTCTTCTGGCCCGTTTCGGATCCACGCTTTTAGCGACCTGCAGAATAAAAGTCCAAAGCGGATTTCTATTCTGCAGGGGAACCTCCGAAGCCCTCACTGCCCTTGTGAAGTCACCATCCTCCTCGACCATCCTTCGCGGACCCCCCAGCTAACCACCCCAGCAGAACACCCCCCCCACCCCGCCCCCCCCGGGATCAGACCCCCCTGGGAGGCAGGCCCCCCTTGGCAGAGCACACCCCCAACCTACCTCGATCGCTGGTCTCCCTCCACCATCCTTCCGTTAGCAAGATAAGCTGTATGTTCCTCAGCTAGATCCACTTTGGTCAACACAAAGATGGTCCTTCTGCCTTGTGGGTCCATCTGGCTCACCAAGTCAGTTACAATACTGCGTTCAGCATCTACTGAACCATCTTGGATACAAAGGATAATGAATGGTACTGGTCGATCTTCCTGGTGTTATCAGTACTGTAACATCAGGAATGGCTGCCGATACCAAGGATATAATTTTTAGCATAAGCAAGGCTTACATGTAGAACCCTAATGCCATTATCCTTTGTATCCAAGATGGTTCAGTAGATGCTGAACGCAGTATTGTAACTGACTTGGTGAACCAGATGGACCCGTCACACCCCCTCTCCTCCTCCCATCCCCCTCCCAGAGGGTGATCTGGGTCCCACCCCCTCTCCTCCTCCTGCTCCCTCTCCTCCTCCCACCGGACCTCCCCCCCCCCCCCCCAGCCGCACACAAGATGATCTGGGTCAGAGAGCCACTCTCTCTGTTTTTTTCTTTCGCGCCCAGGCGCGCTGCTTCAGATTTTTTTTCAGAGCTCCGATCAGTCCGCCAGCGCTAAGCTCCGCCCACAGCGCGAATCGGACCGGAGCCGGCAAAAAGCGTATGGGCGTGCTGGAAAGAGGATTCCGGGCTCGGATCTATTTGATCCCAGATTCGGCACTGAGACTCAAAATGGTAAAATCAGGCCCCTTGTCTGTAGCTGGGATTCTCCTGTCCCGCTGCAGTGAATTAAGTTTTGGCTGAGTGCTAAATTCTCCATTCTCGCTGACAGTGGTGGTGGGGCATACAAGATCAGAGAATTCAAGCCATTATCTTTCTTTATTTTAGATTAGTTTGAAATGAAGTTTGGAAATTCCTCAAGTTGCCTGTGTTTATTCATTTCAGCCAAATACCTCAACTGTTCCAAGACTCAGGTCTACAGCTACAACATGACAAGCTGCCGGCGTACATGCCAGTCCCTAGGAGCACCAGATAAAACATGTGCGATTGACATTGTGCCAGTGGACGGATGTGGTTGTGCTGATGGAACCTACATGGAGGACACTGGTAAATGTGTACCAGCCTCCAATTGTCCATGCTACTATAGGGGGTTGGCAGTGCCAGCAGGAGAGGTCATTATTGAGGAAGATGCCTTGTGGTGAGCTTGTGAAGCTAATTAATGATTTAACTCTGGAGAGAATATCTGAATTCAGTGATTGATGAAAGCCTGTCTTTTTTCTTTGTAGCACCTGCAATCAAGGGAAGTTAGATTGTATTGGAAAAGAGTCCATTTCTCAAGGTAATATATTGATCAAAGGTAATTGTTCAGATCAGAAAGTATTTCTTTTGTGTGTCTAAATCTATTTTTGGTGTTGCTTTCCAGCCTGTGTTGCTCCCATGGTTTACATTGACTGCAATAATGTGTCTGCTGACAATTTTGGCACAGAATGTCAGAAGAGCTGCCAAACCCTTGACATGGAATGTGTAAGTGCCACTAATAAGTGAGATTATTTGTGCAAATCTGTAAAAGCCAGATAAACTTGCGTGATTCTCAGATATTGTTTTTCATTCTTGACTTAGAGATTCTGTGTCTTGTGTGCTCAGAGCTACATCTTTTCTTGCCCTGTCAGTTTCTCTATTAAAAGTAGCATGTTTAGCAAAGGCACTGTGGTAGCTCATGGATCTTAAGGACATAAGGGGGACAATTCTCCCAAAAGTGCTGAATTGGTGGGAAAACTGTTCTAAATCTGGACTGTTCTGTCAGTTCAGCTTCTCACCTGAATCTTGGCACTCTGTGCACTGCAAAGGTCCCAGTCGGGAATCTCATTAAAAACCTAGGGGGGAGGAGCCTATTCACGCCGGAGTTTGACAGTTCTGGAGCATGCGCAGTGGCCTCAAACTGTCAAACTTCCATTTGCTGACCAGCCTGATTGCTGGCCAGCCCGGGACCCCTGCAGTGCTGCCCCTCCAACCCTCCCCATGGCCCGATCGCGGCACCCACAGCAATTCCCGGGCCAGCCCTGACCTCCCCATCCGGAGCGCCCCGATGCCCAGGCCCAAGCCCCAGCAGTGGCGATCGCCCCACCCACCTCACCCTGGCAGACCCCCGCCCCCACTGACTCCCCACCCGGGGTCACACCCTCTCAGAGGCAGACCCCCCAGCCCGCCCTAATTGCTGCCCTCCTTCCATCCCAGACCGATCCCAGTGCAGAGTGGCAGCGGGATCCCTCACCCCCACCAATCGCACCTAGGCCCTGCCAACAATGGGCCCCGCCCCCTTGGCACTGCCCGATGCCCGGTGGGCAGTGCCAAGGTGCCCCGGGCCTGGGCACTTTGCCCCTTGGGCAGTGCCAGGGGCACAGACTGGCACTGTCCAGGTGCTCATGCCTAGGGGGCACCACCCCCTTGCCGCCCAACCCCCTGGGGGGCCTGAATTGACCCCCTTCATTCCGACGGGGTCTCCCCGTAGCTCCTCAAATGTGGGGAGCTAGTCTGAACCCTGCGGGACTGAAGCACTCCTGTAAGAGTGGGAGATTTGATTGGGACCTGAAAGGTCCCGATAATTAACAAAAATACATGTTTAAAACAGATTAAAAACAGATTTAAATTACTTACCTGCCTTCACCAGTTTCCAGTGTGGTCTGGCCGGCGACTGTTCGCCGGCTCTGGGAGATGTGCATGCATTCCCGGCGCACACGCCATTCAAGGCCGCAAACGCACGTCTCCCGGCCGGACCTACCAAAAAAGTGACGGGTCGCAATGGGAGAATTGTGGCCAAGAAGTAGACCATTCAGTCTCCTGAGGCCACTCTACCATCATTTAGAATGATCATACATTAACTCCATCTGCTTGCCTTGTTTCCACATCTCTTACTACCCTTCCTAACTAAACTCAATCGATCTCAGTTTTGTAATTTTCAATTGGCCTAATTTAAACAGCTTTTTGGGGAGAAAGCTCCAGATTTCCACAACCCTTCATGTGAAGTAATGCTTCCTGACATCATTCAAGAATGACTTAGCTTTTTAAGGCTATGCCTCCTTATTCTGGGCTCCCTACCATAAAAATGTCCTTCGCTCCAACATAAAGTCAGAAGTGGGGATGTTCACTGATCATTGCAAAGTGTTCAGACACTGAAGCAGTCCATGCCACATGCAGCAAGACCTGGACAACATTCAGGCTTGAACTGATGAGTGACAAGTGCCAGGCAAAGAACAAAGCACGGTACAGCACAGGAATAGGCCCTCGATGGCATCACCATCACTGAATCCTCCACTACCAAGAACATAGGGGGTGGGGGAGGAGGGTGGGAGGGGTTACATTGAACTGGACTAGCCATATAACTATTGTGGCTAAAAGAGCAGGTCAGAGTCTAGGAATCCTGCAGTGAATTACGCACCTCCTGACTCCCCAAAGCCTGTCCACCATCTACCAGGCACAAGTCAGGAGTGTAATGAAATACTTGCAGCTCCAACAACTCAAGAAGGTCAACATCATCCAGGACAAAGCAGCTGCTTGATTGATACCCCATCCACCATTCACTCTCTCCATCACAAAAGGTGTACAATGGCAAGTGTGTTCCATTACAAGATGCACTACCACAAGTCGCCAAGGCTCATTCAACAGCATCTTCTAAACCCTCAACCTCTATCACCCAAAGGCAACAGATATCTGGGAACACCACCACCTGCAAGTTCTCCTCCAAATCACTCCAATCTAAGTTGGAAATATATCGCTGCTCCTTCACTGCCACTGGGTCAAAATCCTGGAATTCCTTCCTAATAGCACTGTGGATGTACCTACACCACAGGGACTGCGGCAGTTCAAGAAGGGAGCTCACCACCACCTTCTGAAGGGCAATTAGGAATGGAAATAAACAATGGCCTTGACAGCTCACATCCTAAGAATGAATAAAAAAATCTTTAGCTGGGATATTACGACCCTGTTGTGACGGGAAACGTGGCAAGCCAACCAAAGGCCGATTGACTTTCGGCAAGACCGGACAATCCCAGCAGTGGGCAGAGCAGGAAAATCCTGCCCTTTCTCTCTTTCTACTCAGTCACATCCTGTAATCAATGTAAACATTTCAATTGGAACACACTTCATCCTCTGTGCAGGCCTAGTCTCTGAATCCGTCCCCATTATTTAATCCTTTAAGTCTCATTATCTTCTTGGTGAATCTGCAGTGCATCCCTTCCAAGGCCAATATGTCCTTGCTGAATGCAGTACCTGGAAGCGATCTAACATTTGTATTCCTGTCCTATTTTCCATTGTACTTAATTTTTGTACCTGCCCACCAGTTTTCAGTGATATCTGTACATTGAACCCCATAGACCTCTCTGCTCCTCCACAGTTCCATAAATCTTTCCATTATTTCTCTCTGCAGTACGCCACAGGTTGTACTTCTGGGTGTGTGTGTCCTGAAGGTTTAGTTTCTGATGAAAACGGTGGCTGTATTCCTATAAGTCAGTGCCCATGTACACACAATGGCATCCAATATCACTCTGGGGACACTTTACAGGTGGACTGTAACACATGGTATGTAGCAAACATTCACTCTTGTTTTTCTGTTAAGCTGAACTGCAAGATGCAACTGTCGTATCTCACTACTAATCTAATTTGCTCAATGTACATCTTATTTGACGTTTTAAAGTGAATGCAAGAACAGATTGTGGACCTGCACAGAACAACAGTGCCATGGAACATGTATGATCTATGGAGATGGGAATTACATCACCTTTGATGGAAAACGCTATAATTTTAATGGAGACTGTGAATATATTGTTGCCCAGGTACTGTGGGAGAAATATGCCTTTTCATTGTTAATCACAGTTATTATCTTATTTTAGAATGGGACAAAAAGAATGAGAATAAACAATAAAATCTGAAGCTTAAATCAGTAATAAAAGTTAATGATGTAATGATGCCAAATCAATCAGTTTACAATTGCTTCTACACTTCAAATTTTAAACCTTTTAGAGTAAGTTTATTTTGTGTATCTTAGACTTAAAATATCTATTGTGTGAAGCTATTAGTCTTGAATTTTGTCTTCAATTGTTTCAGGATTACTGTGGAAATAACACTTCCAATGGCACCTTCAGAATAATCACTGAAAATATTCCTTGTGGGACCACGGGTACAACCTGCTCTAAATCAATCAAAATCTTCTTGGGAGTAAGTGAACTAATCATCCTGTATTCTCCTGGGCTATCCCAGAATTTGGCTTTCTGTCCTGCATCCTGGGTCTGAAATGCCCAGAATGCCATTAGTCTTGGATTTTCATGTGTCTTCAGGCATGCTGTGCTGCTGCACGCAAACAGGCCCGAGCCTGCACAGCCACAAGGGGATAGAGGGGGCGGCATGATGGCACAGTGGTTAGCACTGCTGCCTCACAGTGCCAGGGACCCGGGATTGATTCCCGGCTTGGGTCACTGTCTGTGCGGAGTTTGTAAGTTCTTCCCGTGTCTGCATGGGTTTTCTCCGGGTGCTCTGGTTTCCTCCCGAGGTCTGAAAGACGTGCTGGTTAGATGCATTGACCCGAACAGGCGCTGGTATGTGGCGACTAGGGGAATTTCACAATAACTTCATTGCAGTGTTAACGTTAGCCTTACTTGTGACTAATAATAAATAAACTTTAACTTTACTTCAGGGAGCACTGACCGCCACCCTTCCCAAGAGTTGTTCAGGTGAAGATAGGTAAATAGGTATTATAGGTCAGAGGCCAAAATATAATAATTGTAGACATAGAGAAATTATTTCTGCAGGTTGGAGAGTCCAGGGCTAGGGAACATGGCCTGAACATTAGTACCAGACCCGTTAGGAGTGAAGTTAGGAAATACTTCCACATGGAAAAGATGGAAGATGCTTGGAACAAACAGCAATTGATGAGAGATGAATTAATAATTTGAAATAAGAGATTGAAGTATTTTTGTCAACTAAGAACTTTAAAGAATATGTAACAAAGATGGGTATATAGAGTTAGGCCACATATCAGTCATGATCTCATTGAATGAAGGAAAAGCATGGGGAGCTGAATAACCAACTCCTATTCCTATGTATGAACATTTTGCATTCTGTGGAACTCTTGCACTGGGAATTAATGTGTGGAATTTAATGCTCCCCTCGGAGTAGATATGGGGACAGTATAATGAGATAGGAAGGTACAGTATGGAGACCACTTCCATTTTGACTTCCCATCCACTTTTTCTGGATAGGGAAAGCTTAGGATGGATTTTCTCCCATGAGGCCAATTGAGGGGCTATGTCATGTAGGTAAATTGCCAGGTAACCCTGAAATGTATGCTTGGGGGTATTCTTGTGTATCATGTGCTCAACAGAGGAACCGCTGGTAGCAACAGAGGAACTTTCAGGAAGACATGCCCTACCCTACACTCCCTGACCCACCCCTCCACTGGCGCCTCCCTGATGGGCCCTGGCAATTTTGTCCACATACTCACATCTGAGGATTCCTGCGACACTTTTCATTCTTTGGGTATCCTGCAGTAGAGGCAATGGCAACAGCTTACGGTGGTGCTTTGCAGTGGTAAAGAACTGCCAGCTCTGCAGATGGTGAACAGGCCCACTGCCATGACCATTACATTTTGCCCAATTTATTTGTTGGATAGTTGCCAATTTTAAATAAATTGTTCTATTTCAATTTTGTAAGTAATGTGGCAGTAGAATGATCATACACACGTATTCTGTAAAGTCCTTGGCTCATTGTCTGCTGATACTTCATACTGAACCATTTTTGTTGTAGTTTTTGTCAGTGGCTGTTAACCATTGCCTTCCACTCTTGCGGCAGGGTGAGGAGACAGGTTCCAAATCTGTCTCAGCCAGAACGGGAAGCTAACCCACACTGTTGGTGTTACTCTGAACCACATGCTAGCCATCTAGCCAATTGAGCTCACCAGCCACCTATTGGAAAGGTATCAGCAGTCAAGTTCCAGCAAAGAGCATAGACTTTGAGCTGGAACTTACTGGAGCCAGGCATCTCATGGTATGCCCTATTAGTTAGATATTTTTCTGCACCCTTCAGTTCAAACCATTTTTGCACCGTAACATGCTGTTTGTGCAAGCTGGCGCCAAAAGTGAAAAAGGAAGTTTGGATTAAGAGACAGGATAGAGGCAAAAGTAAGAACAAAAACAAAAATATATGAAACTTGAATTTTTAAAAGCTCTAAGAACAATTAACTATCTAAAGTAGAGAGACTCCACATTTGTTGATTAGCATTGACAAATCACAATAATTAAAAAGTTACGTATGCTGTTATTATCAGACTGCATTTTCTGTGATGAGCTTAATGAGCAATGCATTAAGCTCATCATTTAATGATGAAATGTCTGAAACATTATACTGAGAGGGTGCAATGTCTTTTGTACAAAGCTAGCGATGGAGCAGCGTAAGTTGATCAACAAATTCTGGAGATTAGCAATTCATCTCTTCATCCCCTTAACTTGCTGAATAATGTGTACATTAATATTTCCATGTGTTCTTATAACGCACTCTATAATTTTCCAGTAAGGCCCAGCCCAGTAAATACAAACACTTTCTGGTGCAATTGATATGTGGCTGCTCTATGTGATATTTTTCTAACATGATTATTTAAAACTTTTCAGAACTTTGAAATAAAGCTCGCTGATGGAAAGTATGATGTGGTGAAGTTTGGTAGCAGTAAACATATTCCTTATGATGTGCGTTATCTTGGTATTTACCTTGTAATAGAAGCTAAAAATGGACTGGTACTGATCTGGGACAAAAAAACAAGCTTGACTATTAAACTCAGTCACTACTTTACGGTAAGTGCTTATTGTTGTGCCACGATGATATTACAAAAGATGCTTTTGACATTAACAGCAATTTTAAATCTTTTGAACAAGTAAATTTTACATTGAAAACACCCCTTATTCTTGTTCATGGTATGAATATCCCAAACCCCTTCACTTGTATCTAATTACTCTGAGGTGGAGTGACAGTTGATGGTTGAATAATACACTCTGCCACTTTGTGTTAGCATGTGGTTTACCGTTACAATTCTCATTGCCTGAGCTTAACTATCACAGCTTACCATCCAGGGAGGCACTTTGGGACCTTCTCTAACTGAAGCTAAAAAAAACTCTACATGAAACACACCTTGAAACAAACCTAATTGTGGTCAAAATGTACCAGTAGTAAGTACTGCAGGAAATAACCTATCTGTCAATTTGACAGAGCATAAATTAAAATGCACTGGAAATAAATAGCCAACTAAATTTGAAATTCATATCTTTGGATGATATAATTTTGAACTAATCACCATTACTGAGCATTATTAATCAACAGTACTAAATATGGAAATAACAAATGTTTTGACATCTTATTTCATGAGAATTAAAGTAGCAAGTAAGATCACAAGAGTGATTATCATTGATTCTCTGTTCACTAAATCATCATTGCAGCAACTTATTTGAATTACAACAATTTTGAGGCTTATTTTTAATATAATGTCAAACTCATAACTACCCATGTGCACAACCTATCTTTGAGGGGTAGGAAATTCTGCTTCTGCTTTTGTGGGGAGTTGGTGCTGGAGTGGGAAATCATGCGGGAATCTCAGCACAGCCTCTTAAATCTGAAGGGACGAAAGCAGTAAGTGGATGGAAGGACCATCACTTTCAAATTATCCTCAAAGTCATACTCTACCGTGACTTGAAGATATTGTATATTTCCTTCCTGGGTTAAACTCGGGTAACTCCTTACCTAACAGCATTGTAGGAATACTTTTATTACAAAAATTGCAACACCAACCTTCTGAATTCACCTTGTGATGGGAAACATTCATATCCTGACATTGAGTACATTTGAAAAACTTAAAACAAATATAGCAATTGCTAAAAAGAATGCAGAGATTAAAAGACTAATCACTGGTCAAACAATGCAATAGTTCATTACTGAAAAATCTTTAGCAGTACCAAAATGTAACAATGTAATGTAATGGTCTGCTAAAGGGGCAGGAAAGTTTTTAAAATTTGTTTGCAAATGAATACTGTCTGACATAAACCACAATGATGTCTTTGAAATGATATGGTATGTTGTCCTATTCTCTCCCACCACCAATAAGTATAATGTTTTTTAAAATCACCTCTTAAATGAAACATCAGAAAGAGAGGAAGAAAGCAAGTCTAATCATTATCACCTTTATTGGGTATTACAGCGTACTATCTGTGGATTGTGTGGAAATTATGATGGCAATGTACACAATGACTTCACCACTAGAAACCAGTTGGTGGTTGTAAACATGGAGGAGTTTGGAAACAGCTGGAAGGTGTCACCTGCCTGCACGAATGTAAAGAAAAATGAAGACCCTTGTTCAGTTAATGTCCATCGAGATGCATGGGCTCAGAAACAGTGCAGTATCCTCAAGAATAAACCATTCAAAGCTTGTCATTCTCAGGTACAGCATTTCTTCACCACATTATATGATTAATCTTCAATAATCTTTAATATTCAACCTTAATAATCAAAGGCACAGTGGCACAGTGGTTAGCACTGCTGCCTCACAGCACCCGGATTCAATTCCAGCCTCTGGTCACTGTCTGTGTGGAGTTTGCATGTTCTGCCCACGTCTGCGTGGTTTCCTCTGGGTGCTCTGGTTTCCTTCCACAGTCAGCATGTACAGGTTAGGTGGATTGACCATGCTAAATTGCCCCTTAGTGTCCAAAGATGTAGATTAAGTGGATTAGCTATGGTAAATGTGCAGGGTTACAGGAACAGGGTGGGGTGGTAGGCCTGGGTAAGGTGCTCTTTCAGAGAGTCAGTGCATACTTGATGGGCTGAATGACCTCTTCTTCTGCACTGTAGGGATTCTATGGTTCTGGGACAGTAAATTTTCCTTCAGAAATTTAATTTATCCATAATTAGAATATATAAGCCTGACAGTGAAGGATAGAACTCAAGTCTTCATACACTTACAAGCCTTTATTTATTGAGATATACGTTGCACATCACGCGTAAGCATAGAAATAGAGAGAGAGGAGAGAGAGAATTGATTACACAGCTAGGTGGACATCACTCTGCATCAAACAGGGGGCAGGTAAGGAGGTAGGTTCCAAGTCTACTCAACCAGAACAGGAAATGAACCCTTACAATTGGTGCTATCCTGGCAACAGTCATGACACATTCATTCTGAGGCAGTCAATTGTTGATTCTGTCCCTGGAGCCTCACAAAGAACCAGAAGGTGGATGTTCTGGGACAAAATGTTGATGTGTCCAGTTTGTGACCCGACCATGTAAGGATAACACATGTACATTGAGGGCATTAGAGCCACCAGGAACACCATGGAGCAAACAATGGTGCCCACACAACAGCTACAATGCCTGGATTGCTGGGGAATACCCTGCGGTACATAGCAGACACATACTGTGTGTCCATGTTCGTAGTGGTCTTCTGTATGCTCCATAATATAGCCATTATAAGTTGGTTCCAGGAACCATAAGCCACATTGGCAGGAGGAGGAAGAAGAGGAGGAGGAAAGAGAGAATGCATCCTGGACCTTTACACCATGGGCAGGCTGTCAGAGAGTGTCTGCATAGATTTAATTTCAATAAAACTACTTGCCTTGATAACCATGGACCCATCATTCCTTACAGTTACATGTGTGTTAGATGCTCTATGACAGCCTCCGCCTGGCCACTATTCAACAATAAAAGCCAACCACAAAAACCATCTTATTAACATCTTTATCCAAAAATACATCAAATTATACAAACAGAAAGGAGCTCTTCATCATTGTGAATTTTCCCTTATCCCCTGTCTTGAGGATACCCTTCCTTGTCCAAGTGCTTCCACACAGCATTACCCCCAAGTGGCTGCTGAATTTCACTGGGGGAGACTGCAAGTGGCATCACAGAGCACACTTGTGCAGCGTTGAGCATTGAGAAGCTAGGTTCACACTGCATCACCTCAGCAGGAATGGCAGCTGATTATCTGAGAGTCACTAGCAAGTGCTCTGGTGGTGGGAGCAGGAATGCTGTCATCCTGAGAAAGGGCAGAAGGTTCCTGCTCCACAATGCCATTGGCACTTACACGGAGTAACAATCCTAGTAATTGCAGACTACTGGATTGCAACAAAAGCCTGCATGTCCCTTTGAGCACTGAAATCTGCAACCACGATGGCAGTCTGAGACTGCATGGCAGCAAGTATGGATTCCATGACATCTGTCTAAAATTTCACTGCAGCATTGAGATACTGCTGGCCTCCACTTGTGCTGCAGTGGAAGTTGCAATAAAGATTTAAAATAAAGGAACATAAAGGATCAAAGGGAATTGGGTTACAGGAGAGATGCAAGCACTGGGGGCTAAATGGCCTTCTCTTGTGCTATAATTTTCATACAACTCTATGGAAATGCTCCTTTATGAGACTGAGCCCGGGGAGTAATCAAAATGTTGAGTTGAGTTTGGGATTTGTTCTGTGAAAATGTCCCCAAACAGTGAACCCACTGCTTTTCATGCAACCTGTCAGCTTGTTTGGAGCTGTAGCATTTTCATTCCTTCTGTTCAAAGCTACTCAATGTTTGCTATGTGGGTGCATCTATATGAATATGTACCACGGTAAATAAAAATTATGATAGCCATCTATGTACTTTTTTCACGAATGTAAAACTTTCTTATTTATTTTCAGATCAATCCAACTCCATATTATGAAGCTTGTGTACGTGATGCATGTGCTTGTGACACTGGTGGAGATTGTGAATGTTTGTGTACAGCTATAGCTGCTTACTCATTGGCCTGCAGTATGGTAGGCGTATGCATTTCCTGGAGAACCCCTGAATTCTGCCGTGAGTAATATTCTGCTTACATTCAATTTTGGGCTTGGAAGGATATCTAATGCCATTTCTTTCTATTGCTACAGACAGAAGGGGGGGTTAACTTAAACAATATTAATTTCTCCTCTCACCACCTGTCCATAAGCAGAAAAGTGTTTTTGATTTGTTTCCCTCTTTATAAGTAGTGGCCTATTTCCCAATCCCTTTATTTTGGTATGATCCAATTTCCCATGAATAACCCCACAGCAAACTTGGGAAGTGATGAACTCAAAAATACACACTCAAAATACAAAGAGAGTTTACAACGTCTCCCTCAGCTTCAGATAGCAAAGTGAGGGATAGAGAAAATAAAAAATTACAGAATACAGAGACCACAGAGGAAGGAAATAATGTTTGATGTGTGTTCCTAAGTCCAGAATCAAAGTCCAATGTGGTATTCATTCACAGAGGTCGGTGGGTTGAAAACTGATGCTGCATAATTCAATTTTCTAGTGGTGTTAACTTCACAAGGTGAGAGAGGCATGCAGAGATGAATCAGTCTTGTAAGCGATGGTACAGAATGTCCAGCAGAAGCAATGTTGATAGGGCCAGGTGTTCAACCAGGGCAGAGCTCATTTTCTGTGAGGCTGCCAGTTAGTTAACAGCAGACTTAGCTTTGCAGTTCAGCAAGACAATATTTTTGGTATCATAGAGGCCTAAAGCACATGCCTCTCACCTCTCCTCACTGTCTTTGACAAAGGATGTGTATCCCTGATCTGGACCCCCGTTATTGTTAAATGTCTCAATCATTAAGAATTGAATGGAAAGTTGTGTAGGCCTTTGTCTTGACAGACAAGCAGATTCCTGTTGGTCAGCCTGGGTTATGAAATGCAGATGGCCTTTGCATAGTTCTCTTTGAATTTGGCCTCTGCAGCCCTTAAGGGTCATTAGTGGCTCCCCAGAGACAACGGTGTGTGAGTTTCTCCACTACTGCCAGGCAGCTCTGCTTGTTTGGAGGTCACAGCCAGATATAGGCCACAATTCTCCAGTCCTGCATGCCCCACCACTGTTGCCAGTGAGAACAGAGAATTTGGCACTCAGCCAAACCTCCATTCACTGCAACGGGACCAGAGAATTCCAGTTGTGGGCGAGGTCGGAGAATCCGGTCCATAGAATCAGCCAGTTCAAGGATCTTTGTTCAGTTTTTAAAATTTTAGAAATAGCCATGACAATATTTATATATATATGATATAAAAATATGCAATTTGAGATCTTAATCCCTTACACTAGCAAGCACCCTACTACCCATAACTGAGAGGCCAGTCATATCAAGATTCTGCAGTCCATAAATAATGCAAACCCTGCGTCAGAGAGGGTGTGCAAAGGATGGCATCTTCCTGAGTTTTCCATCCATGTTCTTGGGGAAATAACAAACCAGTCTGTTGCTTCCTCACAAGAACCTGAGATTGAGAACATTGCAATGATTTGAACTTGCAGCCCGCCATCTCCTCCATTGGCTTGGCACAACATGTTAGTGCTCTTAATGCCTTGTGTGGTACCATCTATTTGTTCACATTCATTATTTTGTACCGCCTAATATTAATCTTAACAACACACTTAGAAAAGTATAGTATCATTAAACAAGTCAAGATGGTTTTACAAAAGGAAAACTCGGTTTGACAAATTTATAGAGTTTTTTGAGGATATAATTAGTGAGGTTGATAAGTGGGAACCAGTAGCTGTAGTATACTTTCATTTTCAAAAGGCATTTGATAAGGTGCCTCATGAAAGGTTAATAAGCACATTAAGGGCTCAAAGAGTTGTGGGCAATATATACAGCATGGATAGAGAATTAGTTAACTGACAGGAAACAGAGAATGCGCATAAATGTGGCTTGTGGTCACAGCAGCAGGCATTTTCAAAGCAGCTAAGTGCTTTTCAGTTCCTCTTTTGTGTAAACATTGCAGTTAGGTACAAAGGGGATACTTGAGATGCACTCAAGTGTAAAGGGAAAGGTGAATATATACAACCGACTGAATGCTGAGTAAAAACATTAAGTTGTCGATCAAAGGAGACTTAAAAGGACCGGACTGAAATTGAATGGAAGCAAAGGTTTTCAAAGGGCTTGAAAGTATTTCAAAGTTTCTTAGCTTTCTATGAAAGCTCAGAGGCTTGAAATAAATGCTGAGTGAAAAGAATGGGGCTGAGTGAACAACTGTGAAGGGAATTCTGCCCCTCCCATCGCCCTCCCGTGAAAGTGACTGAGTTATTTCAGTCAAAGGACTTGAAAGGGATCTTCTCAAACCTGCAGCCTCCTCGTGCTGAATGGAATGCTGCAGTCATTTTGAAATCTCCCAGCTGTCCAGGGGTCATGATGATGAAAGTGACCAGAGAACATGGGCGGCACGGTGTCACAGTGGTTAGCACTGCTGCCTCACAGCACCAAGGACCCGGGTTCAATTCCGCCTCAGGTTACTGTCTGTGTGGAGTCTGCACATTCTCCCCGTGTCTGCGTGGGTTTCCTCAGGTTGCTCTGGTTTCATCCCACAGTCCATAGAGAGCCCCCCCCCTCCCAGACGAGAGTGCCGAGGTCATTCCTTGCCCCCAGCCTGAGCCCATTCAATCCCCAGGACCTTTGTGGGACTCTCCCTCTGCAAGCAGCAAGCGGTACATGGGCACTGGACAGACCTCATTGATACCATCGGGATCCAACATGCCAGGTCCACGCTGGTTATGACCAACACCAAAGCCCACCTGGTGCAGTTCTCGCTGGGAAGGTGGGTGGACAGCAGGAATGGGCCACCTAGCCCACGAATGATATATAATCAATAGGTTTTACATCAATATTGGCTTCCCGTCTGCTCTGGGCGGGAACCCGACTGGGGCTGGCAGAGTAGGGCGGGAAATTCCAAATGTGTTCACACCTGGTGAGAATCCCGTCTTAGGCCCCATTCAGCGGACAATCGAAATTCCTGCCAGCAGTGAACGGGGCTGGTCGGGAATCTAAAACATTGGGTATAGTCTCAGGATAAGGGGACAATCATTTAGAGCTGAGATGAGGAGAAATTTCTTCACTGAAAGGGTTGTGAACCTTTGGAATTCTCTGCCAAAGAGGGTTGTGGATGCTCCATCATTGAATATATTTAAGGCTGGGATGAATAGATTGTTGGTCTCTCAGAGAAGCAAGGGATATGGGGAATGGGCAGGAAGGTGTAGTTGGAGCCCAAGATCATCCATGATTGTATTGAATGGTGGAACAGACTTGATGGCCGAATGATCTTCTCCCATTTCTTGTGCTCCGCTTGAAGTAAGGTTCAGCACAGTGTTCAACAACAATGCTTTTATAAACAGAAAAATAAAATTAAATAATATTTCAGAACATTATTATACTTTTTAATTTTGAATCCCCTTCCCAGAATTACCTCCTTTTCAATTTTGCTGGAAGTTTCCAATGAAATAACTGAACTCCTGTGGGCTTCACATCAATGTAACTCCATCCATGGAGACATTTATGGGTGGATTTTGAATAAAATTAAAATCAGGCATGATCTATAAAGGGCGGGCAAACAACTCAGATTATCAGTTGATTGAGAGAGAGAATTGACCCCATAATGTTTGAATAATAAGAGGAAAATAATCAATAGATACATTCTGTCTTTCCAGCTCTGTTTTGTGATTACTACAACCCTAATGATGAGTGTGAATGGCACTATGCTCCATGTGGGATCCCCTGTTTGAAAACATGTCGAAATCCTGGTGGAGCATGCTCCAAGGTTATCCCCAAGCTGGAAGGTATTTTTTCTCATAAATATGTAATGTAATTTTATAAATGTTCGTTTACAAGCAAAAATTACAAAGCTCGAGTCAAATGAAATCCATTTTACAAAGAAGCTTTCTTACTCTCATTAAAATATTGTTAAACCAACTGTTAACAGAAACTACACAACAGGTTAAACAGGGTGGCACAGTGGTTAGCACTGCTGCCTTACAACGCTGGGGACCCGGGTTCATTTCCTGGCTTGGGTCACTATCAATGTGGAGTTTGTTCATTCTCCCCATGTCTGCATGGGTTTCCTCCGGGTGCTCCGGTTTCCTCCCACAGTCCAAAGTTGTGCAGGTTAGGTTGATTGACCATGATAGGTATTAATTACATGGCAGGTTAAACCGACTGTTAACAGAAACTACACAGCATGGCCTCTTCTGCACTGTAGGGATTCTGTGATTCTATAAACCGACTATTAACAGGAATCATACAACAGATTAAACCTGCCATTAATGTAAATTACACAGCAGGTTACACTAACCAATAATGAAAACTACACAGCAGATTACACTAGCTAATAATCTAAACAACATAGCTGGTTATACCGATTATTAACAAGATAAATGTACAGAATGCACTGAAACTTAAGCTGCAGCTGAATAAGTGAATAAATCTGTTGGAGAAAATGAATTTTAGCTGTTCACTGCTTAGGATTTCACTGAGGTGGACTGACTGCTGTTAGTGAATGAGCAATAATATAATACTATTGTCACTTCACATAGGCTGCTATCCAGATTGTCCTAGTGACAAACCGATTTTGGATGAAGAAAGAATGAAATGTGTTCAATCGAGTGACTGCCCCTGTTATATTAATGGGAATCATTATGAGCCAGGCCATGTTGTGCCAAGCAGTCAGAACTGTGAATCATGGTAAGTTTTACCATAAACATTTCTACATTTATTATTGTTGCTTGTTTTATTCCAGCATCTGTTGTGTAAGAAATCTGGGTAATCAGGGAGTTCCACTTGTGTGAAGTGAGCAAGGAAAAGGAAGGGTGGGAGAGAGGATAAAGCAGAAATGGTTGGAAATTTGACTGGGTGGAGAAATCGCACTGCAATTGCACCAATATATATAATTGTAGTACTGGTATCACTGAGATTTCCTTCATAGCCAAGAGTAATACAATAACTTATTGATTATTACTGATTTGTAGTACACAAGATTTAGTAATGATTTGATTGAAGTTTTAAGACTTTAAAGGAAACAGATGAGAGAGATAGAGAAACTATTTCCATTGAATGGGGAGTATAAGATTAGGGGCATAGTCAAAAAATAGGAACTAGAACTTTTAGGAATTAAATTAGGAAACAGTTCTGCACATAAAAGATGGTGGAAGTTTGGAACTCTCTTTTACAGATCAATTGTTAATTTTACATCTGAGATTGATCTTTTTCTTAACCAAAATTATTATGTGACGTTAGTTTGTTCCCAGTTTGATCTCATTGAATAGCAGAACAGTTTTGCTGAGTGAAATGGTGTATTCATATTCCTATGTAACTGGAAGTAGCAGGTGTGATGGCTCTGCATTTAACCTATAACCAATAACATTCATATAAACCATTGATGGTGATAATATTATAGTTCACTCAAGAAGTCCAAGTTAATGTGGAAACATGCATGCTGGAGCTGTGGATAGTGATGGCAGAGTTCTTTCCATCACATGACTGATCAAGAATCTCTCCCTCTCTTACTGCCTGTCATTGTGATGTGTTGGAAAGGTTCACAGGTTGATACTCAGCCTGTTGGGTTACATTATTCCGGGGCCATTAAGTCCTGGGACCTTACTTGATCCTGGAACTTCTGGCTTAGAGGCAGGGATGTTACCAACTGCATCACAAGACTTCCTAAACCATTGATAGTCACCCTGAAACTACAGCTTGTGTGCCCAATCTAGCTTCTTTTATTGGCCTGTTACCACCTTATCATTTTGGATGCTGGTTCGTACCTAGGTTCACCACATTGCTGCAGCAGCTTCAAGCTCTGCAGAAAATGGTGAACTCCAAGCCTTCTATATTCACCAGTCTCTCTCCCACTGACGTTTTGAATCACATTCCTCCCCAATCTCCAGTGTGGGAGGTCGACCCCAACCTCCCCATCTCCTGAACCCCATTTTTCAATCTCCATCTCTTGATAGATAGAACAGTACAGCACAGAACAGGCCCTTCGGCCCACGATGTTGTGCCGAGCTTTATCTGAAACCAAGATCAAGCTATCCCACTCCCTATCATCCTGGTGTGCTCCATCTGCCTATCCAATAACCGCTTAAATGTTCCTAAAGTGTCTGACTCCACTATCACTGCAGGCAGTCCATTCCACACCCCAACCACTCTCTGCGTAAAGAACCTACCTCTGATATCCTTCCTATATCTCCCACCATGAACCCTATAGTTATGCCCCCTTGTAATAGCTCCATCCACCCGAGGAAATAGTCTTTGAACGTTCACTCTATCTATCCCCTTCATCATTTTATAAACCTCTATTAAGTCTCCCCTCAGCCTCCTCTGCTCCAGAGTGAACAGCCCTAGCTCCCTCAACCTTTCCTCATAAGACCTACCCTCCAAACCAGGCAGCATCCTGGTAAATCTCCTCTGCACTCTTTCCAGTGCTTCCACATCCTTCTTATAGTGAGGTGACCAGAACTGCACACAATATTCCAAATGTGGTCTCACCAAGGTCCTGTACAGTTGCAGCATAACCCCACGGCTCTTAAACTCCAACCCCCTGTTAATAAAAGCTAACACACTATAGGCCTTCTTCACAGCTCTATCCACTTGAGTGGCAACCTTTAGAGATCTATGGATATGGACCCCAAGATCTCTCTGTTCCTCCACAGTCTTCAGAACCCTACCTTTGATCCTGTAATCCACATTTAAATTAGTCCTACCAAAATGAATCACCTCACATTTATCAGGGTTAAACTCCATTTGCCATTTTTCAGCCCAGCTTTGCATCCTATCTATGTCTCTTTGCAGCCTACAACAGCCCTCCACCTCATCCACTACTCCACCAATCTTGGTGTCATCAGCAAATTTACTGATCCACCCTTCAGCCCCCTCCTCTAAGTCATTAATAAAAATCACAAAGAGTAGAGGACCAAGCACTGATCCCTGTGGACCCTCTTCCTGATGTTCCCTGCTCTCCTCCCCTCCAGCAACTCCAAACACAATCTGCCAGTTTCTCTCTTTCTTGGGAGCCCCTATCCTGGACTCCCATTCTCCAGTTCCTGCTTTCTCCCGACCTTTCACCATATATTCTCTCTCCTGGTCCCCAACTCTAATCCAAATTCTAAACCCCATTTCTTCTTTTCCCAGAATTACTATCCCTATTCTACCTCTCAACTGCTTCTCCTTGCTTATTTCTGAGTCTTCCTCTTTTTTCTTGGCTGTTCTCCTCTTGTCCGTGGCACTGTGCACAATCCCCCTTTTTCCCCTGAGCCGCCAATCGCCAGTTTCTTCCTCTTTTGACTTTTTCTCTCCCATGACTGTTAATTTTCCCTGATGCACAATCGGATCTTCATTCTCTGCGGCAATGGGACATGGATTCGGAAGCTTTTCAGCTGTGATAGTAACAGTATGGAGCAATGGGATATTACTATTGCAGTGAGAAATTTAAATACAAAGTTTAATCCATGCACCCATTCTAGGAGAATTGCAAACCTACTGTATTCTGAAGAGTAATGATTACGTATTACGTTTTGTAAGAGATGGAGGATTACACTAACATCTGTGTCCAAATCCTCAGATATCAGAAAGAGTCTGATATAGAACATTCCAATAAAAAGAAATGGATTCAGAGTTTTAATAGTTACTATACATCATACGGTAATCTTACAGCCCATTGCAAAATCACAGACATTTCCACTTGGCTGCACTGTTTCTTTAGCACCACATGCCACATATTAGCCAAACCACCAAAAAGGCCCCAGAGTTTTACCTACAAATCTAGTTTCTGCCATCCTCTGTGCTAGTTTTTGAAAACATAGTTACTGGAAGCTGGTCCCACCCACAAACCTGGCCCCTCTCACATCAAATAAATCAAAATTATACTTTTTGTCTTATTGTGCTTATTTAGGGCTTTCGAAGAGGCTCTTAGCATTAAGCTGGTTCCTTTTTGCATAAGATTTCTACTCTACAGATTATAAAAACATCTAAGTATTATTTTAAATTTACCAAGAAACTTACTACTGTGCATCAGTATAACTCGCAAATGGTTCTATGTAACATTTCTAAGTCAGTTAGAGTAATATGAGGTTACTCACAGCTGGTGAAATGGACACTTGAATAAAATGTTCTTTTTGGGATAGACATATTTTTAGCTGTATTAAACAAGTTACCACTCTTAAATATATCAAGGAATATTTTATAAAGCAACATTTTTAAAAATGTTCAAAAATTCTTCACAATCATGCTGGTTTGTGGCAGAATTTACATTTGTTGCATTTTACATTTGTTGCATATAGGTGAGTTCACGGAACTAGCAGAGAATAGTGCAAAATAGCACATGGATCACCAATTGTGTTCAAAGCCAGTATAAGATGAATTAATGGGCTTAGTAAAAGGGGAAGTAGATCTAACGTCCCTGCATTAGAGTAAAAACACATGGTAGTCAAATGCTCTACCTCAAGGTCTTAATATCAGCAGAACTTGCCAGCAAGGTTGTTTACTTGTTAAAAAAACAAACAGGTCCTATTTAGATTACAGACAAGCTTTGGGTGAAGGTTTGGGTGATCTTGCCTATGTAGGTAATAAACCTACATAGGCAAGATCAGAATTTTAAAACAATGCTCTGTGTACGGAATAAGCAGTCTGCATCTGTGAATTGGAGCTGAGAGTTGTATTAGAATACTCTCGTTGTGATTGCTTTGTTAGAGCTGTGAGAGCTGTATCAGAAGAGGTTTCTCTAGGGTAGTCCCATCCATGCTTGAACCATGAATAAATTATTGTAACCTGTCCCTGATTCTCCTGTAGTTAATTGGAAGATGTCCACCACAACACTCTCATACAATTGTGTATGAAAGATAAAACATATAGTGGGTGACAGCTTTGCTAAACACTGTCGTACCATCCACAAGCAGGACCCAGACCTTCCTGTCGTTTGCCACTTCAACACACCACCCTGCTCTCCTGTCCACATGTCTATCGTTGGCCTCTTGCAATGTTCCAGTGAACCCCAACACAAATTGGAGGAACAGCACCTCATCTTCCGACTGGGCACTTTACAGCCTTCCGGACTAAACATTGAGTTCAACAACTTCAGAGGATGAACTCTCTTCTCCACCTTCACCCCATTTCCATTTACTTTATTTCATTTCATTTCATCTCATTCATCCATTTTATCATCCTTCTTTCTCACTTCTATTTTTCCACTTCTCCAATCAAGCTTCCTTCTTTCCATACTGCCCCCCGCCCCCCCCCCCCCCCCCCCCCCCCACCCCACCCCACCTTTCAGGGCAACTGCCACATTCCTCAGGCAGCCCTTTAACAATCTGTACCTCAGTTCTGCCATTCACACATTCTGATCACTTAATTGAAATCATAGAAATCATAGAAACCCTACAGTGCAGAAACAGGCCATTTGGCCCATCGAGTCTGCACGGACCACAATCCCACCCAGGCCCTACCCCCATATCCCTACACATTTGCCCGCTAATCCCTCTAACCTACGCATCTCAGGACACTAAGGGGCAATTTTAGCATGGCCAATCAACCTAACCCGCACATCTTTGGACTGTGGGAGGAAACCGGAGCACCCAGAGGAAACCCACGCAGACACGAGGAGAATGTGCAAACTCCACACAGACAGTGACCCAAGCCGGGAATCGAACCCAGGTCCCTGGAGCTGTGAAGCAGCAGTGCTAACCACTGTGCTACTGTGCTGCCCCTCTGTGCTACCGTGCCGCCCCTTTGACACTCTTAGCACCTTCTCAGCCTTCTGTACCCTCATTTACATTCACTTTGTCCCATTCATAGAATCCTACAGTGCAGAAAGAGGCCATTCAGCCCATCGAGTCTGCACCAACCACAATGCCACCCAGGCCCTATCCACATATCCCTACATATTTACTCACTAACCCCTCTAACCTATGCATCCCGGGACACCAAGAGATGGCCAATCAACCTAGCCCGCACATCTTTGGACTGTGGGAGGAAACCGGAGCACCCGGAGGAAACCCACGCAGACACAGGGAGAATGTGCAAACTCCACACAGACAGCGACCCGAGGTGGGATTCGAACCCAGGTCCCTGGAGCTGTGAAGCAGCAGTGCTAACCACTGTGCTACCGTGCCGCCCATTCCACACCTCTCTGCTGATTTTCTTTGCTCTCAGCTCTGATGAGGGGTCATCTAGACTCGAAATGAAGGCTCTATTCTCTCCCCACAGCTGCTGTCAGACCTGCTGAGATTTTCCAGCATTTTCTGTTTTTGTTTCAGATTCCAGCATCTTGCTTTTCCAGTATTTTGCTTTTATCTTAATTGTGTATCAATCTGTGCAGCTGATTTTTTCTATTATAACAGACATTGGAATTATTTCCTTGACATAAAATATTAATTTTGACACACTATGTAGTTGAGTTGGTCAGTATTCCAGGTTTTCAATTAAAAGTTTATCAGTTCAAGGTCACCAATGATGTCCTTTTAACATGCTTGGTGGGGCAATACCTGGTTATATTCCATGCTTTCTGATATATATGATCACAATTTTAAACTATGATGAGAACTAAAGACAATATTCAAAAGAAACTGGATTGATTTTACTGTATTTTATTAAACTAAAGTACTCCAAGAAATGCGAAAATATGTAACCGATATTTTGTGTTTATTATTTTAGCAAGTGTATAGACAGCGAAGTACAATGCATCTTTGACAAATCAGGTGGGTTCATTCTATATATTGTACTCTTCTCAGATATTTTATTATCTTATGAATAAGTTATAAGTTTTGTAGTTGATTTCTTTTCTTCTGAAGATCAAAGTTTTCAAGATGTTATAGGAATGTTCAATATGTTATAGAGAAAAGACTAGAGGACTCAGAATTAAATTTAGAGCTTTCAGATGGAAGTTAGGAAACTTTTGTACACCCAAAGGATGCTGGTAGAATTTTGGATATCTCACTCGCAAACAGTTTTAATGCTAGGTCAATTCTAAATTTTAAACCTGACTTTGATAGATGTATGATAACAGAAGGTATTAATGAATATGGGATAAGGTATGTGCATAACTTTAGCCACAGATCAATCATGATTTCCCAAAATGGTGGAACGTGCTTAAGAAGCTAAATAGTCTCCTCTTTTTCTTATGTCACTATTTTTCTTTGTCAGAGTGCACTTGCGTTTATGATGGAAAAATCTTCCATGAAGGTGATATTATCTACCATACAACAGACGGCATTGGGGAATGCATCAAAGCAACATGCGGTGTGAATGGAACAATAATAAGAAAAGTCTACCCATGTACTCCTAGCACCTCCATGATTCCCAGTACAACTTTAGCCTTCGAAACAACACCTCCAACCACAACATCTAGAAGTTATACCACAACGGAAAGTATATCAGAAACGACACCAACTACCTCTTTAACAACGATCATCATTCCCACATTATCTACCTCAATGGAGACAATGCCTGATACTGTTACATCCACTGTTGAGACAGTGCTAACAAGCAAGACAGCAACAACCCCAATTATATCACTGAGTACAACTACAACTAAAACCAGGGAAACTACATCAGAACAAAAACAATCTACGTCGACTGCTACCTCACCAACACCATCAACAACACTCATCCCTACAACAACATCAACCACTTCCTCACCAACAACAACAGTAATCCCTACAACAACATCAGCTGCTTCCTCACCAACAACAACAGCCATCCCTACAACAACATCAACTGCTTCCTCACCAGTAACAACAACAGCCATCCCTACAACAACATCAACTGCTTCCTCACCAACAACAACAGCCATCCCTGCAACAACATCAACTGCTTCCTCACCAACAACAACAGCCATCCCTGCAACAACATCAACTGCTTCCTCACCAACAACAACAGCCATCCCTGCAACAACATCAACTGCTTCCTCACCAACAACAACAGCCATCCCTACAACAACATCAACAACTTCCTCACCAACAACAACAGCCATCCCTGCAACAACATCAACTGCTTCCTCACCAACAACAACTGCCATCCCTGCAACAACATCAACAACTTCCTCACCAACAACAACAGCCATCCCTGCAACAACATCAACTGCTTCCTCACCAACAACAACTGCCATCCCTGCAACAACATCAACTGCTTCCTCACCAACAACAACAGCCATCCCTGCAACAACATCAACTGCTTCCTCACCAACAACAACAGCCATCCCTGCAACAACATCAACTGCTTCCTCACCAACAACAACAGCCATCCCTGCAACAACATCAACTGCTTCCTCACCAACAACAACTGCCATCCCTGCAACAACATTAACAACTTCCTCACCAACAACAACAGCCATCCCTGCAACAACATCAACTGCTTCCTCACCAACAACAACTGCCATCCCTGCAACAACATTAACAACTTCCTCACCAACAACAGCCATCCCTGCAACACCATCAACTGCTTCCTCACCAACAACAACCATCCCTACAACAACATCAACAACTTCCTCACCAGCAACAACAACAGCCATCCCTGCAACACCATCAACAACTTCCTCACCAACAACAACAGCCATCCCTACAACAACAACAACAACTTCCTCACCAACAACAACAGCCATCCCTGCAACAACATCAACAACTTCCTCACCAACAACAACAGCCATCCCTACAACAACATCAACTGCTTCCTCACCAACAACAACAGCCATCCCTGCAACACCATCAACTGCTTCCTCACCAACAACAACAGCCATCCCTGCAACAACATCAACAACTTCCTCACCAACAACAACAGCCATCCCTACAACACCATCAACTGCTTCCTCACCAGCAACAACAGCCATCCCTACAACAACAACAACAACTTCCTCACCAACAACAACAGCCATCCCTGCAACACCATCAACTGCTTCCTCACCAACAACAACAGCCATCCCTGCAACAACAACAACAACTTCCTCACCAACAACAACAGCCATCCCTGCAACAACATCAACAACTTCCTCACCAGCAACAACAGCCATCCCTACAACAACAACAACAACTTCCTCACCAACAACAACAGCCATCCCTGCAACAACATTAACAACTTCCTCACCAGCAACAACAACAGCCATCCCTGCAACACCATCAACTGCTTCCTCACCAGCAACAACAGCCATCCCTACAACAACAACAACAACTTCCTCACCAACAACAACAGCCATCCCTGCAACAACATCAACAACTTCCTCACCAACAACAACAGCCATCCCTACAACAACATCAACTGCTTCCTCACCAACAACAACAGCCATCCCTGCAACACCATCAACTGCTTCCTCACCAACAACAACAGCCATCCCTGCAACAACATCAACAACTTCCTCACCAACAACAACAGCCATCCCTACAACACCATCAACTGCTTCCTCACCAGCAACAACAGCCATCCCTACAACAACAACAACAACTTCCTCACCAACAACAACAGCCATCCCTGCAACACCATCAACTGCTTCCTCACCAACAACAACAGCCATCCCTGCAACAACAACAACAACTTCCTCACCAACAACAACAGCCATCCCTGCAACAACATCAACAACTTCCTCACCAGCAACAACAGCCATCCCTACAACAACAACAACAACTTCCTCACCAACAACAACAGCCATCCCTGCAACAACATTAACAACTTCCTCACCAGCAACAACAACAGCCATCCCTGCAACACCATCAACTGCTTCCTCACCAGCAACAACAGCCATCCCTACAACAACAACAACAACTTCCTCACCAACAACAACAGCCATCCCTGCAACAACATCAACTGCTTCCTCACCAACAACAACAGCCATCCCTGCAACAACATCAACAACTTCCTCACCAGCAACAACAACAGCCATTCCTACAACAACATCAACAACTTCCTCACCAGCAACAACAACAGCCATCCCTGCAACAACATCAACAACTTCCTCACCAACAACAACAACCATCCCTCCAACAACATCAACTACTTCCTCACCAACAACAACAACAACAGTCATCCCTACAACAACATCAGCATCAACTATTTCCTCACCAACACCAACAACAACAGCCAAGCCTACAACAACATCAGCATCAACTATTTCCTCACCAACACCAACAACAACAGCCAAGCCTACAACAACAGCAACTACTTCCTCACCAACAACAACAACAACAGTCATCCCTGCAACAACATCAACATCAACCACTTCCTCACCAACAACAACAGTAGTCCCTATAACAACATCAGCTGCTTCCTCACCAGCAACAACAACAACAACAGTCATCCCTGAAATAAAATCTACTACTTCCTCACCAACAACAACAACAGTCATCCCTACAACAACATCAGCATCAATGACTTCCTCACCAACAACAACAACAACAGTCATCCCCACAACAGCTTCAACAACAACAACTTCCTCACCAACCACAGCTATCCCTACAACAACAACAACTACTTCTTCACCAACAACAACAGTCATTTCTACCTCCATACCATCAACAATTTGCTCATGTACAGTTAAAGGGCAAATGTTGTCACCTGGTAAGTGTGTTCATTATTAAAAACACTAATCATCTTAACAATAATCATCTTATTTAGAAAGTTTTTTGCTGCCCCTTCCAAATGACTGAAGCAATTTATTTCTCCTGTTTTCCATTTTCAATGTTTCTTTCTCGGTTGTACAGCAGTCCTTTGCTAAGATAACCATTAAAACTTTTTTCTATGCTATGTTCCAGCTAAGCACTGGAATATAGGAATTCATTATCTAGAACAGGATTTGACTTTTGTGTGACGAATACGAGTATCTTGCTCAGTGTGTTGCCCTCTACAGAAGTCAGCTTCCTTTTTATTTGCCCTCTGATGGATTTGTCCACAGAAACATAATTCATTGTCATTAAGCAATAGTTAGTGAGCTGATAATACATATTTCTGTTACTCTGCATCCATCATATACTGTAGCTGAGTTGTACTGGTTGTACGAGACTAAAAACCTGAGGTTGTCCTGTTCCCATTGCCATGGCACCCCCAAACATACATTGGCTCCCCCCCCGTGTGTAAATGTGTCACATTTCAAACTCTTTTTTCCCTGTTTGAATTATTTTATGACCTCACTCCACCTTATCTTTGAAACATTTTCTGGCTCTGTGACCTTCCAAAAACAATATATTTCTCCAATTCTGATCCTGAGTATTCCCAACTCTTTTCATCTGCCTGAATCTACTTTGGAACTATTTCCTTAAACTGGCCAGTTCTCTGTGTTTTCATAACACCCTCCTCCAAGTCCATCTCTGACTAAACCTTTAGTCATGTTTCCTTAATATTTCACATCCAGTTTGATGAGGGCCAGGCCCAACAGGAATTCTGGCTGCAGGCTTCGCTGCCATCACTGGCATGCCCCATGTGCAGGGGGCTGTAGATGGCACGCACGTCGCCCTGTGGTTCCCAATGGTCTTCATCAATAGGAAGGGTTTCCACCCCCTGACCGTGCTGATTGTCTGTGACCACAGGCTGAACGTCATGCAAATGTGTGCACGCCACTCAAGGACCATGCATAACAGCTTCATCTTCCGGAGTTCGGACATCCCCGGGCTGTTCATAGAACATAGAACATAGAACAGTACAGCACAGAACAGGCCCTTCGGCCCACGATGTTATGCCGAGCTTTATCTGAAACCAAGATCAAGCTATCCCACTCCCTATCATCCTGGTGTGCTCCATCTGCCTATCCAATAACCGCTAAAATGTTCCTAAAGTGTCTGACTCCACTATCACTGCAGGCAGTCCATTCCACACCCCAACCACTCGCTGCGTAAAGAACCTACCTCTGATATCCTTCCTGTATCTCCCACCACGAACCCTATAGTTATGCCCCCTTGTAATAGCTCCATCCACCCGAGGAAATAGTCTTTGAACGTTCACTCTATCTATCCCCTTCATCATTTTATAAACCTCCATTAAGTCTCCCCTCAGCCTCCTCCGCTCCAGAGAGAACAGCCCTAGCTCCCTCAACCTTTCCTCATAAGACCTACCCTCCAAACCAGGCAGCATCCTGGTAAATCTTCTCTGCACTCTTTCCAGCGCTTCCACATCCTTCTTATAGTGAGGTGACCAGAACTGCACACAATATTCCAAATGTGGTCTCACCAAGGTCCTGTACAGTTGCAGCATAACCCCACGGCGCTTAAACTCCAACCCCCTGTTAATAAAAGCTAACACACTATAGGCCTTCTTCACAGCTCTATCCACTTAAGTGGCAACCTTTAGAGATCTGTGGATATGAACCCCAAGATCTCTCTGTTCCTCCACAGTCTTCAGAACCCTACCTTTGACCCTGTAATCCACATTTAAATTAGTCCTACCAAAATGAATCACCTCACATTTATCAGGGTTAAACTCCATTTGCCATTTTTCAGCCCAGCTTTGCATCCTATCTATGTCTCTTTGCAGCCTACAACAGCCCTCCACCTCATCCACTACTCCACCAATCTTGGTGTCATCAGCAAATTTACTGATCCACCCTTCAGCCCCCTCCTCGAAGTCATTAATAAAAATCACAAAGAGCAGAGGACCAAGCACTGATCCCTGCGGCACTCCGCTAGCAACCTGCCTCCAATCCGAAAATTTTCCATCCACCACCACCCTCTGTCTTCGATCAGACAGCCAGTTACCTATCCAATCGGCCAACTTTCCCTCTATCCCACACCTCCTCCCTTTCATCATAAGCCGACCATGGGGGACCTCATCAAACGCCTTACTAAAATCCATGTATATGACATCAACTGCCCTACCTTCATCAACACACTGAGTTACCTCCTCAAAAAATTCTATCAAATTTGTGAGGCACGACTTGCCCTTCACGAATCTGTGCTGACTATCCCGGATTAATCCGCATCTTTCTAAATGGTCATAAATCCCATCTCTAAGGACCTTTTCCATCAATTTACCAACCACCGAAGTAAGACTAACCGGTCTATAATTACCAGGGTCATTTCTATTCCCTTTCTTAAACAGAGGAACAACATTCGCCATTCTCCAGTCCTCTGGCACCATCCCCGTGGACAGCGAGGACCCAAAGATCAAAGCCAAAGGCTCTGCAATCTCATCCCTTGCCTCCCAAAGAATCCTAGGATACAGTTCATCAGGCCCAGGGGACTTATCGACCTTCAGTTTATTCAAAACTGCCAGGACATCCTCCCTCCGAACATCTATTTCCTCCAGCCTATTAGCCTGTAACACCTTCTCTTCCTCAAAAACATGGCCCCTCTCCTTGGTGAACACTGAAGAAAAGTATTCATTCATCACCTCGCCTTTCTCTACTGACTCCATACACAAGTTCCCACCACTGTCCTTGACTGGCCCTAACCTCACCCTGGTCATTCTTTTATTCCTCACATAAGAGTAAAAAGCCTTGGGGTTTCCCTTGATCCAACCCGCCAAGGACTTCTCGTGTCCCCTCCGAGCTCTCCTAAGCCCCTTTTTCAGCTCATTCCTTGCTAACTTGTAACCCTCAATCGAGCCATCTGAACCTTGTTTCCTCATCCCTACATAAGCTTCCCTCTTCCTTTTCACAAGACATTCCACCTCTTTCATGAACCATGGTTCCCTCACTCGGCCATTTCCTCCCTGCCTGACAGGGACATACCTATCAAGGACATCCAGTATTTGTTCCTTGAAAAAGTTCCACTTTTCATTAGTTCCTTTCTCTGACAGTTTCTGTTCCCAACTTATGCCCCCTAATTCTTGCCTAATCGCATCATAATTACCTCTCCCCCAATTGTAAACCTTGCCCTGCCGTACGGCCCTGTCCCTCTCCATTGCAATAACAAAAGACACTGAATTGTGGTCACTATCTCCAAAGTGCTCTCCCACAACCAAATCTAACACTTGGCCTGGTTCATTTCCCAGTACCAAATCCAATGTGGCCTCACCTCTTGTCGGCCTATCCACATATTGTGTCAGGAAACCCTCCTGCACACACTGCACAAAAACTGCACCATCCGAACTATTTGACCTACAAAGGTTCCAATCAATATTTGGAAAGTTAAAGTCCCCCATGACAACTACCCTGTGACCCCCACACATATCCATAATCTCCTTAGCAAATTCTTCCTCCACATCTCTATTACCATTTGGGGGCCTATAGTAAACTCCTAACAACGTGACCGCTCCTTTCCTATTTCTAACCTCAGCCCATATTACCTCAGTGTGCAGAACCCCCTCGAAGTGCCTTTCCGCAGCCGTTAAACTATCTTTGATTAACAATGCCACTCCTCCACCTCTTTTACCAGCTTCCCTACACTTAGTGAAACATCTATACCCCGGAACGTCCAACAACCATTCCTGTCCTTGTTCTACCCACGTCTCCGTAATGGCCACAACATCGTAGTCCCAAGTACCAATTCACGCCCCTAGTTCATCTACCTTGCTCCGGATGCTCCTTGCATTGAAGTAGACACACTTCAACCCACCTTCCTGTCTACCGGTACCCACCCTTGACCCTGATACCTTCCCCAATACCTCACCACCCTCACTGACTTCTGGACTACAACTCCTTTTCCCACTCCCCTGACAAATTAGTTTAAACCCCCCTGAAGAGCCGTAACAAATTTCCCTCCTAGGATATTGGTGCCCCTCATGGACCACCCTAGGCTGCTGGGATGGCATATGGGGGACAAGGGGCGGCACAGTAGCACAGGGGGCGGCACGGTAGCACAGTGGATAGCACTGGTGCTTCACAGCTCCAGGGGCCTGGGTTCGATTCCCGGCTTGGGTCACTGTCTGTGTGGAGTTTGCACATTCTCCTCGTGTCTGCGTGGGTTTCCTCCGGGTGCTCCGGTTTCCTCCCACAGTCCATAGATGTGCGGGTTAGGTTGATTGTCCATGCTAAAATTGCCCCTTACTGTCCTGAGATGCGTAGGTTAGAGGGATTAGCGGGTAATCGTGTAGGGATATAGGAGTAGGGCCTGGGTGGGATTGTGGTCGGTGCAGACTTGATGGGCCGAATGGCCTGTTTCTGCATTGTAGGGTTTCTATGATTTCTATGAAGGGATATCCACTGAGGACTTGGCTGATGATGCAAGCACGGAGGTCAGACACCAGTTATAATGAAGCACATGTTGCCACTTGGTCCGTCATCGAGCAGTGCATCGAGCTCCTGAAGATGTGGTCCCACTGCCTGGACTGCTCTGGGGTTATTTTACAGTGCAGCCCTGTCAGGATCTCCTGCATCATCCTGGTGCACTAGTGGGGGAGACATTCTGGAGGGGAGGGGTTGAGGTGGTGGGCGGGGTGGGGAGGGGGGGGCGACAGAGCGGGACGATGAGGAGAGGGACCAAGAGGATGTGCTCTTAATTCTCAAAAGATGAGGTGCTGTCACCTCTGTACTTAAGTGTAGATAAATATATTAGCTTCATGACGAATTCCAAAGAGATACCTAAAATGTTTTTAATGTCTTTTGTCTTAAAGGGCAGGCCATAGTAACTTCAAGTAAATCAGGCCTCTGTAATTTCACTCTATGCACTAAGAGTTGTGACATTTTGAAGTACACGGGAAAATGTCAAACCACGACAACTCCCACAACTACACTCGAAACGACAACAACAGTAACAGTAACTCCCAGCACTCCAGAATCAACAAGATGCACCTGCACAGCCAATGGAGAAATATTATCGCCTGGTAAGTGTATCAGATATTGACAACCTGATACAATCACTAGTCACGCTGGAACCTGACAGTGCGATCTGATATTTATCACAATTGGCTGCAATGATCCAGATTATGAAGGCAAAGCTCCAGTCCTCTCCATTAGATTGTTTTACACCAACTGGATGCTCGTCTTAAGCATTCTGTATAAGTTTGGAGAATGACTTGTCATGAATTTTCTCATCTCTCCATTTCCCACAGTGATCTGTCTGCTGTCTAAGTTTGGAAAAGAGAGATGTTGAAGCTTCGGAAATTAACATTTTCCAGCTCTGCCTTTCTGAAATGATAAATTCCAGATTTTGCATTCACATGCCAAAATTAGACAATGCCAAAACCTTCCAGACAATATTCTATGGCAGTTATATTTCACATATCCATGACAATCAACTTGAATTGTAATCTTTTTTTATTGTTCAGACCCAGCCCTCTTCTCCGCTCTTAAATCTGAAAATAAATTAGCATCATGAATGAGATACCTAAAATGTTTTAATACCTCTTGTCTTACAGGGCAGGCTATAGTCACTTCAAGTAAATCAGGCCTCTGTAATTTCACTCTATGCACTAAGAGTTGTGACATTTTGAAGTACACGGGAAAATGTCAAACCACGACAACTCCCACAACTACACTCGAAACGACAACAACAGTAACAGTAACTCCCAGCACTCCAGAATCAACAAGATGCACCTGCACAGCCAATGGAGAAATATTATCGCCTGGTAAGTGTATCAGATATTGACAACCTGATACAATCACTAGTCACGCTGGAACCTGACAGTGCGATCTGATATTTATCACAATTGGCTGCAATGATCCAGATTATGAAGGCAAAGCTCCAGTCCTCTCCATTAGATTGTTTTACGCCAACTGGATGCTCGTCTTAAGCATTCTGTATAAGTTTGGAGAATGACTTGTCATGAATCTTCTCATCTCTCCATTTCCCACAGTGATCTGTCTGCTGTCTAAGTTTGGAAAAGAGAGATGTTGAAGCTTCGGAAATTAACATTTTCCAGCTCTGCCTTTCTGAAATGATAAATTCCAGATTTTGCTTTCACATGCCAAAATTAGACAATGCCAAAACCTTCCAGATAATATTCTATGGCAGTTATATTTCACATATCCATGACAATCAACTTGAATTGTATTTTTTTTATTGTTCAGACCCAGCCCTCTTCTCCGCTCTTAAATCTGAAAATAAATTAGCATCATGAATGAGATACCTAAAATGTTTTAATACCTTTTGTCTTACAGGGCAGGCTATAGTCACTTCAAGTAAATCAGGCCTCTGTAATTTCACTCTATGTACTAAGAGTTGTGACATTTTGAAGTACACGGGAAAATGTCAAACCACGACAACTCCCACAACTACACTCGAAACGACAACAACAGTAACAGTAACTCCCAGCACTCCAGAATCAACAAGATGCACCTGCACAGCCAATGGAGAAATATTATCGCCTGGTAAGTGTATCAGATATTGACAACCTGATACAATCACTAGTCACGCTGGAACCTGACAGTGCGATCTGATATTTATCACAATTGGCTGCAATGATCCAGATTATGAAGGCAAAGCTCCAGCCCTCTCCATTAGATTGTTTTACACCAACTGGATGCTCGTCTTAAGCATTCTGTATAAGTTTGGAGAATGACTTGTCATGAATTTTCTCATCTCTCCATTTCCCACAGTGATCTGTCTGCTGTCTAAGTTTGGAAAAGAGAGATGTTGAAGCTTCGGAAATTAACATTTTCCAGCTCTGCCTTTCTGAAATGATAAATTCCAGATTTTGCATTCACATGCCAAAATTAGACAATGCCAAAACCTTCCAGACAATATTCTATGGCAGTTATATTTCACATATCCATGACAATCAACTTGAATTGTAATCTTTTTTTATTGTTCAGACCCAGCCCTCTTCTCCGCTCTTAACTCTGAAAATAAATTAGCATCTGAATGAGATACCTAAAATGTTTTAATACCTCTTGTCTTACAGGGCAGGCTATAGTCACTTCAAGTAAATCAGGCCTCTGTAATTTCACTCTATGTACTAAGAGTTGTGACATTTTGAAGTACACGGGAAAATGTCAAACCACGACAACTCCCACAACTACACTCGAAACGACAACAACAGTAACAGTAACTCCCAGCACTCCAGAATCAACAAGATGCACCTGCACAGCCAATGGAGAAATATTATCGCCTGGTAAGTGTATCAGATATTGACAACCTGATACAATCACTCGTCACGCTGGAACCTGACAGTGCGATCTGATATTTATCACAATTGGCTGCAATGATCCAGATTATGAAGGCAAAGCTCCAGTCCTCTCCATTAGATTGTTTTACACCAACTGGATGCTCGTCTTAAGCATTCTGTATAAGTTTGGAGAATGACTTGTCATGAATCTTCTCATCTCTCCATTTCCAACAGTGATCTGTCTGCTGTCTAAGTTTGGAAAAGAGAGATGTTGAAGCTTCGGAAATTAATATTTTCCAGCTCTGCCTTTCTGAAATGATAAATTCCAGATTTTGCTTTCACATGCCAAAATTAGACAATGCCAAAACCTTCCAGACAATATTCTATGGCAGTTATATTTCACATATCCATGACAATCAACTTGAATTGTATTTTTTTTATTGTTCAGACCCAGCCCTCTTCTCCGCTCTTAAATCTGAAAATAAATTAGCATCATGAATGAGATACCTAAAATGTTTTAATACCTTTTGTCTTACAGGGCAGGCTATAGTCACTTCAAGTAAATCAGGCCTCTGTAATTTCACTCTATGTACTAAGAGTTGTGACATTTTGAAGTACACGGGAAAATGTCAAACCACGACAACTCCCACAACTACACTCGAAACGACAACAACAGTAACAGTAACTCCCAGCACTCCAGAATCAACAAGATGCACCTGCACAGCCAATGGAGAAATATTATCGCCTGGTAAGTGTATCAGATATTGACAACCTGATACAATCACTAGTCACGCTGGAACCTGACAGTGCGATCTGATATTTATCACAATTGGCTGCAATGATCCAGATTATGAAGGCAAAGCTCCAGCCCTTTCCATTAGATTGTTTTACACCAACTGGATGCTCGTCTTAAGCATTCTGTATAAGTTTGGAGAATGACTTGTCATGAATTTTCTCATCTCTCCATTTCCCACAGTGATCTGTCTGCTGTCTAAGTTTGGAAAAGAGAGATGTTGAAGCTTCGGAAATTAACATTTTCCAGCTCTGCCTTTCTGAAATGATAAATTCCAGATTTTGCATTCACATGCCAAAATTAGACAATGCCAAAACCTTCCAGACAATATTCTATGGCAGTTATATTTCACATATCCATGACAATCAACTTGAATTGTAATCTTTTTTTATTGTTCAGACCCAGCCCTCTTCTCCGCTCTTAAATCTGAAAATAAATTAGCATCTGAATGAGATACCTAAAATGTTTTAATACCTCTTGTCTTACAGGGCAGGCTATAGTCACTTCAAGTAAATCAGGCCTCTGTAATTTCACTCTATGTACTAAGAGTTGTGACATTTTGAAGTACACGGGAAAATGTCAAACCACGACAACTCCCACAACTACACTCGAAACGACAACAACAGTAACAGTAACTCCCAGCACTCCAGAATCAACAAGATGCACCTGCACAGCCAATGGAGAAATATTATCGCCTGGTAAGTGTATCAGATATTGACAACCTGATACAATCACTCGTCACGCTGGAACCTGACAGTGCGATCTGATATTTATCACAATTGGCTGCAATGATCCAGATTATGAAGGCAAAGCTCCAGTCCTCTCCATTAGATTGTTTTACACCAACTGGATGCTCGTCTTAAGCATTCTGTATAAGTTTGGAGAATGACTTGTCATGAATCTTTTCATCTCTCCATTTCCAACAGTGATCTGTCTGCTGTCTAAGTTTGGAAAAGAGAGATGTTGAAGCTTCGGAAATTAACATTTTCCAGCTCTGCCTTTCTGAAATGATAAATTCCAGATTTTGCATTCACATGCCAAAATTAGACAATGCCAAAACCTTCCAGACAATATTCTATGGCAGTTATATTTCACATATCCATGACAATCAACTTGAATTGTAATCTTTTTTTATTGTTCAGACCCAGCCCTCTTCTCCGCTCTTAAATCTGAAAATAAATTAGCATCTGAATGAGATACCTAAAATGTTTTAATACTTTTTGTCTTACAGGGCAGGCTATAGTCACTTCAAGTAAATCAGGCCTCTGTAATTTCACTCTATGTACTAAGAGTTGTGACATTTTGAAGTACACGGGAAAATGTCAAACCACGACAACTCCCACAACTACACTCGAAACGACAACAACAGTCACAGTAACTCCCAGCACTCCAGAATCAACAAGATGCACCTGCACAGCCAATGGAGAAATATTATCGCCTGGTAAGTGTATCAGATATTGACAACCTGATACAATCACTAGTCACGCTGGAACCTGACAGTGCGATCTGATATTTATCACAATTGGCTGCAATGATCCAGATTATGAAGGCAAAGCTCCAGTCCTCTCCATTAGATTGTTTTACACCAACTGGATGCTCGTCTTAAGCATTCTGTATAAGTTTGGAGAATGACTTGTCATGAATCTTCTCATCTCTCCATTTCCAACAGTGATCTGTCTGCTGTCTAAGTTTGGAAAAGAGAGATGTTGAAGCTTCGGAAATTAACATTTTCCAGCTCTGCCTTTCTGAAATGATAAATTCCAGATTTTGCATTCACATGCCAAAATTAGACAATGCCAAAACCTTCCAGACAATATTCTATGGCAGTTATATTTCACATATCCATGACAATCAACTTGAATTGTAATCTTTTTTTATTGTTCAGACCCAGCCCTCTTCTCCGCTCTTAAATCTGAAAATAAATTAGCATCATGAATGAGATACCTAAAATGTTTTAATACCTCTTGTCTTACAGGGCAGGCTATAGTCACTTCAAGTAAATCAGGCCTCTGTAATTTCACTCTATGCACTAAGAGTTGTGACATTTTGAAGTACACGGGAAAATGTCAAACCACGACAACTCCCACAACTACACTCGAAACGACAACAACAGTAACAGTAACTCCCAGCACTCCAGAATCAACAAGATGCACCTGCACAGCCAATGGAGAAATATTATCGCCTGGTAAGTGTATCAGATATTGACAACCTGATACAATCACTAGTCACGCTGGAACCTGACAGTGCGATCTGATATTTATCACAATTGGCTGCAATGATCCAGATTATGAAGGCAAAGCTCCAGTCCTCTCCATTAGATTGTTTTACGCCAACTGGATGCTCGTCTTAAGCATTCTGTATAAGTTTGGAGAATGACTTGTCATGAATCTTCTCATCTCTCCATTTCCCACAGTGATCTGTCTGCTGTCTAAGTTTGGAAAAGAGAGATGTTGAAGCTTCGGAAATTAACATTTTCCAGCTCTGCCTTTCTGAAATGATAAATTCCAGATTTTGCTTTCACATGCCAAAATTAGACAATGCCAAAACCTTCCAGACAATATTCTATGGCAGTTATATTTCACATATCCATGACAATCAACTTGAATTGTATTTTTTTTATTGTTCAGACCCAGCCCTCTTCTCCGCTCTTAAATCTGAAAATAAATTAGCATCATGAATGAGATACCTAAAATGTTTTAATACCTCTTGTCTTACAGGGCAGGCTATAGTCACTTCAAGTAAATCAGGCCTCTGTAATTTCACTCTATGTACTAAGAGTTGTGACATTTTGAAGTACACGGGAAAATGTCAAACCACGACAACTCCCACAACTACACTCGAAACGACAACAACAGTAACAGTAACTCCCAGCACTCCAGAATCAACAAGATGCACCTGCACAGCCAATGGAGAAATATTATCGCCTGGTAAGTGTATCAGATATTGACAACCTGATACAATCACTAGTCACGCTGGAACCTGACAGTGCGATCTGATATTTATCACAATTGGCTGCAATGATCCAGATTATGAAGGCAAAGCTCCAGCCCTCTCCATTAGATTGTTTTACACCAACTGGATGCTCGTCTTAAGCATTCTGTATAAGTTTGGAGAATGACTTGTCATGAATTTTCTCATCTCTCCATTTCCCACAGTGATCTGTCTGCTGTCTAAGTTTGGAAAAGAGAGATGTTGAAGCTTCGGAAATTAACATTTTCCAGCTCTGCCTTTCTGAAATGATAAATTCCAGATTTTGCATTCACATGCCAAAATTAGACAATGCCAAAACCTTCCAGACAATATTCTATGGCAGTTATATTTCACATATCCATGACAATCAACTTGAATTGTAATCTTTTTTTATTGTTCAGACCCAGCCCTCTTCTCCGCTCTTAAATCTGAAAATAAATTAGCATCTGAATGAGATACCTAAAATGTTTTAATACCTCTTGTCTTACAGGGCAGGCTATAGTCACTTCAAGTAAATCAGGCCTCTGTAATTTCACTCTATGTACTAAGAGTTGTGACATTTTGAAGTACACGGGAAAATGTCAAACCACGACAACTCCCACAACTACACTCGAAACGACAACAACAGTAACAGTAACTCCCAGCACTCCAGAATCAACAAGATGCACCTGCACAGCCAATGGAGAAATATTATCGCCTGGTAAGTGTATCAGATATTGACAACCTGATACAATCACTAGTCACGCTGGAACCTGACATTTATCACAATTGGCTGCAATGATCCAGATTATGAAGGCAAAGCTCCAGTCCTCTCCATTAGATTGTTTTACACCAACTGGATGCTCGTCTTAAGCATTCTGTATAAGTTTGGAGAATGACTTGTCATGAATTTTCTCATCTCACCATTTCCCACAGTGATCTTTCTGCTGTCTAAGTTTGGAAAAGACAGATGTTGAAGCTTCGGAAATTAACATTTTCCAGCTCTGCCTTTCTGAAATGATAAATTCCAGATTTTGCATTCACATGCCAAAATTAGACAATGCCAAAACCTTCCAGACAATATTCTATGGCAGTTATATTTCACATATCCATGACAATCAACTTGAATTGTAATCTTTTTTTATTGTTCAGACCCAGCCCTCTTCTCCGCTCTTAAATCTGAAAATAAATTAGCATCATGAATGAGATACCTAAAATCTTTTAACACCTCTTGTCTTACAGGGCAGGCTATAGTCACTTCAAGTAAATCAGGCCTCTGTAATTTCACTCTATGTACTAAGAGTTGTGACATTTTGAAGTACACGGGAAAATGTCAAACCACGACAACTCCCACAACTACACTCGAAACGACAACAACAGTCACAGTAACTCCCAGCACTCCAGAATCAACAAGATGCACCTGCACAGCCAATGGAGAAATATTATCGCCTGGTAAGTGTATCTGATATTGACAACCTGATACAATCACTAGTCACGCTGGAACCTGACAGTGCGATCTGATATTTATCACAATTGGCTGCAATGATCCAGATTATGAAGGCAAAGCTCCAGTCCTCTCCATTAGATTGTTTTACGCCAACTGGATGCTCGTCTTAAGCATTCTGTATAAGTTTGGAGAATGACTTGTCATGAATCTTCTCATCTCTCCATTTCCCACAGTGATCTGTCTGCTGTCTAAGTTTGGAAAAGACAGGTGTTGAAACTTCGGAAATTAACATTTTCCAGCTCTGCCTTTCTGAAATGATAAATTCCAGATTTTGCATTCACATGCCAAAATTAGACAATGCCAAAACCTTCCAGACAATATTCTATGGCAGTTATATTTCACATATCCATGACAATCAACTTGAATTGTATTTTTTTTATTGTTCAGACCCAGCCCTCTTCTCCGCTCTTAAATCTGAAAATAAACTGGCATCATGAATGAGATACCTAAAATGTTTTAATACCTTTTGTCTTACAGGGCAGGCTATAGTCACTTCAAGTAAATCAGGCCTCTGTAATTTCACTCTATGTACTAAGAGTTGTGACATTTTGAAGTACACGGGAAAATGTCAAACCACGACAACTCCCACAACTACACTCGAAACGACAACAACAGTAACAGTAACTCCCAGCACTCCAGAATCAACAAGATGCACCTGCACAGCCAATGGAGAAATATTATCGCCTGGTAAGTGTATCAGATATTGACAACCTGATACAATCACTAGTCACGCTGGAAACCTGACAGTGCGATCTGATATTTATCACAATTGGCTGCAATGATCCAGATTATGAAGGCAAAGCTCCAGTCCTCTCCATTAGATTGTTTTACACCAACTGGATGCTCGTCTTAAGCATTCTGTATAAGTTTGGAGAATGACTTGTCATGAATCTTCTCATCTCTCCATTTCCCACAGTGATCTGTCTGCTGTCTAAGTTTGGAAAAGACAGATGTTGAACCTTCGGAAATTAACATTTTCCAGCTCTGCCTTTCTGAAATGATAAATTCCAGATTTTGCTTTCACATGCCAAAATTAGACAATGCCAAAACCTTCCAGACAATATTCTATGGCAGTTATATTTCACATATCCATGACAATCAACTTGAATTGTATTTTTTTTATGATTCAGACCCAGCCCTCTTCTCCGCTCTTAAATCTGAAAATAAATTAGCATCATGAATGAGATACCTAAAATGTTTTAATACCTTTTGTCTTACAGGGCAGGCTATAGTCACTTCAAGTAAATCAGGCCTCTGTAATTTCACTCTTTGCACTAAGAGTTGTGACATTTTGAAGTACACGGGAAATTGTCAAACCACGACAACTCCCACAACTACACTCGAAACGACAACAGTCACAGTAACTCCCAGCACTCCAGAATCAACAAGATGCACCTGCACAGCCAATGGAGAAATATTATCGCCTGGTAAGTGTATCAGATATTGACAACCTGATACAATCACTAGTCACGCTGGAACCTGACAGTGCGATCTGATATTTATCACAATTGGCTGCAATGATCCAGATTATGAAGGCAAAGCTCCAGTCCTCTCCATTAGATTGTTTTACACCAACTGGATGCTCGTCTTAAGCATTCTGTGTCAGTTTGGAGAATGACTTGTCATGAATCTTCTCATCTCTCCATTTCCCACAGTGATCTGTCTGCTGTCTAAGTTTGGAAAAGACAGATGTTGAACCTTCGGAAATTAACATTTTCCAGCTCTGCCTTTCTGAAATGATAAATTCCAGATTTTGCATTCACATGCCAAAATTAGACAATGCCAAAACCTTCCAGACAATATTCTATGGCAGTTATATTTCACATATCCATGACAATCAACTTCAATTGTATTTTTTTTTATTGTTGAGACCCAGCCCTCTTCTCCGCTCTTAAATCTGAAAATAAATTAGCATCATGAATGAGATACCTAAAATGTTTTAATACCTCTTGTCTTACAGGGCAGGCTATAGTCACTTCAAGTAAATCAGGCCTCTGTAATTTCACTCTATGCACTAAGAGTTGTGACATTTTGAAGTACACGGGAAAGTGTCAAACAACGACAACTCCCACAACTACACTCGAAACGACAACAACAGTAACAGTAACTCCCAGCACTCCAGAATCAACAAGATGCACCTGCACAGCCAATGGAGAAATATTATCGCCTGGTCAGTGTATCAGATATTGACAACCTGATACAATCACTAGTCACGTTGGAACCTGACAGTGCGATCTGATATTTATCACAATTGGCTGCAATTATCCAGATTATGAAGGCAAAGCTCCAGTCCTCTCCATTAGATTGTTTTACACCAACTGGATGCTCGTCTAAAGCATTCTGTATAAGTTTGGAGAATGACTTGTCATGAATCTTCTCATCTCTCCATTTCCCACAGTGATCTGTCTGCTGTCTAAGTTTGGAAAAGACAGATGTTGAAGCTTCGGAAATTAACATTTTCCAGCTCTGCCTTTCTGAAATGATAAATTCCAGATTTTGCATTCACTTGCCAAAATTAGACAATGCCAAAACCTTCCAGACAATATTCTATGGCAGTTATATTTCACATATCCATGACAATCAACTTGAATTATAATCTTTTTTTATTGTTCAGACCCAGCCCTCTTCTCCGCTCTTAAATCTGAAAATAAATTCGCATCATGAATGAGATACCTAAAATGTTTTAATACCTCTTGTCTTACAGGGCAGGCTATAGTCACTTCAAGTAAATCAGGCCTCTGTAATTTCACTCTATGTACTAAGAGTTGTGACATTTTGAAGTACACGGGAAAATGTCAAACCACGACAACTCCCACAACTACACTCGAAACGACAACAACAGTAACAGTAACTCCCAGCACTCCAGAATCAACAAGATGCACCTGCACAGCCAATGGAGAAATATTATCGCCTGGTAAGTGTATCAGATATTGACAACCTGATACAATCACTAGTCACGCTGGAACCTGACAGTGCGATCTGATATTTATCACAATTGGCTGCAATGATCCAGATTATGAAGGCAAAGCTCCAGTCCTCTCCATCAGATTGTTTTACACCAACTGGATGCTCGTCTTAAGCATTCTGTATAAGTTTGGAGAATGACTTGTCATGAATCTTCTCATCTCTCCATTTCCCACAGTGATCTGTCTGCTGTCTAAGTTTGGAAAAGACAGATGTTGAACCTTCGGAAATTAACATTTTCCAGCTCTGCCTTTCTGAAATGATAAATTCCAGATTTTGCATTCACATGCCAAAATTAGACAATGCCAAAACCTTCCAGACAATATTCTATGGCAGTTATATTTCACATATCCATGACAATCAACTTGAATTGTATTTTTTTTATTGTTCAGACCCAGCCCTCTTCTCCGCTCTTAAATCTGAAAATAAATTCGCATCATGAATGAGATACCTAAAATGTTTTAATACCTCTTGTCTTACAGGGCAGGCTATAGTCACTTCAAGTAAATCAGGCCTCTGTAATTTCACTCTATGTACTAAGAGTTGTGACATTTTGAAGTACACGGGAAAATGTCAAACCACGACAACTCCCACAACTACACTCGAAACGACAACAACAGTAACAGTAACTCCCAGCACTCCAGAATCAACAAGATGCACCTGCACAGCCAATGGAGAAATATTATCGCCTGGTAAGTGTATCAGATATTGACAACCTGATACAATCACTAGTCACGCTGGAACCTGACAGTGCGATCTGATATTTATCACAATTGGCTGCAATGATCCAGATTATGAAGGCAAAGCTCCAGTCCTCTCCATTAGATTGTTTTACACCAACTGGATGCTCGTCGTAAGCATTCTGTATAAGTTTGGAGAATGACTTGTCATGAATCTTCTCATCTCTCCATTTCCCACAGTGATCTGTCTGCTGTCTAAGTTTGGAAAAGACAGATGTTGAACCGTCGGAAATTAACATTTTCCAGCTCTGCCTTTCTGAAATGATAAATTCCAGATTTTGCATTCACATGCCAAAATTAGACAATGCCAAAACCTTCCAGACAATATTCTATGGCAGTTATATTTCACATATCCATGACAATCAACTTGAATTGTAATCTTTTTTTATTGTTCAGACCCAGCTCTCTTCTCCCCTCTTAAATCTGAAAATAAATTAGCATCATGAATGAGATACCTAAAATGTTTTAATACCTCTTGTCTTACAGGGCAGGCTATAGTCACTTCAAGTAAATCAGGCCTCTGTAATTTCACTCTATGTACTAAGAGTTGTGACATTTTGAAGTACACGGGAAAATGTCAAACCACGACAACTCCCACAACTACACTCGAAACGACAACAACAGTCACAGTAACTCCCAGCACTCCAGAATCAACAAGATGCACCTGCACAGCCAATGGAGAAATATTATCGCCTGGTAAGTGTATCAGATATTGACAACCTGATACAATCACTAGTCACGCTGGAACCTGACAGTGCGATCTGATATTTATCACAATTGGCTGCAATGATCCAGATTATGAAGGCAAAGCTCCAGTCCTCTCCATTATATTGTTTTACACCAACTGGATGCTCGTCTTAAGCATTCTGTATAAGTTTGGAGAATGACTTGTCATGAATTTTCTCATCTCTCCATTTCCCACAGTGATCTGTCTGCTGTCTAAGTTTGGAAAAGAGAGATGTTGAAGCTTCGGAAATTAACATTTTCCAGCTCTGCCTTTCTGAAATGATAAATTCCAGATTTTGCATTCACATGCCAAAATTAGACAATGCCAAAACCTTCCAGACAATATTCTATGGCAGTTATATTTCACATATCCATGACAATCAACTTGAATTGTAATCTTTTTTTATTGTTCAGACACAGCCCTCTTCTCCGCTCTTAAATCTGAAAATAAATTCGCATCATGAATGAGATACCTAAAATGTTTTAATACCTCTTGTCTTACAGGGCAGGCTATAGTCACTTCAAGTAAATCAGGCCTCTGTAATTTCACTCTATGTACTAAGAGTTGTGACATTTTGAAGTACACGGGAAAATGTCAAACCACGACAACTCCCACAACTACACTCGAAACGACAACAACAGTAACAGTAACTCCCAGCACTCCAGAATCAACAAGATGCACCTGCACAGCCAATGGAGAAATATTATCGCCTGGTAAGTGTATCAGATATTGACAACCTGATACAATCACTAGTCACGCTGGAACCTGACAGTGCGATCTGATATTTATCACAATTGGCTGCAATGATCCAGATTATGAAGGCAAAGCTCCAGTCCTCTCCATTAGATTGTTTTACACCAACTGGATGCTCGTCTTAAGCATTCTGTATAAGTTTGGAGAATGACTTGTCATGAATCTTCTCATCTCTCCATTTCCCACAGTGATCTGTCTGCTGTCTAAGTTTGGAAAAGACAGATGTTGAACCTTCGGAAATTAACATTTTCCAGCTCTGCCTTTCTGAAATGATAAATTCCAGATTTTGCATTCACATGCCAAAATTAGACAATGCCAAAACCTTCCAGACAATATTCTATGGCAGTTATATTTCACATATCCATGACAATCAACTTGAATTGTATTTTTTTTATTGTTCAGACCCAGCCCTCTTCTCCGCTCTTAAATCTGAAAATAAATTAGCATCATGAATGAGATACCTAAAATGTTTTAATACCTTTTGTCTTACAGGGCAGGCTATAGTCACTTCAAGTAAATCAGGCCTCTGTAATTTCACTCTATGTACTAAGAGTTGTGACATTTTGAAGTACACGGGAAAATGTCAAACCACGACAACTCCCACAACTACACTCGAAACGACAACAACAGTAACAGTAACTCCCAGCACTCCAGAATCAACAAGATGCACCTGCACAGCCAATGGAGAAATATTATCGCCTGGTAAGTGTATCAGATATTGACAACCTGATACAATCACTAGTCACGCTGGAACCTGACAGTGCGATCTGATATTTATCACAATTGGCTGCAATGATCCAGATTATGAAGGCAAAGCTCCAGTCCTCTCCATTAGATTGTTTTACACCAACTGGATGCTCGTCTTAAGCATTCTGTATAAGTTTGGAGAATGACTTGTCATGAATTTTCTCATCTCTCCATTTCCCACAGTGATCTGTCTGCTGTCTAAGTTTGGAAAAGAGAGATGTTGAAGCTTCGGAAATTAACATTTTCCAGCTCTGCCTTTCTGAAATGATAAATTCCAGATTTTGCATTCACATGCCAAAATTAGACAATGCCAAAACCTTCCAGACAATATTCTATGGCAGTTATATTTCACATATCCATGACAATCAACTTGAATTGTAATCTTTTTTTATTGTTCAGACCCAGCCCTCTTCTCCGCTCTTAAATCTGAAAATAAATTCGCATCATGAATGAGATACCTAAAATGTTTTAATACCTCTTGTCTTACAGGGCAGGCTATAGTCACTTCAAGTAAATCAGGCCTCTGTAATTTCACTCTATGTACTAAGAGTTGTGACATTTTGAAGTACACGGGAAAATGTCAAACCACGACAACTCCCACAACTACACTCGAAACGACAACAACAGTCACAGTAACTCCCAGCACTCCAGAATCAACAAGATGCACCTGCACAGCCAATGGAGAAATATTATCGCCTGGTAAGTGTATCAGATATTGACAACCTGATACAATCACTAGTCACGCTGGAACCTGACAGTGCGATCTGATATTTATCACAATTGGCTGCAATGATCCAGATTATGAAGGCAAAGCTCCAGTCCTCTCCATTAGATTGTTTTACACCAACTGGATGCTCGTCTTAAGCATTCTGTATAAGTTTGGAGAATGACTTGTCATGAATCTTCTCATCTCTCCATTTCCCACAGTGATCTGTCTGCTGTCTAAGTTTGGAAAAGACAGATGTTGAACCTTCGGAAATTATCATTTTCCAGCTCTGCCTTTCTGAAATGATAAATTCCAGATTTTGCATTCACATGCCAAAATTAGACAATGCCAAAACCTTCCAGACAATATTCTATGGCAGTTATATTTCACATATCCATGACAATCAACTTGAATTGTATTTTTTTTATTGTTCAGACCCAGCCCTCTTCTCCGCTCTTAAATCTGAAAATAAATTAGCATCATGAATGAGATACCTAAAATGTTTTAATACCTCTTGTCTTACAGGGCAGGCTATAGTCACTTCAAGTAAATCAGGCCTCTGTAATTTCACTCTATGTACTAAGAGTTGTGACATTTTGAAGTACACGGGAAAATGTCAAACCACGACAACTCCCACAACTACACTCGAAACGACAACAACAGTAACAGTAACTCCCAGCACTCCAGAATCAACAAGATGCACCTGCACAGCCAATGGAGAAATATTATCGCCTGGTAAGTGTATCAGATATTGACAACCTGATACAATCACTAGTCACGCTGGAACCTGACAGTGCGATCTGATATTTATCACAATTGGCTGCAATGATCCAGATTATGAAGGCAAAGCTCCAGTCCTCTCCATTAGATTGTTTTACGCCAACTGGATGCTCGTCTTAAGCATTCTGTATAAGTTTGGAGAATGACTTGTCATGAATCTTCTCATCTCTCCATTTCCCACAGTGATCTGTCTGCTGTCTAAGTTTGGAAAAGACAGATGTTGAACCTTCGGAAATTATCATTTTCCAGCTCTGCCTTTCTGAAATGATAAATTCCAGATTTTGCATTCACATGCCAAAATTAGACAATGCCAAAACCTTCCAGACAATATTCTATGGCAGTTATATTTCACATATCCATGACAATCAACTTGAATTGTATTTTTTTTATTGTTCAGACCCAGCCCTCTTCTCCGCTCTTAAATCTGAAAATAAATTAGCATCATGAATGAGATACCTAAAATGTTTTAATACCTCTTGTCTTACAGGGCAGGCTATAGTCACTTCAAGTAAATCAGGCCTCTGTAATTTCACTCTATGTACTAAGAGTTGTGACATTTTGAAGTACACGGGAAAATGTCAAACCACGACAACTCCCACAACTACACTCGAAACGACAACAACAGTAACAGTAACTCCCAGCACTCCAGAATCAACAAGATGCACCTGCACAGCCAATGGAGAAATATTATCGCCTGGTAAGTGTATCAGATATTGACAACCTGATACAATCACTAATCACGCTGGAACCTGACAGTGCGATCTGATATTTATCACAATTGGCTGCAATGATCCAGATTATGAAGGCAAAGCTCCAGTCCTCTCCATTAGATTGTTTTACACCAACTGGATGCTCGTCTTAAGCATTCTGTATAAGTTTGGAGAATGACTTGTCATGAATTTTCTCATCTCTCCATTTCCCACAGTGATCTGTCTGCTGTCTAAGTTTGGAAAAGAGAGATGTTGAAGCTTCGGAAATTAACATTTTCCAGCTCTGCCTTTCTGAAATGATAAATTCCAGATTTTGCATTCACATGCCAAAATTAGACAATGCCAAAACCTTCCAGACAATATTCTATGGCAGTTATATTTCACATATCCATGACAATCAACTTGAATTGTAATCTTTTTTTATTGTTCAGACCCAGCCCTCTTCTCCGCTCTTAAATCTGAAAATAAATTCGCATCATGAATGAGATACCTAAAATGTTTTAATACCTCTTGTCTTACAGGGCAGGCTATAGTCACTTCAAGTAAATCAGGCCTCTGTAATTTCACTCTATGTACTAAGAGTTGTGACATTTTGAAGTACACGGGAAAATGTCAAACCACGACAACTCCCACAACTACACTCGAAACGACAACAACAGTCACAGTAACTCCCAGCACTCCAGAATCAACAAGATGCACCTGCACAGCCAATGGAGAAATATTATCGCCTGGTAAGTGTATCAGATATTGACAACCTGATACAATCACTAGTCACGCTGGAACCTGACAGTGCGATCTGATATTTATCACAATTGGCTGCAATGATCCAGATTATGAAGGCAAAGCTCCAGTCCTCTCCATTAGATTGTTTTACACCAACTGGATGCTCGTCTTAAGCATTCTGTATAAGTTTGGAGAATGACTTGTCATGAATCTTCTCATCTCTCCATTTCCCACAGTGATCTGTCTGCTGTCTAAGTTTGGAAAAGACAGATGTTGAAACTTCGGAAATTAACATTTTCCAGCTCTGCCTTTCTGAAATGATAAATTCCAGATTTTGCATTCACATGCCAAAATTAGACAATGCCAAAACCTTCCAGACAATATTCTATGGCAGTTATATTTCACATATCCATGACAATCAACTTGAATTGTAATCTTTTTTTCTTGTTCAAACCCAGCCCTCTTCTCCGCTCTTAAATCTGAAAATAAATTAGCATCATGAATGAGATACCTAAAATCTTTTAACACCTCTTGTCTTACAGGGCAGGCTATAGTCACTTCAAGTAAATCGGGTCTCTGTAATTTCACTCTATGTACTAAGAGTTGTGACATTTTGAAGTACACGGGAAAATGTCAAACAACGACAACTCCCACAACTACACTCGAAACGACAACAACAGTAACAGTAACTCCCAGCACTCCAGAATCAACAAGATGCACCTGCACAGCCAATGGAGAAATATTATCGCCTGGTAAGTGTATCAGATATTGACAACCTGATACAATCACTAGTCACGCTGGAACCTGACAGTGCGATCTGATATTTATCACAATTGGCTGCAATGATCCAGATTATGAAGGCAAAGCTCCAGTCCTCTCCATTAGATTGTTTTACACCAACTGGATGCTCGTCTTAAGCATTCTGTATAAGTTTGGAGAATGACTTGTCATGAATCTTCTCATCTCTCCATTTCCCACAGTGATCTGTCTGCTGTCTAAGTTTGGAAAAGACAGATGTTGAAGCTTCGGAAATTAACATTTTCCAGCCTTGCCTTTCTGAAATGATAAATTCCAGATTTTGCTTTCACATGCCAAAATTATACAATGCCAAAACCTTCCAGACAATATTCTATGGCAGTTATATTTCACATATCCATGACAATCAACTTGAATTGTATTTTTTTTTATTGTTCAGACCCAGCCCTCTTCTCCGCTCTTAAATCTGAAAATAAATTCGCATCATGAATGAGATACCTAAAATGTTTTAATACCTTTTGTCTTACAGGGCAGGCTATAGTCACTTCAAGTAAATCAGGCCTCTGTAATTTCACTCTATGTACTAAGAGTTGCGACATTTTGAAGTACACGGGAAAATGTCAAACCACGACAACTCCCACAACTACACTCGAAACGACAACAACAGTAACAGTAACTCCCAGCACTCCAGAATCAACAAGATGCACCTGCACAGCCAATGGAGAAATATTATCGCCTGGTAAGTGTATCAGATATTGACAACCTGATACAATCACTAGTCACGCTGGAACCTGACAGTGCGATCTGATATTTATCACAATTGGCTGCAATGATCCAGATTATGAAGGCAAAGCTCCAGTCCTCTCCATTAGATTGTTTTACACCAACTGGATGCTCGTCTTAAGCATTCTGTATAAGTTTGGAGAATGACTTGTCATGAATCTTCTCATCTCTCCATTTCCCACAGTGATCTGTCTGCTGTCTAAGTTTGGAAAAGACAGATGTTGAAACTTCGGAAATTAACATTTTCCAGCTCTGCCTTTCTGAAATGATAAATTCCAGATTTTGCATTCACATGCCAAAATTAGACAATGCCAAAACCTTCCAAACAATATTCTATGGCAGTTATATTTCACATATCCATGACAATCAACTTGAATTGTAATCTTTTTTTATTGTTCAGACCCAGCCCTCTTCTCCGCTCTTAAATCTGAAAATAAATTCGCATCATGAATGAGATACCTAAAATGTTTTAATACCTTTTGTGTTACAGGGCAGGCTATAGTCACTTCAAGTAAATCAGGCCTCTGTAATTTCACTCTATGTACTAAGAGTTGTGACATTTTGAAGTACACGGGAAAATGTCAAACCACGACAACTCCCACAACTACACTCGAAACGACAACAACAGTAACAGTAACTCCCAGCACTCCAGAATCAACAAGATGCACCTGCACAGCCAATGGAGAAATATTATCGCCTGGTAAGTGTATCAGATATTGACAACCTGATACAATCACTAGTCACGCTGGAACCTGACAGTGCGATCTGATATTTATCACAATTGGCTGCAATGATCCAGATTATGAAGGCAAAGCTCCAGTCCTCTCCATTAGATTGTTTTACACCAACTGGATGCTCGTCTTAAGCATTCTGTATAAGTTTGGAGAATGACTTGTCATGAATTTTCTCATCTCTCCATTTCCCACAGTGATCTGTCTGCTGTCTAAGTTTGGAAAAGAGAGATGTTGAAGCTTCGGAAATTAACATTTTCCAGCTCTGCCTTTCTGAAATGATAAATTCCAGATTTTGCATTCACATGCCAAAATTAGACAATGCCAAAACCTTCCAGACAATATTCTATGGCAGTTATATTTCACATATCCATGACAATCAACTTGAATTGTAATCTTTTTTTCTTGTTCAAACCCAGCCCTCTTCTCCGCTCTTAAATCTGAAAATAAATTAGCATCATGAATGAGATACCTAAAATCTTTTAACACCTCTTGTCTTACAGGGCAGGCTATAGTCACTTCAAGTAAATCAGGCCTCTGTAATTTCACTCTATGTACTAAGAGTTGTGACATTTTGAAGTACACGGGAAAATGTCAAACAACGACAACTCCCACAACTACACTCGAAACGACAACAACAGTAACAGTAACTCCCAGCACTCCAGAATCAACAAGATGCACCTGCACAGCCAATGGAGAAATATTATCGCCTGGTAAGTGTATCAGATATTGACAACCTGATACAATCACTAGTCACGCTGGAACCTGACAGTGCGATCTGATATTTATCACAATTGGCTGCAATGATCCAGATTATGAAGGCAAAGCTCCAGTCCTCTCCATTAGATTGTTTTACACCAACTGGATGCTCGTCTTAAGCATTCTGTATAAGTTTGGAGAATGACTTGTCATGAATCTTCTCATCTCTCCATTTCCCACAGTGATCTGTCTGCTGTCTAAGTTTGGAAAAGACAGATGTTGAAGCTTCGGAAATTAACATTTTCCAGCCTTGCCTTTCTGAAATGATAAATTCCAGATTTTGCTTTCACATGCCAAAATTAGACAATGCCAAAACCTTCCAGACAATATTCTATGGCAGTTATATTTCACATATCCATGACAATCAACTTGAATTGTATTTTTTTTTATTGTTCAGACCCAGCCCTCTTCTCCGCTCTTAAATCTGAAAATAAATTCGCATCATGAATGAGATACCTAAAATGTTTTAATACCTTTTGTCTTACAGGGCAGGCTATAGTCACTTCAAGTAAATCAGGCCTCTGTAATTTCACTCTATGTACTAAGAGTTGCGACATTTTGAAGTACACGGGAAAATGTCAAACCACGACAACTCCCACAACTACACTCGAAACGACAACAACAGTAACAGTAACTCCCAGCACTCCAGAATCAACAAGATGCACCTGCACAGCCAATGGAGAAATATTATCGCCTGGTAAGTGTATCAGATATTGACAACCTGATACAATCACTAGTCACGCTGGAACCTGACAGTGCGATCTGATATTTATCACAATTGGCTGCAATGATCCAGATTATGAAGGCAAAGCTCCAGTCCTCTCCATTAGATTGTTTTACACCAACTGGATGCTCGTCTTAAGCATTCTGTATAAGTTTGGAGAATGACTTGTCATGAATCTTCTCATCTCTCCATTTCCCACAGTGATCTGTCTGCTGTCTAAGTTTGGAAAAGACAGATGTTGAAACTTCGGAAATTAACATTTTCCAGCTCTGCCTTTCTGAAATGATAAATTCCAGATTTTGCATTCACATGCCAAAATTAGACAATGCCAAAACCTTCCAAACAATATTCTATGGCAGTTATATTTCACATATCCATGACAATCAACTTGAATTGTAATCTTTTTTTATTGTTCAGACCCAGCCCTCTTCTCCGCTCTTAAATCTGAAAATAAATTCGCATCATGAATGAGATACCTAAAATGTTTTAATACCTTTTGTGTTACAGGGCAGGCTATAGTCACTTCAAGTAAATCAGGCCTCTGTAATTTCACTCTATGTACTAAGAGTTGTGACATTTTGAAGTACACGGGAAAATGTCAAACCACGACAACTCCCACAACTACACTCGAAACGACAACAACAGTAACAGTAACTCCCAGCACTCCAGAATCAACAAGATGCACCTGCACAGCCAATGGAGAAATATTATCGCCTGGTAAGTGTATCAGATATTGACAACCTGATACAATCACTAGTCACGCTGGAACCTGACAGTGCGATCTGATATTTATCACAATTGGCTGCAATGATCCAGATTATGAAGGCAAAGCTCCAGTCCTCTCCATTAGATTGTTTTACACCAACTGGATGCTCGTCTTAAGCATTCTGTATAAGTTTGGAGAATGACTTGTCATGAATCTTCTCATCTCTCCATTTCCAACAGTGATCTGTCTGCTGTCTAAGTTTGGAAAAGACAGATGTTGAAACTTCGGAAATTAACATTTTCCAGCTCTGCCTTTCTGAAATGATAAATTCCAGATTTTGCATTCACATGCCAAAATTAGACAATGTCAAAACCTTCCAGACAATATTCTATGGCAGTTATATTTCACATATCCATGACAATCAACTTGAATTGTAATCTTTTTTTATTGTTCAGACCCAGCCCTCTTCTCCGCTCTTAAATCTGAAAATAAATTAGCATCATGAATGAGATACCTAAAATCTTTTAACACCTCTTGTCTTACAGGGCAGGCTATAGTCACTTCAAGTAAATCAGGCCTCTGTAATTTCACTCTATGTACTAAGAGTTGTGACATTTTGAAGTACACGGGAAAATGTCAAACCACGACAACTCCCACAACTACACTCGAAACGACAACAACAGTAACAGTAACTCCCAGCACTCCAGAATCAACAAGATGCACCTGCACAGCCAATGGAGAAATATTATCGCCTGGTAAGTGTATCAGATATTGACAACCTGATACAATCACTAGTCACGCTGGAACCTGACAGTGCGATCTGATATTTATCACAATTGGCTGCAATGATCCAGATTATGAAGGCAAAGCTCCAGTCCTCTCCATTAGATTGTTTTACACCAACTGGATGCTCGTCTTAAGCATTCTGTATAAGTTTGGAGAATGACTTGTCATGAATCTTCTCATCTCTCCATTTCCCACAGTGATCTGTCTGCTGTCTAAGTTTGGAAAAGACAGATGTTGAAACTTCGGAAATTAACATTTTCCAGCTCTGCCTTTCTGAAATGATAAATTCCAGATTTTGCATTCACATGCCAAAATTAGACAATGCCAAAACCTTCCAAACAATATTCTATGGCAGTTATATTTCACATATCCATGACAATCAACTTGAATTGTAATCTTTTTTTATTGTTCAGACCCAGCCCTCTTCTCCGCTCTTAAATCTGAAAATAAATTCGCATCATGAATGAGATACCTAAAATGTTTTAATACCTTTTGTGTTACAGGGCAGGCTATAGTCACTTCAAGTAAATCAGGCCTCTGTAATTTCACTCTATGTACTAAGAGTTGTGACATTTTGAAGTACACGGGAAAATGTCAAACCACGACAACTCCCACAACTACACTCGAAACGACAACAACAGTAACAGTAACTCCCAGCACTCCAGAATCAACAAGATGCACCTGCACAGCCAATGGAGAAATATTATCGCCTGGTAAGTGTATCAGATATTGACAACCTGATACAATCACTAGTCACGCTGGAACCTGACAGTGCGATCTGATATTTATCACAATTGGCTGCAATGATCCAGATTATGAAGGCAAAGCTCCAGTCCTCTCCATTAGATTGTTTTACACCAACTGGATGCTCGTCTTAAGCATTCTGTATAAGTTTGGAGAATGACTTGTCATGAATCTTCTCATCTCTCCATTTCCAACAGTGATCTGTCTGCTGTCTAAGTTTGGAAAAGACAGATGTTGAAACTTCGGAAATTAACATTTTCCAGCTCTGCCTTTCTGAAATGATAAATTCCAGATTTTGCATTCACATGCCAAAATTAGACAATGTCAAAACCTTCCAGACAATATTCTATGGCAGTTATATTTCACATATCCATGACAATCAACTTGAATTGTAATCTTTTTTTATTGTTCAGACCCAGCCCTCTTCTCCGCTCTTAAATCTGAAAATAAATTAGCATCATGAATGAGATACCTAAAATCTTTTAACACCTCTTGTCTTACAGGGCAGGCTATAGTCACTTCAAGTAAATCAGGCCTCTGTAATTTCACTCTATGTACTAAGAGTTGTGACATTTTGAAGTACACGGGAAAATGTCAAACCACGACAACTCCCACAACTACACTCGAAACGACAACAACAGTAACAGTAACTCCCAGCACTCCAGAATCAACAAGATGCACCTGCACAGCCAATGGAGAAATATTATCGCCTGGTAAGTGTATCAGATATTGACAACCTGATACAATCACTAGTCACGCTGGAACCTGACAGTGCGATCTGATATTTATCACAATTGGCTGCAATGATCCAGATTATGAAGGCAAAGCTCCAGTCCTCTCCATTAGATTGTTTTACGCCAACTGGATGCTCGTCTTAAGCATTCTGTATAAGTTTGGAGAATGACTTGTCATGAATCTTCTCATCTCTCCATTTCCCACAGTGATCTGTCTGCTGTCTAAGTTTGGAAAAGACAGATGTTGAAACTTCGGAAATTAACATTTTCCAGCTCTGCCTTTCTGAAATGATAAATTCCAGATTTTGCTTTCACATGCCAAAATTAGACAATGCCAAAACCTTCCAGACAATATTCTATGGCAGTTATATTTCACATATCCATGACAATCAACTTGAATTGTTTTTTTTATTATTGTTCAGACCCAGCCCTCTTCTCCGCTCTTAAATCTGAAAATAAATTAGCATCATGAATGAGATACCTAAAATGTTTTAATACCTCTTGTCTTACAGGGCAGGCTATAGTCACTTCAAGTAAATCAGGCCTCTGTAATTTCACTCTATGTACTAAGAGTTGTGACATTTTGAAGTACACGGGAAAATGTCAAACCACGACAACTCCCACAACTACACTCGAAACGACAACAACAGTAACAGTAACTCCCAGCACTCCAGAATCAACAAGATGCACCTGCACAGCCAATGGAGAAATATTATCGCCTGGTAAGTGTATCAGATATTGACAACCTGATACAATCACTAGTCACGCTGGAACCTGACAGTGCGATCTGATATTTATCACAATTGGCTGCAATGATCCAGATTATGAAGGCAAAGCTCCAGTCCTCTCCATTAGATTGTTTTACACCAACTGGATGCTCGTCTTAAGCATTCTGTATAAGTTTGGAGAATGACTTGTCATGAATCTTCTCATCTCTCCATTTCCCACAGTGATCTGTCTGCTGTCTAAGTTTGGAAAAGACAGATTTTGAAACTTCGGAAATTAACATTTTCCAGCTCTGCCTTTCTGAAATGATAAATTCCAGATTTTGCATTCACATGCCAAAATTAGACAATGCCAAAACCTTCCAGACAATATTCTATGGCAGTTATATTTCACATATCCATGACAATCAACTTGAATTGTATTTTTTTTATTGTTCAGACCCAGCCCTCTTCTCCGCTCTTAAATCTGAAAATAAATTAGCATCATGAATGAGATACCTAAAATGTTTTAATACCTCTTGTCTTACAGGGCAGGCTATAGTCACTTCAAGTAAATCAGGCCTCTGTAATTTCACTCTATGTACTAAGAGTTGTGACATTTTGAAGTACACGGGAAAATGTCAAACCACGACAACTCCCACAACGACACTCGAAACGACAACAACAGTAACAGTAACTCCCAGCACTCCAGAATCAACAAGATGCACCTGCACAGCCAATGGAGAAATATTATCGCCTGGTAAGTGTATCAGATATTGACAACCTGATACAATCACTAGTCACGCTGGAACCTGACAGTGCGATCTGATATTTATCACAATTGGCTGCAATGATCCAGATTATGAAGGCAAAGCTCCAGTCCTCTCCATTAGATTGTTTTACACCAACTGGATGCTCGTCTTAAGCATTCTGTATAAGTTTGGAGAATGACTTGTCATGAATTTTCTCATCTCTCCATTTCCCACAGTGATCTGTCTGCTGTCTAAGTTTGGAAAAGAGAGATGTTGAAGCTTCGGAAATTAACATTTTCCAGCTCTGCCTTTCTGAAATGATAAATTCCAGATTTTGCATTCACATGCCAAAATTAGACAATGCCAAAACCTTCCAAACAATATTCTATGGCAGTTATATTTCACATATCCATGACAATCAACTTGAATTGTAATCTTTTTTTATTGTTCAGACCCAGCCCTCTTCTCCGCTCTTAAATCTGAAAATAAATTCGCATCATGAATGAGATACCTAAAATGTTTTAATACCTCTTGTCTTACAGGGCAGGCTATAGTCACTTCAAGTAAATCAGGCCTCTGTAATTTCACTCTATGTACTAAGAGTTGTGACATTTTGAAGTACACGGGAAAATGTCAAACCACGACAACTCCCACAACTACACTCGAAACGACAACAACAGTAACAGTAACTCCCAGCACTCCAGAATCAACAAGATGCACCTGCACAGCCAATGGAGAAATATTATCGCCTGGTAAGTGTATCAGATATTGACAACCTGATACAATCACGAGTCACGCTGGAACCTGACAGTGCGATCTGATATTTATCACAATTGGCTGCAATGATCCAGATTATGAAGGCAAAGCTCCAGTCCTCTCCATTAGATTGTTTTACACCAACTGGATGCTCGTCTTAAGCATTCTGTATAAGTTTGGAGAATGACTTGTCATGAATCTTCTCATCTCTCCATTTCCCACAGTGATCTGTCTGCTGTCTAAGTTTGGAAAAGACAGATGTTGAACCTTCGGAAATTAACATTTTCCAGCTCTTCCTTTCTGAAATGATAAATTCCAGATTTTGCATTCACATGCCAAAATTAGACAATGCCAAAACCTTCCAGACAATATTCTATGGCAGTTATATTTCACATATCCATGACAATCAACTTGAATTGTAATCTTTTTTTATTGTTCAGACCCAGCCCTCTTCTCCGCTCTTAAATCTGAAAATAAATTCGCATCATGAATGAGATACCTAAAATGTTTTAATACCTCTTGTCTTACAGGGCAGGCTATAGTCACTTCAAGTAAATCAGGCCTCTGTAATTTCACTCTATGTACTAAGAGTTGTGACATTTTGAAGTACACGGGAAAATGTCAAACCACGACAACTCCCACAACTACACTCGAAACGACAACAACAGTAACAGTAACTCCCAGCACTCCAGAATCAACAAGATGCACCTGCACAGCCAATGGAGAAATATTATCGCCTGGTAAGTGTATCAGATATTGACAACCTGATACAATCACGAGTCACGCTGGAACCTGACAGTGCGATCTGATATTTATCACAATTGGCTGCAATGATCCAGATTATGAAGGCAAAGCTCCAGTCCTCTCCATTAGATTGTTTTACACCAACTGGATGCTCGTCTTAAGCATTCTGTATAAGTTTGGAGAATGACTTGTCATGAATCTTCTCATCTCTCCATTTCCCACAGTGATCTGTCTGCTGTCTAAGTTTGGAAAAGACAGATGTTGAACCTTCGGAAATTAACATTTTCCAGCTCTGCCTTTCTGAAATGATAAATTCCAGATTTTGCATTCACATGCCAAAATTAGACAATGCCAAAACCTTCCAGACAATATTCTATGGCAGTTATATTTCACATATCCATGACAATCAACTTGAATTGTATTTTTTTTATTGTTCAGACCCAGCCCTCTTCTCCGCTCTTAAATCTGAAAATAAATTAGCATCATGAATGAGATACCTAAAATGTTTTAATACCTCTTGTCTTACAGGGCAGGCTATAGTCACTTCAAGTAAATCAGGCCTCTGTAATTTCACTCTATGCACTAAGAGTTGTGACATTTTGAAGTACACGGGAAAATGTCAAACCACGACAACTCCCACAACTACACTCGAAACGACAACAACAGTCACAGTAACTCCCAGCACTCCAGAATCAACAAGATGCACCTGCACAGCCAATGGAGAAATATTATCGCCTGGTAAGTGTATCAGATATTGACAACCTGATACAATCACTAGTCACGCTGGAACCTGACAGTGCGATCTGATATTTATCACAATTGGCTGCAATGATCCAGATTATGAAGGCAAAGCTCCAGTCCTCTCCATTATATTGTTTTACACCAACTGGATGCTCGTCTTAAGCATTCTGTATAAGTTTGGAGAATGACTTGTCATGAATTTTCTCATCTCTCCATTTCCCACAGTGATCTGTCTGCTGTCTAAGTTTGGAAAAGAGAGATGTTGAAGCTTCGGAAATTAACATTTTCCAGCTCTGCCTTTCTGAAATGATAAATTCCAGATTTTGCATTCACATGCCAAAATTAGACAATGCCAAAACCTTCCAGACAATATTCTATGGCAGTTATATTTCACATATCCATGACAATCAACTTGAATTGTAATCTTTTTTTATTGTTCAGACCCAGCCCTCTTCTCCGCTCTTAAATCTGAAAATAAATTAGCATCATGAATGAGATACCTAAAATGTTTTAATACCTCTTGTCTTACAGGGCAGGCTGTAGTCACTTCAAGTAAATCAGGCCTCTGTAATTTCACTCTATGCACTAAGAGTTGTGACATTTTGAAGTACACGGGAAAATGTCAAACCACGACAACTCCCACAACTACACTCGAAACGACAACAACAGTAACAGTAACTCCCAGCACTCCAGAATCAACAAGATGCACCTGCACAGCCAATGGAGAAATATTATCGCCTGGTAAGTGTATCAGATATTGACAACCTGATACAATCACTAGTCACGCTGGAACCTGACAGTGCGATCTGATATTTATCACAATTGGCTGCAATGATCCAGATTATGAAGGCAAAGCTCCAGTCCTCTCCATTAGATTGTTTTACACCAACTGGATGCTCGTCTTAAGCATTCTGTATAAGTTTGGAGAATGACTTGTCATGAATCTTCTCATCTCTCCATTTCCCACAGTGATCTGTCTGCTGTCTAAGTTTGGAAAAGAGAGATGTTGAAGCTTCGGAAATTAACATTTTCCAGCTCTGCCTTTCTGAAATGATAAATTCCAGATTTTGCATTCACATGCCAAAATTAGACAATGCCAAAACCTTCCAGACAATATTCTATGGCAGTTATATTTCACATATCCATGACAATCAACTTGAATTGTAATTTTTTTTATTGTTCAGACCCAGCCCTCTTCTCCGCTCTTAAATCTGAAAATAAATTAGCATCATGAATGAGATACCTAAAATGTTTTAATACCTTTTGTCTTACAGGGCAGGCTATAGTCACTTCAAGTAAATCAGGCCTCTGTAATTTCACTCTATGCACTAAGAGTTGTGACATTTTGAAGTACACGGGAAAATGTCAAACCACGACAACTCCCACAACTACACTCGAAACGACAACAACAGTCACAGTAACTCCCAGCACTCCAGAATCAACAAGATGCACCTGCACAGCCAATGGAGAAATATTATCGCCTGGTAAGTGTATCAGATATTGACAACCTGATACAATCACTAGTCACGCTGGAACCTGACAGTGCGATCTGATATTTATCACAATTGGCTGCAATGATCCAGATTATGAAGGCAAAGCTCCAGTCCTCTCCATTAGATTGTTTTACGCCAACTGGATGCTCGTCTTAAGCATTCTGTATAAGTTTGGAGAATGACTTGTCATGAATTTTCTCATCTCTCCATTTCCCACAGTTATCTGTCTGCTGTCTAAGTTTGGAAAAGAGAGATGTTGAAGCTTCGGAAATTAACATTTTCCAGCTCTGCCTTTCTGAAATGATAAATTCCAGATTTTGCATTCACATGCCAAAATTAGACAATGCCAAAACCTTCCAGACAATATTCTATGGCAGTTATATTTCACATATCCATGACAATCAACTTGAATTGTAATCTTTTTTTATTGTTCAGACCCAGCCCTCTTCTCCGCTCTTAAATCTGAAAATAAATTCGCATCATGAATGAGATACCTAAAATGTTTTAATACCTTTTGTGTTACAGGGCAGGCTATAGTCACTTCAAGTAAATCAGGCCTCTGTAATTTCACTCTATGTACTAAGAGTTGTGACATTTTGAAGTACACGGGAAAATGTCAAACCACGACAACTCCCACAACTACACTCGAAACGACAACAACAGTAACAGTAACTCCCAGCACTCCAGAATCAACAAGATGCACCTGCACAGCCAATGGAGAAATATTATCGCCTGGTAAGTGTATCAGATATTGACAACCTGATACAATCACTAGTCACGCTGGAACCTGACAGTGCGATCTGATATTTATCACAATTGGCTGCAATGATCCAGATTATGAAGGCAAAGCTCCAGTCCTCTCCATTAGATTGTTTTACACCAACTGGATGCTCGTCTTAAGCATTCTGTATAAGTTTGGAGAATGACTTGTCATGAATCTTCTCATCTCTCCATTTCCAACAGTGATCTGTCTGCTGTCTAAGTTTGGAAAAGACAGATGTTGAAACTTCGGAAATTAACATTTTCCAGCTCTGCCTTTCTGAAATGATAAATTCCAGATTTTGCATTCACATGCCAAAATTAGACAATGTCAAAACCTTCCAGACAATATTCTATGGCAGTTATATTTCACATATCCATGACAATCAACTTGAATTGTAATCTTTTTTTATTGTTCAGACCCAGCCCTCTTCTCCGCTCTTAAATCTGAAAATAAATTAGCATCATGAATGAGATACCTAAAATCTTTTAACACCTCTTGTCTTACAGGGCAGGCTATAGTCACTTCAAGTAAATCAGGCCTCTGTAATTTCACTCTATGTACTAAGAGTTGTGACATTTTGAAGTACACGGGAAAATGTCAAACCACGACAACTCCCACAACTACACTCGAAACGACAACAACAGTAACAGTAACTCCCAGCACTCCAGAATCAACAAGATGCACCTGCACAGCCAATGGAGAAATATTATCGCCTGGTAAGTGTATCAGATATTGACAACCTGATACAATCACTAGTCACGCTGGAACCTGACAGTGCGATCTGATATTTATCACAATTGGCTGCAATGATCCAGATTATGAAGGCAAAGCTCCAGTCCTCTCCATTAGATTGTTTTACGCCAACTGGATGCTCGTCTTAAGCATTCTGTATAAGTTTGGAGAATGACTTGTCATGAATCTTCTCATCTCTCCATTTCCCACAGTGATCTGTCTGCTGTCTAAGTTTGGAAAAGACAGATGTTGAAACTTCGGAAATTAACATTTTCCAGCTCTGCCTTTCTGAAATGATAAATTCCAGATTTTGCTTTCACATGCCAAAATTAGACAATGCCAAAACCTTCCAGACAATATTCTATGGCAGTTATATTTCACATATCCATGACAATCAACTTGAATTGTTTTTTTTATTATTGTTCAGACCCAGCCCTCTTCTCCGCTCTTAAATCTGAAAATAAATTAGCATCATGAATGAGATACCTAAAATGTTTTAATACCTCTTGTCTTACAGGGCAGGCTATCGTCACTTCAAGTAAATCAGGCCTCTGTAATTTCACTCTATGTACTAAGAGTTGTGACATTTTGAAGTACACGGGAAAATGTCAAACCACGACAACTCCCACAACTACACTCGAAACGACAACAACAGTAACAGTAACTCCCAGCACTCCAGAATCAACAAGATGCACCTGCACAGCCAATGGAGAAATATTATCGCCTGGTAAGTGTATCAGATATTGACAACCTGATACAATCACTAGTCACGCTGGAACCTGACAGTGCGATCTGATATTTATCACAATTGGCTGCAATGATCCAGATTATGAAGGCAAAGCTCCAGTCCTCTCCATTAGATTGTTTTACACCAACTGGATGCTCGTCTTAAGCATTCTGTATAAGTTTGGAGAATGACTTGTCATGAATCTTCTCATCTCTCCATTTCCCACAGTGATCTGTCTGCTGTCTAAGTTTGGAAAAGACAGATTTTGAAACTTCGGAAATTAACATTTTCCAGCTCTGCCTTTCTGAAATGATAAATTCCAGATTTTGCATTCACATGCCAAAATTAGACAATGCCAAAACCTTCCAGACAATATTCTATGGCAGTTATATTTCACATATCCATGACAATCAACTTGAATTGTATTTTTTTTATTGTTCAGACCCAGCCCTCTTCTCCGCTCTTAAATCTGAAAATAAATTAGCATCATGAATGAGATACCTAAAATGTTTTAATACCTCTTGTCTTACAGGGCAGGCTATAGTCACTTCAAGTAAATCAGGCCTCTGTAATTTCACTCTATGTACTAAGAGTTGTGACATTTTGAAGTACACGGGAAAATGTCAAACCACGACAACTCCCACAACGACACTCGAAACGACAACAACAGTAACAGTAACTCCCAGCACTCCAGAATCAACAAGATGCACCTGCACAGCCAATGGAGAAATATTATCGCCTGGTAAGTGTATCAGATATTGACAACCTGATACAATCACTAGTCACGCTGGAACCTGACAGTGCGATCTGATATTTATCACAATTGGCTGCAATGATCCAGATTATGAAGGCAAAGCTCCAGTCCTCTCCATTAGATTGTTTTACACCAACTGGATGCTCGTCTTAAGCATTCTGTATAAGTTTGGAGAATGACTTGTCATGAATTTTCTCATCTCTCCATTTCCCACAGTGATCTGTCTGCTGTCTAAGTTTGGAAAAGAGAGATGTTGAAGCTTCGGAAATTAACATTTTCCAGCTCTGCCTTTCTGAAATGATAAATTCCAGATTTTGCATTCACATGCCAAAATTAGACAATGCCAAAACCTTCCAAACAATATTCTATGGCAGTTATATTTCACATATCCATGACAATCAACTTGAATTGTAATCTTTTTTTATTGTTCAGACCCAGCCCTCTTCTCCGCTCTTAAATCTGAAAATAAATTCGCATCATGAATGAGATACCTAAAATGTTTTAATACCTCTTGTCTTACAGGGCAGGCTATAGTCACTTCAAGTAAATCAGGCCTCTGTAATTTCACTCTATGTACTAAGAGTTGTGACATTTTGAAGTACACGGGAAAATGTCAAACCACGACAACTCCCACAACTACACTCGAAACGACAACAACAGTAACAGTAACTCCCAGCACTCCAGAATCAACAAGATGCACCTGCACAGCCAATGGAGAAATATTATCGCCTGGTAAGTGTATCAGATATTGACAACCTGATACAATCACGAGTCACGCTGGAACCTGACAGTGCGATCTGATATTTATCACAATTGGCTGCAATGATCCAGATTATGAAGGCAAAGCTCCAGTCCTCTCCATTAGATTGTTTTACACCAACTGGATGCTCGTCTTAAGCATTCTGTATAAGTTTGGAGAATGACTTGTCATGAATCTTCTCATCTCTCCATTTCCCACAGTGATCTGTCTGCTGTCTAAGTTTGGAAAAGACAGATGTTGAACCTTCGGAAATTAACATTTTCCAGCTCTGCCTTTCTGAAATGATAAATTCCAGATTTTGCATTCACATGCCAAAATTAGACAATGCCAAAACCTTCCAGACAATATTCTATGGCAGTTATATTTCACATATCCATGACAATCAACTTGAATTGTAATCTTTTTTTATTTTTCAGACCCAGCCCTCTTCTCCGCTCTTAAATCTGAAAATAAATTCGCATCATGAATGAGATACCTAAAATGTTTTAATACCTCTTGTCTTACAGGGCAGGCTATAGTCACTTCAAGTAAATCAGGCCTCTGTAATTTCACTCTATGCACTAAGAGTTGTGACATTTTGAAGTACACGGGAAAATGTCAAACCACGACAACTCCCACAACTACACTCGAAACGACAACAACAGTCACAGTAACTCCCAGCACTCCAGAATCAACAAGATGCACCTGCACAGCCAATGGAGAAATATTATCGCCTGGTAAGTGTATCAGATATTGACAACCTGATACAATCACTAGTCACGCTGGAACCTGACAGTGCGATCTGATATTTATCACAATTGGCTGCAATGATCCAGATTATGAAGGCAAAGCTCCAGTCCTCTCCATTATATTGTTTTACACCAACTGGATGCTCGTCTTAAGCATTCTGTATAAGTTTGGAGAATGACTTGTCATGAATTTTCTCATCTCTCCATTTCCCACAGTGATCTGTCTGCTGTCTAAGTTTGGAAAAGAGAGATGTTGAAGCTTCGGAAATTAACATTTTCCAGCTCTGCCTTTCTGAAATGATAAATTCCAGATTTTGCATTCACATGCCAAAATTAGACAATGCCAAAACCTTCCAGACAATATTCTATGGCAGTTATATTTCACATATCCATGACAATCAACTTGAATTGTAATCTTTTTTTATTGTTCAGACCCAGCCCTCTTCTCCGCTCTTAAATCTGAAAATAAATTAGCATCATGAATGAGATACCTAAAATGTTTTAATACCTCTTGTCTTACAGGGCAGGCTGTAGTCACTTCAAGTAAATCAGGCCTCTGTAATTTCACTCTATGCACTAAGAGTTGTGACATTTTGAAGTACACGGGAAAATGTCAAACCACGACAACTCCCACAACTACACTCGAAACGACAACAACAGTAACAGTGACTCCCAGCACTCCAGAATCAACAAGATGCACCTGCACAGCCAATGGAGAAATATTATCGCCTGGTAAGTGTATCAGATATTGACAACCTGATACAATCACTAGTCACGCTGGAACCTGACAGTGCGATCTGATATTTATCACAATTGGCTGCAATGATCCAGATTATGAAGGCAAAGCTCCAGTCCTCTCCATTAGATTGTTTTACGCCAACTGGATGCTCGTCTTAAGCATTCTGTATAAGTTTGGAGAATGACTTGTCATGAATTTTCTCATCTCTCCATTTCCCACAGTTATCTGTCTGCTGTCTAAGTTTGGAAAAGAGAGATGTTGAAGCTTCGGAAATTAACATTTTCCAGCTCTGCCTTTCTGAAATGATAAATTCCAGATTTTGCATTCACATGCCAAAATTAGACAATGCCAAAACCTTCCAGACAATATTCTATGGCAGTTATATTTCACATATCCATGACAATCAACTTGAATTGTAATCTTTTTTTATTGTTCAGACCCAACCCTCTTCTCCGCTCTTAAATCTGAAAATAAATTAGCATCATGAATGAGATACCTAAAATCTTTTAACACCTCTTGTCTTACAGGGCAGGCTATAGTCACTTCAAGTAAATCAGGCCTCTGTAATTTCACTCTATGTACTAAGAGTTGTGACATTTTGAAGTACACGGGAAAATGTCAAACCACGACAACTCCCACAACTACACTCGAAACGACAACAACAGTAACAGTAACTCCCAGCACTCCAGAATCAACAAGATGCACCTGCACAGCCAATGGAGAAATATTATCGCCTGGTAAGTGTATCAGATATTGACAACCTGATACAATCACTAGTCACGCTGGAACCTGACAGTGCGATCTGATATTTATCACAATTGGCTGCAATGATCCAGATTATGAAGGCAAAGCTCCAGTCCTCTCCATTAGATTGTTTTACGCCAACTGGATGCTCGTCTTAAGCATTCTGTATAAGTTTGGAGAATGACTTGTCATGAATCTTCTCATCTCTCCATTTCCCACAGTGATCTGTCTGCTGTCTAAGTTTGGAAAAGACAGATGTTGAAACTTCGGAAATTAACATTTTCCAGCTCTGCCTTTCTGAAATGATAAATTCCAGATTTTGCTTTCACATGCCAAAATGAGACAATGCCAAAACCTTCCAGACAATATTCTATGGCAGTTATATTTCACATATCCATGACAATCAACTTGAATTGTATTTTTTTTTATTGTTCAGACCCAGCCCTCTTCTCCGCTCTTAAATCTGAAAATAAATTAGCATCATGAATGAGATACCTAAAATGTTTTAATACCTCTTGTCTTACAGGGCAGGCTATAGTCACTTCAAGTAAATCAGGCCTCTGTAATTTCACTCTATGTACTAAGAGTTGTGACATTTTGAAGTACACGGGAAAATGTCAAACCACGACAACTCCCACAACTACACTCGAAACGACAACAACAGTAACAGTAACTCCCAGCACTCCAGAATCAACAAGATGCACCTGCACAGCCAATGGAGAAATATTATCGCCTGGTAAGTGTATCAGATATTGACAACCTGATACAACCACTAGTCACGCTGGAACCTGACAGTGCGATCTGATATTTATCACAATTGGCTGCAATGATCCAGATTATGAAGGCAAAGCTCCAGTCCTCTCCATTAGATTGTTTTACGCCAACTGGATGCTCGTCTTAAGCATTCTGTATAAGTTTGGAGAATGACTTGTCATGAATTTTCTCATCTCTCCATTTCCCACAGTTATCTGTCTGCTGTCTAAGTTTGGAAAAGAGAGATGTTGAAGCTTCGGAAATTAACATTTTCCAGCTCTGCCTTTCTGAAATGATAAATTCCAGATTTTGCATTCACATGCCAAAATTAGACAATGCCAAAACCTTCCAGACAATATTCTATGGCAGTTATATTTCACATATCCATGACAATCAACTTGAATTGTAATCTTTTTTTATTGTTCAGACCCAACCCTCTTCTCCGCTCTTAAATCTGAAAATAAATTAGCATCATGAATGAGATACCTAAAATCTTTTAACACCTCTTGTCTTACAGGGCAGGCTATAGTCACTTCAAGTAAATCAGGCCTCTGTAATTTCACTCTATGTACTAAGAGTTGTGACATTTTGAAGTACACGGGAAAATGTCAAACCACGACAACTCCCACAACTACACTCGAAACGACAACAACAGTAACAGTAACTCCCAGCACTCCAGAATCAACAAGATGCACCTGCACAGCCAATGGAGAAATATTATCGCCTGGTAAGTGTATCAGATATTGACAACCTGATACAATCACTAGTCACGCTGGAACCTGACAGTGCGATCTGATATTTATCACAATTGGCTGCAATGATCCAGATTATGAAGGCAAAGCTCCAGTCCTCTCCATTAGATTGTTTTACGCCAACTGGATGCTCGTCTTAAGCATTCTGTATAAGTTTGGAGAATGACTTGTCATGAATCTTCTCATCTCTCCATTTCCCACAGTGATCTGTCTGCTGTCTAAGTTTGGAAAAGACAGATGTTGAAACTTCGGAAATTAACATTTTCCAGCTCTGCCTTTCTGAAATGATAAATTCCAGATTTTGCTTTCACATGCCAAAATGAGACAATGCCAAAACCTTCCAGACAATATTCTATGGCAGTTATATTTCACATATCCATGACAATCAACTTGAATTGTATTTTTTTTTATTGTTCAGACCCAGCCCTCTTCTCCGCTCTTAAATCTGAAAATAAATTAGCATCATGAATGAGATACCTAAAATGTTTTAATACCTCTTGTCTTACAGGGCAGGCTATAGTCACTTCAAGTAAATCAGGCCTCTGTAATTTCACTCTATGTACTAAGAGTTGTGACATTTTGAAGTACACGGGAAAATGTCAAACCACGACAACTCCCACAACTACACTCGAAACGACAACAACAGTAACAGTAACTCCCAGCACTCCAGAATCAACAAGATGCACCTGCACAGCCAATGGAGAAATATTATCGCCTGGTAAGTGTATCAGATATTGACAACCTGATACAACCACTAGTCACGCTGGAACCTGACAGTGCGATCTGATATTTATCACAATTGGCTGCAATGATCCAGATTATGAAGGCAAAGCTCCAGTCCTCTCCATTAGATTGTTTTACACCAACTGGATGCTCGTCTTAAGCATTCTGTATAAGTTTGGAGAATGACTTGTCATGAATCTTCTCATCTCTCCATTTCCCACAGTGATCTGTCTGCTGTCTAAGTTTGGAAAAGACAGATGTTGAAGCTTCGGAAATTAACATTTTCCAGCTCTGCCTTTCTGAAATGATAAATTCCAGATTTTGCATTCACATGCCAAAATTAGACAATGCCAAAACCTTCCAGACAATATTCTATGGCAGTTATATTTCACATATCCATGACAATCAACTTGAATTGTATTTTTTTTATTGTTCAGACCCAGCCCTCTTCTCCGCTCTTAAATCTGAAAATAAATTCGCATCATGAATGAGATACCTAAAATGTTTTAATACCTTTTGTCTTACAGGGCAGGCTATAGTCACTTCAAGTAAATCAGGCCTCTGTAATTTCACTCTATGCACTAAGAGTTGTGACATTTTGAAGTACACGGGAAAATGTCAAACCACGACAACTCCCACAACTACACTCGAAACGACAACAACAGTAACAGTAACTCCCAGCACTCCAGAATCAACAAGATGCACCTGCACAGCCAATGGAGAAATATTATCGCCTGGTAAGTGTATCAGATATTGACAACCTGATACAATCACTAGTCACGCTGGAACCTGACAGTGCGATCTGATATTTATCACAATTGGCTGCAATGATCCAGATTATGAAGGCAAAGCTCCAGTCCTCTCCATTAGATTGTTTTACACCAACTGGATGCTTGTCTTAAGCATTCTGTATAAGTTTGGAGAATGACTTGTCATGAATCGTCTCATCTCTCCATTTCCCACAGTGATCTGTCTGCTGTCTAAGTTTGGAAAAGACAGATGTTGAAACTTCGGAAATTAACATTTTCCAGCTCTGCCTTTCTGAAATGATAAATTCCAGATTTTGCATTCACATGCCAAAATGAGACAATGCCAAAACCTTCCAGACAATATTCTATGGCAGTTATATTTCACATATCCATGGCGATGATCTTGAATTGTAATTTTTATTATTGTTCAGACCCAGCCCTCTTCTCCGCTCTTAAATCTGAAAATAAATTAGCATCATGAATGAGATACCTAAAATGTTTTAATACCTTTTGTGTTACAGGGCAGGCTATAGTCACTTCAAGTAAATCAGGCCTCTGTAATTTCACTCTATGCACTAAGAGTTGTGACATTTTGAAGTACACGGGAAAATGTCAAACCACGACAACTCCCACAACTACACTCGAAACGACAACAACAGTAACAGTAACTCCCAGCACTCCAGAATCAACAAGATGCACCTGCACAGCCAATGGAGAAATATTATCGCCTGGTAAGTGTATCAGATATTGACAACCTGATACAATCACTAGTCACGCTGGAACCTGACAGTGCGATCTGATATTTATCACAATTGGCTGCAATGATCCAGATTATGAAGGCAAAGCTCCAGTCCTCTCCATTAGATTGTTTTACACCAACTGGATGCTCGTCTTAAGCATTCTGTATAAGTTTGGAGAATGACTTGTCATGAATCTTCTCATCTCTCCATTTCCCACAGTGATCTGTCTGCTGTCTAAGTTTGGAAAAGACAGATGTTGAAACTTCGGAAATTAACATTTTCCAGCTCTGCCTTTCTGAAATGATAAATTCCAGATTTTGCGTTCACATGCCAAAATTAGACAATGCCAAAACCTTCCAGACAATATTCTATGGCAGTTATATTTCACATATCCATGACAATCAACTTGAATTGTAATCTTTTTTTATTGTTCAGACCCAGCCCTCTTCTCCGCTCTTAAATCTGAAAATAAATTAGCATCATGAATGAGATACCTAAAATGTTTTAATACCTCTTGTCTTACAGGGCAGGCTATAGTCACTTCAAGTAAATCAGGCCTCTGTAATTTCACTCTATGTACTAAGAGTTGTGACATTTTGAAGTACACGGGAAAATGTCAAACCACGACAACTCCCACAACTACACTCGAAACGACAACAACAGTCACAGTAACTCCCAGCACTCCAGAATCAACAAGATGCACCTGCACAGCCAATGGAGAAATATTATCGCCTGGTAAGTGTATCAGATATTGACAACCTGATACAATCACTAGTCACGCTGGAACCTGACAGTGCGATCTGATATTTATCACAATTGGCTGCAATGATCCAGATTATGAAGGCAAAGCTCCAGTCCTCTCCATTAGATTGTTTTACACCAACTGGATGCTCGTCTTAAGCATTCTGTATAAGTTTGGAGAATGACTTGTCATGAATCTTCTCATCTCTCCATTTCCCACAGTGATCTGTCTGCTGTCTAAGTTTGGAAAAGAGAGATGTTGAAGCTTCGGAAATTAACATTTTCCAGCTCTGCCTTTCTGAAATGATAAATTCCAGATTTTGCATTCACATGCCAAAATTAGACAATGCCAAAACCTTCCAGACAATATTCTATGGCAGTTATATTTCACATATCCATGACAATCAACTTGAATTGTAATTTTTTTTTATTGTTCAGACCCAGCCCTCTTCTCCGCTCTTAAATCTGAAAATAAATTAGCATCATGAATGAGATACCTAAAATGTTTTAATACCTCTTGTCTTACAGGGCAGGCTATAGTCACTTCAAGTAAATCAGGCCTCTGTAATTTCACTCTATGCACTAAGAGTTGTGACATTTTGAAGTACACGGGAAAATGTCAAACCACGACAAATCCCACAACTACACTCGAAACGACAACAACAGTAACAGTAACTCCCAGCACTCCAGAATCAACAAGATGCACCTGCACAGCCAATGGAGAAATATTATCGCCTGGTAAGTGTATCAGATATTGACAACCTGATACAATCACGAGTCACGCTGGAACCTGACAGTGCGATCTGATATTTATCACAATTGGCTGCAATGATCCAGATTATGAAGGCAAAGCTCCAGTCCTCTCCATTAGATTGTTTTACACCAACTGGATGCTTGTCTTAAGCATTCTGTATAAGTTTGGAGAATGACTTGTCATGAATCGTCTCATCTCTCCATTTCCCACAGTGATCTGTCTGCTGTCTAAGTTTGGAAAAGAGAGATGTTGAAGCTTCGGAAATTAACATTTTCCAGCTCTGCCTTTCTGAAATGATAAATTCCTGATTTTGCATTCACATGCCAAAATTAGACAATGCCAAAACCTTCCAGACAATATTCTATGGCAGTTATATTTCACATATCCATGACAATCAACTTGAATTGTAATTTTTTTTTATTGTTCAGACCCAGCCCTCTTCTCCGCTCTTAAATCTGAAAATAAATTAGCATCATGAATGAGATACCTAAAATGTTTTAATACCTTTTGTGTTACAGGGCAGGCTATAGTCACTTCAAGTAAATCAGGCCTCTGTAATTTCACTCTATGCACTAAGAGTTGTGACATTTTGAAGTACACGGGAAAATGTCAAACCACGACAACTCCCACAACTACACTCGAAACGACAACAACAGTAACAGTAACTCCCAGCACTCCAGAATCAACAAGATGCACCTGCACAGCCAATGGAGAAATATTATCGCCTGGTAAGTGTATCAGATATTGACAACCTGATACAATCACTAGTCACGCTGGAACCTGACAGTGCGATCTGATATTTATCACAATTGGCTGCAATGATCCAGATTATGAAGGCAAAGCTCCAGTCCTCTCCATTAGATTGTTTTCCACCAACTGGATGCTCGTCTTAAGCATTCTTTATAAGTTTGGAGAATGACTTGTCATGAATTTTCTCATCTCTCCATTTCCCACTGTGATCTGTCTGCTGTCTAAGTTTGGAAAAGACAGATGTTGAAGCTTCGGAAATTAACATTTTCCAGCTCTGCCTTTCTGAAATGATAAATTCCAGATTTTGCATTCACATGCCAAAATTAGACAATGCCAAAACCTTCCAGACAATATTCTATGGCAGTTATATTTCACATATCCATGACAATCAACTTGAATTGTAATTTTTTTTTATTGTTCAGACCCAGCCCTCTTCTCCGCTCTTAAATCTGAAAATAAATTAGCATCATGAATGAGATACCTAAAATGTTTTAATACCTCTTGTCTTACAGGGCAGGCTATAGTCACTTCAAGTAAATCAGGCCTGTGTAATTTCACTCTATGCACAAAGAGTTGTGACATTTTGAAGTACACGGGAAAATGTCAAACCACGACAACTCCCACAACTACACTCGAAACGACAACAACAGTAACAGTAACTCCCAGCACTCCAGAATCAACAAGATGCACCTGCACAGCCAATGGAGAAATATTATCGCCTGGTAAGTGTATCAGATATTGACAACCTGATACAATCACTAGTCACGCTGGAACCTGACAGTGCGATCTGATATTTATCACAATTGGCTGCAATGATCCAGATTATGAAGGCAAAGCTCCAGTCCTCTCCATTAGATTGTTTTACACCAACTGGATGCTCGTCTTAAGCATTCTGTATAAGTTTGGAGAATGACTTGTCATGAATCTTCTCATCTCTCCATTTCCCACAGTGATCTGTCTGCTGTCTAAGTTTGGAAAAGACAGATGTTGAAACTTCGGAAATTAACATTTTCCAGCTCTGCCTTTCTGAAATGATAAATTCCAGATTTTGCATTCACATGCCAAAATTAGACAATGCCAAAACCTTCCAGACAATATTCTATGGCAGTTATATTTCACATATCCATGACAATCAACTTGAATTGTATTTTTTATTATTGTTCAGACCCAGCCCCCTTCTCCGCTCTTAAATCTGAAAATAAATTAGCATCATGAATGAGATACCTAAAATGTTTTAATACCTTTTGTGTTACAGGGCAGGCTATAGTCACTTCAAGTAAATCAGGCCTCTGTAATTTCACTCTATGTACTAAGAGTTGTGACATTTTGAAGTACACGGGAAAATGTCAAACCACGACAACTCCCACAACTACACTCGAAACGACAACAACAGTAACAGTAACTCCCAGCACTCCAGAATCAACAAGATGCACCTGCACAGCCAATGGAGAAATATTATCGCCTGGTAAGTGTATCAGATATTGACAACCTGATACAATCACTAGTCACGCTGGAACCTGACAGTGCGATCTGATATTTATCACAATTGGCTGCAATGATCCAGATTATGAAGGCAAAGCTCCAGTCCTCTCCATTAGATTGTTTTACGCCAACTGGATGCTCGTCTTAAGCATTCTGTATAAGTTTGGAGAATGACTTGTCATGAATCTTCTCATCTCTCCATTTCCCACAGTGATCTGTCTGCTGTCTAAGTTTGGAAAAAAGAGATGTTGAAGCTTCGGAAATTAACATTTTCCAGCTCTGCCTTTCTGAAATGATAAATTCCAGATTTTGCATTCACATGCCAAAATTAGACAATGCCAAAACCTTCCAGACAATATTCTATGGCAGTTATATTTCACATATCCATGACAATCAACTTGAATTGTAATCTTTTATTATTGTTCAGACCCAGCCCTCTTCTCCGCTCTTAAATCTGAAAATAAATTAGCATCATGAATGAGATACCTAAAATGTTTTAATACCTCTTGTCTTACAGGGCAGGCTATAGTCACTTCAAGTAAATCAGGCCTCTGTAATTTCACTCTATGCACTAAGAGTTGTGACATTTTGAAGTACACGGGAAAATGTCAAACCACGACAACTCCCACAACTACACTCGAAACGACAACAACAGTAACAGTAACTCCCAGCACTCCAGAATCAACAAGATGCACCTGCACAGCCAATGGAGAAATATTATCGCCTGGTAAGTGTATCAGATATTGACAACCTGATACAATCACTAGTCACGCTGGAACCTGACAGTGCGATCTGATATTTATCACAATTGGCTGCAATGATCCAGATTATGAAGGCAAAGCTCCAGTCCTCTCCATTAGATTGTTTTACACCAACTGGATGCTCGTCTTAAGCATTCTGTATAAGTTTGGAGAATGACTTGTCATGAATCTTCTCATCTCTCCATTTCCCACAGTGATCTGTCTGCTGTCTAAGTTTGGAAAAGACAGATGTTGAAACTTTGGAAATTAACATTTTCCAGCTCTGCCTTTCTGAAATGATAAATTCCAGATTTTGCATTCACATGCCAAAATTAGACAATGCCAAAACCTTCCAGACAATATTCTATGGCAGTTATATTTCACATATCCATGACAGTCAACTTGAATTGTATTTTTTATTATTGTTCAGACCCAGCCCCCTTCTCCGCTCTTAAATCTGAAAATAAATTAGCATCATGAATGAGATACCTAAAATGTTTTAATACCTTTTGTGTTACAGGGCAGGCTATAGTCACTTCAAGTAAACCAGGCCTCTGTAATTTCACTCTATGTACTAAGAGTTGTGACATTTTGAAGTACACGGGAAAATGTCAAACCACGACAACTCCCACAACTACACTCGAAACGACAACAACAGTAACAGTAACTCCCAGCACTCCAGAATCAACAAGATGCACCTGCACAGCCAATGGAGAAATATTATCGCCTGGTAAGTGTATCAGATATTGACAACCTGATACAATCACTAGTCACGCTGGAACCTGACAGTGCGATCTGATATTTATCACAATTGGCTGCAATGATCCAGATTATGAAGGCAAAGCTCCAGTCCTCTCCATTAGATTGTTTTACACCAACTGGATGCTCGTCTTAAGCATTCTGTATAAGTTTGGAGAATGACTTGTCATGAATCTTCTCATCTCTCCATTTCCCACAGTGATCTGTCTGGTGTCTAAGTTTGGAAAAAAGAGATGTTGAAGCTTCGGAAATTAACATTTTCCAGCTCTGCCTTTCTGAAATGATAAATTCCAGATTTTGCATTCACATGCCAAAATTAGACAATGCCAAAACCTTCCAGACAATATTCTATGGCAGTTATATTTCACATATCCATGACAATCAACTTGAATTGTAATCTTTTTTTATTGTTCAGACCCAGCCCTCTTCTCCGCTCTTAAATCTGAAAATAAATTCGCATCATGAATGAGATACCTAAAATGTTTTAATACCTCTTGTCTTACAGGGCAGGCTATAGTCACTTCAAGTAAATCAGGCCTCTGTAATTTCACTCTATGCACTAAGAGTTGTGACATTTTGAAGTACACGGGAAAATGTCAAACCACGACAACTCCCACAACTACACTCGAAACGACAACAACAGTAACAGTAACTCCCAGCACTCCAGAATCAACAAGATGCACCTGCACAGCCAATGGAGAAATATTATCGCCTGGTAAGTGTATCAGATATTGACAACCTGATACAACCACTAGTCACGCTGGAACCTGACAGTGCGATCTGATATTTATCACAATTGGCTGCAATGATCCAGATTATGAAGGCAAAGCTCCAGTCCTCTCCATTAGATTGTTTTACACCAACTGGATGCTTGTCTTAAGCATTCTGTATAAGTTTGGAGAATGACTTGTCATGAATCGTCCCATCTCTCCATTTCCCACAGTGATCTGTCTGCTGTCTAAGTTTGGAAAAGACAGATGTTGAAACTTCGGAAATTAACATTTTCCAGCTCTGCCTTTCTGAAATGATAAATTCCAGATTTTGCATTCACATGCCAAAATGAGACAATGCCAAAACCTTCCAGACAATATTCTATGGCAGTTATATTTCACATATCCATGGCGATGATCTTGAATTGTAATTTTTATTATTGTTCAGACCCAGCCCTCTTCTCCGCTCTTAAATCTGAAAATAAATTAGCATCATGAATGAGATACCTAAAATGTTTTAATACCTTTTGTGTTACAGGGCAGGCTATAGTCACTTCAAGTAAATCAGGCCTCTGTAATTTCACTCTATGTACTAAGAGTTGTGACATTTTGAAGTACACGGGAAAATGTCAAACCACGACAACTCCCACAACTACACTCGAAACGACAACAACAGTAACAGTAACTCCCAGCACTCCAGAATCAACAAGATGCACCTGCACAGCCAATGGAGAAATATTATCGCCTGGTAAGTGTATCAGATATTGACAACCTGATACAATCACTAGTCACGCTGGAACCTGACAGTGCGATCTGATATTTATCACAATTGGCTGCAATGATCCAGATTATGAAGGCAAAGCTCCAGTCCTCTCCATTAGATTGTTTTACACCAACTGGATGCTCGTCTTAAGCATTCTGTATAAGTTTGGAGAATGACTTGTCATGAATCTTCTCATCTCTCCATTTCCCACAGTGATCTGTCTGCTGTCTAAGTTTGGAAAAGACAGATGTTGAAGCTTCGGAAATTAACATTTTCCAGCTCTGCCTTTCTGAAATGATAAATTCCAGATTTTGCATTCACATGCCAAAATTAGACAATGCCAAAACCTTCCAGACAATATTCTATGGCAGTTATATTTCACATATCCATGACAATCAACTTGAATTGTATTTTTTTTATTGTTCAGACCCAGCCCTCTTCTCCGCTCTTAAATCTGAAAATAAATTAGCATCATGAATGAGATACCTAAAATGTTTTAATACCTCTTGTCTTACAGGGCAGGCTATAGTCACTTCAAGTAAATCAGGCCTTTGTAATTTCACTCTATGCACTAAGAGTTGTGACATTTTGAAGTACACGGGAAAATGTCAAACCACGACAACTCCCACAACTACACTCGAAACGACAACAACAGTCACAGTAACTCCCAGCACTCCAGAATCAACAAGATGCACCTGCACAGCCAATGGAGAAATATTATCGCCTGGTAAGTGTATCAGATATTGACAACCTGATACAATCACTAGTCACGCTGGAACCTGACAGTGCGATCTGATATTTATCACAATTGGCTGCAATGATCCAGATTATGAAGGCAAAGCTCCAGTCCTCTCCATTAGATTGTTTTACACCAACTGGATGCTCGTCTTAAGCATTCTGTATAAGTTTGGAGAATGACTTGTCATGAATTTTCTCATCTCTCCATTTCCCACAGTGATCTGTCTGCTGTCTAAGTTTGGAAAGGAGAGATGTTGAAGCTTCGGAAATTAACATTTTCCAGCTCTGCCTTTCTGAAATGATAAATTCCAGATTTTGCATTTACATGCCAAAATTAGACAATGCCAAAACCTTCCAGACAATATTCTATGGCAGTTATATTTCACATATCCATGACAATCAACTTGAATTGTAATTTTTTTTTATTGTTCAGACCCAGCCCTCTTCTCCGCTCTTAAATCTGAAAATAAATTAGCATCATGAATGAGATACCTAAAATGTTTTAATACCTCTTGTCTTACAGGGCAGGCTATAGTCACTTCAAGTAAATCAGGCCTCTGTAATTTCACTCTATGTACTAAGAGTTGTGACATTTTGAAGTACACGGGAAAATGTCAAACCACGACAACTCCCACAACTACACTCGAAACGACAACAACAGTAACAGTAACTCCCAGCACTCCAGAATCAACAAGATGCACCTGCACAGCCAATGGAGAAATATTATCGCCTGGTAAGTGTATCAGATATTGACAACCTGATACAATCACTAGTCACGCTGGAACCTGACAGTGCGATCTGATATTTATCACAATTGGCTGCAATGATCCAGATTATGAAGGCAAAGCTCCAGTCCTCTCCATTAGATTGTTTTACACCAACTGGATGCTCGTCTTAAGCATTCTGTATAAGTTTGGAGAATGACTTGTCATGAATCTTCTCATCTCTCCATTTCCCACAGTGATCTGTCTGCTGTCTAAGTTTGGAAAAGACAGATGTTGAAGCTTCGGAAATTAACATTTTCCAGCTCTGCCTTTCTGAAATGATAAATTCCAGATTTTGCATTCACATGCCAAAATTAGACAATGCCAAAACCTTCCAGACAATATTCTATGGCAGTTATATTTCACATATCCATGACAATCAACTTGAATTGTATTTTTTTTATTGTTCAGACCCAGCCCTCTTCTCCGCTCTTAAATCTGAAAATAAATTAGCATCATGAATGAGATACCTAAAATGTTTTAATACCTCTTGTCTTACAGGGCAGGCTATAGTCACTTCAAGTAAATCAGGCCTTTGTAATTTCACTCTATGCACTAAGAGTTGTGACATTTTGAAGTACACGGGAAAATGTCAAACCACGACAACTCCCACAACTACACTCGAAACGACAACAACAGTCACAGTAACTCCCAGCACTCCAGAATCAACAAGATGCACCTGCACAGCCAATGGAGAAATATTATCGCCTGGTAAGTGTATCAGATATTGACAACCTGATACAATCACTAGTCACGCTGGAACCTGACAGTGCGATCTGATATTTATCACAATTGGCTGCAATGATCCAGATTATGAAGGCAAAGCTCCAGTCCTCTCCATTAGATTGTTTTACACCAACTGGATGCTCGTCTTAAGCATTCTGTATAAGTTTGGAGAATGACTTGTCATGAATTTTCTCATCTCTCCATTTCCCACAGTGATCTGTCTGCTGTCTAAGTTTGGAAAGGAGAGATGTTGAAGCTTCGGAAATTAACATTTTCCAGCTCTGCCTTTCTGAAATGATAAATTCCAGATTTTGCATTCACATGCCAAAATTAGACAATGCCAAAACCTTCCAGACAATATTCTATGGCAGTTATATTTCACATATCCATGACAATCAACTTGAATTGTAATCTTTTTTTATTGTTCAGACCCAGCCCTCTTCTCCGCTCTTAAATCTGAAAATAAATTAGCATCATGAATGAGATACCTAAAATGTTTTAATACCTCTTGTCTTACAGGGCAGGCTATAGTCACTTCAAGTAAATCAGGCCTTTGTAATTTCACTCTATGCACTAAGAGTTGTGACATTTTGAAGTACACGGGAAAATGTCAAACCACGACAACTCCCACAACTACACTCGAAACGACAACAACAGTCACAGTAACTCCCAGCACTCCAGAATCAACAAGATGCACCTGCACAGCCAATGGAGAAATATTATCGCCTGGTAAGTGTATCAGATATTGACAACCTGATACAATCACTAGTCACGCTGGAACCTGACAGTGCGATCTGATATTTATCACAATTGGCTGCAATGATCCAGATTATGAAGGCAAAGCTCCAGTCCTCTCCATTAGATTGTTTTACACCAACTGGATGCTCGTCTTAAGCATTCTGTATAAGTTTGGAGAATGACTTGTCATGAATTTTCTCATCTCTCCATTTCCCACAGTGATCTGTCTGCTGTCTAAGTTTGGAAAAGAGAGATGTTGAAGCTTCGGAAATTAACATTTTCCAGCTCTGCCTTTCTGAAATGATAAATTCCAGATTTTGCATTCACATGCCAAAATTAGACAATGCCAAAACCTTCCAGACAATATTCTATGGCAGTTATATTTCACATATCCATGACAATCAACTTGAATTGTAATTTTTTTTTATTGTTCAGACCCAGCCCTCTTCTCCGCTCTTAAATCTGAAAATAAATTAGCATCATGAATGAGATACCTAAAATGTTTTAATACCTCTTGTCTTACAGGGCAGGCTATAGTCACTTCAAGTAAATCAGGCCTCTGTAATTTCACTCTATGTACTAAGAGTTGTGACATTTTGAAGTACACGGGAAAATGTCAAACCACGACAACTCCCACAACTACACTCGAAACGACAACAACAGTAACAGTAACTCCCAGCACTCCAGAATCAACAAGATGCACCTGCACAGCCAATGGAGAAATATTATCGCCTGGTAAGTGTATCAGATATTGACAACCTGATACAATCACTAGTCACGCTGGAACCTGACAGTGCGATCTGATATTTATCACAATTGGCTGCAATGATCCAGATTATGAAGGCAAAGCTCCAGTCCTCTCCATTAGATTGTTTTACACCAACTGGATGCTCGTCTTAAGCATTCTGTATAAGTTTGGAGAATGACTTGTCATGAATCTTCTCATCTCTCCATTTCCCACAGTGATCTGTCTGCTGTCTAAGTTTGGAAAAGACAGATGTTGAAGCTTCGGAAATTAACATTTTCCAGCTCTGCCTTTCTGAAATGATAAATTCCAGATTTTGCATTCACATGCCAAAATTAGACAATGCCAAAACCTTCCAGACAATATTCTATGGCAGTTATATTTCACATATCCATGACAATCAACTTGAATTGTAATCTTTTTTTATTGTTCAGACCCAGCCCTCTTCTCCGCTCTTAAATCTGAAAATAAATTCGCATCATGAATGAGATACCTAAAATGTTTTAATACCTCTTGTCTTACAGGGCAGGCTATAGTCACTTCAAGTAAATCAGGCCTCTGTAATTTCACTCTATGCACTAAGAGTTGTGACATTTTGAAGTACACGGGAAAATGTCAAACCACGACAACTCCCACAACTACACTCGAAACGACAACAACAGTAACAGTAACTCCCAGCACTCCAGAATCAACAAGATGCACCTGCACAGCCAATGGAGAAATATTATCGCCTGGTAAGTGTATCAGATATTGACAACCTGATACAACCACTAGTCACGCTGGAACCTGACAGTGCGATCTGATATTTATCACAATTGGCTGCAATGATCCAGATTATGAAGGCAAAGCTCCAGTCCTCTCCATTAGATTGTTTTACACCAACTGGATGCTTGTCTTAAGCATTCTGTATAAGTTTGGAGAATGACTTGTCATGAATCGTCCCATCTCTCCATTTCCCACAGTGATCTGTCTGCTGTCTAAGTTTGGAAAAGACAGATGTTGAAACTTCGGAAATTAACATTTTCCAGCTCTGCCTTTCTGAAATGATAAATTCCAGATTTTGCATTCACATGCCAAAATGAGACAATGCCAAAACCTTCCAGACAATATTCTATGGCAGTTATATTTCACATATCCATGGCGATGATCTTGAATTGTAATTTTTATTATTGTTCAGACCCAGCCCTCTTCTCCGCTCTTAAATCTGAAAATAAATTAGCATCATGAATGAGATACCTAAAATGTTTTAATACCTTTTGTGTTACAGGGCAGGCTATAGTCACTTCAAGTAAATCAGGCCTCTGTAATTTCACTCTATGTACTAAGAGTTGTGACATTTTGAAGTACACGGGAAAATGTCAAACCACGACAACTCCCACAACTACACTCGAAACGACAACAACAGTAACAGTAACTCCCAGCACTCCAGAATCAACAAGATGCACCTGCACAGCCAATGGAGAAATATTATCGCCTGGTAAGTGTATCAGATATTGACAACCTGATACAATCACTAGTCACGCTGGAACCTGACAGTGCGATCTGATATTTATCACAATTGGCTGCAATGATCCAGATTATGAAGGCAAAGCTCCAGTCCTCTCCATTAGATTGTTTTACACCAACTGGATGCTCGTCTTAAGCATTCTGTATAAGTTTGGAGAATGACTTGTCATGAATCTTCTCATCTCTCCATTTCCCACAGTGATCTGTCTGCTGTCTAAGTTTGGAAAAGACAGATGTTGAAGCTTCGGAAATTAACATTTTCCAGCTCTGCCTTTCTGAAATGATAAATTCCAGATTTTGCATTCACATGCCAAAATTAGACAATGCCAAAACCTTCCAGACAATATTCTATGGCAGTTATATTTCACATATCCATGACAATCAACTTGAATTGTATTTTTTTTATTGTTCAGACCCAGCCCTCTTCTCCGCTCTTAAATCTGAAAATAAATTAGCATCATGAATGAGATACCTAAAATGTTTTAATACCTCTTGTCTTACAGGGCAGGCTATAGTCACTTCAAGTAAATCAGGCCTTTGTAATTTCACTCTATGCACTAAGAGTTGTGACATTTTGAAGTACACGGGAAAATGTCAAACCACGACAACTCCCACAACTACACTCGAAACGACAACAACAGTCACAGTAACTCCCAGCACTCCAGAATCAACAAGATGCACCTGCACAGCCAATGGAGAAATATTATCGCCTGGTAAGTGTATCAGATATTGACAACCTGATACAATCACTAGTCACGCTGGAACCTGACAGTGCGATCTGATATTTATCACAATTGGCTGCAATGATCCAGATTATGAAGGCAAAGCTCCAGTCCTCTCCATTAGATTGTTTTACACCAACTGGATGCTCGTCGTAAGCATTCTGTATAAGTTTGGAGAATGACTTGTCATGAATTTTCTCATCTCTCCATTTCCCACAGTGATCTGTCTGCTGTCTAAGTTTGGAAAGGAGAGATGTTGAAGCTTCGGAAATTAACATTTTCCAGCTCTGCCTTTCTGAAATGATAAATTCCAGATTTTGCATTTACATGCCAAAATTAGACAATGCCAAAACCTTCCAGACAATATTCTATGGCAGTTATATTTCACATATCCATGACAATCAACTTGAATTGTAATTTTTTTTTATTGTTCAGACCCAGCCCTCTTCTCCGCTCTTAAATCTGAAAATAAATTAGCATCATGAATGAGATACCTAAAATGTTTTAATACCTCTTGTCTTACAGGGCAGGCTATAGTCACTTCAAGTAAATCAGGCCTCTGTAATTTCACTCTATGTACTAAGAGTTGTGACATTTTGAAGTACACGGGAAAATGTCAAACCACGACAACTCCCACAACTACACTCGAAACGACAACAACAGTAACAGTAACTCCCAGCACTCCAGAATCAACAAGATGCACCTGCACAGCCAATGGAGAAATATTATCGCCTGGTAAGTGTATCAGATATTGACAACCTGATACAATCACTAGTCACGCTGGAACCTGACAGTGCGATCTGATATTTATCACAATTGGCTGCAATGATCCAGATTATGAAGGCAAAGCTCCAGTCCTCTCCATTAGATTGTTTTACACCAACTGGATGCTCGTCTTAAGCATTCTGTATAAGTTTGGAGAATGACTTGTCATGAATCTTCTCATCTCTCCATTTCCCACAGTGATCTGTCTGCTGTCTAAGTTTGGAAAAGACAGATGTTGAAGCTTCGGAAATTAACATTTTCCAGCTCTGCCTTTCTGAAATGATAAATTCCAGATTTTGCATTCACATGCCAAAATTAGACAATGCCAAAACCTTCCAGACAATATTCTATGGCAGTTATATTTCACATATCCATGACAATCAACTTGAATTGTAATCTTTTTTTATTGTTCAGACCCAGCCCTCTTCTCCGCTCTTAAATCTGAAAATAAATTAGCATCATGAATGAGATACCTAAAATGTTTTAATACCTCTTGTCTTACAGGGCAGGCTATAGTCACTTCAAGTAAATCAGGCCTTTGTAATTTCACTCTATGCACTAAGAGTTGTGACATTTTGAAGTACACGGGAAAATGTCAAACCACGACAACTCCCACAACTACACTCGAAACGACAACAACAGTCACAGTAACTCCCAGCACTCCAGAATCAACAAGATGCACCTGCACAGCCAATGGAGAAATATTATCGCCTGGTAAGTGTATCAGATATTGACAACCTGATACAATCACTAGTCACGCTGGAACCTGACAGTGCGATCTGATATTTATCACAATTGGCTGCAATGATCCAGATTATGAAGGCAAAGCTCCAGTCCTCTCCATTAGATTGTTTTACACCAACTGGATGCTCGTCTTAAGCATTCTGTATAAGTTTGGAGAATGACTTGTCATGAATTTTCTCATCTCTCCATTTCCCACAGTGATCTGTCTGCTGTCTAAGTTTGGAAAAGAGAGATGTTGAAGCTTCGGAAATTAACATTTTCCAGCTCTGCCTTTCTGAAATGATAAATTCCAGATTTTGCATTCACATGCCAAAATTAGACAATGCCAAAACCTTCCAGACAATATTCTATGGCAGTTATATTTCACATATCCATGACAATCAACTTGAATTGTAATTTTTTTTTATTGTTCAGACCCAGCCCTCTTCTCCGCTCTTAAATCTGAAAATAAATTAGCATCATGAATGAGATACCTAAAATGTTTTAATACCTCTTGTCTTACAGGGCAGGCTATAGTCACTTCAAGTAAATCAGGCCTCTGTAATTTCACTCTATGTACTAAGAGTTGTGACATTTTGAAGTACACGGGAAAATGTCAAACCACGACAACTCCCACAACTACACTCGAAACGACAACAACAGTAACAGTAACTCCCAGCACTCCAGAATCAACAAGATGCACCTGCACAGCCAATGGAGAAATATTATCGCCTGGTAAGTGTATCAGATATTGACAACCTGATACAATCACTAGTCACGCTGGAACCTGACAGTGCGATCTGATATTTATCACAATTGGCTGCAATGATCCAGATTATGAAGGCAAAGCTCCAGTCCTCTCCATTAGATTGTTTTACACCAACTGGATGCTCGTCTTAAGCATTCTGTATAAGTTTGGAGAATGACTTGTCATGAATCTTCTCATCTCTCCATTTCCCACAGTGATCTGTCTGCTGTCTAAGTTTGGAAAAGACAGATGTTGAAGCTTCGGAAATTAACATTTTCCAGCTCTGCCTTTCTGAAATGATAAATTCCAGATTTTGCATTCACATGCCAAAATTAGACAATGCCAAAACCTTCCAGACAATATTCTATGGCAGTTATATTTCACATATCCATGACAATCAACTTGAATTGTATTTTTTTTATTGTTCAGACCCAGCCCTCTTCTCCGCTCTTAAATCTGAAAATAAATTAGCATCATGAATGAGATACCTAAAATGTTTTAATACCTCTTGTCTTACAGGGCAGGCTATAGTCACTTCAAGTAAATCAGGCCTTTGTAATTTCACTCTATGCACTAAGAGTTGTGACATTTTGAAGTACACGGGAAAATGTCAAACCACGACAACTCCCACAACTACACTCGAAACGACAACAACAGTCACAGTAACTCCCAGCACTCCAGAATCAACAAGATGCACCTGCACAGCCAATGGAGAAATATTATCGCCTGGTAAGTGTATCAGATATTGACAACCTGATACAATCACTAGTCACGCTGGAACCTGACAGTGCGATCTGATATTTATCACAATTGGCTGCAATGATCCAGATTATGAAGGCAAAGCTCCAGTCCTCTCCATTAGATTGTTTTACACCAACTGGATGCTCGTCTTAAGCATTCTGTATAAGTTTGGAGAATGACTTGTCATGAATTTTCTCATCTCTCCATTTCCCACAGTGATCTGTCTGCTGTCTAAGTTTGGAAAAGAGAGATGTTGAAGCTTCGGAAATTAACATTTTCCAGCTCTGCCTTTCTGAAATGATAAATTCCAGATTTTGCATTCACATGCCAAAATTAGACAATGCCAAAACCTTCCAGACAATATTCTATGGCAGTTATATTTCACATATCCATGACAATCAACTTGAATTGTAATTTTTTTTTATTGTTCAGACCCAGCCCTCTTCTCCGCTCTTAAATCTGAAAATAAATTAGCATCATGAATGAGATACCTAAAATGTTTTAATACCTCTTGTCTTACAGGGCAGGCTATAGTCACTTCAAGTAAATCAGGCCTCTGTAATTTCACTCTATGTACTAAGAGTTGTGACATTTTGAAGTACACGGGAAAATGTCAAACCACGACAACTCCCACAACTACACTCGAAACGACAACAACAGTAACAGTAACTCCCAGCACTCCAGAATCAACAAGATGCACCTGCACAGCCAATGGAGAAATATTATCGCCTGGTAAGTGTATCAGATATTGACAACCTGATACAATCACTAGTCACGCTGGAACCTGACAGTGCGATCTGATATTTATCACAATTGGCTGCAATGATCCAGATTATGAAGGCAAAGCTCCAGTCCTCTCCATTAGATTGTTTTACACCAACTGGATGCTCGTCTTAAGCATTCTGTATAAGTTTGGAGAATGACTTGTCATGAATTTTCTCATCTCTCCATTTCCCACAGTGATCTGTCTGCTGTCTAAGTTTGGAAAAGAGAGATGTTGAAGCTTCGGAAATTAACATTTTCCAGCTCTGCCTTTCTGAAATGATAAATTCCAGATTTTGCATTCACATGCCAAAATTAGACAATGCCAAAACCTTCCAGACAATATTCTATGGCAGTTATATTTCACATATCCATGATAATCAACTTGAATTGTAATCTTTTTTTATTGTTCAGACCCAGCCCTCTTCTCCGCTCTTAAATCTGAAAATAAATTAGCATCATGAATGAGATACCTAAAATGTTTTAATACCTCTTGTCTTACAGGGCAGGCTATAGTCACTTCAAGTAAATCAGGCCTCTGTAATTTCACTCTATGTACTAAGAGTTGTGACATTTTGAAGTACACGGGAAAATGTCAAACCACGACAACTCCCACAACTACACTCGAAACGACAACAACAGTCACAGTAACTCCCAGCACTCCAGAATCAACAAGATGCACCTGCACAGCCAATGGAGAAATATTATCGCCTGGTAAATGTATCAGATATTGACAACCTGATACAATCACTAGTCACGCTGGAACCTGACAGTGCGATCTGATATTTATCACAATTGGCTGCAATGATCCAGATTATGAAGGCAAAGCTCCAGTCCTCTCCATTAGATTGTTTTACACCAACTGGATGCTCGTCTTAAGCATTCTGTATACGTTTGGAGAATGACTTGTCATGAATCTTCTCATCTCTCCATTTCCCACAGTGATCTGTCTGGTGTCTAAGTTTGGAAAAGAGAGATGTTGAAGCTTCGGAAATTAACATTTTCCAGCTCTGCCTTTCTGAAATGATAAATTCCAGATTTTGCATTCACATGCCAAAATTAGACAATGCCAAAACCTTCCAGACAATATTCTATGGCAGTTATATTTCACATATCCATGACAATCAACTTGAATTGTAATCTTTTTTTATTGTTCAGACACAGCCCTCTTCTCCGCTCTTAAATCTGAAAATAAATTAGCATCATGAATGAGATACCTAAAATGTTTTAATACCTCTTGTCTTACAGGGCAGGCTATAGTCACTTCAAGTAAATCAGGCCTCTGTAATTTCACTCTATGTACTAAGAGTTGTGACATTTTGAAGTACACGGGAAAATGTCAAACCACGACAACTCCCACAACTACACTCGAAACGACAACAACAGTAACAGTAACTCCCAGCACTCCAGAATCAACAAGATGCACCTGCACAGCCAATGGAGAAATATTATCGCCTGGTAAGTGTATCAGGTATTGACAACCTGATACAATCACTAGTCACGCTGGAACCTGACAGTGCGGTCTGATATTTATCACAATTGGCTGCAATGATCCAGATTATGAAGGCAAAGCTCCAGTCCTCTCCATTAGATTGTTTTACACCAACTGGATGCTCGTCTTAAGCATTCTGTATAAGTTTGGAGAATGACTTGTCATGAATCTTCTCATCTCTCCATTTCCCACAGTGATCTGTCTGCTGTCTAAGTTTGGAAAAGACAGATGTTGAAGCTTCGGAAATTAACATTTTCCAGCTCTGCCTTTCTGAAATGATAAATTCCAGATTTTGCATTAACATGCCAAAATTAGACAATGCCAAAACCTTCCAGACAATATTCTATGGCAGTTATATTTCACATATCCATGACAATCAACTTGAATTGTATTTTTTTTATTGTTCAGACCCAGCCCTCTTCTCCGCTCTTAAATCTGAAAATTAATTAGCATCATGAATGAGATACCTAAAATGTTTTAATACCTTTTGTCTTACAGGGCAGGCTATAGTCACTTCAAGTAAATCAGGCCTCTGTAATTTCACTCTATGCACTCAGAGTTGTGACATTTTGAAGTACACGGGAAAATGTCAAACCACGACAACTCCCACAACTACACTCGAAACGACAACAACAGTCACAGTAACTCCCAGCACTCCAGAATCAACAAGATGCACCTGCACAGCCAATGGAGAAATATTATCGCCTGGTAAGTGTATCAGATATTGACAACCTGATACAATCACTAGTCACGCTGGAAACCTGACAGTGCGATCTGATATTTATCACAATTGGCTGCAATGATCCAGATTATGAAGGCAAAGCTCCAGTCCTCTCCATTAGATTGTTTTACACCAACTGGATGCTCGTCTTAAGCATTCTGTATAAGTTTGGAGAATGACTTGTCATGAATTTTCTCATCACTCCATTTCCCACAGTGATCTGTCTGCTGTCTATGTTTGGAAAAGAGAGATGTTGAAGCTTCGGAAATTAACATTTTCCAGCTCTGCCTTTCTGAAATGATAAATTCCAGATTTTGCATTCACATGCCCAAATTAGACAATGCCAAAACCTTCCAGACAATATTCTATGGCAGTTATATTTCACATATCCATGGCGATGATCTTGAATTGTAATCTTTTTTTATTGTTCAGACCCAGCCCTCTTCTCCGCTCTTAAATCTGAAAATAAATTAGCATCATGAATGAGATACCTAAAATGTTTTAATACCTCTTGTCTTACAGGGCAGGCTATAGTCACTTCAAGTAAATCAGGCCTCTGTAATTTCACTCTATGCACTAAGAGTTGTGACATTTTGAAGTACACGGGAAAATGTCAAACCACGACAACTCCCACAACTACACTCGAAACGACAACAACTGTAACAGTAACTCCCAGCACTCCAGAATCAACAAGATGCACCTGCACAGCCAATGGAAAAATATTATCACCCGGTAAGTGTATTCAACACTGACAATCTGATACAATCACTAGTCACGCTGGAAACCTGATCAGAATTGGCTGCAATGAATCAGACAGATTGTGAAGGCAAAGCACCAGTCCTCTCCATTAGATTGTTTTACGCAATCTGAATGCTCGTCTTAAGCATTCTGCACATTTTTGGAGAATGACTTGTTATGAATTTTTACATCTCTCCATTTCCAATAGCGATCTGTCTGCTGTCTAAGTTTTGAAAAGACATATTTCGAATTTAAGGGAATCACTATCTTCCTGCTCTGTCCGTCTGAATTCACAATTCCAAATTTTGCATTCACATGCTAAAATTAGACAATGCAAATTCTTTACACACAGCGTTCTTACAGTGTTTTTGTCTCCTGTGCTCCATTGATACAAAGGAAAACAAAACACTGTCAGTGACTGATGCTCAGGGAGGTGAAGGATATTGTGGTCGAACTCAGATTTGTGATTATCTCATAAGCTACTTCCTGATCACAATTCATGACACAAATGTAAATCAGACAATAGGATTTCATTAAATGTATTTTCTTAGCCGTATCCTTTGCTTCATTTATTTAAATAAATATCGGTCCATTATGGCTGCATGAAACATTTCCATGTGTTTTTTTGAGCAGAGAAGTAACTCTGGCCACAGGTCTTTCTGTTTTGCTCACTTTTGTATTCTGCCCGAACGGGTCGACACTGCAGCATCCATTTAGATCTTAACCTCATGCATTGAACTAGCTTGTCTTGTTCTGTCTGCATTTGTAAACCAAACACAAACACCAGCATGAAGAGTTCACAACATAACTCAAATACAAGAATCATGAATGCGATTAGAACAAATGAAATATTGATATTCTCATATTGGCAGTTATATTTCACATATCCATGACCATGAATTTAATTGTAATCTTCTTTCATTGTTCACATCCAGCCCTGGTCTCCACACGTTACTCTCAAAATATGAGATGCTGTCACCTTTGTACTTTACTGTGGATAAATATATCATCTTCATGAAGATTTCCAAAGTGACAACTAAATTGTTCAAATGCCTTTTGTCTTACAGGGCTGGCTATAGTCACTTCAAGTAAATCAGGCTTCTGTAATTTCATTCTATGTACTAAGAGTTGTGACATTTTGGAGCAAAAGGGAAAATGTCAAACCACTACAGCTCCCACCCCTACCGTCGAAATGATAACAACAGTAACAGTAACTCCCAGCACTCCAAAATCAACAAGTTGCACCTGCACAGCCAATGGAGAAATATTATCACCCGGTAACTGTATTAGATACTGACAATCTGATACAATCACTAGTCACGCTAGAAAACAGATAGTGCGATATGATATTTATCACAATTGGCTGCAATGATCCAGATTATTAAGGCAAAGCTCCAGTCCTCTCCATTAGATTGTTTTACACAAACTGGATGCTCGTCTGCAGCATTCTGTATAAGTTTGGAGAATGACTTGTCATGAATCTTCTCATCTATCCATTTCCCACAGTGATCTGTCTGCTGTCTAAGTTTAGAAAAGACAGATTTGGAACTTTCGGAAATTGACAATTTCCTGCTCTGCCGTTCTGAAATTATAAAGAACAAAGAATAATACAGCACAGGAACAGGCCCTTCGGCCCTCCAAGCCCACGCCGCTCCCTGGTCCAAACTAGACCATTCTTTTGTATCCCTCCATTCCCACTCCGTTCATGTGGCTATCTAGATAAGTCTTAAACGTTCCCAGTGTGTTCGCCTCCACCACCTTGCCCGGGAGCGCATTCCAGGCCACCACCACCCTCTGTGTAAAATACGTCCTTCTGATATCCGTGTTAAACCTCCCCCCCTCACCTTGAACCTATGGCCCCTCGTGAACGTCACCACCGACCTGGGAAAAAGCTTCCCACCGTTCACCCTGTCTATGCCTTTCATAATTTTATACACCTCTATTAGGTCACCCCTCATCCTCCGTCTTTCCAGTGAAAACAATTCCAGATTACCCAATCTCTCCTCATAACTAAGCCCTTCCATACCACGTCCTTCTGGTAGTCTGGCGACCAGACCTGGGCGCAGTATGCTAAATGCGGCCGAACCAACGTTCTATACAACTGCAACATCAGACCCCAACTTTTATACTCTACGCCCCGTCCTATAAAGGAAAGCATGCCATATGCCTTATTCACTACCTTCTCCACCTGTGACGTCACCTTCAAGGATCTGTGGACTTGCACACCCAGGTCCCTCTGCGTATCTACACCCTTTATGCTTCTGCCATTTATCGTATAGCTCCCCCGTATGTTAGTTCTATCAAAATGCATCACTTCGCATTTATCTGGACTGAACTCCATCTGCCATTTCTTTGCCCAAATTTCCAGCCTGTCTATATCCTTCTGTAACCTCTGACAATGTTCCTCACTATCTGCAAGTCCAGCCATTTTCGGGTCGTCTGCAAACTTACTGATCACCCCAGTATAATTCCAGATTTTGCATTCACATGTCAAAATTAGACAATGCCGAAATTTTCCATACAATGTTCTAAGGCAGTTATATTTCACATATCCATGATGATCAACTTGAATTGTAATCTTTTTTTCCTTGTTCAGACCCAGCCCTCTTCTCAGCTCTTAGCTCTGAAAATAAATTAGCGTCATGAATGAGATACCTAAAATATTCCAATACCTTTTGTCTTACAGGGCAGGCTATAGTCACTTCAAGTAAATCAGGCCTCTGTAATTTCACTCTATGTACTAAGAGTTGTGAACTTTTGAAGTACACGGGAAAATGTCAAACCACTACTGCTCCCACCACTACACTCGAAACGACAACAACAGTAACAGTAACTCCCAGCACTCCAGAATCAACAAGTTGCACCTGCACAGCCAATGGAGAAATATTATCACCCGGTAAGTGTATTCGATACTGACAATCTGATACAATCACTCGTCACGCTGGAAACCTGACAGTGCTGTCTTATGTTTATCACAATTGGCTGCAATGATTGACCGAGATTATTAAGGCAAAGCTCCAGTCCTCTCCATTAGATTGTTTTACTCAACCTGGATGCTCGTCTTAAGCATTCTGTATGAGTTTGGTGAATGACTTGTCATGAATCTTCTCATCTCTCCATTTCCCACAGTGATCTGTCTAGAACTTTAGGAAATTGACATCTTCCTGCTCTGCCCGTCTGAAATTATAATTCCAGATTTTACATTCACATGCCAAAATTAGACAATGCCAAATCTTTACACACAGCATTCGAACATTGATTTTGTCTCCTGGGCCCCATTGATACAAAAGAAAACAACACACTGTCAGTGACTGACGCTAAGCAGGGTCGAAGTTATTGTGCTCGAACTCAGATTTGTAATTGCCTCATAAGCTACTTCCTGGTCACAATTCATGACACAAATATGAATAAGACAATAGGATTTCATCAAATGTATTTTCTCAGCCGTATACTTTACTTCATTTATTTAAATAAATATCGATGTTTTATTGCTGTATCAAAATTTTCCATCTTTTTTTTGGGCAGAGAAGTAATATTAGTTGTAATTTCTGTAGAACGTTTACTCTGACCACAAGCTTTTTTGTTTTGCTCACTTTTGTGTTCTGCCCGAACGGGTCGACACTGCAGCATCCATTTAGCTCTTAACCTCATGCATTGAACTTGATTGTATTGTTCTGTCTGCATTGGTAAACCAAACACAAACACCAGCATGAAGAGTTCACAACATAACTCAAATACAAGAATCATGAATGTGATAAGAACAAATGAAATATTGAGATTCTCATATTGGCAGTTATATTTCACATATCCATGACCATGAACTTGAATTGTAATCTTCTTTCATTGTTCACATCCAGCCCTGGTATCAGCACCTAACGCTCAAAATATGAGATGCTGTCACCTTTGTTCTTAACTGTGGATAAACATATCATCTTCATGAAGATTTCCAAAGTGACAACTGAAATATTCCAATGCCTTTTGTCTTACAGGGCAGGCTATAGTCACTTCAAGTAAATCAGGCCTCTGTAATTTCACTCTATGTACTAAGAGTTGTGACATTTTGAAGTACACGGGAAAATGTCAAACCACTACAGCTCCCACCACTACACTCGAAACGACAACAACAGTCACAGTAACTCCCACCACTCCAGAATCAACAAGTTGCACCTGCACAGCCAATGGAGAAATATTATCGCCTGGTAAGTGTATCAGTTTTTGACAACCTGATACAATCACTAGTCACGCTGGAAACCTGACAGTGCGATCTGATATTTATCACAATTGGCTGCAATGATCCAGATTATTAAGGCAAAGCTCCAGTCCTCTCCATTAGATTGTTTTACACCAAATGGATGCTCGTCTTAAGCACTCTGTATAAGTTTGGAGAATGACTTGTCATGAATCTTCTCATCTCTCCATTTCCCACAGTGATCTGTCTGCTGTCTAAGTTTAGAAAAGACAGATTTGGAACTTTCGGAAATTGACAATTTCCTGCTCTGCCGTTCTGAAATTATGAAGAATAAAGAACAAAGAACAATACAGCACAGGAACAGGCCCTTCGGCCCTCCAAGCCCACGCCGCTCCCTGTTCCAAACTAGACCATTCTTTTGTATCCCTCCATTCCCACTCCGTTCATATGGCTATCTAGATAAGTCTTAAACGTTCCCAGTGTGTCCGCCTCCACCACCTGGCCCAGCAGCGCATTCCAGGCCCCCACCACCCTCTGTGTAAAATACGTCCTTCTGATATCCGTGTTAAACCTCCCCCCCTCACCTTGAACCTATGAGCCCTCGTGAACGTCACCACCGACCTGGGAAAAAGCTTCCCACCGTTCACCCTATCTATGCCTTTCATAATTTTATACACCTCTATTAGGTCACCCCTCATCCTCCGTCTTTCCAGTGAGAACAACCCCAGTTTACCCAATCTCTTCTCATAACTAAGCCCTTCCATACCAGGCAACGTCCTGGTAAACCTCCCCTGCACTCTCTCTAAAGCCTGCATGTCCTTCTGGTAGTCTGGCGACCAGAACTGGGCGCAGTATTCCAAATGCGGCCGAACCAACGTTCTATACAACTGCAACATCAGACCCCAACTTTTATACTCTACGCCCCGTCCTATAAAGGCAAGCATGTCATATGCCTTATTCACTACCTTCTCCACCTGTGACGTCACCTTCAAGGATCTGTGGACTTGCATACCCAGATCCCTCTGCATATCTACACCCTTTATGGTTCTGCCATTTATCATATAGCTCCCCCCGTATGTTTGTTCTATCAAAATGCATCACTTCGCATTTATCTGGATTGAACGCCATCTGCCATTTCTTTGCCCAAATTTCCAGCCTATCTATATCCTTCTGTAGCCTCTGACAATGTTCCTCACTATCTGCAAGTCCAGCCATTTTCGTGTCGTCCGCAAACTTACTGATCACCCCAATATAATTCCAGATTTTGCATTCACATGCCAAAATTTGACAGTGCCAAAATTTTCCATACAATGTTCTAAGGCAGTTATATTTCACATATCCATGATGATCAACTTAAATTGTCATCTATTTTTCCTTGTTCAGACCCAGCCCTCTTCTCAGCTCTTAACTCTCAAAATAAATTAGCATCATGAATGAGATACCTAAAATGTTTTAATGCCTTTTGTCTTACAGGGCAGGCTATAGTCACTTCAAGTAAATCAGGCCTCTGTAATTTCACTCTATGCACTAAGAGTTGTGACATTTTGAAGTACACGGGAAAATGTCAAACCACTACAGCTCCCACCACGACACTCGAAACGACAACAACAGTAACAGTAACTCCCAGCACTCCAGAATCAACAAGTTGCACCTGCACAGCCAATGGAGAAATATTATCACCCGGTAAGTGTATTCAACACTGACAATCTGATCCAATCACTCGTCACGCTGGAAACCCGACAGTGCTGTCTGATATTTATCACAATTGGCTGCAATGATCCAGATAGATCATGAAGGCAAAGCTCCAGTCCTCTCCATTAGATTGTTTTATACCAACTGGATGCTTGTCCTAAGCATTCTGTACATGTTTGGAGAATGACTTGTAATGAATATTCTCATCTCTCCATTTCCAAAAGTGATCTCTCTGCTGTCTAAGTTTGGAAAATACATACTTAGAACTTTAGGAAATTGATATCTTCCTGCTCTGCCCGTCTGAAATTATAATTCCAGATTTTGCATTCACATTATAAAATTTGACAATGCCAAATCTTTTCACAGAACAGGCCCATTTGTACCATTGCGTCGTGCCCATTTGCGGGTGCAAAAACGTAGTAAAGTCGGGCATGAAGCCATTAATGCGATCCAAAAATGGCCGTGATCTGATTCACACCCGAAACGGGTGCCACGGCGATTTAAATGCATTTGCATGCATTTAAATTGAATTAATGGGCTGCCCGCCCAACTTTACCAGCATTTCCCCCCTTTACCATCGTATTCGCCCATCCAGATTCGGCGCGATACAGACCTGCTCAGCAAAGGTCTGTTTCGGGCGCTCCAGCTTCTGAAGAGGTATGTTCAGAGCTTCCAACGGCTCTCTGACTCAGATCGGTGGTGGAGGGGGGAGGGAGGCGGGCCAGATCATTCTCTGGTGGGGGGTGGGATAGGAGGTAGGCCTGATTGTCGTCTGCTGGCGGTGGGGGGAGGGGGAGAAGGAGGTGGGAGGCCCGATTGTTGTCTGGTTGGGGGGGGGGGGGGGGGTGGTGGGGAGGGAGAAGAGAGGCCCGATCATTCTCTGGTGAGGCGGGGGAGGAGGAGGTGAGTCAAATGTATCTCTGGTGTGGCGGGGGGGAGGGGGGGGTGGGGAGGGGGGGGGCAGGGAGGCCAGATCGTTGTCTGGTCGGGGGGAGAGGGAGAAGGCAGGCCAGATTGTTGGGGGGTGGGCGGAGGGTGGGCAGAGGGAGGCCAGATTGTTGACTGGTGGTTGGGGGTGCAGAGGGAGGCCAGATCATTCTCTGGTGGGGGGGAGATGGGGGGCAGGGAGTCTGCTGCCACTCTGTGGGCGATCGGTGTAGGCGAAGGGGGCAAAGGGTCGCAATCGGTTTGGGTAGTGGGGAGGTGGGTGGATAAGGGGGACAGTTATGTTGTGGGTGTGGGGCAATGTCTGTGGGGCCATCACTCCCGCTTTTCGCTCGCGGGCCGCTTTATCAGCTTTTTGCGGCCCGGGAGTGATGTGACAGCGGCGCGATTTTCAATTTTTTTCCTTGCTGCACATGCACAGTTCAAAGCTCCGATCGTTTTGGGCGCAAAAAGCCCCGCCCACAGCGCGATTCAGACTCGCGATTTTTTTTCCAGACTAAGTGCGAATGGGGGCGCCTGAGAACAGATTTCCAAGTCGGATCTGAATTACGCCCAGATTCAGCACTTAGAATGAAAATGGTAAAATCGGGCCCGATGTTTTTACATTCTTTTTGTCTCCTTTGCCCCATTGGTACAAAGGAAAACAACACACTGTCAGTGACTGATGCTCGGCTGGGTCGAAGTTATTGTGGTCGAACTCAGATTTGTAATTGCAACATAAAGTACTTTCTGGTCACAATTCATGACACAAATATAAATAACACAATAAGATTTCCTCAAATTCTTTTCTCAGCCCTATGCTATGCTTCATTTATTTAAATAAATGTCGGTGTTTTATGGCAGCAACAAACATTTCCACTTGTTTGTTTGGGCAGAGAAGTAATATTAGCTGTAATATTCGAATGACGTTTACTCTGTCCACAAGTATTTCTGTTTTGCTCACTTTTGTGTTCTGCCCGAACGGGTCGACACTGCAGCATCCATTTAGCTGCTTGTCTCTCACATTGAACTAGTTTGTATTGTTCTGTCGGAATTTGTATACCAAACACAAACACCAGCATGAAGAGTTCACAACATAACTCAAATACAAGAATCATGAATGCGATAAGAACAAATGAAGTAATGAAATTCTCATATTGGCAGTTATATTTTACATATCCATGACCATGAACTTGAATTATAATCTTCTTTCATTGTTCAAACCCAGTCCTGTTCTCAGCTCTTAACTCTCAAAATGTATTAGTTTCATGAAGAATTCCAAAGAGATACCTAAAATGTTCCAATGCCTTTTGTCTTACAGGGCAGGCTATAGTCACTTCAAGTAAATCAGGCCTCTGTAATTTCACTCTATGTACTAAGAGTTGTGACATTTTGAAGTACACGGGAAAATGTCAAACCACGACAACTCCCACAACTACACTCGAAACGACAACAACAGTAACAGTAACTCCCAGCACTCCAGAATCAACAAGTTGCACCTGCACAGCCAATGGAGAAATATTACCACCCGGTAAGTGTATTCGATACTGACAATCTGATACAATCACTAGTCACGCTGGAAAGCTGACAGTGCGATCTGATACTTATCACAATTGGCTGCAATGATCCAGATTATGAAGGCAAAGCTCCAGTCCTCTCCATTAGATTGTTTTACACAAACTGGATGTTCGTCTTAAGCATTCTGTACATGTTTGGAGAATATTTTCATCTGGTATATGTTTCAATTGTTAAAACTTTCCAGTTGTTAACTCATGATTTTGGTTGAGGGATGTTTAGTTATTTTAATGTGAAAATATAACTGGAAAGGCAAAGCTTTATTGGGTCATTGCTAGTTCTCCAACTTTACATTTTTACAAGAAACAAATGCATGCTATTATTCCATTAAAACATACATAGAAATATACATTGAAAATAAAAGCAGGAGAAGGCCATTTGGCCCTTAGAGTCTGGTCCACCATTCATTTTGATCTGGCTAATCATCAAATTGAATGCTTTGATCTCACCTTCCCCCATTTTGTAGCTGCACGAGCTATATCTAATCCCTTCTTGAAATCAGACAATGTTTTGGCATCAACTACTTTCTGTGATAGTGAATTCCACACATTCACCACCCTCTGGGTGAAGAAATTTGTCTTCACCTCAGTTCTTATCCTCAAACTATGACCCCTAGTCTTCCCCATCATTGGGATCATTCTTTCTGAATCTCCCCTGTCTAATCCTGCTCGAATTTTATAAGTTTCTATGAGATCCCCTCTCACCCTTCTAAACTCCAATGAATACAATGCTAACCGACTTAGTCTTTCCTCATATGACAGACCCACCATCCCAAGGATCAGCCTGGTAAACCTTTACTGCATTCCCTCTATAGCAAGAATATCCTTTCTCAGATAAGAACACCAAAACTGCACACAATACTTCAGGTGAGCCCCCATCAACTCCCTATACAATTGCAGTAAAACATCTCTATCCCTATACTCAAACCCCCTCGCTATGAAGGCCATCATACCATTTGCCTTCTTTACTGCCTGCTGTACCTGCACGCTTACTTTCAGTGACTGATGCATGAGGACACCAAGGTCTCGCTGAGTATCCACCTCTCTCAATTTACACCATTCAAATAATTATCTGCCTTCTGATTTTTTCCACTGAAGTGTGTAATCTCATTATATTATATTTATCCACATTATATTGCATCAGCCATGCATACGCTCACTCATTCAGCCTGACTAAATCATGCTGAAGCATCTCTGCATCCTCCTCACAGCTCACCCTCCCACCCAACTTTGTATCATCTGCAAGTTTAGAGATAATACATTTAGTTCCCTCTTCCAAATCATTAATACATAATGTGAACAGTTGGGGTCCTAGCACAGATCCCTGCAGTACCCCACTAGTCATTGCCTGCCAATCAGAAAAAGACGTATTTATTCCAACTCTTTGCTTCCTGTCTGCTAACCAGCTTTCTATCCATCTCAAGACATTACCTGCAATCCTATGTGCTTTAACTTTGCATAGTAACCTGCTGTGTGTGACCTTGTCGAAAGACTTCTGAAAGTCTAAATAAACCATATCCATTGATTTTCCCAGGTCAACTCTACTAGTTATCTTCTCAAAGAATTCCAGTAGATTTGTCAAGCATCATTTCTCTTTTTTAAATCCATGTTGACTTTGTCTGATTATACCACTGATTTTCAAATGCTGAGTTATGAAATCCTTGATAATAGACTCTAGCAACTTCCCCAATACTGACGTTCGGCTCACTGATCTATAGTTCCCTGGTTTCTCTCTACCTTCCATTTTGAATAGCAAGCTTACATTAGCTACCCTCCAATCTGAAGGAACCAGTCCAGAGTCCAAAGAATTTTGGAAAATACTCACCAATGGGTCTACTTTTTCCAGGGCCACTTCCTTAAGTACTCTGGGATGAAGGTTTTCAGGCCCTGGAAATTTACCCACCTTCAATCCCATTAATTTCCCCAAAACCATTTCTCTGTCAATGCTGATTTCCTTCAGCTCCTCACATATGTGCTGTTGTTCAAGGCTTAACATTGCCAAGTTAGTCCTTCTTTAGCGCTTCCAATGTACATTGAAACTGCATTGTGATTGGTGAAATACACCCTCCAGTTATGTCCCTTGCTCATTGCCTGATCTGAGTGAGAATTCTTAAACAATTAACTTCTGAAGTGAACATTAGGCGGCACGGTAGCACAGTGGTTAGCACTGCTGCTTCACAGCTCCAGGGACCTGGGTTCGATTCCCGGCTTGGGTCACTGTCGGTGTGGAGTTTGCACATTCTCCTCGTGTCTGCGTGGGTTTCCTCCAGGTGCTCCAGTTTCCTCCCACAGTCCAAAGATGTGCGGGTTAGGTTGATTGGCCATGCTAAAAAAATGCCCCTTAGTGTCCTGAGATGCGTAGGTTAGAGGGATTAACAGGGAAATATGTAGGGAATATAGGGGTACGGCCTGGGTGGGATTGTGATTGGTGCAGACTCGATGGGCCAAATGGCCTCTTTCTGCACTGTAGGGTTTCTATGTCTATGTCTATATTTATCAACAAATTATTTCATAATGACAGGTGGATCTTTTCATGGTTTTTGCATTTCTTGTTTACATTTTATGCTCCACCAACTACACTTTCTCAGCCAAGAAGACAGTTTGTTTAACTCTGTCAAAACCTCTCTCTATATAATATATAGAATCATAGATACTACAGTCTCTCACACTACAAACCGATCAGGCTAAGAGTAGTTGTAATAACTGAACTGCCAATCTTATCTCTCTTCTCAATATGGAGGGAGAAGCACCTGATAGGCAGCAGAGGTAAGATTTACAACTTGCAGGGCAGTTTTTTAACCCTACCTGGGGTATAGGTTGGCACATGGGTGAGGCCATAAAATTGGCACAATGCCATGGGTGCTGTTTCCGATGCCGACCTGCCTCCCCTGAATTTTACACAGGAGTTGGCGGATGACATAGGGTGTTCTGCCTGTTGGCCAATTAATGCTCTTAAGTATCCAACTAATGGCAACCTAAAGGCCTCTCCCCACCCCCTCCATAGTTCTCTCCATGTCAGAGAGAGGCCTAGGCCAAGTGTAATGGCAGGCAGCTTTCACAGTTTGTATTTGTTGGGGAGCAAGGGGGAAATTACCTCCTTTGCAGGCCTCTAGGTCCATCACAGGCCTCCCTAAGGTCTTGGTGCCATGCTCCCCTTCCCCATTTTTTGCTTCATCCCTGACTGCTCACCACAGCCCCCAGCTCCCTCACTAGGACATGCCTCCTTGGCCCTGGCAAGACCCCATCCATGTACCTACACATTCAGGCATGTGATAATCACCATTGGGGACTTGATGCAGTCCCAGCATTGGCCACCACCCTCTGATTGACCAGCAGTTCCTGAGGCAGATCTTCCTTCCCAGATGGGGGCAGAAGTCTCGCCCGAGTTACTTTAACAACCTACTAACCATTGAATGGCTTTCAGGAAAGGTGTCAGAGTGGGGGCAGACTCGCCTCCAACATTTCTGCCTTGGATGGCGGGAATCCTCTCTGAGTGTGACTCTGTGAAACTCCGAGTGCAAATCTACAACATTAGATCCATGTTCCAATTGTAAAATGCAAGGTTTGACAGTGAACTAATGTCACCATTCAAAACTTATAGCTGAAGATCTCCATTTGTATTTGTTTCCAGGACAGATAATATACAATTCCACAGACAAAGCAGGCTGGTGTTATTATGCATTCTGTTCTATGGACTGTAAAATTGTGAAACACATGGAACCATGTGGAGGCACCACCTTCGTTCCACTAGTCAAACAGACATCCACAGCAACAGCAGCACCACCGGCAGGTTGCCCAGCTCTGCAGCCTCCAAAAGCTGTAAGTAATAGACATGCCAGTCACAATGATCTCTCTGTAATCTATATCTATTATACCTTAATGGATTTGTTGTGGGAAAATATTAGGAATAATTGGATTGCTATTCGAGTCAGTGATTGGGTGGTATCATTTTCGGGAGAATTTTAGGAGAGAGCAAGGGAGGGAAATGTGGTGTGTGGAGTGACTGGGTTAGGTGGAAATTTAAATTTCCCAACATTTCCATTGCGATGCAGAGATGAAGTCAGCCACATGTCTGCAGCCTCATGCTGTCCTTGGCATGTTCCGACCTGTGACACATTTGCATTGCATGAATATTCATCAGCAGACAATCTTTTTTAATGAAGTTATACCTTCAGGTTGTGTCTGAAGTCAGTGGTCTGGCAGGAGAATGGCAGCTTGCATGGAGGCTCGCGGTAATAAGGGTCAGTCAGCAGTGAGGGGGGAGGATAGAGGGTGGAATTAAGGGCATGGTTAGCACTGTTGTCTCACAGAGCCAGGGACCCGGGTTCATTTCCAGCCTTGGGTCACTGTGCAGATTAGGAAGATTGGCCATGGTGAATGTATGGGGTTGTGGGATAGGGCAGCGGGGGGGTGGGCGGGGGGGGGGGGGGTTGGTCCTGGGTCAAATGCTCTTTCAGAGAGTCAGTGCAGATCTGTTGGACCAAATGGCCTCCTGCTGCACTGTAGGGATTCTATGGTTCCATGGTGAAGTGAGGACTGATGTCCTGGGTGTAATGATGAGAGGTGGGTGTGTAAGGTAGTTAGGACAGTCAGCCAAGGGGCTTAAAGGGAAGTGACGGTACTGTCCAAATATGGGTTCATATCAAGGTGTCAACATTTACTTAAGGGATTTGAGCCTTTATTCCTCAAAAGGACCTGAAGGAACTAATGTGAACTCCACAGAGGAATCTCCTGGGAATTCCCCTTGGTGGAGTGGGGTAGATGGAAGATCACAACAGCCCCTGTTGCAAAGGTCTGGTCTAAAGGGCACATTGAAATCCATATCCTGGGCTTCTGTCTGTCTTCAGCCACAGGAATTCAATAAATTCAATATGTTACGAAAATCATATTTGTCTTTTGTTTCCGCAAACCACAGATGAATGAAACTTGGAAGCTTGACAATTGTACAATGGGAATGTGTACAGGGAACAACACTGTGTCTGTAATACCAATGAAATGTCCACATGTTACTTCAATTACCTGTGAAAATGGACTGCAACCCAAAAAAGTCTATGATCAATCTGGCTGTTGCTATCAGTATGAGTGTGACTGTGAGTATTGGAAGAATTGCACTGCCAAAATTAAATAGTGATGCAAAAGATACAGAGATGAAAGATATTGTAGCAGCAACATGTGATTCACTATTCCACAACAGAAATTGCCTATTCTGCAATATTAATATCAATATTACTTAATATTTATGAGAAAGAGGACATAACATGTCCAGAGATATATATTTTTCATATTTATGGGACCTGGGCTTCTTTGGTTGGCCAACATTTATTGCCCATCCCCAGTTGCCCGAGAACATTTAAGAGTCAACCACATTGCTGTGGCTCTGGAGTCACATGTAGGCCAGACCAGATAAGGACAGCAGATTTCCTTCCCTAAAAGACATTAGTGAACCAGATGGGTTTTTCCAACAATCGACAATGGTTTCATGGTCGTCAGTAGATTCTTAATTTCGGATGTTTTTATCGAATTCATATTCCACCATCTGCTGCGGCGGGTCCCCAGAACATTAGGTGAGTTACTGGATTAATAGTCCAGCGCTAATACCACTAGGCCATCACCTCCCCCCACCCCCAAATATAGAGACCAATCAGCTTTATATCACTGGTAGGAAAGATAATGGGGGCAATTCTCCCATCCCAACGCACTACATTTTTAGCGCGTCAGGCTGGGAGAACCGCGTTTGGACGATTCATGGGACTCACACATGCTTTCCTGACGCGCGCGCATCTCCGGGCGCCGGATATCCGGCACGGTTGGGACCACACTGGAAACCGGAGGGACCAGCAGGTAAGTAATTTTAACATTCTAACGTTGTCTAAATGGCATTATTGGGCCCGGGACTGAAGTCTCCGGGCCCGATAGCATCTCCCACCCGATCAGTACAATTTCACTCCGGCAGGGTTTAAAGTAGATCCCCACTTTCGAGGAACTAGCGGGACACCCTGCTGGAGTGAGGGGGCAATCGTGGCTCCTCAGGGGGTCGGGCAGCAGGGGGGTAGTGCCCCCTGGGCATAGGGACCTGGGCAGTGCCAGCCTTTGCCCCCTGGCACTGGCCAAGTGGCAAAGTGCCCATGCCGAGGAGGCACCTTGGCACTACCTACCGGGCATCAGGCAGTGCTAAGGGGACGGGGCCGAGGGGGTGTGGCCTGAGGGCAGAGCTTAGGGACAATCGGTGGGGGTGGGGGGTCCCGCTACCACTCTGCCTTGGGATTGTTCAGGGCTGGAGGGAGGCCAGCAATTGGGGCGGGCTGAAGGGGGGTAGGCTGCCGGGGCGGGGTGGGGGGCGGGGGCGGTCAGCATCCCATGAGGGGGGTCTGCCGGGGTGGGGGGCTTGGGGAGTATCATCACTGCTGGAGGGGAGGGTGGTTGCTGGAGATCGGAGCGCTCCTGGATGAGAGGTGGGTCAGGGCTGGCCCACGAATGCTCGTGGGGACCACGATCGGGCCGAGGGGAGGCTGGAGGGGCAGCGCTGTGGGGGTCCTGGGCTGGCCAGCAAACTGCAGGCTGACCGATTGGGGCCACTGTGCATGCGCAGAGTTCAGGAGCTGTCAGACTCCAGCCGAATAGGCCCTGCCCCTGAGTTATATTCACGATTGTGACTCCTGCATTGCACAGAGTGTGGGAGATTCGAGTGTGAACTCCCACTGAAAAAATGGGGCGATTCTCCCATTGCGACCTGCAAGTTTTCTGGCGGGTCCGGTTGGGAGAATCGTGTGTCGGCCAGTTCACGGGATTGACGCATGCATTCCTGATGCACGCGCCTCTCCCAGAGCCAGAGAACAGTCGCAGTCGAGACCGCATCACCTACGCTGCCAGGAGTACTTCACTCCAGCGGGGTTCAGACTAGCTCCCCATGTTAAGGGAACTAGCGGGAGACCCCGCCGGAGTGAAGCGGGGACAATCGGGGACCTCAGGGGGTCGGGCGGCGGGCGTTGGTGCCCCCTGGGCATGGGCAACCTGGCAGTGCCAGCCTGTGCCTCTGGCAATGCCTAAGGGGGAAGTGCCCATGCCCAGGGGGCACTGCCCAGCAGGCATTGGACAGTGCCAAAGGGCTGTGGCCTATTGTGGGTGGGGCCTAGGGATGATTGGTGGGAGTAGGGGGATCCTGCTGCCACTCTGCTGGGGGCGGGGTGGGATCTGCCTCCCGGTGGTTGGGGGGGGGGGGGGGGTCTGCCAGAGTGGGGGGCATGGGGGGATCGCCTCTACTGGGGGTGTGGGCTGGACATTGGGGCGCTCCGGGGTGGGGAGGGGGGTTGGGCGTGTCCAGGGAATTGTTGTGGGGGCCGCTATCGGGCTGTGTGGGGGGCTGGAGGGGCAGCACTGTGGGGGTCCTGGGCTGGCCAGCAATTGAGCTGGCCAACAAATGGGGAGACTGACAGATCGGGGCCACTGTGCATGCCACCCCCCACCCCCCACCCCCCCACCCACCCCCACCCCCCTCCCCCCCCCCCCCCCCCCCCCACCCCCACCCCGGCCGGGTTTTTAATGAGATTCACGATTGCGACCTCTACATTGCACAGAGTGGGGAGATTCGGGTCTGATGCTGCATAGCTATAGTTCATATAAATGATTTGGGCTTTGGAATCAAAACACAATTTCTAAATTTGTGGATGATACCAATTTTTGGTCAGGGAGAGTCAACACAGAGGATGTGGGCAATAAATTAAAGGTGGACATTAATAAACTTATTAGAAAAACTGCAGCAGCCTCAAGTACCGGAGGATGAAGGAGTTGGAACTGCAACCAAAGCCAGTGTACACGTGCAGGAACTCCTGTAGTAGAACCTCAGTTGAATGTTGAGGGAATGGAATATCTTACTGTTGATGAATCTCACTGGCTGGTTAGTCAGTGCCTTGATGACCATATGGATGTAATCGATGTCACCCTGGTCCTGGGGAAGTGACTAGATATGCCAGCAAAGCCCCTTCTGTCTGGAATTGAAAACACTGTCCAGCTCTCACAAATATAAAATCAGTGACCTTGGAGATGCAATGTTTTAAAGTTTATTTATTAGTGTCACAAGTAGGCTTACATTAACACTGCAATGAAGTTACTGTGAAAATCCCCAAGCAGCCACACTCTGGTGCCTATTCAGTACATTGAGGGAGAATTTAGCATGGCCAATGCACTAACCAGCACGTCTTTCTAATTGTGGGAGGAAACTGGAGCACCCGGAGGAAACCAATGCAGACAGTGACCCAAGCTGGGAATCGAATCCGGATCTCTGGCGCTGTGAGGCAGCAGTGCTAACCACTGTGCCACTGGGTGTGCAGCTTTTTGCAAGGTGCCACCAAGGTCTGTTGCTGCTCCTTGGAGGGAGCCAGAGGTGAAGATATTCAAAGCCATAGTGACTCATTAGCTGGGCGTAATGAGCAGTTCTGTGAAGAGTGAGATGCTCTGTCATGAGGCAGGAATCTCAGTGAGTATCTGCCTGGATATGTGCAGTCTCATGCAGCACTAGTTCTCCAAGATGTCCAGGTAACTCCACCTTCAGTGGTGCAGCCTATATTGAAAGTGAGGACTCCAGTGCGTTCCTGCACTTTTCCTTCCCTTCTGCCGTCCTCATGCCTGGGTCTCTGCTCTCCTGCAGAGGATGTTGCTCCCAATTGTGTCTGGAAGCTTTGCCCACTCCTCGTATGGCCCCACAATGCCAGGAGGGTGACAACCCCTGATTGACCAAGTGCTTAGTGATTACTCTTCTCACAACTTGCACTGACCTGATGGCATCTGTGTGGCAATGGCCAACTCACCATTTCTCCCTTTTACACGCCTATCAAATTTGTTGGGCCTTCCCACTGTGTATCCACCTCCATGCACACAGTCTATCTCTGACCCAATTTGAGCAGAGCCGTCAATGAGCTTTCAGTGAACTGCAATGACCTTAATTGGATTTATTAATGGATGGGATGAGTTCTCAGAGGCATCGACCCTGATGAAACTTACCAGCAGTGGGAGTGGTGATGAAAAACATGCACACTGGCCATTATTTTCTCACCTGCCCACTTCTAAATCTTGTCTCAAAAGTTCTTTCGCTAATCCAAAATTGAAAGACCAACATTTAATATAATGTTTGTATCATATGTTCCTTCTGTTGAAAAGCAATTAAATAAACAAGCCCTTTAATTCCCTGACTGAAAGGAGAGGAGTAGAGACAAATGGCAAGTGTTAGCTACATTAACACCTGAGAGAGGCAGCAATACTACCTGCTTTCATGCTTCATTTCCTGACACCAAAGCAGCAGTTGCTGAAGGTAGTTTTCTCACAGCTAGAAAAACCAAAAGAAAGCAGGAATTAGGAAACCTTTGCAGGGTAATGCACTCCCTACTTTGCTTGATTATTCTTGAACTGCAATCTTAGAAGCCCTCTTCCTACTGCATTAATATAACACTTTCTCATTTAGTGTAGACTCTATCCCATTATGTCTGTGAGTGACAAAGGAAGAAAGAACTTGAATTTATATGGGGCAGATTTCTCTGATCTCTTCCAAGCCCGCCCTGCTGCAAGTGGAACGGAGAATTTGGCATTGCAGCCAAAACTGTGTTCACTTTCAGCGGCACCCAAGAATCCCAGCCACCAATGAGGATGGATGCTTCCATCCCACAATTTTAGTTTCTCACAAAACACATCACATCCGGCAAATTGATTTTTTAAGTAAAATCATGTTTGATGTGTAAGCAAATATGGCAATTAATTTGCACAAAGAAAGGTCTCCACAAACTGAAAATGTGTTTATTAGCCAGTTAATATATCTTAGTGGTTTTGCTTGAGGACTCAAATTTAAAGAACCACCCTTCAGGATCTTTTATGGCCAAACAGATGGGCGGCACGGTGGCCCAGTGGTTAGCACTGCTGTGTCATAGCGTCAGAGACCCGGGTTCGATTCCCAGCTTGGGTCACTGTCTGTATGGAGTTTGCATGTTCTCCCTGTGTCTGCGTGGGTTTCCTCCGGGTGCTCCGGTTTCCTCCCAAGTCTGAAAGGCGTGCTTTTTGTTGCATTGGCCATGCTAAATTCTCCCTCAGTGCACCTGAAAAGGCGCCAGAGTGTGGCAACTAGGGGATTTGCACAGTAACTTCACTGTAGTGTCAATGTAAGCCTACCTGTGACACTAATAAATAAACTTAAACAAACAGATTGGGCCTCATTCTAATGTCAGTTTAGTATCTCATCTTAAAAGCACCACCTCTGACAATCTGACATTTCCTCATTGACACATTGAAATCTTAACCCCACAGAGGCTTGATGTCATACTTTGTTTTATAATGCTCCTGTGAAGTGCCTTGGGATTATGTTGGGATTATGTTTGCCGTACAAATATAAGTTGTTGCTGTTAATTATTTTCTAAAGTGTAGAGTGAGCCTTCAATCCAATGGTTTCCGATTCTGAGGCATGGGTGCAACCACCAGAGCCAAGCTGATTCTGCTAACTTAAGGAACTCAGTCAGGCCAGTTGGGAAATAGATTGTTGCTGTCCAGATCCTTTCACAACTCACTGAACAGACAAATGGAAAGAGGCTACTTCCCTCCATTAGTCTGGGTTGGTCTTTGCCTGAGTTTATACATGGGTCCAAGTAAGACTGTTTTCCTCCCTGTGAAAAAACATGACTGATGCATAACTTGTTTCTTGATTAAGAATCTACATCTGGCTTAACTTAAATTAAGCATTTCCCCAGAAACTCAGAATGCAACTTTGAAATTCCAGGTATCTGCACTGGATGGGGAGGCGATCACTACCTCACATTTGATGGAACAGATTACACATTCCAAGGAAACTGCACTTACATTCTGGTGAAGCAGATAAAAGAAATAATCCACGGGTTCAAAATTATCATAGATGACGACGTCTGTGATGTTGAGAAAGAACAGTCATGCCCCAGAGCCATCAAAATATTTTACAAATCTTCAGTGGTAACATTGATTCGGATGACTGTCAACGAGACGGTAAAAACCAAGGTATGGACTGCTGCATTTCCATTTATGGCAAAACAATTAGACAGTTCCCCTAACAATTTAAGAGTGCTTGCATTTTCACATACACCAAGAAGTCCTCCTGTCCAGCAGGTATCGCTGTTGGATTTCAGCTGGCAATGGGGTCACTAACATATTGTTCTCAATGTCACTGGACCATTGCTAAAAGAGTGCTTGGCTGTGAGATTCCATGAAGAACAGCACATTATTATTTACCAGTCTTAGATATGAGAAACATTGCTTTAGCCAGCTACCAGAGGACTGCAAGAACCATGCAGTGTACTGAACCATGAGGTCAAGGGAGGACAGCTAAGAATTAAAAGCAAAATATTGCAGATGATGGAAATCTGAAATAAAAACAGAAAATGTGGAAAATACACAGCAGACCTGACAGCAACTGTGCAGAGAGAAACAAAGTTAACATTTCGAGTCAAATGACCAGTTCTGAAGAAGAACCAAAGTTTATTCAAAAAGCTAAGAAATAAACTTGGACACTAAACACAAAGGAAGTAAATAGTACATTCTAGATTGTATGCAAACTAAACTTTAAGGGATTCATTTTCCTCCCTGTGTACAAGTTAGGTACAGTGCATAAGAACTGCACATCGTCTCACCTAGCCTGAGTAGGCCTGAAGCTCCATCACTGTAAAGCCATTCCTTAGTGGGAACTTGTGGCTGGACATGGGTGAAAGAAATACAAAAAAAGGCCCTTATCATTGGCATTTGCTGCTAACTGCAGGACTTCTTGGCTGCTATCCAAAAACAGCAGTGAGAAAGTCTTCAGCCAGGAATGTCTTTTACTCAGGGAAAGATAAGCTGATTGGTCAGTCTCACTCAGTTTACAGCCTCACTCCCGCTCAGATGCTCACACCTGAGTGGAGTGTGCGAAGTATAAGACCCATTTTCTGTGGGTTAACCTCCTTTGGAGCTTCTGCCAAGCAGAGATCCCTGGAAAAAATGAGCAGCAAATTATTTTGAATGTTGGCCAGAATTTTCCAAATCTCCGTTCACTGCAATGGGGCCAGAGAATCCTGTGTGAATTCTGGTGTGAATGGCTGGAAAATTCCAGCCGTTATTTCTATAGAGTTTTGATGTTTGCACCTGTTGCAAGTATATTTCTCTACCTAGGATAATCCGCCCAGAAATCCAAGTGCAACATAAAGGATAGAGAGATCCACTGGCCTTGATGTTCTGGTCGCGCTCACCCCAAGACCAGAAAGTCCCGCCCAAGGTCAACAGACCTTTGCCTGTGGTGGGCGGGATGGGAAAATTCTGGCACTATTTTAAATTTCATCCCTTTTCTCCTGCTTTACATCTGTGAAATTAATATTAATCAGGTGTGTAGCTGGACAAAATTATTTCTCGGGTTTTTGAGCAACAAAGATATTCCTTAGGTTCCGTACATTATTATCTATAAACCTAGGTGACTGTGAATCTACCACATTACTGCTTGGAAACAGAGGAAGTTAAGTCGTTCAGATACAATCCTGATTGAGACACAGTGTTACAGTCTCATCTGAACATCAAAACTTGTTAAAATTGTAAGCTTTAGACTTATATTAAGTAATGGAGACATTTATATTAAACTTATATCCACTACTGCTGAACTCTAAACTTGGACACCACTGTACTGTCCAGTAACTAGCAAAATTGAATAACGTCTATAATTTATTAATAGCGTAGAGCATCAGTGTCAGATTACTAATCTTAATCCATACTGACATTTTCAAAATGTTCACAATAATTTCATGAATAAAGATTCTTTTTAAATTGATGACTCAGTTAACAGCTGTTTCCTCGAGTTTAGAAAGTAGAGGTGTGTCAGGAATAAGGTCGTAGTTGACTGAAGAATTTTGTCTCTATTCTACAGGCACTGGTCAATGGACAGGAGGTTATACCACCTTATTCCCATGATGGGATAAGGATCAGTTCCTCTGGGATCACAGTAAAGGCTGAAATTGCGGCCATTAATTCTACCATTACTTTTAATGGCATGGACTTTACAATAGACATCCCCTACAAGATCTTTGGGAAAAATGTTGAAGGACAGTGTGGTATGTAACACTTCAATTATCATTTTTACTTTCAATTTTCAAATTATACAATACTGCCTCTGACCAGAGGTCACATCATACATTGACACCCTTGGATTTAATTTTCTTTAAAGCTAATGGAGATTTTTGATGGTAGTTTCTACTGTGGTCAATCCTTTCCTTTCGGGGATAAATAAATAGAGGCACTTGTCTAAGGCAATACAAATTGTAGATGATCTGTTGAAAGTCAGTACAATAAATTTCTTAAACCCTTGTTCATTTCATTTTTCTAATTTCCTGTTTTCATTGTAAGAGAAAATTATAGTTACAGAGACATGTAACAAATCATCTGGAGCGTTGTTCTAAATTAAACATTGTAACGAGAATAGGTTTACACTAAAGAGAGGAACATTTAAGACCGATCAGTAAATTATTCACATAAACATAGAAACATAGAAAATAGGAGCAGGATTAGGCCATTTTTCCCATTGAGCCCGCTCCACAATTCAGTGTGACCATGGCTGATGCTCTATCTCAACTCCCACTTTCTCCCCATACATAATGTCTAGAAATGTATCTACTTATTTCTTAAATACACTCAGTAACTGGGCTGCCACAGCCTTCTGTGGTAGTGAATTCCACAGGTTCACCCCCTCGGAGTGAAGAAATTTCTCCTCATCTCAGTCCTAAATGTCTTCCCTCATATCCTGAGACTGTAACCCTTTGTTCGAGACCAGCCCCCTGCCCCCCCTCCCCCAACCCCAGCCAGAGGAAATAACATCCCTGCATCTAATCTGTCCAGCCCTGTCAGAATTTTATACTTTTCAATGAAATCCTCTCTCATTCTTCTAAACCACAGTGAATACAGACCAAATAGACTCAATCTCTCCGCACACAAAACCCCTGTCATCCCTGGAATCAGCCTGCTGAACCTTCGCTACACTCCATCTATGGCATTTGGAAGAAATCTCCAGATAGAGTGGTGGAGAGATGAACCATGATCCATTTAAGAATCAATTTAATGGTACAAGAGAGTAACTTTAGGATCAGTCTAGATGGATGGATCAAAGTGCATTGAATAACCTGGTCTATCCATATCTATCTTGTGATTTTGGTGGTGAACTTCAAGTATAATGTTACAAATTCCCAATTCCCTAGGTACCTGTACAAACAGCAAGAAAGATGACTGTACTTTGCCTGATGGAACCGTAGTGCCTTCCTGCTCTCACGCAGCACCTAAATGGCACACTAAAGATGAGAATAAAACACACTGCGATACAAAGATCTCAACCACGACTCAACCGCCGATACATCGTTCAACCCTCCCACACATGGAAACAACAATCATGACAACTGTGCCAACCACACCATGTGCAGCATCAGATATTTGCAAGATCATCTTAGGCCCGTATGTTATATCTCAGTGTGAAAATCTCAAACTTTTGCATATGGAAAATGATCAACCTGTGTCAGTGTGTTTGTTTAGCAGGAATGTCACCGTGTCACCGTGGACTGTCAGTGTGGACTGTTAGTGTGTTAGTGTGGACTGTTACTGTCAGTGTGGACTGTCGGTGTGTTAGTGTGGACTGTCAGTGTGTTAGTGTGGACTGTCAGTGTGTCAGTGTGGACTGTCAGTGTGTTAGTTTGGACTGTCCGTGTGTTAGTGGGACTGTCCGTGTGTTAGTTTGGACTGTTCGTGTGTTACTGTGGATTGTCAGTGTGTTAGTGTGGACTGTCCCTGTGTCAGTGTGGACTGTCCGTGTGTTAGTGTGGACTGTCAGTGTGTCAGTGTGGACTGTCAGTGTGTCAGTGTGGATTGTCAGTGTGTTAGTGTGGACTGTCAGTGTGTTAGTGTGGACTGTCAGTGTGTCAGTGTGGACTGTCAGTGTGTCAGTGTGGACTGTCAGTGTGTTAGTGTGGACTGTCAGTGTGTCAGTGTGGACTGTCCGTGAGTTAGTGTGGACTGTCGGTGTGTTAGTGTGGACTGTCAGTGTGTCAGTTTGGACTGTCAGTGTGTTAGTGTGGACTGCCCCTGTGTCAGTGTGGACTGTCAGTGTTTCAGTGTGGACTGTCAGTGTGTCAGTGTGGACTGTCAGTGTGTTAGTGTGGACTGCCCCTGTGTCAGTGTGGACTGTCAGTGTTTCAGTGTGGACTGTCAGTGTGTTAGCGTGGATTGTCCGTGAGTTAGTGTGGATTGTCAGTGTGTTAGTGTGGACTGTCAGTGTGTTAGTGTGGACTGTTCATGTGTTAGTGTGGATTGTCAGTGTGTTAGTGTGGACTGTCCCTGTGTCAGTGTGGACTGTCCGTGAGTTAGTGTGGATTGTCAGTGTGTTAGTGTGGATTGTCAGTGTGTTAGTGTGGACTGTCCCTGTGTCAGTGTGGACTGTCCGTGAGTTAGTGTGGATTGTCAGTGTGTTAGTGTGGATTGTCAGTGTGTTAGTGTGGACTGTCCCTGTGTCAGTGTGGACTGTCCGTGTGTTAGTGTGGATTGTCCGTGAGTTAGTGTGGACTGTCGGTGTGTTAGTGTGGACTGTCAGTGTGTCAGTTTGGACTGTCAGTGTGTTAGTGTGGACTGTCAGTGTGTCAGTTTGGACTGCCAGTGTGTTAGTGTGGACTGTCAGTGTGTCAGTTTGGACTGTCAGTGTGTTAGTGTGGACTGTCAGTGTGTCAGTGTCGACTGTCAGTGTGTCAGTGTGGACTGCCCCTGTGTCAGTGTGGACGGTCAGTGTGTCAGTGTGGATTGTCAGTGTGTTAGTGTGGATTGTCAGTGTGTCAGTGTGGATTGTCAGTGTGTTAGTGTGGATTGTCCGTGAGTTAGTGTGGATTGTCAGTGTGTTAGTGTGGATTGTCAGTGTGTTCGTGTGAACTGTCAGTGTGTCAGTGGGGACTGTCAGTGTGTTAGTGTGAACTGTCCCTGTGTCAGTGTGGACTGTCAGTGTGTCAGTGTGGACTGGCAGTGTGTCAGTGTCGACTGTCAGTGTGTCAGTGTGGACTGTCAGTGTGTCAGTGTCGACTGTCAGTGTGTTAGTGTGGACTGTCCCTGTGTCAGTGTGGACTGTCAGTGTGTTAGTGTGGACTGTCCCTGTGTCAGTGTGGACTGTCAGTGTGTTAGTGTGGACTGTCAGTGTGTTAGTGTGGATTGTCAGTGTGTTAGTGTGGACTGCCCCTGTGTCAGTGTGGATTGTCAGTATGTCAGTGTGGATTGTCAGTGTGTTAGTGTGGATTGTCAGTGTGTTAGTGTGGACTGCCCCTGTGTCAGTGTGGACTGTCAGTATGTCAGTGTGGATTGTCAGTGTGTTAGTGTGGATTGTCAGTGTGTCAGTGTGGATTGTCAGTGTGTTAGTGTGAACTGTCAGTGTGTCAGTGTGGATTGTCAGTGTGTTAGTGTGAACTGTCAGTGTGTCAGTGTGGATTGTCAGTGTGTTAGTGTGAACTGTCAGTGTGTCAGTGTGGACTGTCAGTGTGTTAGTGTGAACTGTCCCTGTGTCAGTGTGGACTGTTAGTGTGTCAGTGTGGACTGTCAGTGTCGACTGTCAGTGTGTTAGTGTGGACTGCCCCTGTGTCAGTGTGGACTGTCAGTGTGTTAGTGTGGACTGTCCCTGTGTCAGTGTGGACTGTCCGTATGTTGGTGTGGACTGTCAGTGTGTTAGTGTGGACTGTCAGTGTGTTAGTGTGGACTGTCCATGTGTCAGTGTGGACTGTCAGTGTGTCAGTGTGGACTGTCAGTGTGTTAGTGTGGACTGTCCCTGTGTCAGCGTGGACTGTCAGTGTGTCAGTGTGGACTGTCCGTATGTTGGTGTGGACTGTCAGTGTGTTAGTGTGGACTGTCCCTGTGTCAGTGAGGACTGTCAGTGTGTCAGTGTGGACTGTCCGTATGTTGGTGTGGACTGTCAGTGTGTCAGTGTGGACTGTCCGTGTGTTAGTGTGGATGGTAAGTGTGGACTGTCCATGAGTTAGTGTGGACTGTCCGTGTGTTAGTGTGGACTGTCAGTGTGTTAGTGTGGACTGTCCATGAGTTAGTGAGGACTGTCAGTGTGTCAGTGTGGATTTTCAGTGTGGACTGTCCATGAGTTAGTGTGGACTGTCCGTATGTTGGTGTGGATGGTAAGTGTGGACTGTCCATGAGTTAGTGTGGACTGTCCGTATGTTGGTGTGGACTGTCAGTGTGTTAGTGTGGATTGTCAGTGTGTTAGTGTGGACTGTCCCTGTGTCAGTGAGGACTGTCAGTGTGTCAGTGTGGACTGTCCGTATGTTGGTGTGGACTGTCAGTGTGTTAGTGTGGATTGTCAGTGTGTTAGTGTGGACTGTCCGTGTGTTAGTGTGGACTGTCAGTGTGTTAGTGTCGCCTGTCCGTGTGTCAGTGTGGACTGTCAGTGTGTCAGTGTGGACTGTCAGTGTGTTAGTGTGGATTGTCCGTGTGTTAGTGGGACTGTCCGTGTGTTAGTGTGGACTGTCCGTGTGTTAGTGTGGACTGTCCGTGTGTTAGTGGGACTGTCCGTGTGTTAGTGTGGACTGTCCGTGTGTTATTGTGGACTGTTCGTGTGTCAGTGTGGACTGTCAGTGTGTCAGTGTGGATTGTCAGTGTGTTAGTGTGGACTGTCCCTGTGTCAGTGTGGACTGTCAGTGTGTCAGTGTGGACTGTCAGTGTGTCAGTGTGGATTGTCAGTGTGTTAGTTTGGACTGTCAGTGTGTTAGTGTGGACTGTCAGTGTGTTAGTTTGGACTGTCAGTGTGTTAGTGTGGATTGTCAGTGTGTTAGTTTGGACTGTCAGTGTGTTAGTGTGGACTGTCAGTGTGTTAGTGTGGATTGTCAGTGTGTTAGTTTGGACTGTCAGTGTGTTAGTGTGGACTGTCAGTGTGTTAGTGTGGATTGTCAGTGTGTTAGTTTGGACTGTCAGTGTGTCAGTGTGGACTGTCAGTGTGTTAGTGTGGATTGTCAGTGTGTTAGTTTGGACTGTCAGTGTGTTAGTGTGAACTGTCAGTGTGGATTGTCAGTGTGTCAGTGTGGATTGTCAGTGTGTTAGTGTGGACTGTCCCTGTGTCAGTGTGGACTGTCAGTGTGTCAGTGTGGATTGTCAGTGTGTTAGTGTGGACTGTCCCTGTGTCAGTGTGGACTGTCAGTGTGGATTGTCAGTGTGTTAGTTTGGACTGTCAGTGTGTTAGTGTGGACTGTCAGTGTGGATTGTCAGTGTGACAGTGTGGACTGTCCATGTGTTAGTGTGTGTATTGTCTGTATGCACATGGCGGGATTCACGTATGTGTATGGTATGTGCTTTCATTGCATATGTGGTGTCGACTGTAAGCTTGGGTCAGTCTATACTTTACATGTGTGTATAAGGTGAATTTTTAGTGCTTGTGTACTGTGGGTTTTAAATGTGATATTTAAGTGTATGGGACTGACGTTCAGTAATGCACCTGGTTTAAACAGGGCAGTAAGCAACCTGAAAGTGGTTTTGCATAATTTACTATGCCATTTTAACCAGCGCTCTTGCTGCTGCCACCTTGGGCCGTTCGTTGCCTATTGGAGAGTTTGCCTGCTTCAGGCATGTGAGCATTTGCATTATGAAAACTCATCTCTGATGGTTGGGATTTCCTGGCTCCCTCCTGGCATGCAATCTGGTGGTGGATTGCCATTGCTGCCAGCAGGATGTCTATGGCATTCTGCACGGCCGCCCCATTCTGACACCGGTGTACCCACCGTGGAGTTGCCGTGGGACCGGCCCAACAATCCCAACCAATAATACTTTAGACCAACAAATATACTTACACTGTCAAATGAACTGGAAGTGGAACAGCTCAACTCAACTTTACAAATCTGTAAAATAATCTTTGTTTCCTCAGTGCCTTTTCAAAATGTCATGACATAGTTCTTCCAAAGCCATATTATGAAGCATGTGTACGTGATGGATGCCACAACAGAAATAAAACAGTAACATGTTCCAGTTTAGAAATGTATTCTAAAATATGCCAATCCAAAGGAGATATATGTGTCAACTGGCGAGAACATACCAATGGATCATGCCGTAAGTAATTCATCCACCTTCATAGAATCTGGACATTTTCAAACATAGATGAGTAAGCAATATATCAATTATTAACTCAAGCAGTAAATATTTTTATAGGATTAGGTTTGTTACACCATTTCTCAAATTACCTTCTTGAATTTAACACAAACAGAATATCACTGCCCTGCAACGATGGAATATAAATCATGTGAGCCAAAGGCACAGCCTACTTGTAGCTCAAGGTTTGTTGTACTTATTTTTCAAACAATTCTCAATGACAACAATTGCAAAGTTCTTTCTCTCTTTTCTTCATTCGCTCTTTTCCTGCCCTCACCTCTTTTACTGTATATAATTGATACTCTCTTTAATAATTAGGTATACTGACAAAAATGCCCCGAATGACAAGAGTGGTCATACTGAAGGCTGTTTCTGTCCAGCTGGGAAGTTCCTTTATACACCACTGGACACCTGTGTGGACATCTGTGGTAAGCATATTTCTCAATTACAATTTCTACAGCGTATAGTTGGGTCACTGTCAAGTTCCAGGGATTGAATCTTGCCCAGAAAACTGCATAGTTCACCAGTAGGCTGCGCGTATCTCTAACTTGTTTGCTACTTGGCGAGACATTTGCATCTGAGAACTGCAGACAAAATTACACACATTGGGGATTGTGTAATATACAAAGATAGAATAAAGTTCATGGAAACAACTCAAAACAATAGTACAAAGAGCAAAGAACAATACAGCACAGGAACAGGCCCTTCGGCCCTCCAAGCCCGTGCCGCTCCCTGGTCCAAACTAGACCATTCTTTTGTATCCCTCCATTCCCACTCCGTTCATGTGGCTATCTAGATAAGTCTTAAACGTTCCCAGTGTGTCCGCCTCCACCACCTTGCCTGGCAGCGCATTCCAGGCCCCCCCCACCCTCTGTGTAAAATATGTCCTTCTGATATCTGTGTTAAACCTCCCCCCTTCACCTTGAACCTATGACCCCTCGTGAACGTCACCACCGACCTGGGGAAAAGCTTCCCACCGTTCACCCTATCTATGCCTTTCATAATTTTATACACCTCTATTAAGTCTCCCCTCATCCTCCATCTTTCCAGGGAGAACAACCCCAGTTTACCCAATCTCTCCTCATAACTAAGCCCCTCCATACCAGGCAACATCCTGGTAAACCTCCTCTGTACTCTCTCCAAAGTCTCCACGTCCTTCTGGTAGTGTGGCGACCAGAACTGGACGCAGTATTCCAAATGTGGCCGAACCAACGTTCTATACATCTGCAACATCAGACCCCAACTTTTATACTCTATGCCCCGTCCTATAAAGGCAAGCATGCCATATGCCTTCTTCACCACCTTCTCCACCTGTGACGTCACCTTCAAGGATCTGTGGACTTGCACACCCAGGTCCCTCTGCGTATCTACACCCTTTATGCTTCTGCCATTTATCGTATAGCTCCTCCCTACATTATTTCTACCAAAATGCATCACTTCGCATTTATCAGGATTGAACTCCATCTGCCATTTCTTTGCCCAAATTTCCAGCCTATCTATATCATTCTGAAGCCTCTGACAATGCTCCTCACTATCTGCAAATCCTGCCAATTTTGTGTCGTCCGCAAACTTACTGATCACCCCAGTTACACCTTCTTCCAGATCGTTTATATAAATCACAAACAGCAGAGGTCCCAATACAGAGCCCTGCGGAACACCACTAGTCACAGGCCTCCAGCCGGAAAAAGACCCTTCCACTACCACCCTCTGTCTTCTGTGACCAAGCCAGTTCTCTACCCATCTCGCCACCTCCCCCTTTATCCCATGAGATCCAACCTTTTGCACCAGCCTACCATGAGGGACTTTGTCAAACGCTTTACTAAAGTCCATATAGACGACACCACATCCACAGCCCTTCCCTCGTCAACTATTCTAGTCACTTCTTCAAAAAATTCCACCAGGTTAGTGAGGCATGACCTCCCTCTCACAAAACCGTGCTGACTATCGTTAATGAGTTTATTCCTTTCTAAATGCGCATACATCCTATCTCTAAGAATCTTCTAAGTACATTTCAATCATGCGGTGTTTTTTTGTATAATATCCTCGTCTGCTGCTGGCTGACCACTTCTTGAAGTCTGTTCTGTTTCTTGTTCGGTAATCGCTTATTCTCATTCACTACTCTTTGAATAGGCTTTGTTTTCTTCCTCTCTATTGATTATTTAGATTTTACTGTGTTTTGCTGCTGCATCAGTTTATGAAACATAATTTATGATTTGTTTTAATCTACTAGAGTGCATTGGACCTGATGGGAAACCAAGACAGGTAAGTTCTTTCGATGAGCACACTTCACATTCATTTCAGTTTTAACCCTGTATATAGATCTCCTGACAAGTGTTTGTGTGTTTATGACAGATTGGTGAAACATGGCAAAGCAATTGTCTGGACTGTTTCTGCAATAATTCAACACTAAGCATTGTCTGTCAACCTCACCGATGCCTACCATTGCCACCAGTAAAATGCAAACAAAAAGGATTTGTGCCAGTAGTTCAAAGAAGTCAAAGTCAACCTTGCTGTACCGAAACCATTTGTCGTAAGTGAGACATATTACACATTATGCTTCATATGAATATTTCACAGTGCAGTTGCAGGATGAGATATTCCAGTACCCAAATATATTCAATACTTCTGCCTATTTACAGTTTTGTCTATTTATGTAATTATTTTGATAAAAGTTAAATTAAATTCACAAAGGGTTAAGTTCCAGCAATACACAGACCAGCCAGGATGTTCATCAGGACAATTGTTGAAGTACCATATGAAACAATCATGTGCCGGCAAGGTGGCACAGTGGTTAGCACTGCTGCCTCACAGCTCCAGGGACCCGGGTTCAATTCCAGCCTCGGGTCATTGTCTGTGTGGAGTTTGCACGTTCTCCCCGTGTCTGTGTGGGTTTCCTCCGGGTGCTTTGGTTTCCTCCCACAGTCCAAAGATGTGCGGATTAGGTTGATTGGCCATGCTAAATTGGCCCTAGTGTCAGGGGATTAGCAGTGTAAACATGTGGGGTTATGGGAATAGGGCCTGGGTGGGATTGTGCTCAGTGCAGACTCGATGGGCCAAATGGCCACCTTTGCACTGTAGTGATTCTATGATTCTATTGCTTGTCAAGGTTACACAACCTCACATATTCCAACAGTTTTAAGGTCATCAGATGTCACCCTGCATCTTTTAATACAAGATTTTTTCTCAATATGGCCAAAAGGGCTTGGATAAAACAAACAATGTAATCACCATAGCTCCCACATCATTACTACAGATTTCTCATTCAACTCATTAACTTTGACAGCCGAGAAAACCACTTTTCAATAGAGAGATCTGAGGGAGGCCAGTCTTTGTCTTCCTCCTGGGGCTATCAGTTTTGAACAGTATGCGCAGTATGACAAAGTCGCTATGGAGGTACACAGAAAATTGGGATGGCAAACGGAATGTTAACCTTTATGACAAAGGGGACGGGGGGAGTTTAAAAGTAGGGAAATCTTGCTACAACTAGCACATTGCTGAGACCACAGCTAAAGAACTGTATACAGTTTTGGTCACCTTACATGCTTGCATTTGCAACATGCGATTTAAGCACAAGGACTGCATGAAAGGTTTCTTTATTCCACCACCATCAAAACTGTATAAACTATCAAGGGAAAGCATAACTCCCAGCAACAGCTATTAACCGAGAATATTCACCACTGGTGCTCCAGATCTCTATCCTAGTCAGGGCCTCGGCACCTCAACGCAGCACCCACCCACCCATTTGGCCTGTTTCTCGGCTCCTCACTGCAGTCCTGCTCCCCTCTCTCTACATGAAACTTCTCAGACTAAAGGGTGCTGCCAGTCAGTCTGACTAGGTCCCAATTCCCCATCCTGCCTCCACAGCCATCCTCAGGGGCTTCAAGCTGTGCTAGGAACCTGCCACACTGCCATTCACAAGCCTTGGCTTGGTCCTGATTGTCTTCTCCCTCACCTCACTATCTCTAGCTCTGCCCCTCAGCTTGTCAAAGACACTGCTCCCTGCAGGGACGAGCCACATGGACCAACAGGTTCCGCTGCTGGGCGCTCTCGCCACTAACATCAACTGCTGCTGGAGTGTCAGGGAATTAGCAGGATAAATATGTGGGGTTACGGGAATAGGGCCAGGGTGGGATTGTGCTGAGTGCAGACTCGATGGGACAAATGGCCACCTTTGCACTGTAGTGATTCTATGATTCTATTGATTGTCAAGGTTACACAACCTCACATATTCCATCAGTTTTGAGGTCATCTGGCGTCAATAAGCACACCCTGCACATTTTAATACAAGAATTTTTATTAATATGCCCAAAAGGACTTGGATAAAACAAACAATGCAATCATCGTAGCTCCCACACTGAAAGCAATTTAGAGAAGGTTCACTAGGCTGACTACTAGGATGAGAGGATTGCCTTATGAGGAAATATCGAGCAGGTTGGATCCATATTCCTTGGAATTTAGAAGAATGAATGGCAATCTTTTTGAAACATCAAAGATTCTGAGAAAGTAAACTCTGAGAGGATGTTTCCACTCATCGGGGAATCTAGAACTAGGGTCACAGCTTAAAAGTAAGACTCATTTAAGACAGAGAATGAGGAAGTACAACTGTAGTAAAAGCTTCTATATGTCCAAAGGTTATGAGTTTTCCCAGTGAACAGTGTTGGCTGTGTCATTGTATATTTTCATGGCTGAGTTAGACAGATTTTTGATCGACAAAAGTGTCAAAGGTTAAGGAGGGTGGGGAGGAAAGTAGAGTTAAAGTCACAATCAAATAAGCCTTGATCTTACTAAATGGTAGAGTAGGGTTGACGGCCCAAATGGTCTACTTCTTATGTTCTTATGGGAATGTGATATTGAGAAAGACAGCAAGGTGAGATGCCAGATTGAAGCATGACTGCCTACAGTCTATATTAGAATTTATTCAATATTTAAATATTTAGTGAGTCAAAAGGGGATCAATGCACGGAGGCAGAGGAGCATGACTGAGGGATTGAGTGAATTAAGTTATTAAAAAGGCACATAGGATCCTGAGTTTTATGTGTAGAATCATAGAAGTAATAATAAGGCAGATATAATGAACCCTTATAAAACTATGGTTTGGTCTTAGCTGGAACATTGGCTGGTACTTTCTGGCCATTTCCCTTGGCAGGACCAGAAGGCCAATGGGTGGCACATTCAACAGACAACCCTGGGGACATCAGCGGGAGCTGAAAATCTCACCACCAGTCGATAACAGACTGCCTCCCATTGCCACAAAACATACGAGGTACATCCCGCCCATTGTATCCAATTCTGGACACTGCATTTCCAGAAGGAAGTGAGGGCTTTAGAGACAGTGCCAAAAAAGATTGACAAGAATACTTCCAGAGTTCAGGGACATCATTTACATGGATAGATTGGAGAGACTGGGGTTGTTCTCCTGAGAGAAGAGCAAGTTGAGAGGAAATTTCCAATTTCTAAATCATGAGATAGCTTAACAGAATAGATAGAAAGAAACCGTTTCAATTGGAGGAAGAATCTAGAATGGGCAGGCATTAATTTAGGATGATTGACAAAAGCAGCAACAGCAACATGAAGAAAAGCTCTTTTAGTCAGTGACTGGTTCAGGTCTGAAATGTACTTCCTGAGAGTATGTTGTAGCCATGATGTGGATATGCCGGCGTTGGACTGGGGTAGGCACAGTAAAAAGTCCCACAACACCAGGTTAAACACCAGGTTAAATCACGAGCTTTCGGAGTGCTGCTCCTTCATCAGGTGAGTCCTGATAAAGGAGCAGCACTCCAAAAGCTTGTGATTCCAAATACACCTGTTGGGCTTTAATCTGGTGTTATTAGACTTCTTACCAAGAGTATGTTCTAAGCAGTCGCAATCAGGACTTTCAACAGGGAGTCGGACAAGCATCCGAAGAGAAAAGAAAAGCTGCAGGGCTACAGGGTGCGCAGTGAGATGAGCTGAGTTGCTCTTGTAGAGAGCTGGCATGAATTCAACAGACCAAATGACCTCCTTCTTTGCAGTAACCATTCTAGAATGCTATGAACTGTTGAAGCATTAAGTTTGATTACTTTGATTATTGTCTCAAAGTCTTCCCCCTACTTTGAATCTCTGCAATCAAAATCACATGAAATTGACAGATTTTCTTGTTGTCTTCTTTGACATAACTGCTGTTTCCACTAGTTTTATATCCTCCTCTTCAATGGAATGCAGCGTGATTGTGTTGCTATTTTTGGATTCCCCCTCTTGCTGAATACCATTCAGGGCATCTCATGGATTATATTCCTCTCAAGATTCTATACACCATCTTCCCACTGTAACTGTGATATGGTGGGTTTGAATTATATTCCATTGTCCATCTTAAATCATTCAAATGGAATTTCTGGTGATCAATACTGAAGCAAAATGATGGTATTAGTCAGTACACCATGTACCTCTAGTGATCAACTGTGTACCTGGAATTTTGACACTGAGGTCGCTCGTATACTATTTATCAACAAAGTATTCTGTAAAATGCAATAGATATGGCAACAAAGAAGGATGTCATAATGTCTGTTTTATAACACTTCCTTTGGATTTTGCATTGAAGCATCTTTTCCATACCTCAATTCCACTCAAACATCATATACAGTTAATTATAAGTCTTTCTGATGTTTTCGAAAGTCTAATTTATGGCTGCTTCTTCTGGGGGGAAAAAAACTGAGACACCGTGTAAGGGGGCATGCTTTTAAACAGAATGTCAACAACAATCCTAAACCATCATTACATTTGGACCAAAGTGTGTTACAGAGAAATATCATTGTTTTTTTCCTGTTGTTAGCTGTGCTTAGGAGCATGTGTTGTTTCTTCTATTATGGAGTAAAAGAAAAACCTTACAAAGAAAGTAATCACATCATACACTTTTAATGCTTCTGAGCTCTTCAAGTAACACAATTGAAATGCTACAAATGATTCACTGACTTGCAGCAGTAATAGAAAGTACGTTTGTTCAACATGAATAAAACCTCTCTCATTAACATTGCCTCAGATCAGAAGTACTGAGATGAAGGAATGACTTCATGCTTTTTAACCAGTGCCAAATTTTGTTCATTCAGAATGTAATATCACCCATTGTCCCACTGTGAAGTTTGATTGCAAACCTGGATATAAACCAGTGCTCACTATTCATGAAGACAAGTGTTGTCCAGATTATACATGTGGTGAGTGGTGCATTTCTCTTTAATCTGAGGTAACAGTTTACTGTTGTCACCATAACAATTTGAACATCGTGCATTCAGGCTGTACCTTAACTATTAAATTACTGACATAATGTTCCATTTTCCAGAGCCAAAGCCAGTGTGTGTGTACAATGATACTGAATACAAGGTAAAGACCATTGTGACATTTTGAGATATAATTTGTCATTTTGTACCTATTCCTCATTTTCTTCAGTATATTGTTTTCATCTTTCTGTCTTAGTTCTCAAAATTTTGACTTCAACAATTGCTGGTGCTCAAACTCACTTTAAAGTCAGAACAGTAAAGCATAATGTGAACATTCTAAAACTAGAACGGTGCACTTCTCTTTCCGTTGCAATATTAATTTAGAATGCAGGAGGTGACAATTCAAACTAGAATTTAGTTGAAAGAAATGTGTTAATATCTGTCTAAAATAATGCACAAGTGGGTTTTGTGCAAACTGTAAAGAATCAGGTGAAACTAAACCTTAGAATCATTCCAATCCATTTCATTATATCAAAAGAAAACCACAAGATTTTAAAATGTGTTTCATTTGAAGTATTACCTTTCTTTGCAGCCAGGAATGACTATTCCTCAGGGCCTATGTAAGAATTGCAAATGTACTGATCAAACTGATCCATCAACCAAGCACAAAACTATTGAGTGTACGACCACCAAGTGTGATTCTCATTGTCCACTGGTAAGCTTACAATCCACAAACCTTTAATGATTCCATTCTAGCTGGCAAAATGAGAATAATATTCAATGTTTTGTTTCTCCACAGGGCTTTAAACATAAGGAGGCGAAAGGACAATGTTGTGGAAATTGTATTCAGGTTGACTGTATAATTGAGTTACCAAATAGGCCGCCAATAATCCTACAGGTATTCATTTATATTTCAGAAGTCAACCACCATAATAATCGGCATCTGCTTAACATGTTGAGGGGCTGGTTTTGAATGTACCACTCAACTATTTTGCTCTGCAGAAACTGCTTGAAAGATTTAGTGGATTCATCCTTGAACCACATCATGAATTATATCATTACTAAAAATAAAGAAATGTGTTTGTTTGCTCAAAATTGTAGATTTAATCAAAGGAACTGAATTTTTAGAAAAAACAACATGCACCATTTGGATCAAATGAGGAGCAAGTTGATGAGGTTGAGAAAAATGCAACATGACCATAAATCAAACATTAAAAATGAGTAAAAATTTGGAGATATGGTTATTGCAAAGGGCATGGGATAGGCATATAAATTTAGATGGCTAATTATGGTGTATCATTGAAAGGTTGCAGTAGAAGGAGGCCATTCAGCCCTTCATCTTGTTTAAGTCCCTCATCCTTGAAATATTCTTGTAAATCTTTTGAAATATTCTTGTAAATCTTTTGAAATATTCTTGTAAATCTTTTTCACATCCTCTCTAAAAGCTTCACATTCTTTCTAAAATCCGGTATCCAGAATTGGCCACAAAGACTCCAGTTGAGGCCGAACTAGCATATTATTAAGGTTTATTATCACTATAGCAATCAATTGTAAAGTGAAACCAACACAGTTAAAAAGCCATTTGTTTTACCATTTCATTGGACAGCACAATTATCTTACTTATGCAATAGCCAAGTGCTACAGCAAGTTCCTATAGTGCTGTCCACAATTTGATAGAAAACATTGTTGTAATTTAAATGTGCAGGTGACCTCCTGAAACATGTACCAGAGTCCCTTGATCCCAGCAGTATTGAGGCCTATATCTTGGGAAATATGCTTTTTGCTGTATTTCCTTTACTTGTACAAATATCACAACGTGCCTCTATATTACAGGGAGAGATCAGTAACATAGTGCTAATGTCACTGGACTAGTAATCCAGAGGCCCAGACTAATGCACTAGAGATAGATTCATAGAATTATAGAATCCCTACAGTGCAGAAGGAGGCCATTCAGACCATCAAGCCTGAACCAACAACAATCCCACCCTATTCCCATAATCCCACATATTTACTTTGCAGGTTTCCCTGACACTAAGGGGCAATTTTGCATGGCCATGTGGGAAGAAACTGGAAGGAAACACATGCAGACACAGAGAGAACATGCAAACTCCACACAGATAGTCACCCAAGGCTGGAATTGCACCTGCGTCCCTGGCACTACGAGGCAGCAGTGCTAATCATTGTGCCATCATGCCATTCAAATTCTACCATATTAGCTAGGAGAACTTAAATTAATAAATCTCAAATACAATGTGAATCTTTTTAATAATAATTATGAAATTACTGGATTGTCATTAAAAACCTATCTGATTCACTAATGAACTGTCCCCGTCTACACGTGACTCTAGACCATTGGTGGTGTGGTTGACTGTTAACTGTCCTCTGAAATGGCCTATAAAACCACTTGGACCACTGCAGTGTATTAAACCACTAGAGAAAAGTTGTTAAACAAAAAAGGCTGGATGGACCATCTGGTTTCTAGGCACTGGGGAACTCCATAACAGCACTATGGGTATATCTATATTGCATGACTGCAGCAGTTCATTAAGATGTCTCATCACCACTGCTCAAGGGAAATTAGTGAAAAGTATTAAAAGTTGGCCTTGCCAGGAATGTCCACATCCCAGAAGTGAATCAAAAGAAGGAAAATATACCCACACCTAAATTCGATACAAACCAAATGTCTGCGTCTGTCTTATCATATTGCAGCATTTTATGGTGATTTGAGGTGGTGTAGCCTAGGTGCAGCACTGAAGCTTTTCACAGCAAATACCTCAAATGGTTCTGCCTCTATTAGATATGATTCTATCACAGAAGTGTCAAGCGCTTGTAAAATGAGAGAATTTATGTAATAAAATCAATCATCCTTTTAAATACCCAGATTAACACCTGTTTCACTGGCCTTGGTGCAGAATACAGACTTGATCAAATTACAGCATTACTTTTCTATGTGTGTTATATGAAGGGTTAGTTCAGAATTTTAAAATCCTTTTAACAATATGACACAGAGTAATTACAACAAAAACTTATGGAATGTATAATGCTATTAGTGTAAATTACATGGATGTGGTAAATAAACAAGTGTATCTTGACATGTATTCACTGTCAACAGGTGTTTAGCATGTGATGGCCATGATGGAAGGTACTTGTTACACAGGGAAAAGTTGTTTTTCATAGTACATTTAGCAATTGTAACTTTAATTGTTAGAGAAATTTATGGTTTTATAATTTAAGAAGAATTGATAGTAATTGTATTAGAGATTCTTATGTGAAAAGAATGATAAATCATCCAATTCATGTTGCTGCAGCAGAAATAAAGATTGGTGCCCTGTCAGAGCCCACAGCTCCAACAGTTTCATGTAGTTATTTGAAAACTTTTCCTCTCCTATTATTGCACAGCCTGGAGCTAAAATATCAGATTCAAAGAACAACTGCACTAAATATGAGTGTGAGAAAATTGGACCTCACTTCGTTCCAAACATCTATCATAAATGGTGCCCCCATGTGGATCATGATCATTGTGAACCTGTAAGTACAAAATAATGATATATTCATTTCTTCAAATAGAAAGAACAAAATCTGTTTGGCAGAATCAAATATCCAAAGATTTTCTTAGATTTGTGCTTTCAAATAACAATTTTGAATGTTTTACTCTCTGTGACAGGGAACAATTCACATGGACTCAGATGGCTGTTGTCAGACATGTAAGTAGTATATTTAAGCTATTGCAAAACCTTTCTGTAGTTTTCAATTAAGATAGGGACATCATTTACCCAAATTGGGACTAAATGCCCACACCCAGCAGGAAAACAGGAGTTTTCCATGGACACAGGACACCCCTAGGAATCCCCAGGGACACCCCCACATCTGGAATACTGCATTCAGTTTTGCTGTCCTTATCTAAGAAAGGATATAATTACATTAGAAGCAGTGTCGAGAAGGTTTACTTGACTGATTACTGTGATGAAGATGATGTTACTGAGGAGGGGTTGGACAGGCTGGGCCTATACCTATTGAAGTTTAGAAGAATGGAAGGCAACCTTATTGAAACATGTAAGATCTTGATGGGACTTGACAAGATGAATGCTGAAAGGATGTTTCCTCTTGTGGGAGAGACTAGAACTGGGGAACACTGTTATAAGGAGGTCTCCCATTTAAGTTTGGGATGAAGAGAATATTTTTCTCTGAGGGCTGTGGAGGCTGGGTCATTGAACATTTTGAAGGCTGAGTTAAGGGCGGCGCAGTGGCACAGTGGTTAGCACTGCTCCCTCACAGCATCAGGGACCTGGGTTCGATTCCTGACTTGGGTCACTGTCTGTGCAGAGTTTGCACATTCTCCTCGTGTCTGCATTGGTTTCCTCCCACAGTCCAAAGGATGTGCTAGTTAGGTGCATTAGCCATGCTAAATTCTCACTCAGTGTACCTGAATGTGGCAACGATTGGATTTTCACAATAACTTTATTGCAGTGTTAATGTAAGCCTACTTATGCCACTAATAAAAAAAATAGACATATTCTTGACTGACAAAGGAGTCAAAGAGTATTGAGGGTAGACAGGAAAGTAGAGGCCACAGTCAGATTAGCTATGATCTTATCAAATGACAGAGCAAGCTCAAGTAGCCAAATGGCCTGCTCCTGCTGCTAATTAGTATCCTTGCACGTGTTGGGGACTTTCATGGAGGCTCCAGGGCTGCACAAATCAGCCGATCATAAATTTAAACTTACAGGACAATTTTAGTGCATGTGTGTGTGTGTCAGGACTTTCACAAAGTCCTGACGTGCAACATAGACTTAAGTGCAGATTTCACTGCACTGGATATCAGATGTAGTCTTATCTCAAACTACAGTTTTAGAAGTTTATCTTTTTCACGACAAAATCATGCAACATGTTGAACTTAAAATTTTATTCTCATTTTATTGCCTACTTTAATCTATGAAAAATAATCTGAATTCACCTCACTGGACTCTAATGAGTTTAAAAATGTTCCCATTTGCAGGTATTCCAAAGACGTGTACCATTTCACAAACCACAACCTACATCAACCACCAAGGATGTCGATCGAAACAAAAAGTGCCGATGACATACTGTGAAGGACACTGTGGGAGCAACTCTATGTATGTATAGAGAAAAAAATTAGAGGGAGTTCAAGCAGGGGAATCATAAGAGAAACATTAAAGTGAGAGAACATAGTCTGGGAGAAACACCATAGAGAGAGAAAATATTGATTAAACAATTACAGCTGTGGGGAGTAATATATGTGAGACGGATCATTAAACAAGGCCATGTATGATAAGACTGTTTATGACTGTAGTGTGAGCTGTGTATAAGCCCCCTGCTACCTGCTGTGATGTGGTAGATTGTGTAAGTGTAAACATTAGCCAAGCATGTATCAAAGGCACTGTGCTGTTAATAGGGGATTTTAACTTTGATATAAATTGACACCAGGCAGATTAGTACGTGCCAGAAAGGTATATTTCTTGAATGTGTCTGAAATGGTTTCACATAAAAGGAGATTCAGTAATCAGATTTAATTAATAGTCTAATAATGCTTGAACATTAATACAATAGTGAGCAGAATGTCAGAAAGTTCAATATTTGAAAGGGAGAAATGCAGAACAGCTACTAAGATTCTTAATTTAGATTAGATTAACTTCATTATAATGAGACAGAAACTGCCCTCAATAACCTGGACAAGCTTGTTGTTGGGTAAAATGCCAGAAGATCAGTAGGAAGAGTTCACAAAAGAATCTAATATGATATAGAACAAGTTTATACCCCTTGAGTAAGGGGTATTTGCCACACAGAAATGGCCATGGATAACTAAGAGACAACATAAAACAAAAAGAAAAACATATTAAAAATGCAAAAAAAAATTGCTTTGTATTTATATAGCACCTTTAACATAATAATGTGTTCCAAGGTACTTCACAGGAGTGTTAGAGAATAAAACCAGACAAGACAGATAGCTAAAAGCTTGGCCAAGGACCACCTTAAAGGAAGGTGGAGAGGTGGGGAAATTTAGGGAGATAATTCCAGAGATTACAGACTAAGCAGCTGAAGGCACAACCACCAATTATGGAGTGATTAAAATCAGGAATTCTCAAGAATTAAATGGGCAGCCTTCACTGAGCATTATGGTGCAGGAGGACACTCCAAAGGAAGGGTGGGGTGAGGCCATTAAAACAAATTTGCAGTGGCACATCAAAATCAATACAAAAATATTTTATATCAGGGGTAAAAAGGATAGTTCGGGGCAATGTAAGCACTCTGAAAACTGGTAAGAATATACACTCAATGAAGATCAAGAAATGGCAGACATGTTAAATAATTACTTTGTGTCAGTATTCATAGCCGGCAAAGAGGTTAACAGAAATCCCAACAAAATCAATATTGAATAAAGAATCACCAAAATCAATGAAAACAGTATGACAGCAATTAAGAAAATAATGGCAAATAGTGACAAAGACCCAGGACTAGATGTTTCCACCTCCAGGTTTTAAAGAAAATCAATGAGAACATTGTAAATACCTGAAATATAATCGACCAAGCTTTCTGGATTCAGAAATTTTAGATTAGACAATTGCACATCACTCCACTAATTTCGAAAGATGAGAGAGAAAAACCCAGAAATAGTAGACCAATTAACCTAACATCAGTTGTGGAGAAATTATTAGAGTCTATAATTAAATATAGGCTGAACACATTAAAAACTTTCAGCTGATCAGAGGGAGCCAACATGGATTTAGAAAAGGTAGGTCATGCCTGACAAAATGGATTGATTTTTAAGAAGGCAACTGAAGTAGTGGATAGAGAAATGTCAATGGATGTTACTTATATGGATTTCCAGAAGAGATTTAATAAAGCTCATCATAAGAGATTAGCTGAAGCTCAACAATTGAAAAGAAATAAATCCTTACATTTATATAGTGCACAACCACAATATGAGAACAATTACCAGAGAGAGTACAGAGGCAATTGACATAGCTGTTGACAGCACTGGCTATTTAGGAAGATTGGATAGGCGGGGGGGGGGTGGGGGGGGAGGGTTGTTCATGGGATGTAGACATTGCTGGCAAGCCCATTATTTATTGGCTATCCTGAATTGCCCTTGAGAAGGATGTGGTGAGCTATTTTCTTTGGATCAGCAGAAGCTGAAGGGAGATTTAATTGAGGTCAGTAAAGTTATGAGTGTCCTAGATAGAGGCCATAGAAAAAATCTATTTCACTTAGCAGAGAGGTTAATAACTGAGGGCATTGATGTAAAGTAATTGAGAAGAATTGAGTGGTATTGAAAAGAAGTGCTTTCACCTAGAGGGTGGTGGCAGTCGGAAGCACCTTACCTCAAAAGCATTGTAGAAGCAGAGATCTGATCACATTCAAAAGTACGTTGATTTGCTCTTGAAGGGCCATAGCTGTAAGGTTTCAGATCAAGAGCTGGAAAGTAGCTGGTAGCTCTGCTCTTACCTTCCACAGGTAGAATGACCAGAATAACCTCCTTCTGTCCCTTTGAGAAAACATCAATTCCAAGAGAAAAAGCTGTGAGAGCCCAGAGTCTGAGAAATGCAAGAGAGAGAAAGAGAGCATAAAGTCTAATAAACTCGAGGAAGAGAGAGGGGAACACAGAATGTGAGAAATGAGAGAGGAAGGGAGAACATTGTCTGAGAAATGAGAGTGAGAGCACAGAGTGTGAGAAATGAGACAGGGAGAGCACAGAGACTGAGAAAAGAGAGAGAGAGAGCACAGAGTCTGAGGAACAAGACAGAGAGAGCACAGAGTCTGAGAAACAAGAGAGAGAGAGAACGAACAGAGTTTGAGAAACAAGAGAGAGCACAGAGTCTGAGAAACAGGACAGAGAGCACAGAGTCTGAGAAACAAGAGAGAGAGAGAACGAACAGAGTTTGAGAAACAAGAGAGAGCACGGAGTCTGAGAAACAAGGGAGAGAGAGAGAGAGCACAGTCTGAGAAACAAGAGAGAGAGAGAACGAACAGAGTCTGAGAAACAAGAGAGAGCACGGAGTCTGAGAAACAAGGGAGAGAGAGGGAGAGCACAGTCTGAGAAACAAGAGAGAGAGAGAGCACACAGAGTCTGAGAAACAAGAGCGAGAGAGAGGGAGCACAGTCTGAGAAACAAGAGAGAGAGAGAGCACACAGAGTCTGAGAAACAAGAGAGAGAGAGAGGGAGCACAGTCTGAGAAACAAGAGAGAGAGAGAGAGCGCACAGAGTCTGAGAAACAAGAGAGAGAGAGCGCACAGAGTCTGAGAAACAAGAGAGAGCACAGAGTCTGAGAAACGAGCGAGAGAGAGGGAGAGCACAGTCTGAGAAACAAGAGAGAGAGAGAGCACAGAGTCTGAGAAATAAGAGCGAGCACAGAGTCTGAGAAACAAAAGAGAGAGAGAGGGAGCACAGTCTGAGAAACAAGAGAGAGAGAGAGCGCACAGAGTCTGAGAAATAAGAAAGAGCGCACAGAGTCTAAGAAACAAGAGAGAATATACTAACCACTGTGCCACACTTTTACTGTAGTGCCTTCAATTCTACTGTATCTGAATATTCAGTTCTAATGAGTACACACATAAATGCAGAAAAATAATAGCCCAGATCTTACAATAACAGTAAACCATTAAGAGTACGCCTCTGACAATATATGCCATTAGTTTGCCTTCATCCTGTGCTCTTCAACTCATTTTTTTCTACTGCGTAACTTGTTAGAAGTACAAGCTGATAGCAACACTGCAAAAGCAATGGAACATACGGGACCTTAGTCAGGCAGGAACGGCAGTTTCAAGATTAAGAAAGAAACAGGGACAATGAAGAAGGAGAGTGAACTGGCATGAATTGAAGACAAATCAAATCAGAAAGAAGAAGAAAGTGAGGAAAGAATAATTGGATTGAGGGGGGGGGGGGAAAGCAGAAAGGAAAAATAAAGAAAACAAAACTAAAACTTTACATTTTTACAATCTTGAGCAACAATTTAGTAGATGCAGAAATGAGATTGAGCAGTTTAGATTGTTAGCTTTTTAGGTCAAGGGGGTTGATTGCCATTGCAATAGTAGTTATAACGTAGTGCAAATCTAGTAAGTTCTTCACAGTAACGGTGAGGCTAAGAGTGAGACACTGTTTCTGTAAAACAAACAGGAACAATGTAAATTAATCAGCAATCTCTAAAGATTCAGAGTTCTCTGTTTATCACACAATGGGCCTGATTTTACCATCACAGTGCGCCCATTTTCAGGCGTGAAAACTTGATGAAGTCAGGCATGAGGCGAGTAGCGCAATCCGCGTCCGTCTCCGAGCCCATTCCTCCTTGCATGCATCTAAATTGACTTAAAGGACTGCATGCCCAACTTTACCGGCACTTCCCCCTTTACCACTGTGTTCACCCATCAGGAATTAGTGTAGAACAAACATGCTCCATATAAGTAGGATTTGGGCGCTCCATCAGGGAGGGTTAGTAAGGAGGTAAGTGCTGAGCATCAGACGGCTCTCTACTTGAGATCGGTGGGGGGGGAGGGTGTGAAGGTGTGTCCGCTGCCACTCTGCCTGTGATCAGTAGGGATGAAAGGGAGTCCGCTGCCACTCTGCTTGGGATCGGTGGGGAGTTGAAAGGGGGTCCGCCACCACTCTGCCTGTGGTCAGTGGGGCGAAGGGGGAGGGTGGATCACTCTGCCTGAAATTGGTGGGGGGGGGGAGGAGGGGGTCCGCTGCCACTCTGCCTGAGATTGGTGGGGGGCAGGGAGGCCACGATCGGTCTGGGTGGCGGGGGAGGTAGGGGGATAAGGGGTCAGTAATGTTGTGGGGATGGGGCAATGTCTGTGAGGGCCAGCGGGAGGCACGGTAGCACAGTGGTTAGCACTGCTGCTTCACAGCTCCAGGGTCCCGGGTTCGATTCCCGGCTCGGGTCACTGTCTGTGTGGAGTTTGCACATTCTCCTCGTGTCTGCGTGGGTTTCCTCCGGGTGCTCCGGTTTCCTCCCACAGTCCAAAGATGTGCGGGTTAGGTTGATTGGTCAGGTTAAAAATTGCCCCTTAGAGTCCTGAGATGCGTAGGTGAGTGGGATTAGCGGGTAAATATGTGGGGGTAGGGCCTGGGTGGGATTGTGGTCGGTGCAGACTCGATGGGCCAAATGGCCTCCTTCTGCACTGTAGGGTTTCTATGATTATCTGGCCAGGGAGGGATGTAGCAGCGGAGTGTTATATCATTTTTTTTCTGCGCATGCGCAGTTGGAGGCGCCGATCGGAGCTTACATATGACAAAAGTCTGATTGGGTGAGGTGAAGGACTGTCCCCTGACACTAGCCAACAGTATGAAGAGAGAGGATAAAGTTTAAATCTTTCCACATGTTCTCACGCATTAACTTTGCAGTTCATTATTGTGAATAGTAGGCATGGGAATAGGAACGTATCTTGTTAATCTCCTCAGAGCTGTTCATGTTTTGCTGCTGTAAATTTGGTAAAAGAACAGCAGAAAATGGGCTTACACCATGTCAACTGAATTTCTGACTCACTTTTGCTAAAGTTGGAGTAGCTGACCAGTTTGAATATATCGCAGTATTGCATACAGCGACTCAAGCCCAAGTGTAGTCTCCAGGTGAAATGGAACTTATGGTTAGGAAAAGTAAGACAGTTCTCAGTTTGAAGTTACATATTCTCTCCTTATTTTCATACATTTCTATAGTAAATTATCTATGAGCACATTTAGAAACTGCGTATGCTTCAGCTGCCCCCTGGTGGCAGCCAGTCCTCAGTTTAAATGCAGACACCTGTTTTTTATATTTCGATTCCAAAGTTCTTTGTGATGTTGATAATGTTCTTTGTGAATTTGCACACTGATAATGCTGCAATGTCTCTACTAGGTCAGTGAGTAAAGATCCGAATGACAATTTGGCATAGACAGTTTAAATGTGAAATTAGAAATTTTTAATTAAAGGAGTTGACAAGAAATCCATGCAGATTTAATATTTTAACATGATTGCTGAGAGATCAATAATTTACTTGTATTTCTTGAGAAGCCAGTAATCAAAGTGATATATCTTCTTGGTTCTTCGACAGGTATTCTGCTGAAGCAAATATGATGCTACGTAACTGCACTTGCTGTCAGGAATTAGCTACTGGCAAGCAAAATATTATGTTACTTTGTCCAGATGGCAAGTCGATTGCGTTCACCTATACCTATGTAAAGACTTGTGGCTGTGTACCTGCAAAATGTGAAGAAGCCACTAAGCAGTTTCAAAAACCTCCAGCTCAACAAATTGGAGAATAAAGTTTAGGAAATATAGAAAATTCGGGACTCTCAAAAATCCAGATAAATGGGGAAAATCAATATATCTTTCTGTAAAATTTTAAGACAAGTTCTAATCTAAGCATGAATGTCAAGGACATGTTTTCTATTTCCTTTAAAATAAATAGTGCAATATATTTTTTTCATCATTTCATCTTCTTGCAATAAATTCAAAAGGGCCGATAAAGAAATTAAATATGTAATTAATCTTCTCTGGAAAATAATTCAATACATTATCCTGCTGTATTGTTGAATACTGCATACAGTTCTACATTAAAAAACAGCAAACTACTTCTGATCTTTCTCATTTGTGTCTTATTTTAACAACAGTGTTTCTAGTTATTGCTTCCTAAAGAAAAGATGCATTTGTTCAGAACAGGAACGCTAGAAAAGTAAGGGTAACAAACTTATGTCAATTTCCAGCAACTCCACATGCAACTACCAACTTAATAAATCACTTTAACTTTCTCCTTGAGACAAAGATGGTCAGTAGCATGAAGACCATATGACTTCATGATTCACAATTTATAATTGACCCTTTGGGTTGTGGGAATAGGAAGTCTCGTCTAACCCTTGCACTTCAAGTTTGGTGTTGCTGTATGCATTCTGGTCATACATAAACCTCTTTTCTTTGAGCTTTACCACAAACTTTTCTATTTGTTGTAATAATAATTGTCAATAAAGAGGAATCACCTGGATTTATTGTTTTGAGTTGTTTTGTTGGAATTGAATTGTTTTAACTCTGACTCCAAATCCTGTCTTGTATTTAACAGTGGATTTAACATTAGATCCGCACAAGACAATAATGACCTTTTCCTGAAGTTTCACTCTCAGGCTACTGATCATTAAGAGAGAAATTGCTTTATTCAGATATTAATGTTGGGTCACGTTACAGCAAGAAATTAAAATATTCTAGGCAGCGGGCTTTAAAAAAACTAAACACTCCTGTGAGATTAAAATCTCTTCCTGCTAGTTGAAGGAATGAGACTGGAGCTTCGTCAGTGTCTCTTTATTAGAGTGTAGACAGCTGGTCAAATAAAATAAGTTTGCAAAATGGGTTAACAATTAAAATCCAGGCCACACGCTTACCTTCACACTATGCCTCTGTTAAACCTGACAAAGGATGCCAGCTATATTATGCACAATAACGTTTGTTTTCTGTTGGAAGATATTCAAAAAATAACTCTGCTATTAAAACACATGGCATATAACTACAATCTTTGTAGAAACTTGATGTCTGTGTCGATATCGCGATCTTCTTGGAGATCCTCTCCACTTGGAGCTGGCAGTTTGCGGTGTCGATGGTAGTCATGATGTGGAGTTATCACATCATATAACTACAACCCAGACCCCTCAAAAAATAGATAATTTTACTCTCTGGTAACATAGGAAAGGAAAGTGAAGTTTGATAACAGCTCAGCTGAACAAGCAATGCTGTCCTGTTAACCCCTGATCAAACATTATCAGAATTCATAGAAACCCTACAGTACAGAAAGAGGCCATTCGGCCCATCGAGTCTGCACCGACCACAATCCCACCCAGGCCCTACCCCCATATCCTTGCATATTTTACCCGCAAATCCCTCTAACCTACGCATCCCAGGACACGAAGGGGCAACTTTAGCATGGCCAATCAACCTAACCCGCACATCTTTGGACTGTGGGAGGAAACCGGAGCACCCGGAGGAAACCCACGCAGACACGAGGAGAATGTGCAAACTCCACACAGACAGTGACCCAAGCCGGGAATTGAACCCGGGACCCTGGAGCTGTGAAGCAGCAGTGCTAACCACTGTGCTACCATGCCGCCCACGGTAGCACAGTCCCCGCACAGCTGGTTTGTCCACTGTAGGAACCTTTCTCCCAGTGTCTATTACAACGTCTGTGGAGAATGTTGAATGGGCTCCGAAATAACCAATTTACAGCACTCCGACATTCACATGTTATCAGCGATGGGAGTTGAATACCTTATAACCTTGTTACCAACTCTGAGACTGTGTACATGAACTTAGTATTTAGCGAAAATCTTGTTACCTGGCAATTCTCCATCTATAAATGTATTAAAAAACCTGAACCATTAATAATCTTTGAAATTTTGTACCTTACCATGTTCCCAATGATTGATTGTACATCATTATTTTTAAATGCTTTACTTTTTATAATTCAGATCTACTTGAGTAAAATTACCTGACATATGGAAAGAAACTTGCATTGTCTGGGGATGACTACATAAAGGGTCTAACTGAAGTGGATTTGTGGAAGCTTTATCACTTTGAGTTATCATGAGTTGAACCAGTTCTGTTCAACAATCCTGGCTGTTCTCATTCTGAAAATTAGCATAGCAAAAGCATAGTGTGGTCCACACCCTCCATCATTGGAGAAATAGCCAGAAGATCCCTTTGGCTGAAAGGGCCGGAAAATCTGTCCATTGCTTGGGTAATACAATGGTAAAATTAATCCACATCTAACCATTGCTATGCTTCTCTCAGGGATGCTTAATAGAGCAAAGGTAGGTTAACTCTTGATTATCGAGGGAATCTTGATGGGATAATGTGAACACCCTTACTTTGCATCCACCCGTTGCTATGCTTGGCTTGGACCCCTCAGTGAAATATTGGCTATTTCATCCTTTCATACCTTTTCAACATATTTAATTCATACAGTTTCACATGGTCTCAACTAACAATAACCTCCTTTACAACGAATGCTCCCACATCCATTTAGAATTAATAGGCTAAATGTTACAAGAATTTGAATCACTCACCATACAGATTTTGCACTATGTATGTATGTTGTTCCACAATATGCTGTTCTTTATTCATGCAGGATAGGTCAGAAATTCTCTTTGGTTGACATTTGAGTTCCATAGGTATGATTATCATAAACAAGGGACTATTCTATGAACTCTCTCTTCTCCAGGTCATTACAGTCTTGATGGTGGACTTTCCAGAGTTCCTTTTCTACTGACTAACCAATAAAGTCTGCTTGGAGCGGCACAGTAGCATAATGGTTAGCACTGCTGCCTCACAGCGCCAGGGACTCGAATTCGATTCCTGCCTTGGGTGACTGTCTGTGCAGTCTGCACGTTCTCCCTGTGGGTTTTCTCCGGGTGCTCAGTCTCCTCCTACAGTCTGAAAGATGTCCTGGTTAGGTACATTGGCCATGCTAAATTCTCCCCCAGTGTACCTGAACAGGCGCCGGAGTGTGGCGATTTAGAATTTTCACCGTAACTCCATTGCAGTGTTAATGTAAGCCTACTTGTCACACTAATAAATGAACAAAGAACTAAGAAAAGTAGAACACAGGACCAGGCCCTTCGGCCCTCCAAGCCTGCCCCGATCATGATGCCTGTCTAAACTAAGACCGTAGGCACTTATGGAGTCTGTATCCTTCCATTCCCATCCTATTAGTGTATTTGTCTAGAAGCCCCTTAAATGCTGCCATCGTACCTGCTCCCACCACCTCCCCGAGCACCATGTTCCAGACATTCATCACCCTTGTGTAAAAAACTTGCCTTGCATATCTCTAAACTTTTCCCCACACACCTTATACCTATGTCCCCTAGTACTTGACTTTTCTACCCTAGGAAAGAGCATCTGACTATCCACTCTGTCCATGCCACTCATAATCTTGTATTCCTCTGACTTTAACTTTAACTTCTCACAGATTGAGGCCACTTCTGGAAAAAGTTCTGCTCTTTAGTGTCTTAGAGATATTTGCACAGCTATCCAGGTTTTAAACATTTAAACAATATCTCCAAAAGGCCCTGTCTCCTTTTTTGCCATGATGGGGAGATGCCGGTGTTGGACTGGGGTAAACACAGTAAGAGTTTTAACAACACCAGGTTAAAGTCCAACAGGTTTATTTGGTAGCAAATGCCATTAGCTTTCGGAACGCTGCTCCTTCGTCAGATGGAGTGGAAATCTGTTTTCAAACAGGACACAGAGACACAAAATCAAGTGACAGAATACTGATTAGAATGCGAATCCCTACAACCAACCAGGTCTTAAAGATACAGACAATGTGAGTGGAGGGAGCATTAAGCACAGGTTAAAGAGATGTGTATTGTCTCCAGACAGGACAGCCAGTGAGATTCTGCAAGTCCAGGAGGCAAGCTGTGGGGGTTACTGATAGTGTGACATGAACCCAACATCCCGGTTGAGGCCGTCCTCATGTGTGCGGAACTTGGCTATCAGTTTCTGCTCAGCGACTCTGCGTTGTCGTGTGTCGTGAAGGCCGCCTTGGAGAACGCTTACCCGAAGATCAGAGGCTGAATGCCCGTGACCGCTGAAGTGCTCCCCCACTTACATGCTCCCTCCACTCACATTGTCTGTATCTTTAAGACCTGGTTGGCTGTAGAGATTCGCATTCTAATCGGTATTCTGTAACTTGATTTTGTGTCTCTGTGCCCTGTTTGACAGCAGATTTCCACTCCACCTGATGAAGGAGCAGCGCTCCAAAAGCTAATGGCATTTGCTACCAAATAAACCTGTTCGACTTTAACCTGGTGTTGTTAAAACTCTTACTCCTTCTCTGCCAAACAGAAAACCTGACATCTTCCTGAAAGAGATTTTCTTCTTCTCATCACAAAATTTGTTCCTATTGATGTCTCTGTCGGCTTTCTCTTTGTGCTTACATCAGTGCTCTCACCTTCCAGCTTCTCTGTCTGCAGCTCTCCTTTATGTCTGTCAGCCACATGGCTTCTTTGTTAATTTCCCTTTGGTTTTGCTTCCAGATCAAGGGTCTGCAAGTCAAGAACCAGTAGTTTTTATTGCCAAAGGAATGTTTTATTCATTTATGGGATGTGGGCATTGTGGGTTGGGCCACCATTTATTGCCTATCCCTGATTGTCCTTGAGGGGGCAGTTAAGAATCAACCACATTGCTGTGGGTCTGGAGTCACATGTGGGCCAGACCAGGTAAGGATGACAGATTTGCTTCCCTAAAGGACATTAGTGAATCAGATGGGTATTTACAGCAATCGACAACGGTTTCATTCACAAATTTTCCATCTTTTCGAGTTGAAGTGAAATCACCCGACAGCGATCCCTTGGCATGGGATTTTACACTGTCGGATTTTACACTGGCGGATTTTACACTGGTGGATTTCACACTGGCGGATTTTACACCAGTGGATTTTACACCAGTGGATTTTAGATTGAGGGGATTTTACACCAGCGGTTTTTACTCCAGCGGATTTTACTGGGAGATTTTACACTGGCAGAGTTTACACTGAGAGGATTTTACACTGAGAGGATTTTATACTGAGGGAATTTTACACTGAGATTTTAAACTGACAGCTTTTACACTGGCAGATTTTACACTGAGGGGATTTTACACTGGTGGATTTTACACTGGCGGATTTTACACTGAGGGGATTTTACACTGGTGGATTTTACACTGGCGGATTTTACACTGGCGGACTTTACACTGGTGGATTTTACACTGGTGGATTTTACACTGGCGGATTTTACACTGGTGGATTTTACACTGGCGGATTTTACACTGGTGGATTTTATGGCCTTGCCAATGTTAATGGACTTGTGTAGTTTGCTGGTCCTGCCCTCGCCTTGTTAGTCTGGAGAATTCCATGATTGGTGTTTGGTGTCTGAATGTTTGCCTCCACATGGCTGCCCTGTCACAGGAGCCCAGAGACTGGGGAGCAGCTGATCATCCATCCGCGAATGTCATTCTGGTCTGCTCCCTCAAAGCCCCTGCTTGTTCAGGTTCCAGACTCAGGTGACTGACTTGCTTGAGGAACATTGGGTGGCAGGGTAGCACAGTGGTTAGCACTGCTGCTTCACAGCTCCAGGGACCTGGGTTCGATTCCCGGCTTGGGTCACTGTCTGTGTGGAGTTTGCACATTCTCCCCGTGTCTGCGTGGGTTTCCTCCGGGTGCTCCGGTTTCCTCCCACAATCCAAAGATGTGCGGGTTAGTTTAATTGGCCATGCTAAATTGCCCCTTAGTGTCCCGGGATGTGTAGGTTAGAGGGATTAGTGGGTAAAATATGGAGGGATGTGGGGATAGGGCCTGGGTGGGGTTGTGGTTGGTGCAGACTCGATGGGCCGAATAGCCTCTTTCTGCACTGTAGGGTTTCTATGATTTCTATTTCTAACTCCAGACATCTGGCGAGATAGGAATAACAAAGGCTGGCAGCAAAACATGTGTCCCTTCCTTCTGAGAAAGGACGGTTAGAACTCTCTGAGGCAGTAATTAAAGTTTGTCTTCAAGAACTAATTCTTTCACCGTGTCTATAATCCGCTGTTTCAGACATACAGGCCTATTTACACATTTCTACTCATGAATATCAATAGCTTTGTTGCTTTGATTCCTCTCTGAAACAGTAAGCAACCTATGGTCAGGGTCATTGTACTGGCCACTTGTCAGACAAAGGGGCAAGTTCACCTTTTACACATTCTCCATCAATTTTGTCACCTTCTCTTGTAAACATATGCGCTCAAATCCACCCATGAAGCTGCACCAGCATTGTAATTCAGGGCCAAGCAGTACTTTCCAGTCACTTTATTCATTACCACAATTAAACAAATGGTTTCAGTGATTGCAAATGACCTTGTTCCATTCCACAGAACAAAAGGAACATATGACAACCCTTCATGTGCCAGGTTTAAGCAAGCTTTCCCACATTCATCACATTAAACCATGTGCCCAAGTCATGGCATAGGTTCAGAAATTACAGCAGCGTTTACCGATGAAACATAACTAACTTATTCCCACCATCTCTCACTCACTGAATCAATAAGTTATGTGTGTAAAATCTCCATTCAGGACTTCCTAACCTAGCCTAGAGGTCAGTGTGTAGTATTCGTTAGAAATGTTCCCTTCCACTAAAGTCAAATCATTTAAATGATGTGAAATGAGAAAAGCTGACAGCTCTCTCCATGTCCTGTTGGATATTCCCACTTTAACCATCAAAACAGATTAACGGATTATTTACCCAGTTACTGATGGTGTATCCTGTTGTGAGTAAGATGGTTGTCTTTTGTGTTTCAAAGTAAATATTTGTATTTGAAGCAATTTATTCATTAATGGGATGAAAGCATTGTTGGCTGAGCCAACATTTATTGTCCATCCCTGAGGACATTTAAGAGTCAACCACGTTGCTGTGGATCTGGAGTCACCTGGAGAGGAGACCAGGTAAGTGCAGCAGATTTCCTTCCCTGAAGGACATCAGTGAACCAGATGGGTTTTTAGCGACAATCCACAATGGTCATCATTCGACTTCTAATTCCAGATATTTCATTGAAGTCAGGTTTTGTGGTGAGATTTGAACGCAAGTCCCCCGAGCATTATTCTGAGTCTGTGGATTACTAATCCAGCAACAATACCACTAAACCATTCCTCCCCCTTACCGTCAGCTCCTGTCTTGCAATGAGTTTACCATGGCGAGTTTCCAATGTTTATGGACGATGTTAGTACTGTGATGTGGGGTAAATTCAATGTTCACCAGGTATCAACTGAGCAGCAGTTGTTTGAAGTCAATGTAAAGAGAAATCAGGCAGGGTATATAACATATAGGTAGATATTTATGGACAGTCAGGCAGGCTAATTTGCTTGCTCCCATTTCCCTCTCAGTGAGATAGTTGAAACCAGCCCGGCAAGTACAATTGAATATTAATTTCCATTAGCAAGTCAGCATTGCAGAATATTCTGGACTCTCATTGCAAGCTGGTCCTCCTCGAGCCCCTCAAACCAGCAGCGGAAAAACATTGGCACCTGATGTGAAGGTTTTTGAGATTGAACACCAGAATCAGGTATTTTTCCAGAGAGCGCGATTACATCACTCGGGAGGCTAGATTGTACCCGGGAAATAAAGGCTTTTATTAATAACAAGAATGGAGCACACTATATACAATACAATCCCAGACGAAAGGGTCACCAGGCAGTGCAGTGACCTTTATACTCCTCCAGGTAGGCGGAGCCAACTGGAGTGTACCACAGAACAATATCAACAGGTAGAACACCCCAACCCTAACCCCAACAGTGACAACAGCAACATATATACAAATACCCATAGTGGTAACCATCTATGGTTCACCACATTCACCCCTCCTTTAAAACAAAAGCCGGCGGGGCAAAACAAAACAGAACGAACTGTCCATATATTCACAAGTTCAGTCGTATTGGAGGGCCGCACCGTCTCTGCGACCTCCTCAACACTGGCGGTAGCGCCAGTTCTGGTGACTGTGATGACCCTCTCTCCAAGGCGGTGTCCAGTGACTCCTCCAGTTCCTCACGGACAGATGGACCACGAGGTGGCGACAATCTCCTGGACTCGAGCACGCCTTGAGGTGGCGACAATCTCCTGGACTCAGGCAAGCTGTACACGGGAGTAAGAGGGTTAAGTGGTGGTCCCGATACTGCCTGCGCCGTGTCAGGAGGGGAGATAAAGGTCAAGGGGTCCCTAACCAGGGGTGTGGGAGCGACAGGGGTTTCCAAGTCCCCTGCAGGCGCCAGATCTCGAATAGAGACCGTGTCCACTCGCCTGTCAGGATATGCCACATAGGCATATTGAGGGTTGGCGTGGAGGAGATGGACCTGTTCAACCAAAGGGTCGGACTTGTGGGTCCTAACATGCCGCCGCAGGAGGACAGGTCCTGAGTACATCAACCAAGACGGCAATGAGGTCCCAGAGGAAGACTTCCTAGGGAAGGAAAACATCCGCTCATGTGGAGTAGCGTTGGTTGCCGTACACAGGAGGGACCGGATGGAATGGAGCACATCAGGAAGGACCTCTTGCCAACGGGAGACTGGAAGACCCTTAGACCTCAACGCCAGTAAGACAGCCTTCCAGACTGGAGCATTTTCTCTTTCAACCTGTCCGTTACCCCTGGGGTTGTAACTCGTAGTTCTACTTGAGGCAATCCCTTTTGAGAGCAGCTATTGCCTCAAGTCGTCACTCATAAACGACGAGCCCCTGTCACTGTGGATATAGCTGGGGTAACCGAACAGGGTGAAAAGATCCCGCAATGCTTTGATAACCGTGGCAGCGGTCATGTCTGAACAGGGAATGGCAAAAGGGAATCGTGAGTACTCGTCAATCACGTTGAGGAAGTACACGTTCCGATCTGTCGAAGGAAGGGGGCCCTTGAAGTCTACACTCAGTCTTTCAAAAGGGCGAGTGGCCTTAATGAGGTGTGCCCTGTCAGGTCGATAGAAGTGCGGTTTGCATTCAGTATATACCTGGCAGCTTCGGGTTATTGACCTGACATCATCCACTGAATAAGGTAGATTCCGGGCCTTTACGAAATGGAAGAGCCGAGTGATCCCCGGATGGCAGAGATCATTGTGGAGGGCCTGTAACCGATCCTCCTGCACACTGGCACATGTTCCACACGACAGGGCGTCTGAGGGCTCATTGAGCTTCCCCGGACGGTACATGATATCATAGTTGTAGGTGGAGAGTTCGATTCTCCACCTCAAGGTTTTATCATTTTTGATCTTACCCCGTAACGTGTTGTTGAACATGAACGCCATGGACCGCTGGTCCGTGAGCAGGGTGAATCGTTTTCCCGCCAAGTAATGGCGCCAATGCCGGACGGCCTCCACAATGGCCTGAGCCTCTTTTCCACAGCGGAGTGCTGAATTTCAGGGCCTTGGAGGGTGTGAGAGAAAAAGGCGACGGGCCTGCCCGCCTGGTTAAGTGTGGCGGCCAGGGCGAAATCAGATGCATCACTCTCCACCTGAAAGGGGATGGACTCAGCGACAGCGTGCATCGTGGCTTTCGCGATGTCAGCTTTTATCCCTTCAAAGGCTAAGCGAGCCTCTGCTGCCAGGGGAAAAGAGGTAGACTTTATGAGCGGACGGGCTTTGTCCGCATAATTGGGAACCCACTGTGCGTAGTATGAAAAGAAACCTAAGCATCTTCTCAGTGCTTTGATGCTGGTGGGTAGGGGAAGTTCAAGGAGGGGACGCATACGGTCTGGATCAGGGCCAAGGACCTCGTTTTCCACCGCGTATCCGAGAATTGCTAGGCGGCGCTTGCTAAATACACACTTCTCCCTGTTGTAGGTCAGATTCAGGCGAGACGCAGTGCGTAAAAATCTAAGGAGATTGGCATCGTGGTCCTGCTGGTCATGGCCGCAGATAGTGACGTTGTCCAGGTACGGGAAGGTAGCCTGTAGCCCGTTCTGGTCCACCATTCGGTCCATTGCACGCTGGAAGACCGAAACCCCATTAGTGACGCCAAAGGGGACCCTTAAAAAATGGTAAAGACGACCATCCGCCTCAAAGGCCGTATATTTTCGGTCCTCTGGGCGAATGGGGAGCTGGTGGTAAGCTGACTTCAAGTCAATGGTGGAGAACACCCGGTACTGCGCAATCTGGTTGACCATGTCAGATATGCGCGGGAGAGGATACGCGTCCAGCTGCGTGTATCTATTAATGGTCTGACTATAGTCTATGACCATCCGGGTTTGTCTGCCGTTTTAACCACCACGACTTGCGCTCTCCATAGACTAGTGCTAGGTTGAATGATCCCTTCCCTGAGGAGCCGCTGAACTTCAGATCGAATAAAGATCCAATCCTCAGCGCTGTAATGCCTGCTCTTAGTTGCGATGGGCTTGCAGCCTGGCACGAGATTCTCAAATAAAGATGGTGGGGTGATTCTGAGTGTCGAGAGGCTACACGTGGAGCGCGCTGGGCAATTTGGAGGCTGCAGTGCTCCCACTGAAAGTGGAGGGAGTGGCCCATCGTACTGCAGGGTTACACTCCTCAGGTGGACCATAAAGTCTACTCCCAGGAGTATCGGAGCGCAAAGGTGCGGTAACACGAGGAGCCTGAAGTTCTCATAAACTGTGCCCCGCACCGTTAGGTTGACCATGCAGCTCCCAAGCACGGTAACAGATTGGGACCTCGACGCCATCGAAATTGTCTGTCTGACAGTCCGTACTCGGAGACCGCACCATTTCACGGTGTCAGGGTGAATGAAACTCTCCGTGCTCCCGCTGTCAAACAAACAATGTATTAGGCGTCCATTTACCTCTATGCCCATCATGGACTTGTCGAGTCTGTGAGGCTTGGCCTGGTCCAGGATGATTGATGCCACCGTTGGGTCTTGAGTGCAACTGCAGGCTGCTGAGATGGTTGATGATGATGATGACGCCTGCTGGTCGTCTGCGGTCGGTGCCGACCAAAATGGCTGCGCCCATGGATCGCACGAGGTCGGTGGCGCTAAAAGTAGCGGCCCCTGCAGGTCGCATGCGTCTTGCGAATTCGTCGTCAGGAATGGCGGTGCTCTGGAATCGCACGTGGTGGAAGACCTCGAAGAAGCTGGAGACAAGGAGACAGGCTCTGGAGAATCACACGCCGCGCTGCTAAGCTTCGAGGGTGGTTTAGCCCTGCATACTTTGGCATAGTGCCCTTTCTTCCCACACGGGGAGCAAAATACCGTTCTAGCTGGACATCACTGCCGAGGGTGTTTCGCCAATCCACAGAAATAGCACCGCGGGCCTCCTAGAGCTGCCGCCGTCGTCAGGTCCGAGGTTGAAAGCACAATCGCGCTGTTTTTCAGAGCCGCTGGGTAGAATTAAGTCGGTGGCTGTACTTGCCACGATGTTCCCACGTGGTCGGTGGGTTAAGTTTCAAGACTTCTGGAGGCCGTTTCCATCGTGTCAGCCAATTCCACCGTCTTAGCTAGGTCTAAGTTACCTTGCTCTCGCAGCCGCAGGCGAATATAAGATGAGCCGATTCCCGCCACGAACGCATCTCGGATCAAGTCGTTAGTATACTGGGCCGCCGACACTGGCTTGCAATTGCAGGCTCTGGCTAGCTGCTGAAGTTCACGCAGGTACTGTCCCGTCGTTTCACCGGGCTGCCGCCATCGAGTGGCTAGAAGGTGTCGAGCATGAATCTCGTTTGGCGGTTTGTTGTACAGTTTCTTAAGTAGTTCGATGGCCCCTTTGTAGTCTTGGGCATCGCGGATTGATGAGTATACAGTGTCGCTTACCCTTGCGTGGAGGACCCGCAGTCTATCAGCGTCATTTTGAATGGCTGTTGAGGCATCGATATAGTCTTGAAAACACTTCAACCAATGGTCGAAAGTGTTCGACGCTCCAGCTGCACGTGGATCTAAGGTAAGCCGATCAGGTTTCAGCATTTGCTCCATGGTCTTTTTTTTTACCAAAATTGTTATTAATAAAATTGATGCGCGATTAAATCACTCGGGAGGCTAGATTGTACCCGGGAAATAAAGGCTTTTATTAATAACAAGAATGGAGCATACTATATACAATACAATCTCAGACTAAAGGGTCACCAGGCAGTGCAGTGACCTTTATACTCCTCCATGTAGGCGGAGCCAACTGGAGTGTACCACAGAACAATATCAACAGGTAGAACACCCCAACCCTAACCCCAACAGTGACAACAGTAACATATATACAAGTACCCATAGTGCTGACCATCTATGGTTCAGTACCCATAGTGGTAACCATCTATGGTTCACCACATCCAGTACCATTTATTCTCTCTCCACACTGCCATCCTTCCTGTGCTGAGGAAGTTAATCTGATAAACAATACATGGAACCAATCTACCAAATGATCAATAGGCTACCAGTGTCCGCCCAAATCTGGGTGCTCATTGTTCAGGAAGTCCATTCTTGTGATTTTATTCAGGGCTTCCCCAGCTCCATTGTTATAATTTTGGTGGACACCCGATTTCATTGATAAATGAGGTTTACACCAATGCACCATTGAAACATCAGCAGCAGGAGAAATCATCTGATAAATCTGGAGTCAATGGCAATCGGGGGAAAGCTCTCCGCCAGTTGGAATCATACCTGAAACAAAGAAGATGGTTGTGGTGGTTGGAGGTCAATCATCTCAGCTCCAGGACATCTCTGCAGGAGTTCCTCAGGGTAGTGTCCTCAGCCGACCATCTTCAGTTGATTCATCAATGGCCTTCCTTCCACCATAAGGTCAGAAGTGGGGATATTTGGAAATGCATGTTCATCTCCAACAATGTTCAGCTCCATTCACAATTTCTCACACTGAAGCAGTTCACGTTCAAGTGCAACAAGACCTGGACAATATCCAGGTTTGGGTTGACAAGGGGCAAGTAACATTTGTGCCACACAAATGCCAGGCAATGACCATCTCCAACAAGAGAGGATCTAACGATCTCCCCTTGACACTCAATGGCATTACCATCGCTGAGTCCCCCACGATCAGCATCCTGTGGGGGTTATCATTGACCGGAAACTGAACTAGACTAGCCATATAAATACTGTAGCCACAGGTCAGAGGCTAGGAATCTTGGAATTTTAACTCACTTCCTGACTCCTCAAAGCCTATCCATCATCTACAAGACACAAGTCAGGAGTGTGATGGAACATTCTCCACTTGCCTTGATAAGTGCAGCTCCAACAACAATAAAAAGGCTCAACAGCATCCAGGATAAAGCAGCCCCTTGATTGCTATCCCTTCCACAAACATTCAATTTCTCCACCACCGACACACAGCAGCAGCCGTGTGTATGATCTACAATGTGCAGTGCAGGAACTCACCAAGGTTCCTTAGGCAGCACCTACCAAACCTATAATCTTTGAAGGACAAGAGCAGCAGACGCATGCGAACACCTGGACATTCCCTTCCAACCACTCACCATCCTGACCAAAGGTCAAAAAGAAAATTCTGTGATAGAGTGGGATGAAGGAGAGATTAATTAGAACATAGGACATAGAAAAAATACAGCACAAACAGGCCCTTCGGCCCACAAGTTGCGCCGGTCATGTCCCTACCTACCTAGGATCTGAAATTGTTGGACTTATTGTGGGGAGTGGAAGGCTAGAATGCGCTTCTCCGAAAGGTGAGGTTGTGAGCTTCATTAGAACAGTATCGGTGTCGGAGGCTAGAGAGGAATGGAAAAATAATGGAGACTATAAGAGCATGACAACATGAACTGGGAAAGTGCAAGTTAACACCAAAGGCACAAAAATGATGGGAGCGATTCTCCCAACAGTGCTGAATTGGTGGGAAAACTGGTCTAGATCACGACTGTTTTTTCAGTGCAACTTCAGACCTGAATCTCCCCACTCTGTGCAATGCAGAGGCCACAATCGTGAATATCATTAAAAACCCGGGGGTGGGGCCTATTCACGCCAAAGAGCCTGAAATCGGCTGGATGAGCGGGAACCCGCTGATGCACACATCACTGGAAGATCGTGGAAAAGACCTCCCAGCATCCAGATCACTGCCATCCAAACCCCACACACATTGCTGGCCTCATTGCTGGCCCGCACAACCCCCCCCGAAGAAAATTACTGGCCCTCTTCCTCCATACAGACATCGCTGGCCCCCCTCCCCCATACAGATATTGCTGCCCCCCCACCCCCTCCTGTCTCCCCCCACACACAGACATGGCTGCCCGCTCACCCCATGCCCCCATGATTCTGGTTAATGCGGATACCCAATCCCTCCATCCCTTGAACATACTGTCATTAACGCTTCCCTGCAGAGAACTAACATTGAGCTGACCTGCACAACCGCGGCTTGCAATCATTCCCTCTCTTGAATGGGAGCCTTGAGTATTGCCCCCCCCGGCCCCCCCCTGGACACAGCAGCCTATTGAATGGCAGCCAATCAGCACCCTGAGGGATGTATGACACTCAACTGAATGCAGCCTTCAAAATCTCTCACAAGTATTTGTTGCCAAGACTCACTGCACCTGCATTCTTCTAATAAACCCAGAGCGATATATAAGCTGCAGGAATGGACACACACCCACAAAGATGTCTGCGCGTAAACCAGCACCCAGATTCACAGAGGCCGACCAGAATCACCTGCTAGATGCCATGGAGGAGAGGCGTGAGCAGATCTTCCCCGACCAGGGCCCTCACCCAAGGGGTGCATCCACCACAGCATTGTCGGAGGAGGTGACAGGAGCGGTGAATGCCAGGAGCCTGACACCGTGCTCTGGCCGACAGTGTCGGAAAAAATTGCACGACCTTCTTTGAGCAGCAAGGGTGAGTGAGCTCCAGACTTGGAACTCCACACATGCTTGGCACGGATCTCCAACCCTGCTTATACACCTGATGGGCATGCAACAAGTGACCCTTCCCCCAGGAACAGAATCTAACCCCTTCCCCTCACCCCTCAACGAGCACCCTTCAGTGGCGACCACTTTCCCCAAAACTGTCAGCACAACGCCCGAGACACAGACACGCATTGCGCACCATGCACTGCAATATATTAATGCTTGCTATCCACCTTATGTTCCCACAGGAAAAGAACATTCACAGTGTACAGGAGACACACAGACTGGTGGTGGTGTACCTGACCTGTGGCAGCTGATCAGCATCGAGGAACGTGCCATGGAGCTGGCAGGGGGTGATGGGCCTTCCCGATTGGTCATGGACAGCCAGGTCAGCGTCCAGCATGCAAGTGAGCAGAAGCGCACCCTCAACCTAGGTCCTCCTGGAAGTAAGTGCGATGCTGCATAGAATGTTTTGCCTCCCTCCCCCTAATGTATGTTCTTTATTCCAGCTCTGGACCCAGAGGAACCCGGCCCTTCGGCTGTTGCCGCTGCCCCTGCTGCTCTGGAGCAAATTGCCCACGACCCGCTGGATGGCACCTCAGAGGGAGGCACTGAGGAATCCGAGGGCAGCACCACTGAAGCAGCACCAGCATGTACCGCACAACCCACCAACACAGAGACTATCACCATGGCGGATAACTTTAGTGTTGAGGCTTCTGGGTCACGGAAAGTGAGCACATCACAGACACTGATGTGCACATTGAGTGGAGGTGGACACATCTGAGGGCTCGGGCACACGGAGGCCTGCTGGAGGCCAGGATTCAGCTGTCACCAAGCCAGCTGCTGGGCCTCTGGGTTCGTTCCTCCCATGGCTGGCGGAGATGCAGCAGGAAACCCGGGGAGTTGTGGAAGGGCTGTCAGCGACCATGCTGCAACTGCAAGGCTGTTTAGGGGAGTCCAACAGAGTGCTGTTGCAGGAGGTGGTGCCAACACAGGATGCGAACCAGGCCAACACGTCAAGTGTGGCGTCCGCAGTGGAAGGTCTGTCTCAGGGGTCTGTCCTCATGGGTGACAGAGTCCAGGCCATCCTGGAGACACAACGGGCCACAGGCGAGTGTGTTTTCGGCATCCAGAGGCACAGCGTTCGATGGCCATGGGTGTCGGGGGCATGGGGGAGACACTGCTGGCCATGGCTGGGACTCTCGCTGGCATTCTGGAGACACAGCAGGCCGTGGCTGTGAGCCTCAACAACTTAGCCCAGGCTCAGAGGGCTACTGCTGAGGGGCTCCAGAGACTGGCTTGCTGTAGCGGTGGGGCTCTGGAACTTGGCTTGCTGTAGCGGTGGGTCTCTGGAGCTTGGCCCAGTCTCAGAGGGCCAGGGCTGAGGGATCAAGGGGCAGATGCATCTAGGGCTCCAGGACTGGCAGAGCCAGGTGACGCCGGAGCTTCTGGAGCTCAGTCCAGCTACCCTGGCATCCCATGGAGTGTCTCCGAGCCCTCTGGGCACCCCAAGGGAGGAGGAAGGGCTTGAGCCCATGCCCGGGATCTTCCACCCAGGAGGCTCCAGACATCCCGAGACCTTCCGATTTCCCCCCTTCCTCACACCGGGACATATCAGGGCCAGCGAGATGAACAGGGTGGCACCGAAACTGTGCCATTGACAAGTCAACTGGGGCCCTCCAGGTCCCGGCCACCCAGGGGACGTCCGCCAAGGGCATCACGGCAACCGGGCATGCGTCACAACTAGGCACTTCCATCTCCGATGTTGGGGTAGCACCTAGAAGAAGCAGTAGACAGCACAAAGTTAGAAAGTTGTAGTTCACTCAGAGGGCACGGGTGAAGGTCACCAGTAGTCAGGGTTTATTAATCAATAATGCTAAGAACACAATAAACTGATACGTGGATAATTGGAACACATTCTGGGGAAGGTGGGACCTGTACAAACAGGACGGGGTGCACCTGAACTAGGGGGGTACCAATATCCTAGGAGGGAAATTTGGTATGGCTCTTCAGGGGGGTTTAAACTAATTTGTCAGGGGAGTGGGAAAAGGAGTTGTAGTCCAGAAGTCAGTGAGGGTGGTGAGGTATTGGGGACGGTATCAGGGTCAAGGGTGGGTACCGGTAGACAGGAAGGTGGGTTGAAGTGTGTCTACTTCAATGCAAGGAGCATCCGGAACAAAGTAGATGAACTTGGGGCATGGATTGGTACTTGGGACTACGATGTTGTGGCCATTACGGAGACGTGGGTAGAACAAGGACAGGAATGGTTGTTGGACGTTCCGAGGTATAGATGTTTCACTAAGTGTAGGGAAGCTGGTAAAAGAGGTGGAGGAGTGGCATTGTTAATCAAGGATAGTTCAACGGCTGCGGAAAGGCACTTCGAGGGGGATCTGCACACTGAGGTAATATGGGCTGAGGTTAGAAATAGGAAAGGAGCGGTCACGTTGTTAGGAGTTTACTATAGGCCCCCAAATAGTAATAGAGATGTGGAGGAAGAAATTGCTAAGCAGATTATGGATATGTGTGGGGGTCACAGGGTAGTTGTCATGGGGGATTTTAACTTTCCAAATATTGATTGGAACCTTTGTAGGTCAAATAGTTCGGATGGGGCAGTTTTTGTGCAGTGTGTGCAGGAGGGTTTCCTGACACAATATGTGGATAGGCCGACAAGAGGTGAGGCCACATTGAATTTGGTACTGGGAAATGAACCGGGCCAAGTGTTAGATTTGGTTGTGGGAGAGCACTTTGGAGATAGTGACCACAATTCGGTGTCTTTTGTTATTGCAATGGAGAGGGATAGGGCCGTACGGCAGGGCAAGGTTTACAATTGGGGGAGAGGTAATTATGATGCGATTAGGCAAGAATTAGGGGGCATAAGTTGGGAACAGAAACTGTCAGAGAAAGGAACTAATGAAAAGTGGAACTTTTTCAAGGAACAAATACTGGATGTCCTTGATAGGTATGTCCCTGTCAGGCAGGGAGGAAATGGCCGAGTGAGGGAACCATGGTTCACGAAAGAGGTGGAATGTCTTGTGAAAAGGAAGAGGGAAGCTTATGTAGGGATGAGGAAACAAGGTTCAGATGACTCGATTGAGGGTTACAAGTTAGCAAGGAATGAGCTGAAAAAGGGGCTTAGGAGAGCTAGGAGGGGACACGAGAAGTCCTTGGCGGGTCGGATCAATGAAAACCCCAAGGCTTTTTACTCTTATGTGAGGAATAAAAGAATGACCAGGGTGAGGTTAGGGCCAGTCAAGGACAGTAGTGGGAACTTGTGTATGGAGTCAGTAGAGATAGGCGAGGTGATGAATGAATACTTTTCTTCAGTGTTCACCAAGGAGAGGGGCCATGTTTTTGAGGAAGAGAAGGTGTTACAGGCTGGAGGAAATAGATGTTCGGAGGGAGGATGTCCTGGCAGTTTTGAATAAACTGAAGGTCGATAAGTCCCCTGGGCCTGATTAAATGTATCCTAGGATTCTTTGGGAGGCAAGGGATGAGATTGCAGAGCCTTTGGCTTTGATCTTTGGGTCCTCGCTGTCCACGGGGTTGGTGCCAGAGGACTGGCGAATGGCGAATGTTGTTCCTCTGTTTAAGAAAGGGAATAGAAATGACCCTGGCAATTATAGACCGGTTAGTCTTACTTCGGTGGTTGGTAAATTGATGGGAAAGGTCCTTAGAGATGGGATTTACGACCATTTAGAAAGATGCGGATTAATCCGGGATAGTCAGCACGGATTCGTGAAGGGCAAGTCGTGCCTCACAAATTTGATAGAATTTTTTGAGGAGGTAACTAAGTGTGTTGATGAAGGTAGGGCAGTTGATGTCATATACATGGATTTCAGTAAGGCGTTTGATAAGGTCCCTCATGGTCGGCTTATGATGAAAGTAAGGAGGTGTGGGATAGAGGGAAAGTTGGCCGATTGGATAGGTAACTGGCTATCTGATCGAAGTAAGAAGTTTAACAACACCAGGTTAAAGTCCAACAGGTTTATTTGGTAGCAAAAGCCACACAAGCTTTCGGAGCTGCAAGCCCCTTCTTCAGGTGAGTGGGAATTCTGTTCACAAACAGAGCTTATAAAGATACAGACTCAATTTACATGAATAATGGTTGGAATGCGAATACTTACAACTAATCAAGTCTTTAAGAAACAAAACAATGTGAGTGGAGAGAGCATCAAGACAGGCTAAAAAGATGTGTATTGTCTCCAGACAAGACAGCCAGTGAAACTCTGTGGGGGTTACAGGTAGTGTGACATGAACCCAATATCCCGGTTGAGGCCGTCCTTGTGTGTGCGGAACCTGGCTATCAGTTTCTGCTCAGCGACTCTGCGCCGTCGTGTGTCGCGAAGGCCGCCTTGGAGAACACTTACCTGAAGAACACTTACCTGAAGAAGGGGCTTGCAGCTCCGAAAGCTTGCGTGGCTTTTGCTACCAAATAAACCTGTTGGACTTTAACCTGGTGTTGTTAAACGTCTTACTGTGTTTACCCCAGTCCAACGCCGGCATCTTCACATCATATCTGATCGAAGACAGAGGGTGGTGGTGGATGGAAAATTTTCGGATTGGAGGCAGGTTGCTAGCGGAGTGCCGCAGGGATCAGTGCTTGGTCCTCTGCTCTTTGTGATTTTTATTAATGACTTAGAGGAGGGGGCTGAAGGGTGGATCAGTAAATTTGCTGATGACACCAAGATTGGTGGAGTAGTGGATGAGGTGGAGGGCTGTTGTAGGCTGCAAAGAGACATAGATACGATGCAAAGCTGGGCTGAAAAATGGCAAATGGAGTTTAACCCTGATAAATGTGAGGTGATTCATTTTGGTAGGACTAATTTAAATGTGGATTACAGGGTCAAAGGTAGGGTTCTGAAGACTGTGGAGGAACAGAGAGATCTTGGGGTCCATATCCACAGATCTCTAAAGGTTGCCACTCAAGTGGATAGAGCTGTGAAGAAGGCCTATAGTGTGTTAGCTTTTATTAACAGGGGGTTGGAGTTTAAGAGCCGTGGGGTTATGCTGCAACTGTACAGGACCTTGGTGAGACCACATTTGGAATATTGTGTGCAGTTCTGGTCACCTCACTATAAGAAGGATGTGGAAGCGCTGGAAAGAGTGCAGAGGAGATTTACCAGGATGCTGCCTGGTTTGAAGAGTAGGTCTTATGAGGAAAGGTTGAGGGAGTTAGGGCTGTTCTCTCTGGAGCGGAGGAGGCTGAGGGGAGACTTAATAGAGGTTTATAAAATGATGAAGGGGATAGATAGAGTGAACGTTCAAAGACTATTTCCTCGGGTGGATGGAGCTATTACAAGGGGGCATAACTATAGGGTTCGTGGTGGGAGATACAGGAAGGATATCAGAGGTAGGTTCTTTACGCAGAGAGTGGTTGGGGTGTGGAATGGACTGCCTGCAGTGATAGTGGAGTCAGACACTTTAGGAACATTTAAGCGGTTATTGGATAGGCAGATGGAGCACACCAGGATGATAGGGAGTGGGATAGCTTGATCTTGGTTTCAGATAAAGCTCGGCACAACATCGTGGGCCGAAGGGCCTGTTCTCTGCTGTACTGTTCTATGTTCTAAACTGTTAATTGCATCTCACAGCTGTGACTAATGTGTCTCTGATTCCACCCCCTCCTTCCCACAGAGCTGAGTGCTCCCCATTCCCATGCATAGAGGTGCTATCTGTTGAACCTTGAAGACTCAGCCACATGTTACTTGTGCCTGCCCTACGTTCCCCAACATCCACCAGACCCTTGGTGCAAGTGCCCCTCCCCCCTATTGGCCAAAAAACATGTGTCCCCAACCCTTACAGCTACGTGGGCCAGGGTGGCAGCGTGCACTCGGAGTACAGGTAGGAGTCAGACTTGAATTCCACTGGAGGCAGGATCCCAGTGAGCCCAACAACGAGTCGGCATCATCCTCCAAACTTCAACCAAGACTCGCAACCATTGCCAGCACAAACACATGAACATGTTTGGATGTTTCTGGGGATAGGGTAGTGGGAATGACAGCAGCAGGGGAAGAGTGATGTGGTGATTTGAGGGCTCAGGTCGGTTTGGAGGGGGAATAGCAGCTGCACTTGCCCCTGCGGTGTGGTGGTTGCAGCCCCTCACTGCACAGCACCAGCTGGGTGAAGCGGGCTGCAATCAAGGCTTCCCTCGCTGCCCTTCCCTGCTGGACACCTGTCATCGTCGCCCGACCTCCTTCCTCCGGCTCTTCATAAAGCGGGATGCCCACCTCGCTCCTTCGCCACTCCTCCTCCTCCTGCTCCAGCTGGTCTCCCTGCTGCTGGGCGATGATGTGCAGAGTGCAGCAAACGATGATGAAGCGTGAAGCACGCACAGGGTCATACTGGAGGGCCCCCCAGAGCGCTCCAAGCGGCGGAACCGCATCTTCAGCAGGCCGATGCACCGCTCAACGATGGACCGGGTGGCTGCATGGGCCTCGGTGTCGTGGGTCTCTACCTTGGTCTGGGACCTCGCATAGGCGTCATCAGCCATGACCTTAGCGGGTAACAGTAGCCATCCCGGGAACATGGGCTGGTCTTCAAAGACCCCAGGGGTGTCCGGCTGCCGGATCACAAAGCTGTCATGGACACTCCCTGGATGGCGTGCATCGACCTGCATGATCTTCAGCTGGTGGTCACAGACAATTTGGATGTTCAGGGAGTGGAACTCCTTCCGGTTCAAAAATTGCTGCGGCCCTGCATGGCAAGGCAATGTGTCCCCCATCCACTGCTCCCTGGACATTGGGAATCCCAGCAATGGAAGCAACGTCAAGAGCCTGGGTCTCCTGCTGTGCATGGCCCACATTGAAATTAATGAACTGCCTGCCCGGACACACAGGGCATCTAGAACAAAGAACAATACAGCACAGGAACAGGCCTTTCGGCCCTCCAAGCCCGCGCCGCTCCCCGGTCCAGGATTGAATCCTGAATCCAGGATCCCCGCCCAATTTTCCAGCCTATCTACATCCTAATATCCTATCCACCGAGCTGTCCCTCACAGCTACGATGCTTTGTTCATCACAATCTATTAACTCACCCCCACCCCCCATTCCAGACCATGTGATCTCCAGGGAGAGGCGAAAACCCAGAGTGAAAACCCCAGGGCCAATATGGGGAAAAAAAAATCTGGGAAATTCCTCTCCGACCCCCTGAGGCGATCGAAACGAGTCCAGGAGATCACACTGGCCCTGATCAGAAAATGCTTCCCAACCCTATTCATTTCCACTTCTGCTTTACGAACACCATCTGAATTACCTGCCCCCGAGACAGGTTCCCAACTATCCGCAGTCTCGCTCTGTACTGGCACCAGCAAGATGATCATAGAATGAAGCCTTGAAACGAGAAACAAAGAACAATTAGCCCGCGCCGCTCCCTGGTCCAAACTAGACCACTCTTTTGTATCCCTCCATTCCCACTCCGTTCATATAGCTGTCTAGATAAGTCTTAAACGTTCCCAGTGTGTCCGCCTCCACCACCTTGCCCGGCAACACATTCCAGGCCCCCACGACCCTCTGTGTAAAATATGTCCTTCTGATATCTGTGTTAAACCTCCCCCCCTTCACCTTGAACCTATGACCCCTCGTGAACGTCACCATCGACCCGGGGAAAAGCTTCCCACCGTTCACCCTATCTATGCCTTTCATAATTTTATACACCTCTATTAAGTCTCCCCTCATCCTCCGTCTTTCCAAGGAGAACAACCCCAGTTTCCCCAATCTCTCCTCATAACTAAGCCCCTCCATACCAGGCAACATCCTGGTAAACCTCCTCTGTACTCTCTCCAAAGCCTCCACGTCCTTCTGGTAGTGTGGCGACCAGAATTGGACGCAGTATTCCAAATGCGGCCGAACCAACCTTCTATACATCTGCAGCATCAGACCCCAACTTTTATACTCTATGCCCCGTCCTATAAAGGCAAGCATGCCATATGCCTTCTTCACCACCTTCTCCACCTGTGACGTCACCTTCAAAGATCTGTGGACTTGCACACCCAGGTCCCTCTGCGTCTCTACACCCTTTATGGTTCTTCCATTTATCGCGTAGCTCCTCCCTACATTATTCCCACCAAAATGCATCACTTCGCATTCATCAGGATTGAACTCCATCTGCCATTTCTTTGCCCAAATTTCCAGCCTATCTATATCCTTCTGTAGCCTCTGACAATGTTCCTCACTATCTGCAAGTCCTGCCAGTTTTGTGTCGTCCGCAAACTTACTGATCACCCCAGTTACTCCTTCTTCCAGATCATTTATATAAATCACAAACAGCAGAGGTCCCAATACAGAGCCCTGCGGAACACCACTAGTCACAGGCCTCCAGCCGGAAAAAGACCCTTCCACTACCACCCTCTGTCTTCTATGACCAAGCCAGTTCTCCACCCATCTAGCCACCTCCCCCTTTATCCCATGAGATCCAACCTTTTTCGCTAGCCTACCATGATGGGAGCCTGGAATGACTCGGAGGCATAGAAATTGAGGGCTGCTGTCACCTTCACGTTAACAGGGAGCAGGTGGCTGCCCCTCCCTGAGGTGCCAACTGTGCAAGCACCTCACAAAGGTGTCGCACTTGTGGTCTTGGAAAGCCGCAGCCGGCGACGGCACATCTCCGAGAGGGCCTTGAATGAATTGCGGGGCCTGTATCTTCTTGGCCTCAGCACCCTCCGCCTTCTGTGCACCGTTTCGGGAGCCTGCTCACCGACCTTCTGGCCCTCAGTGGCAGCCCCCTGCCCTCCTTCCTGAGGGTCTGGTGGTGGCTGCTCTTGCGGTGGTCTCCCCATGCCCGCCACCTCCTGAGATGCCACCTCTTCCTCTTCCTCCGCCCCTGCTGCCACCAACATGGCCAGCTCCAAATCGAGCAAACCGAGATCCATCTGCACAGTGGGGTTTGGAAAGAGCAGAGAATGACAGATTATTATCATTGGCTGCATAGACCCAGCACCACTCCAATCCCTCACTTGGGCCAGAACCCCACTTGTGGGAGCTGGCAACACCACACAATCCATGATGCCATGCGTGGCCCGATTAGGGTTGTGTGAGATTCCCATCATGACAAATGCCAGCACAGATTATGCAGGTCGGTGTGCAGACATGGGCAATGCGCACCCTTGAGTCATTGCTATGTGTGCAACTGCAGCATCTGTTACAGGCATGTGTTACTGGTCCGTGTCACAGGGCGGGGCGGGGACAGACTGCAAACCAGCACCAGATGGGTGCCCAGTGACAGCAGATTCCATGCAGTCCATGTCTGAACCTCTGCACCCCGGCCTGGAGCAGCAGCTGCTTCATCTGGTTGGGCCTCAGTCAGCACATGGTGCACTCCTCCCCCACCCCGGAACACCAGCACTTAGTCGAGTCCCTGACACACCCCGTGGCAAGACAGTGCCACTGCAAAGTACCCTGGAGGGGGAGGGTGAGCAGGACTCCTTGATGGGACCTCCCACACTGAGCGCTATGAAAATAGAAGCCCCTCCCCCCAGCCCCCCCACCCCAGATATCAGTGGTCCATGGGCCAGCACCTGAGGACAGCAAGAAGAAGCCCACCAGGCATCTCCAGGGCCTGCCTGCAAGACCCCAGCTCTCCGCGAGCAGCACTAACCTCCTCACACCAGTTCGACGCTGCCACGCCAGGTTGAGACTTTTATGTATCTACTCTGATTCACGCCAAAGTGACGTCGCGTCAAAGACATGGGAGACGTAAATGTGGGCGGAGATTGCCGTGTCGATCCCAATAATGGCATGCTAAGGTATGGAAAGTCATGCAAATCAGCGGCATGCCGGTTTTCTGCGCGGTCCTGGCGGTACCATTTTTTTCTAGTTGGGAGATGCGCGCGGGGAACCCGCGGAATGGTCGACATGCGCATCTCCCAACCCGGCCCGCCAGAAAAGTTGCGAGTCACGATGGGAGAATTGCCCCCAATGAGTGCATTTCTTGGGGTTTGGAAGATGTAGAACTTTTGCATTTGTAGATGTAAAACACACAGATATCAGTGTAAAACATTCAAAGTCTGTTGGCTACCCTGATTCCAATTTAAAGTTAATTCCATGTTTCAATACCAAACACTAATAGCACTTATTGAAATCTGAAATTGTTGCTAAAACTTGAGAATTATAAAAGTGGGCATTGGATTATATCGAATTGAAAGTCACGCAGTCAGCAATGTTGCACAAAGGAATAGGAACAGCCAAAATTGTCTTCACATCAACCGTGAGGAAATGCCAGAGTTTTTTATAAGCACTTGAAATCTGGTGAATAAAACGTGTCCAATATTGAACAGTAAATGAACATTAGTCTCCTCTTACTGAACGCCGTGACAGAGCCAGTACCTGTCTTCTGTGATGTGTGTGGCTATAAAAGAACATTTCTACACATTGATGCAGTCGGCGTACAAGTACATCACGTACCAGAACATTAAGAGTCTCACTCGGTTAAACCAGGAACACTGAAAACATTCCCAAAGGTTCTCAGAATGATTCCTCCTCCTATCATTTGTGGTACGTCCCAATTAAGTGTACAATCTTTCAGGAAATTTTAAAACATTTTGGACACAATGACAGATCCCTGAGGCAAACATTTCCACCCAGCCTGCCTCCATGCTCCTTCCAGCGACTGTGCACACCATCTCCCCTCAACAAAAGTCCCATTTTCATAAGAACATAAGAAATAGGAGCCGGAGTAGGCCATCTGGCCCCTCAAGCCTGCTCCGCCATTCAATAAGATCTTGGCTGATCTGATAGTGGGTTCAGTTCCACTTACCCGCCCGCTCCCCATAACCCTTAATTCCCTTATTGGCTAAAAACCTATCTATCTGTGACTTAAACACATTTAATGAGGTAGCCTCTACTGCTTCATTGGGCAGAGAATTCCAAAGATTCACTACCCTCTGGGAGAAGAAGTTCCTCCTCAACTCTGTTCTAAATTGACTGCCCCGTATTTTGAGGCTATGCCCCCTAGTTCTTGTTTCCATTATAAGTGGAAACAATCTTAATGTTTCTACCCTGTCTTATATGTCTCTATAAGATCTCCCCTCAACCTTCTAAACTCCAAGGAGTACAGGCCCAGTCTGCTCAATCTCTCCTCATAAGCCAACCCCCTCATCTCTGGAATTAACCTAGTGAACCTTCTCTGCACCTCTTCCAAAGCCAATACAGCCTTTCTTAAATAAGGGGACCAAAACTGTACACAGTACTCTCGGTGCGGCCTCACCAGTACCTTGTACAATTGCAGCAAGACCTCCCTGCTTCTATACTCCATCCCTCTCGCAATAAAGGCCACCATTCCATTTGCCTTCTTGACCACCTGCTGCCCCTGCAAACTGTGTTTTTGTGATTCATGCACAAGGACCTCCAGGTCCCTCTGCACAGCAGCATGATGTAATTTTTCACCGTTTAAATAATAGTCCCTTTTCCTATTATTCCTTCCAAAATGGATAACCTCACACTTACCAATGTTATACTCCATCTGCCAGATCCTCGCCCACTCACTTAGCCTATCTAAATCTCTCTGCAGACCCTTTGTGTCTTCCACGCAATTTGCTTTCCCACCCATCTTAGTGTCTTCCGCAAACTTTGTTACCCTACACTCGGTCCCCTCCTCCAGATCATCTATGTATATGGTAAATAGTTGAGGCCCCAGCACCGATCCCTGCGGCACGCCACTAGTCAAGGATTGCCAACCAAAAAAGCACCCATTTATACCTACTCTCTGTTTTCTGTTAGATAGCCAATCTTCAATCCACGCTAACCTGGATGAGTACATGGAGCTTAATAGGATGGAGGGTTATAGGTATGTCTAGAAGGTAGGGATGTGTTCGGCACAACTTGTGGGCCGAAGGGCCTGTTTGTGCTGTAGTTTTTCTATGTTTCTAACGTTTCCAAGGAACTTTTTTCTGGGATGGGTTTATGGAGCCGGGACATATCTCAACTGATCCAGGCATACTGGACTCTAAATGTTAACTCTGTTTCCCTAGCCATAAAGGCTGTCAGACTGACTGGCTTGTCCCAAAATTTTCTGGATTTATTTCAGATTTCCAGAACCAGCATCATTCTGTTTCTATGTTATTGACTATTTATTATTCCTGTTCCTGCATTCAGCTGGTGGGGTTAGGTTTGGGATAGGGTTAGTGCTGGGGTTAAGGCTCTGGTCTCACGTGCCCTTTTACACTTGTTCTGCCACTTTTCTTTCAGCTCACATCCAATCCTTCTTGCCCTTTATGGTGTCTTGCCCTTCGTTTTGTGGCTTGCTCTGTTCTTGTCCCCTGGACCTTTTCCATTTTATTTATGATAGTCTTCTTTGAGGGGGGGTGGTGTTTGTTTGGCAGGCACGTGATAGGGGTGATGGACATGTGGGAGGGATGGTGGGCATGGGGGCAGGGGAGGTGTTAACAGTGGTGTTGATGGGTGGGTAGGGGATTGGAGTTCTTTTTATGGGGTAGTGGGACTTTTCCATGGGTTTGGGTTTCAAATCCATGTAATATTTCAGGGCAGATTGAGGGGAGGGGTTTGTACGTCTGGGTTGTCTATGTTGGTGGCTGGAGGGTGGGGGAAGACCCTCCATCCATAGGAGTTGGGAAGGGGTTAGATTCTGACTGTGAGGTAGGTTGTTTAGTGAGTAGTGGGATATTTCCTTTCTTTTGTTTTGGATTATTTTGGATTTCTGAGGTGGCTGGTACTGTCAGAAATCTCAGACAATACAAGACTCACGAAGCCAGTGGGCAGAATTTTACCGGCATGCCTGTCCGAGGCCAACAAAGAATGCTGTTCTGCAAGCCTTGCCTGCCTTGATTTCGGGGTGGGCATGCCAGTAAAATACCTGCTATAGACCTTAGCCAATCGCATCTTACCCTCTGGCATAATGGCATTACATTAGTCCATAGAATCCAGAAACTAACTCTTGTCTTGACTGACCCCACATCCTGTGTCCCTTAGCAACCAGAGGCACTAGCCTAAAGTTCCAATGAACGTTCCCATAAGATCACTGCCAAACCAGATTAACACATGACTCCACATCTGGGCATGCATCCATCTTATCTGGACAGTTAATAAACCCTATTCATAAAGTCTGATTAAGCGTTCTAAATGTTCTCTCCATCTGAAACTTTACTGATAAATCTTGCATATTCTCAAGGTCTAAATATTCTCTTAGAATATGGTTTTGCCCTAATGCCATTTACCATGATGCTTTGCATAAAATTGCTCTTTGCTAAAGTGAACAATATACCTTAAAAATACATTAATACATTCAAAATATCAGCATATGTGTTTTAAAATCATAATCACTTGTTTAAATCTCTTACTGCATCTTATAAACTGCATCTCATGTAAACTGCTTTCTTGTTAGCTCATAAGCCTGTTTTAAAACTCAATGCTGATAGTTCTAAGCGTGCCTGAGGCTGGAATTTTACAGGCACGCCTGCCGGAGACTGTAAGATCACGCCCGAGACCAATGAGAATGCCGTTCTGCGAGCCTCACCTGCCCTGATTTTGGGGCAAGCCTGCCAGTAAAATCAAGGCCTTAATGTCTCATGGCTTAAAAATCTTACTAAACTATTAGGGTTCTCCTTCTTACAGGGGGGCTCTTTTTATGGAGTAGGTAGATTTTTCTGTGGGTTTGAGGGGCCATTTCGAATCCATGTAATGTTTCAGGGCAGATTGAGGGGAGGGGTTTGTCTGTCTGGGTTGACTATGTTGGTGCCTGGAGGGTGGGGGAAGACCCTCCACCTATAGGAGTTGGGAAGGGGTTAGATTCTGACTATGAGGTGGGTTGTTTAGTGAGTAGTGGGATATTTCCTTTCTTTTGTTTTGGATTATTTCCTTCCCTTCTTCATTCGTCCGCATTCTTGTTTTTTTCTTGTTGGCTTTGGACCATTGAGGGTGGGTTAGATGTGTCTCCAATCTAGGGTTGGGTAGAGGAGGGATGTGTCCCACTTTCCTCTTGCTCTGCTGCTTTTCCTTTTAGCTCTTATCCAGTTCCTTTTGCCCTTTATGGTGCCTTGCCTTCAATGTAGTAACTGCTGGGTTCTCCTTCTGGGTCTTTCCGTATTTCCTTTTTGTGGAGCCTTATTGGGGGTGAGTGGGGAAGATTGTTTTGTGTTCCAGTATCCAGATGTGTTTGGGAGAGGGAGAAGGAGTGTGGTTGGGGGGTTTTCTGTTAGGAGGCAGGATGTGTGGGCGGGGAGGGGGGAGAGGCTGTTGAGCTGGGAAGGTTTGGTTGGGGAGTGGGATGTGTGCACTGGGAAGGGAATGCTTGGTTGGGGAGGGGGCCAATGGATTTGGGGGGTTTGGCTCAGTTTGGTGTTATGTTTCCAGAGTGCACGGAGAGGGATGGGCCAAGGGGAGGGCTTTTCCATGTGGGGGGTTGGTTATGCATGGCTGTGGAGAGGCTTGATGATTCCTAGGTAAAGTGGGGGAGGGGTGTTGATTGGTTTCTGGTGTGGGGCGGGTAATATTCTCCTTCAGATTCTTTATCTTATATTCTTCATTTCTCAGCCTTTTTGTCCCTTTTTGTCGGTTTTGCACCGTTTGGCGCAGGTTGGACGTGTCACACATATAGTTAGGGTTTTAGGGGCAGACAGAAAGGAGACAGATCCTCTTTTCTTCTTGCTCTGCCACTTTTCTTTTGATGTGGAGATGCCGGCGTTGGACTGGGGTAAGCACAGTAAGAAGTCTCACAACACCAGGTTAAAGTCCAACAGGTTTATTTGGTAGCAAATACCATAAGCTTTCGGAGCAGAGCTCCATCTGACGAAGGAGCAGCGCTCCGAAAGCTTATGGTATTTGCTACCAAATAAACCTGTTGGACTTTAACCTGGTGTTGTGAGACTTCTTACTGTACTTTTCTTTTGGCCATTCCTGGATTAAGATCTGATTCCAATGACGGATATAACTGGCCTCACTGACAATCCAGCTGATGTCCTCTCCAGTATCCACAACAGCTGCATACACTGCCCAAGAGTTTGACATTCCAGATGTGCTAGAATGTAACAGCTTATCGCAGTTTCCAACAAGGACAGCGTCACATTTTTCAATTGTGAACTATACCACCCAGTGGGCCAACACCAACCATTTCACAAACTGCAATGTGCAGAGAGGGTGACAGTCAAAGCAAGTTACAGAGAGGGTAACGATCAAAGGAAATGAAAAGGTAGCATAATGGTTGAACAAGTTACAGGAAGGGTAAGAGTCAAAGAAAGCTACAAAGATGGTAACAGCCGGATCAAGTGAACAGAGTTAAAGCAAGTTTCTGGGAGAGTAACAGTCAAAGTAAGCTGCAGAGATGGTAACAGTCAACCAAGATACAGAGAGGGTAACAGTTGAACAGATTTCTGGGAGAGTAACAGTCAAAACAGGTTAGAGGGATAACAGTCAAAGAAACATACAGAGAGGGTAAAAGTCAACCATGTTACAGAGAAACAGTCAAAGCAAATTACAGAGAGAGCAACACTGAAAGGTGGCTGCAGAGATGGTAACAGTCGAACAAGGTACAGAGAGGGCAACTGTTGGTGCAAGTTACAAACTGGGTGACAACTGAAGCAAGTTACAGAGAAGGCAAGTCAAACATAAAGCAGATATCATGACAATCAAAGCAAATTACAGAGACGTAAATGTTAAACACTTTACAGAAAGTGTAACTTCTGAAGCAACTTACAGAGATGGCAACAGTCGGGTAAGTTACAGAGAGGGTAACAGTCAAACAAGGTACAGAGAGGTAACAGTCGAACAAGGTACAGAGAGGGTAACAGTCAAACAAGGTATAGAGAGGGCAACAGTCAAACAAGGTATAGAGAGGGCAACAGTCAAACAAGGTACAGAGAGATAACAGTCAAACAAGGTACAGAGAGGATAACAGTCGTAGCAAATTACAGAGAGGGTAACAGTCAAACAAGTTACAGAGAGGGTAACAGTCGAACAAGTTAAAGAGAGGGTAACAGTCAAACAAGGTACCGAGAGGGTAACAGTCAAACAAGTTACAGAGAGGATAACAGTCAAACAAGTTACAGAGAGGGTAACAGTCGAACAAGTCAAAGAGAGGGTAACAGTCAAACAAGGTACCGAGAGGATAACAGTCAAACAAGTTACAGAGAGGATAACAGTCAAACAAGTTACAGAGAGGGTAACAGTCAAACAAGGTACCGAGAGGATAACAGTCAAACAAGTTACAGAGAGGATAACAGTCAAACAAGTTACAGAGAGGGTAACAGTCAAACAAGTTACAGAGAGGGTAACAGTCAAACAAGTTACAGAGAGGGTAACAGTCAAACAAGGTACAGAGAGGGTAACAGTCAAACAAGGTACCGAGAGGATAACAGACAAACAAGTTACAGAGAGGATAACAGTCGAACAAGGTACAGAGAGGGTAACAGTCAAACAAGGTACCGAGAGGATAACAGTCAAACAAGTTACAGAGAGGATAACAGTCAAACAAGTTACAGAGAGGATAACAGTCGAACAAGGTACAGAGAGGGTAACAGTCAAACAAGGTACCGAGAGGATAACAGTCAAACAAGTTACAGAGAGGATAACAGTCAAACAAGTTACAGAGAGGATAACAGTCAAACAAGTTACAGAGAGGATAACAGTCAAACAAGTTACAGAGAGGGTAACAGTCAAACAAGGTACAGAGAGAGTAACAGTCGTAGGAAGTTCTCCTTACTCCATTCTTCAAACGCTCCAAATCCACACATACACAATGGATTCCCTATCCTGATTGGTTTGTTCTTGGCCAAACCTTCCTTTCAACTGACTTGTCTCTGCCTGTGGAACTGGGAGAAGAGTCATACAGACTCGAACGGTAACTCTGCTTCTCTCTCCACGGGTCCTGCCAATCCTGTATTTTTGCAGCATCTTGTTTTTATTTCAGATTTCCAGCATCCAGAGTATTTTGGTTTTATTTTAGCAGGGATAATAGCCCTGCTCTTCTGGAAAATACAGTAGTGCCATCGGGATGATATAAATCCACTTGGGAGGAGTGACAGGGCCTCGGTTGAACCTTTCAGCTTCAAAGCAGTTCCTCTGACAGTGTTGCACTGCCTCAGTACCACACTGGAGTGTCAGCCTTGTCTCTGCTCCTGAGCCCTGACCTTGTGATTGAGAGGCAAGCACTGATACAAACTGAGCCACTCACAGGAGGTTGGAAGATCTTCACCAAACTAACAGTAGTCGAACATTAATGCAATGATTTCATTCACTCGAATGGAATGAAAATGTGTTGGGTTTTATCGCAGGATATCAGATGGTGAAAACAGCAATGTAATCTGTGAACAGGGAAAGCGCACATTGACCGGACCCACAGATAGAACAGCGAGCATCACTGCTGGACAGAAATGTCGTGAAGCTGTGGGAATGCTGTGATTTTGAAATACTATCTGTGGAAAGCTCACATAATGAATGGACTCAGTAAGATATGGATATTTGCTGGATATTTGGAGATGGGATATTAGGGGATTTTCACAATAACTTCATTGCAGTGTTAAGTAAGCCTGCTTGTGACAAAAATTCATAAATAAATAGCTTTATCCTTTGGAGGCAGTACAAAAACTGTTGCAGGAGTTCAGCTGATGTGGAGTCTAAGTTCTACATGGTTGGAGAAGCCCTTTTGTCATCTTGTTATATTCTTGCCTTAAAAACATAACTGTGCTAAAGTTAATATTGCTACATTTAAAATCGATATTCATCATTCTAAAAAGGGCGAGAGGCCATTTTATAGAACATTACTACATAAAAGTACTCAAACATATTTTACTGAAATTCAGTCAGACAAAAAGTAATGAGTGTTTTTTACTAAAAGCTGCTTCAGTGCAAAGACACAGCCACTTCTTTACTTCATAGGTGGGGGTGGGTCCATGATGGGGTCCATGATGGGGTTCTGTTCTCAGTATTTTCATTGCCTCCTCCATCTTGTTATGTCACAAATCAAACCGCTAGCACAGTGCAAAATTTCTCTCAGAACTGAAACACTGAGGAATAAATAACTCAATCCACTTGGGCTGCAGTAAAAAAACCCTGATTAACAAGGTCAGGGTGAACTCAGTGTAACTAATACTTTGATTGATTGGAAGTACATGAGGCAAAGTTGCACTTACTTTTACTTTATTTATCGGCTCACACTCAGTTGGTGACATTTATGCTTATCTGATGATATACACAACGTAATATTGTCTGAATAAATGTACCATGGTGAAGCTCTAACACACCTCCCCCCAATCATTTGACAGCATCTTTTAAGAGTGGTACGTGGAGCACAACACCACAGTCAACTTCAGATCACTGTATGTTTCCATTTACTGGAAAGTTCCAGGTTATTTCCCATCGCTTCTTGGCCTTTTGGCTAAGATCAAGTGTGGTCTGCTGATGTTGCACCTGGTTGTGGCCATTGGGTTGCACTTAAGCTTCATTTTAATATGAAGCAATTTTTAAAAGCGGCATCTCGGCCTTTTGGCTAAGATGCAAATGAGATCAAGCCTTGGGGGCGGAGATGTCTGCCTACTCCAATCAGCTTGGCTCATGTAGATCGGGCCCAAGACAGGGTAAAGGGTCGCGTACCCTGTCTTGTCAGCTTGGATCGGAAATGTCTCAACTTGTTGAGACTCTGAATTGGACTTGATTTGATTGAATTGGAAAAGTATTTTTTTAAAATCAGTATCCAGTGCACGCACTGTTTTACTTAATCACTTCATCCATTAAGACTGAATATCCTTTCCCCTCCTGCAGATTCCTGTCACAGTTAGACACACGTGGAAGCTGGGAGTGAAGCGATACAGGGTAGAATTCCAGCATGACCCCGGGGACAGCCCCTCTGACCGGCTGCTCCATGTCAACTCCTCCTTCAACTCAACAATTCCTCTTTAAACAGCCCCAGCAGCCACTGCAGTTAGAATGTGCCTTCTCTTTAGGAGATAAAGACTGACTTCCAGTTGCGTAGACTCACTGTCAGTGGTCTAAGCCTCACACAAACCAGAACCTCCTGCTGAGCGCCACCTTTAGAATCATAGAATCACCACAGTGCAGAAGGAGGCCTTTTGGCCCATCAAGTCTGCACCAACCACTATCCCACCCAGGCTTTATTCCCATAACCCCATGCATTTACCCTGCAAGTTCCCCTGACACTAAGGGGCAATTTATCATGGCGAATCCACCTAATCCACACACCTTTGGACTGTGGGAGGAAACCGGAGCACCCGGAGAAAACCCACTCAGATACAGGGAGAATGTGCAAACTCCACACAGACAGTGACCCGAGGCTGGAACTGAACCCGGGTCCCTGGCGCTGTGAGGCAGCTGTGCTAACCATTGTGCCATTGTGCTGCTGAAGGTCACTGGGCCGCACCTACGACTCTCCCACAGTCATCCACCTACAGATCGGCACAGATTATTCACATGCCCTGATCCCATCACCCAAATTAGTCGCATCCAATTTCTCCACTTTTGGAATTGGAGCAGATTGTTCCTGCATTACTGTTCTTCCCCACATGGGGGCGATATCAGCAGCAAACTGCTTTTGAGTGATATGAACGTAGAAACATACAAATTAGAAGCAGGAATAGGCCACTTGGCCCCTCGAGCCTGCTCCGCCATTCAACAAGATCATTGCTGATCTGTTTATAATCTCCACCCCACATTCCTACCCAACCCCAATAACCTTTCACCCCTTTTTAATCAGGAATCCATCGAACCCAGCCTTAAAAATGTTCAAAGATTCTGCCTCCACTGCCTTTTGAAAGTTCCAGAGATTCTTAATACTCTGAGAAAAAAAAGTTCTCCTCACCTCTGTCTTAAATGGGTGACCCCTTTTTTTAAACAGTGACCCCCTAGTTCTAGATTTTCCCACGAGAGGAAACATCCTCTCCATATCCACCCTGTTAATGCCCCTCAGAATATTAAAGATTTTGATCAAGTCTTACTCTTCTAAACTCCAGTGGATATAAACCTAACCCCTCTGACCCTTTCTCATAAGTCCACCTGCTAATTCCTGATATTAGCCTGGTAAACCTCCTCTGAATTGCTTCCAATGCATTTACCTGTTTCCTTCAATGAGGATTCCAATACCGTACATGATACTCCAGATGTGCATAAATGTTGATTTTTCTCTGCACCCTAGCTATAACTGTAACACTACATTCTGGACTCTCTCATTTCCTTCTCTATGTACGGTATGTTTTGTCTGTATAGCGTGCAAGAAACAATACTTTTCACTGTATGTTAATACATGTGACAATAATAAATCAAATCAAATCAAAATCACTTATGCCATCTCTGTTTCCTGTTAGCTAGCCAGTCCGTGCCAATATGAAGGTGGATATATTTTATTGGTTCCCCTTTGTGCAAATCTTTTGGATAGAGGTTCTGCAGGGAAACCCTGTTTGCGAAGAAAGATCAGAACTGGAGAATATTTGAGTGCTGGAGCTCATTCTAACTGGATGGTGGAGCTTCCAATGACGCTCTGCATGGACATTCATCTAGTCTTTGGCAAGCAAGGATTGCCAATGGAATCAGTGGGAATACAGGAAATGAGAAAATAGGAAATAGAGGGAATTCTGTGAATACAGGGAACAGGGAATTAGAGGATGAAATATGAAATTGGGTGAAAAACAGGAAGAGGTGTTGGGGTATTTGCAGCGTTTGTGGTTGAGGTAGAATTTCTCACATTGTATTGCTCTGTCTATGCCTTGAGCATGGGTAAAGCCTTTTAATGTGTAGTGAAGTTAGAATAGAACAGCAAGTTCAAAGAGTGAAGGTAAAGAAGGTGATGAGCTATAGGAACAGGGTGACCAGGCTTCAGCCACATGGTCTGGTTCAGCATTCCAACTTCAATATATGGCCAAGAGGCGCTGGCTGATGTACCACAGGGCTCAGTGCTTACATACATGTTGTTAGTTATCTACATAAATGGCCTGGATATAGAAATCAGTCCTTCATTCCTCCATGTTGGAGGCAGCTCAGACAATCCCTCACTCTTTCCTCTCTCTCTGCCAGCAGGGAACCCAGAGAATCCCTGCCCGACAGTACCTCCAGCCTGGGGAAGAGGGAGAAAGTGAACCCATAGAGCTGTCACAGGAGTCACCTACACCTAGAGAAACACACTTCACTGAGTACTAGATCTAGTCCAGGCAGGATCACACATTCTGGTGCTCACTGCACAGACCTGTGCCCACAGCAGGAGCAGACAGGGTCAGCTCAGCTCAGCAACACTCAGCGGACTGCTGGGGAAGAGGCATCTGCAATGTCAGATTTGGAGGATGAGACTCTGGGTTTGACCCTGCCTGAAGTGAATCCAAAGATGTGCAGGTTAGAGGGATTGGCCATGGTAAATTGCCCCTTAGTGTCTGAAGGTTGTGTAGGTTAGGGGGATTGGCCATGTTGAAATGTTCAGAGGACCATATGATCAGCGAGGACCCTATGGATTGCCCTGGTGGGAAGCTGAGCCAATGGACAGGAGAGTGTGGACCCCATGTAGAGGAGAGACTGGCAGTGGGAGGCTGGGAGTCCAGAGAAGCAGTCACACTTGTAGTCTAGTCTTACCTTGTTGTACTTGTACATATCGATTCTGTTGGTAATAAAGCCTTTATAGTTAATGCTGCATCAAGTCACCCTCAATGTATTGCAGTTTTCCAAGTTGCACCTCGCACTCTCTGATTGGAAGTTGCTTGTATCTAAAACCAATGTATGATCAATGCTGCACCCTGCTGGAGAAATGCTGCCAGTACAGGATAACCACTGAGTTAAGAAATTCTAAGGAAAATCGTTTCACTGGAAAGTTCATTTACTTTGCTTATATTTTATATTAACATTGTGATTTAAAAAACTTAGAATTAAAAGGTTACAAAGGCAGATTCTATAATTGATACATATCTTCATTTCTATATAGTGTATGTGTATGTGCATGTATGTGTATATATCTGTTTGTGTGTAGGTGCATGCAGGCGTGCGTATCTGTGTGTATGTGTATGTGCGCACGTGTGTGTATTTGTGTGTATCTTTTTGCATGTGTGTATATCTGTGTGCATTTATGTGTACCTCTGTATGTGTGTGCACGCACATGTCTGTGTGTGGATCTGTGCTGTTAGGCTCCTGGACCAAATCCCAAATTAATTAGAAAGGTTAAGACCCCAATAACTTTTCTATTTTGGCATAAATGTGAAGATAGGATGCTTCACTCCAGGAATAATTCCGCTGACAAATTAGGGATCTTTTAAAGTAAAGCAAACTTTATTTAATAACATAGTTTAAATATAACTCTAACAAATGAAGCAAGTTAACTCTTAGTAGTTGAACAATATTTAAACATGAAGTGAAACTACTCTAATTTCTAACTTATCATTGTTTCAGTTCCAAATAAGCAATATTCCTCTTATAGATGTAAATTCCACTTTAAATACAGTCAGCAACCGTAAATATACTTGCTAATGTAAAAGTAAAGTTTATTTATTAGTCACAAGTAGGCTTACATTAACACTGCAATGAAGTTACTGTGAAAATCCCTTAGTTGCCACACTCCAGCACCCGATCAGGTACACTGAGGGAGAATTTAGCATGGCCAATGCACCTAACCAGCATGTCTTTCGGATTGTGGGAGGAAACCGCAGCACCCAGAGGAAACTCACACAGACATGGGGAGAAGGTGTAGACTCCACACAGACAGTGACCCAAGCCAGGAATTGAACCTGGGTCCCTGGCGCTGTGAGGCAGCAGTGCTAACCACTGTGCCACCGTACTGACAAAGTATAATGCTATAATGAGTATAGACAATCTTGGAGCTTTCACAGAGAGAGAATGAGAGCTTGCAGGAAACATCTACCTTCAAACAAAACTTCTTCTTTCTCTGCTACAGACCTAGCTCCTCCCATTAATCACATCATCACATGACCCAGCCTACCTAAGCCCACATTCCATTCATTTAGTCAAAACCTCAAGGGACCTTTTCTTTTTCACAAACAGAAGTCCATTAGCTCTATCTTAGTAAATGCTACGTGGCTAAAATCAGCAATTATCCTGCTCTCTCCCAGCATCTGAACTAAATGTTTTCCAGACTATCTACAGAATAGAGCTGAATCTGTAACCAGTCCCCTTAAACATAAAGAATTCATATCAATTGCACACTATCATAGTGTGCTCATGTGCATTTGTGTGTGTCTTTATGTGCATGCACTGTTAGGGAACAGATAAAAAGCTCCAAAGTATATTATGAAGTTAGACTAGGCCCAAAATATTTTTGATTTTAACATTAGTGTGAGCATAAGGTTTTTCACTCCAGGTGTGATTCAATTGACTCCCTGGGAAGCTTTTAACAAAACAAACTTTATTTAACACAGTTAAAATACAACTAAAAAAATAACATAACTTTTACCAATTGAAATACTTAAACGTGACAAAGTATAATTCTTAACCACGAGCCATCTCTATTAGTTCCAATTTAAGCAATATTCCTCATAGATGTAAACTCCTCCTCAGAATCAGGTAGAAAAGACACACATGTTCACATGCGTTGCCAGCCTTTTAACACTTCTGGACAGAGATATAGAGAGTCATCTGTCTTCTGATTCTTAGACAGCAGACTACAGATAGAGAGAGAGGAAGGGAGAAAACACCTCTTGCCTTTTGCAGATATTTGGAGAGAGATACCTCTTTTCTGGCAGGTCCCATGCTTCAATTTCCAGAAAGAGAGAGAAAGAGCTACTGCTCTGTACAAATTCAAACAGCAACTGTCTGCTTGTCTCTCTGTAAGCCGAGCTCCTCCTGGTAGGTAAATGACACACACATGTCAATCAACCTAATAAAACCCTACTCTGAAACCCAGGGGACAGCCCAAAAAAATAACAATACTGCATTAGCTCAGATTTAAACAAACACCACATTAACTAGGAGCAATTATTCTTCTGCATTATTAGCATGTGGCCAGTTGCAGACAATCGGCACTGTAATCAGAGCTGAAGTATAAAACAATCCCCCCACAAGAAACCTGACACAAATATATTTCTTAAAGGCACAGTATTGTCACAGTGTATGTGTGCGCATGTGTATCTGTGGGTATGTGTATCTGTGTGTGTGTGCATGATTGCATGAGTGTGCATGTATCTGTGTATGTGTACAAGTGTGTGTGTGTGTGTGTGTGTGTGAGATTATGTGTGTGCATGTATGTCTGTGAGTGCGTGTGAGTTTGTGTGCGTGTGTGTGCATGTGAGCATGAGCGTGTATGTGTGGGTGGGTGTGACACTGTGTGTGCGAATGTGTCCGTGCGAGATTGTGTGTGTGTGTATGTATGCATGATGTGTGATTGTGTGTGCTTGTGTATGTATGTGAGTTTATATGTGTGTGTGTGAGTATGTGTGCGTGTATGTGTATGTGTGTGTGTGTTAACACGGCTCCTCACACAGCATGGACTGTGATGTAATCCACCCGGTGATAGTCACGAGGGTGCCCCTCCCCTGTCTGTCTGACCTGCTATCCATTTCTGGAAGCCACTGTACCAGACATACGGGTGGGTGTACTCAAGTCGATGATGCAGGAGTTCCCAATGGGGACTGCGTCACAGACACCCATATGCCCCATATATTTGCCATGGCAATAATGTGGCAGCAGCCAGCAGCCTATTGAGGTGTCGGATGGCACCGGGGATGGTGTCGGGTTGCCAGAGTCCAGACTCATGGGGACACTGGTTGCTGAGAGAGAGTGAGGGGCTGGGATGTGTAGTCTTACTCACTGTGTGCCTCTCTCTCTCCCTCTCTTTCCCCCGCTTCCCTCCTCCACCTCATAGGTATCATGCATTTTGCTATGTAGCCAATTGAGTTGGTCATGATACTGCGGCTGTGGAAGATGAGGAGGGAGATGTGCAGCCCGGGTAAGGCCAGCCTAGGCCAGAGGCTGCAGCAGGACAGGGGGCCATCAGTCAGTGGCATGAAGTGGGTGCTATCGGCCCGGGACTGGGGTCAGAGGACAGAGACCGAGACCCCAATGCTACAGGACAAGCGTATTCTTCGAAGGGCTGTCAGGTGCCATGTATCACTGCGTCTTGGCAAGGAGACAGGGCGGCATCTGTGCCAAGTCCTTGTGGACCTGGCACCTCATGGGGCAGGAAGGCACCTTCTCCCAGTGGCAGTGAAAGTCATGGTGGGCCCTCAACCTCTACACCACCAAATCCTTCCAGGCCACCAGCGGAGACCTCTGCTCCATCAACCAGTCCTCCAACAGCATCTTCCAGCTCGCTCACATTGATCGCGGACAGGTCCTGAGTGGAAGGACAAAACCGTGTGTGTCTGCGAGGTGATGGATGATGACCTGTGTGTCTGGGCAGGCAACTGCATCACCAGGAATGATCTGAGATATTATTGGTAAGATCTGATTTGGTGAGTTTGACTATGTCAGGCTGTTTGACTTGACTTATCTATGAGTCAATTCTCCCAATTTCAGCACAAACCCCAAGATGTTAGTGAGGAGGACTTTGCAGGTCAGTAGGGCTGGGTTTGCTGTTGTCATTTCTGGTGCCTCACTAAATGCCTGGTGGTCCGTCCAGTTTCATTCCTTTCTGATGTTCCTGCTGTGATTTGATAGAACTGAGTGTCTTGCTCGGCCATTTCAGAGGACAATTAAAAGTCAACCACTTACCATTGGTCTGGAATCAAGCATGTGAAACTGGAAACTACATCCCAGACCCCTCAAAAGATAGATCATTTTACTGTCTGGTAACAGGGAGAATGGTGTAACAGTTCAAATCAAAAACAAAGGAATGGAAAGTGAAGTTTGCCAACAACTCAGCTGAACTAGCAATGCTATTCTGTTAACCTCTGATCAAACATTATCAGAATTAGATAGATAGGTAAACGTGATCGGCGCAGGCTTGGAGGGCCGAAGGGCCTGTTCCTGTGCTGTTCCAGTTCTTTGTTCTAATTGTCCCCGCACAATTGTCAAGTGTAGGAACCTTTCTCCCGGTGTCCATTACAATGTCAGTGGAGGAGGTTGAATGGGCTCCAGAATAAGCAGTTTATAGCACTCTGATGTTCACATGCTGTCAGCTACAGGGTCTCAGGATACAGGGTTGACAATTTAGTACTGATATGGGGGTGGGGGGGGGGATTCTCCCAGAAGCAAAGCGGGCCGGGAGACTCAAGCGGAGGGCACGTAATGGGCCTCACGTTGGTCGCCATGGCCTCCAAGTGTCTCCAGCGCCATCAGCTCCGCATCAGAAATCAAAGAACAAAGAACAAAGAACAATACAGCACAGGAACAGGCCCTTCGGCCCTCCAAGCCCGCGCCGCTCCCCGGTCCAGGATTGAATCCTGAATCCAGGATCCCCGCCCAATTTTCCAGCCTATCTACATACCAATATCCTATCCACTAAATCGGCATGGAGCTGTATAAATTTTGCTAATTGCCATTTTAATATCATTAGCGGGCCAGGGACTGAAGTCTCCGGGCCTATTAGCATCTCCCCCCACTTTTTTTGTATTCATTTGTGGGACATGGGTGTTGCTGGCTGGCCAGCATTTATTGCCCATCCCTCGTTGCTCTTGGAGGGCAATTGAGAGTCTGGAGTCATATAGGCCGGACTGGGTAAGGACGGCAGATTTCCTTCCCTGAAAGACATTAGTGAACCAGATGGGTTTTTCCAACCATCAACAATGGTTTCATGGTCATCAGTAGATTCTTAATTCCAGAATTTTTCTTTTATTGAATTCAAATTCCACCATCTGCTGTGGCGGGAAGCGAACCCGGGTCCCCAGAACATTAGCTGAGCTTCAGGAATAATTGTCTAGTGATAATACCACTAGGCCATTGCCTCCCTTGCCAGGAGTGTTTCACTCCAGCGGGGTTTACAACAGCTATCTCCCCACTAGCAGGGGGCTGGTAATGGCAAAAGAGCAGGCCCCAGGCCTACTGGGATGGGCCTCAGAGGGGGGGGGTGGTGCAGGGGGCGGGGGGGGCGATCGGGGCTGGGCATCGGGGTGTGGGGTGGGCTGTGATTCAGCCAGCCGGGAGGGGGAGGTGGGGTGGGTCAGGGCTGCGGGTGGGGACTCGTGACTGCGGGGGGGGGAGTGGTCAGGGAGGCCAGCAATCGAGTGATTGCAGGGGGGGCAGTCGCAGTGATGCATGGTTGTGGGGCTATCCAGCGATCAGGAGGCTGGCCGTGTGGGGCTACTGTGCATGTACCGATCTTGGCACTGACAGATCAGCGCATGCACAGTGGCGCACTCAGCGCAATGCTGCCGGCCTTTCCAGCGGGAATAGGCCCCATTCATTGATTTTTCACATGACTCACACTCGTGCACTCTGCAATGCACAGAGTGTGGGAGATTTATTTTGAAAATCACACTGAAAAACCAGTGGGAATGACTCCAGTTTTTACACAAATTTGGCACTTAGAATTTTTTTGGGAGAATCCCACTTATGAGGAGAAATTTCTTCACTCAGACGGTGGTGAACTCGTTGAATTCTCGACCAGATAATGCTATGGATGTCAAGTCACCGAATATACTTAAGAAGGAAATTGATGGATTTCTAAACTGTAAAGATGTCGGGGGGTTATGGGGAGAGAGCAGGAGTATCGTACTGAGACAGAGGACCAGCCCTCATCGTATTGAATGATGGACTGGATCAAAGAGCCAAATGGCCGAATCCTGCTCCTATTGGGCCTGTGGGCCTGATTTTACCGTCGCGTTGTACCCATTTTCAGGCGCAAAAACTTGGTAAAGTCAGGCGTGAGGCGAGTAGCACGATCCACGCCCGCCTCTGTGCCAGTTCCCCCTTTAACAAGGCCCAAAAATGGCCGTGATCGGGACTGTGCCCGAAACGGCACAACAGCCATTTAAATGCATTTGCATACATTTACATTGACTTAATGGCACGCCCAGCCTTACCGCACTTCCCCCTTTACCACCACGTTCACCCATCCAGATTCGGCGTGAAACAGACATGCTCTACAAAAGTCCGATTCAGACACTCCAGTTAGTGAGGAGGTAAGTGCCGAGCGCCCGATGGCTCCCTGCTTGAGATCAGTGGGGGAGGGGGGTCCGCTGCCACTCTGCCCGAGATCAGTGAGGGGGAAGAAGAGTCCGCTACCACTCTGCCTGAGATCAGTGAGGTGAGAGAGGGGGAGGGGGCCACGATCCGTCTGGGTGACGGGTGGGTGGGGGGATAAGGGGGTCAGTAATGTTGTGGGGGCAATGTCTGTGGGGGCCAGGAGGAGGCATTATCCGGCCCGGGAGGGATATAGCAGGGGAGCAGCATTCTATCTTTTGTTTCTGTGCATGCGCAGTTGGAGGCGCAGATCGGAGCTGCAGGGTTTCGGGCGTGTTAAGCCCCACCCACAGGCTTGTGCAGCATGATTCAGAATCACTGATATTTTTTCAGGCAGAGTGCATATGGGGGCGCCTGAGAATGGGTCTAAAAGTCGGATCTGAAACACTCCCAGTTTCAATTCCGCCCAGCACTTAGAATCAAAATGGTAAAATAGGGCCCTGTATCTATGAGTCTCGTATTTAATCTTATGGAAATCTTGTTGATCTTCATCGATAGACAGAGTCTAATAGAATTAAAGGAATGACCACAGCCTGCACTGGCACAGGGAGCAACAAGAACAGATAACAAAATAACATTTAAAAATTAGCAGCAAGTGTGCAGCTGCTGCAAGATTAAAATCAAATGGGACTGTCTGAAAAATAAACATTATAATAAACAAAAGAAAAACAGCTGGAATAATAACAGAAAAATAGGAACAGCCTCAGGAAAGTTACAAACAGGAATAACTCAGCTTTAAGATGCTCAACCAGAAAATGTCATTAAATCAGAGTCTGGAAAATCCAAATGAAGTTGAATGAGCCTGGGGAAAATGAACACATTAAACAGGAACAGTGTAGAAAAATAATGAAAAAGAAATCACACTAACACTCAGGACACAAGATAAAGTGTGCAGTTTGCAGTCTTTATAAAACAAAAACAAATCAGACCAGTCGAGAGAGAAATAAAAACAAACAATTAGGCAGAAAAACCCCAATTGAAACGGGAATATTGGTGAACATTGAAATGCAAGAAAAGCCTGAAAATATTTACAAAATGCAAATGGAGAACTGGAGAAATTTGAAATCCAGTTGGAACAATTTGGAAAAAGATGTATTTTAAAGAGCAAACTAATTAGTCCCAATTCTCTTATCCTTTTCCATTACAAATATTTATTCAACAACTAATCTCAAAAGGAAATTGGACTTGCTTCAACCACCCACTCAGGCAATGCGTAAAACCTCAAAACGCCTCTGGTCACCAATTATCTTAAGCACTTGTTACTAGGTAACGGAACCTTCTTCAGCTGGAAAGTTACTCTTTAATTACATCATTAAAACATTTCACGATTTTTAACACCTAATAATTTCTAATCACAGATTCATATAACATGAAGTTCCACATCCATGTTCCCATTCTAGTAAATCATGTCTGCACTCTCTCCAAGGTGTGGATTTCAGCAACATTTGGGAAATATAGGAACAGGAGTTGGCATTTTAGTTCCTCAATCCTGTCCTGTTGTTCAGTAAGAAAAATCATGGTTGGCCTGTGACTGAACTCCACATACCCATCTTTGTCCCATATCCTATAAAACTATCAATCTCTGATTTAACATTAACAAATGATCAATTTCCAAATTCTACCACCTCTTTATGTAAGGCAAACTTTCCTAAATTAAAAGCTGGTCTGGTTCTAATTTTTCAACTAATCTTCAACTCGACCATGGAGATAGTTTATCTCCGTCTATCCCTATCTGTTCCCTTAATGTCATGAAACCTATCTCTTAACTTCCTAAATTCCAGGGAAACAAACCGGGTTTATGTAACCTCTCCTCATAATTTAACTCTTGGAATCTCACTCTGGTGAATCTAGGCAATGCTCCCATGGTGTGGTGCCCAGAAATGCTTACCTGCACTCCAGATGTGGTATGACCCGGCCTACTTGACTTTGACACCCTCTGTATTCGAACCCTGGAGATATATTGGTCAACATTCCATCCCCCTTTCTGCTTATTCTCTCTACCTGATTATAATAATTCCAGGAGTCAGCTGTGAAGGAACTGTGCTTTTATTGCACAAAATCAAAATAAACAATAACCACAAACCTGTGGTGAACACAACCGTGACTAAAAGGTTAACAGACCCTCTCGGGGTCTTATTTATACAGGGCTCGGTATATAAACTCCACCTGGTGGTCTAATTACCAATCCCCAGGGAGCTCATTTTCAATGAACCCAACTGGGAAGCCAATTAGTGATTTTCCCATGCAGGTCATGGGGGTTACCACACGGTTCATGACACTTAGTGCCCGATTTTATCATTTTCATTCTAAGTGCTGAATCTGGGCACAATTCAGATTCGATTTCGAAATCTGCTTTCAGGCACCCCGATATGCACTTAGCCTGGAAATAAAATCACGGGTCTGAATTGCGCTGTGGCCGGGGCTTAGCGCGCCTGAAACGATCGGAGCTCTGAACTGCGCATGCGCAGTTAGAAAAAAATGTGAAAAATCGCACCACTTTCACATCGTTTCGGGGCCGCAAAAAGCGGATAAAGCGGCCCGGGAGCCAAAAGCGGAAGCAATGGTCCCCACAGACATCACCCCCACAACATAACTGTTCCCCTTATCCACCCACCCCCCCGCTACCCAGACCGGTCGCGACCTACTGCCCCCTTCCCCCACACCAATCGCCCGCAGAGTGGCAGCGGACCCCCCTCCCCCCCCCCCCCCCCATCCTCCCACACCAGAGATCCATCTGGCCTCCCTCCCCACCAGTGAGCGATCGGGCCTCCCCCCCGCCGAACCAGAGAACAATCTGGTCTTCCTCCCCCCTCCTCCCAGAGAACGATCTGGCCTCCCTCCTCTCCCCCCACTGCCCCCCCTCAGAGGTACATCTGACCCGTCTCCTCCTCCCTCCCCACCTCCACAATAGAGAATGATCTAGCCCCCTCCCTCCCCCCACCCCAACCAGACAACGATCTGGCCTCCCTCAGCCCTCCCTCCCCGCCATCCACCAGAGATACATCTGACCCGCCTCCGCTTCCCCCCCCACCACCAGAAAATGATCAGACCTCCCTTCTCCTGCCCTCATCCCACCTCCCCACCAGAGAATGATCTGATCCACCTCCCCTTCCCCACCTCCCCCGCCCCACCGATCTGAGTGAGAGAGCCACTGGAAGCTCTGAACTTACCTCTTCAGAAGCTGGAGCGCCCGAAACAGACCTTTGCCGAGCAGGTCTGTTTCGCGCCGAAACTGGACGGGCGAATGCGATGGTAAAGGGGGAAATGCTGATAAAGTTGGGTGGGCAGCCCATTAATTCAATTGAAATACATGCAAATGCATTTAAATCACCGTTGCGCCCATTTCAGGCGCAAATCGGATCACGGCCATTCCCGGGCCTCGGTAAAGTAGCCATCTGCGTGGGCGCAGATCGTGTTAATGACCTCACGCCCGACTTTACCACGTTTTCACGCCTGTCGCAATGGTAAAATCGGGCCCTTAATGTGCTCAGGTCACCAAATTTCTTTGGCCCTTCACTGTCTCCCAGTTTTACCATTTGCTTAATCAATCAATACAGTTTCACATTGAAATAAATTTGCTTCATTTTTCTCCATTCACTTAAGTGATCAATATCCCTTTGTAATGTTCTGCTTCCATCTACATTGTTTAAATGCTGTCTATCTTTACATCGTAAGAAGTTTAACAACACCAGGTTAAAGTCCAACAGGTTTATTTGGTAGCAAAAGTGTGGCTTTTGCTACCAAATAAACCTGTTGGACTTTAACCTGGTGTTGTTAAACTTCTTACTGCGTTTACCCCAGTCCAACGCCGGCATCTCCACATCATATCTTTGCATCATCAGCAAATTGACTTTCTGTTCCATTATCCAAGTCATCATTGAATACAAGTGAATAGATGAGGCCCCAACACAGATCCTTACAGGATACCACTAATCTGCCAAATAGAACACCTGACATTTTCTCTGCTTGTTGTATCCTGCCATTCAAATACTATGGGCTTCAAATTTAATTAATCATCTGTTATAATCCCATGGAGGAACCGTAAACTAAAATAACCAAATTTATTGAACAACCCCTAAATGAAAACATTGCCAACAAGATTTCACTTTTTGTAACTTTTACTTCAAGGCAAATCATAACTAATGCAAACTGAATATGAGTTAATAGGCAAATGATATTTCAGATATAAAAGATAAATTTTACTTTCAATATTCATACAAAAAGATACATCTTACACAATCACAATCATCCTCTTCAGCTTGTATGGAATTATGTAGCTACGAGGTTCCATATGTTGCTGCTTATCCACTCAGGGGAGGTCAAGAGTCCTAACTGATAATAAAAATAGAAAATGCTGGAAAAACTGAGCAGGTCTGACAGCATCTGTGGACAGAGAAAATAGAGTGAATGTTTTGCTTGCTCACGCAGTGCCTTTAAGAGCTCCTTCTCTTTTTTACCCTGAGAGTGATTTGCTTCTTCTCCTCACATGAATCCTCTGTGTTTCTCTTTCTGCCTCTTCCTACTTTCTCTCTGTGCCTGTGTGGTGATTGTCTTCATACTCCAGTTCCTCTGCTTGTAGCTCTCCTTTGTGTCTGCAGCTCTCTGCTAGCCACAGAGCATCTTTCTTAACTTTTGTCCTATTGGTACTGCTTCCAGGTCAAGGGTGGCCATGTCACATGGACCAGTATTTCTTATTATCCAAGAAAATTATAATTAAACCCTTTCATATAATCCCTACAGTGCAAAAGGAGGCCATTTGGCCCATTGAGTCTGCACCAACCACAATTCCATCCAAGCCCTATACCCGTTACCCCACAAATTTACCCTGCTGGTCCCCCTGACACTAAGGGGCAATTTAGCATAGCCAATCAACTTAACCTGCATATCTTTGGACTGTGGGATGAAACCGAGCACCTGGAGGAAACCCACATGGGGAGAACGAGCTCACTCCACGCAGACAATGATCCGATGCCGGAATTGAACCCGGGTCCCTGGCTCTGTGAGGAGGCAATGCTAACCATCTTGCCAGAATGCCATATAATCAATGCAAACTCTTAAACCTATTTTTCAAATATTCTGAAAAACAATTACAGTTTCCATTGCTTTTAAAGTTTTAAAAAATTTCTGGGTGAATAGTTGTCACATTTCTTATTGGAGACTTTATCAAATGCCTGTATTAACAAGTCCATATAAGAAACACCCATAAGCAATTCATTCCACCCACTGCTTTAGTCACCTCTTCAAAACCTCAAACAGGTTTGTCAGGTATGACTTCCATGCTCCCTCCCTCCAAGCAGGTGGAATTTTCAATGTGTCACTTTGTCCTTAGTTATTGACTCTATTTCTCACCACATACATTAAGCTAACCGATCCATAATTCCCCAGTTTCTCCCTCGCATCATTCTCATATGTGCAATTTTCCAACCTCAAAGAACTGTTTCTGAATGAAGTCAGCTGTGGAAGGTTACACTTGGGCCATATGGTGTCTTGGCGTTTATTGGTAGGGGGATTGAATTTAGGAGTCGTAGCGTTATGTTGCAACTGTACACAACTCTGGTGCGGCCGCACTTGGAGTACTGTGTGCAGTTCTGGTCCCCACATTACAGGAAGGATGTGGAGGCTTTGGAGAGGGTGCAGAGGAGGTTTACCAGGATGTTGCCTGGTATGGAGGGGAGATCCTATGAGGAGAGGCTGAGGGATTTGGGATTGTTTTCGCTGGAAAGGCGGCGGCTAAGAGGGGATCTTATTGAAACATATAAGATGATTAGAGGTTTAGATAGGGTGGATAGTGATAGCCTTTTTCCTCTGATGGAGAAATCCAGCACGAGGGGGCATGGCTTTAAATTGAGGGGGGGTAGTTATAGAACCGATGTCAGGGGTAGGTTCTTTACCCAGAGGGTGGTGAGGGATTGGAATGCCCTGCCAGCATCAGTTGTAAATGCGCCTAGTTTGGGGGCGTTTAAGAGATCCGTAGATAGGTTCATGGACGAAAAGAAATTGGTTTAGGTTGGAGGGTCACAGTTTTTTTTTTTTTTAAACTGGTCGGTGCAACATCGTGGGCCGAAGGGCCTGTTCTGCGCTGTAATGTTCTATGTTCTATGTTCTATATGTAATATTCTTACTGAATTCCGTTAAAACCCTGGACTTAAAACCCAAACTTTTGTCACTCCTTATTGGCTTCATTTTCTTCATTGCTGATACCTTGCTTACATTAGTTTTAGTGAGTCCTTGACCCAAATTCAATAATATGGGATATCAGGTATGCTGACCTCTTTCTCTACTGTTAATACTGACATAGAGGAATGATTCAACATGTCCAACATTGCCTTATTTTCATTTATATGATAGTTATTGGTTTCCAAGAAGTGCACATTGCTCCTATAATTTTAAATAATGTATTGGCTTTGAGATCCTTTGAAAGGGATCCCTGGAAGATGGTGATGTAGTGACATCGTGATCTGGGGACCCGACTTTAAAACCCACAACAGCATGTGGTAGAATTTAAATTCGATAATGGATCTGGAATGAAAAGTCTAATGATGACCATGAAACCGTTACCGGTTGTCTTAAAAATCCATCTGGTTCAATAATTGTCCATTCAGTGAAGGAAATCTGCTCTCCTTACCTGGTCTGGCCTACATGTGACCCCAGACCCGCAGAAAAGTGGCTGACTCTTAAATGTCCCACTGAAATGGCCTCACAAGCCACTCAGTCATATCAAACCACTATCAAGTAGATAAAAAAGAATTAAACTGGACGGACCACAGATTTTGTTTCATCTTAAGAGATGTGGGCCAGAATTTTACCGTCCAACTCGGCATGGGAATCGGAGTGGGCGAGGGCGGAACATGGAAAGGTCCGTTAACCTCAGGTGGGATTTTGCGGATTTGGAGCAAACGAGTCTGTAAAATCCCGCCAGTGATGATCTTTGATCCAGAAAGGAAAACATTATAATTTCTTTCGAAGCTGTGGAAACTTTGTGTTTGAGAAATCCCAGGTCTCTCTGTTCCTGCAGCCTCTTCAAAGCTGCACAATTTAGTTCATATTTAGTTTTATCGTTCCTCCTCCCAAAATGCATCACTCGACTGCATTCAATTTCATCTGCTATATTTCTGCCAATTTCACCAATTTATCTATGTCTTCCTGAAGATTGTTACTGTCTTTTATTTGCTTACAACATTACTGAGTTTTGTGTCAGTGGTAATGTTGAAATGATGCCCTATGCACTCTAGTCCAGGCCATTGACATTTATCAAATCAAATATATCAGGGCAATAGTCCTGGGAATGACCCCTGCACACTGTCCTCGGGTCCAATAAACATCTCTTCACCATTACACTCTTCCTCCGATCTCTCGGCAAATTTTCTTCCCACTTCACCACTGCCCCTATAATCCCATGGGCTTTGATTTGATTACGCTGCATGTTTGAGATGAAAAATCTGAAGAAAAAAGATCAAAATGAAACAATTTGGAATATAGGAACAGGCTGGAAGAAATGGAAATAAATTGGAGCAGCCCAATGGAAGAAAAACAGGGACAACCAGAAAAATCAATCTGCCGCAGGAGCAGTCTGAGAAAATGAGGCATGGGCTGAGAGAGGCTAGACAAATACCTCACAGAATAAAACAGCTATCCACTCAACAAAGATGAAGTCAGCCAGGAGAAAACTCAAAAGGTGCAAATATAGAATCAGATTTTTAAACAAAATTATTTTGGGGCTGTTTGAAAGAAAAAAACTAGGACAGATTGCAATCATCAGCAGGTACAAGTCAGAAAATAATATCTTGTCACATAATACTCACGATTATGGATTAAATCTCCAGCTAGGAAGTCACAGTACATTAACCAAACTGGAGAACTGGATAATCTTAGCTGAGAATGGGGGGCTAATGATTGCCATGAACTCAATTAACTTGTTTAGAAAATGTAACCAGGAGACTGACCTCCAACTTATTTTGCATCTTATGTATTCAGATAGGCTGAATGTGCCATTTAATCTAAAATAATTATAAAGTAGTTGCATTTTAAAAAGTAATTATCGCTGGTCTCAAGATTCTCAGTGGCGGGAGGTGGTACGCTGTTCGCTGATGGTGGGATTCTCGGGAGCTGGCACTGTCAATGGGATTTCCATCGAGGCCACCCCATGTCGCTGGAAAACCTGCGGCAGGGGATGCACTGCCGGCAAGATCAAAGAACCCCACTGGCATGAATAGCCGGAGATTTCCAGCCTATATTGTTATAAAGAGTGAATATTCTGTTTCAGCTCGGCTAGCATCTCCAACTCCATTTGTTGAACGATTTTTTGATGAGCCCATCACTTCACCAACCAAATACTGCCCTTTGCTACATTCTTTGTTGTTTTGGTAGAATGTCAAATACATGTGCTATATATTTGTCCTGCTGGTTCACATGATGTGGAGATGCCGGCGTTGGACTGGGTGGGCACAGTAAGAAGTCTCACAACACCAGGTTAAAGTCCAACAGGTTTATTTGGCAGTGTGATGATTTCAGCCAGGCTAATGAAGTTGGCTTGCTCGAGTATGAACTACCTGATGAGTCTTTTGTATTGAAAAGAGATACCTTTGTGTTTCAGATACCCACCACCCACCTGCTGCTGCTACCCCAACACCGACACCCCCCCTCCCCCCTGCCGTCCACCACACCCATACTCCCTTCCCTCTCTACCCCCCTCTCTGTGCCTCACACAAAGGCCAGAGAGGCACCTCACCTAACCCTCCCTGCACCACCGACCCCACGGAAAAGTCACAACAAATACACCCTGCCGTGCATCTGGCCAGTCTCGGGATGGGCGTAGCACCTACTATTAACATCATGGCGACCACGACACCGTCGCCGGTGGCAGGGCCGTCCAGGCCCACCTATGTGGGTGTGGCGGCAGCCAGGGCCCCCAGGGCACCCAAGGCCCTGCCACCTTTAAATTGATAATGAAACAACTTGGGGTAAAGTGCTACGCCCACCCCGACATGACCATCGAGGCGTGCGTTCGGGCAATGGCTGGGGTTGTCGGCCGTTCAGCCATTGTCGCAGCCTCTAAGATGTACGGCAAGGCCGTATTCTTTCTGAGGGCCGAGCGGGCGGTCCACCTCGCCCTGGAAAAGGGGCTCACGGTGGGCGGGACGTTCTTGGCGGTGGAACCCCTGGAGGCCACCGCCCATCGAGTCGTCATCTCGAACGTCCCGCCCTTCATCCCCATGGAGCTCCTCCCCCACCTCCATCTACTGGGGGAGGTCAGGTCCGAGGTGGCGCCGGTCCCGCTCGGTCTTCGTGACCAGGCCCTCCGGCACGTGTACTCCTTCCGGCGCCAGGTATATGTCCGCCTGGCCCGGGAGGAGTGCCTGGAAGGGGGCTTCAATGTCCCCTTCGATGGGGCTACTTACCGGGTCTTCTGGTCCGCGGACGGCGTGCGGTGCCATGCCTGTAAGGAGGCGGGGCACATTAAAAAGAACTGCCCGGTCTCCAAGGCGGCCGCAGCTGGCGCCGCAACCCCCTCTCCCCCCAAGCAAACACCACCTGGCCCCCCGCAAGGGGAGACCGGGCCGGCAGCAGTCGCCACCTTGGCTGCCGGCGAGGGGGGAGTGGAGCCTCCGCGAGGCCAGAAGACCCCGAGAAAAGAAAAAGGGAAGAAAAAGGGGGGGAACGCGACCCCGACCCCCTTCACCCCAGTCACACCGGCTGCCGGCTCGGGGAAAACATCCACCTCCGGCCCCCGTCCCAAACGATCTCCCGGGCCCGTGGGCGCCTCAGTGTCCTGTGCTGGGCCCGGCGTCGTGGGCGCGCGCGCTCCCGGGTCCGGGTGTGGGGGGGTACGCGACCCCGAACCGGCACAGACACCATCGGGGGACATGACGGGCAGGAAAAAGGGGCGTGGCAAGGTTAAGAGGGGCGGGGTGCGGGCAGCGTCTCCCACCCACGGGCGCAACAGCAAGAAGAGGCGCTGTGACTCTGGAGCCGTGGGGTCGAGGTTTGTGCGCCCGCCCCCCATTCATGTCATCGCCTGCCACGCCCCCGCCCCCGCCCCCGCCTGTCTTTAACACCTTGTCCCCAGACCGGGGGCAAGAAGAAAAAACTTAAAACTGAACACGTGCTGCTGCAGTCCCCCGGACGGGTCTCCCCGAGGCCGGGTGTGAGCGGGGCCCTCGCGGCTCCGTTCAGCCCGGTCGAATTCGACCCATCATTCTTTTACAGCTTGCCGGGGGACTGGAGCAGCACCCCAATTTTCGGGTCCCTGGGCGGCGGTGGCGAGGAATTTATCTCCTCCTCTCTGTCCCAACCTTTGATGCTGGGCACCCCCAACGTGAATCCGGAGGGTTCTCCGGGCTTGGGGGGTGTCCAGACGTTCGGGGCAGTGGGGGGGAACGGATCTTGGGTTCATGTCACACTATCTGTAACCTCCACAACTTGCCTGGACTTGCAGAGTCTCACTGGCTGTCCTGTCTGGAGACAATACACATCTCTTTAACCTGTGCTAAATGCTCTCTCCACTCACATTGTCTGTGCCTTTAAGACGTGATTAGCTGTAAAGACTCACATTCCAACCATTATTCATTATTCTGTAAATTGAGTTTGTGTCTTTATATGCCCTGTTTGCTGTTTATGAACAGATCTCCCACTCACCTGACGAAGGAGCAGCGCTCCGAAAGCTAGTGGTGTTTGCTACCAAATAAACCTGTTGGACTTTAACCTGGTGTTGTTAGACTCTTTACTGTGTTTACCCCAGTCCAATGCCGGCATCTCCACATCATGCCAGACATAAAGGCCAGAGAGGCCCCTCACCCAACCCTCCCTGCAACCCCCCCCCCCGCCCCCCCCCCCCCCCCCCCAACCCCCCACAGAAAACAAACGACCGATATGCCCTGCCGTACATCTGGGCAGCCTCGGGGTGGGTGTAGCACCCGTTGTTAACATCATGGCAACCACGACACCGTCGCAGGTGGCAGGGCCTTCCAGGCCCACCTATGTGGGTGTGGCGGCGGCCAAAGCCCCCGCCACTCCCAAGGCCCTGCCACCATTCCAGTTGATAACAAAACAGCTCAGGGTAAAGTGCTACGCCCAACCCGACATGACCATCAAGGCCTGCTTAAGGGCAATGGCTGGGATTGTCGGCCCCTCAGCCATTGTTGCGGCCTCTAAGATATACGGCAAGGCTGTATTCTTCTTGAAGGCCGAGCGGGTGGTCCACCTCACCCTGGAAAAGGGTCTCACGGTGAGCGGGACCTGCTTGAGGCCAGCGCCTAGAAAATCGTCCTTTCGAACGTCCCGCCCTTCATTCCCGTGGAGCTCCTGCTCCCCCATCTCCACCTACTGGGAGAGGTCAGGTCCAGGGTGGCGCTGATCCCACTCGGCCTTCGGGACCCCGCCCTCAGGCACGTGTACTCTTTCCGGCGCCAGGTCTTCATCCACCTGGCCGGGGAGGAGAGCCTTGAGGGGGGCTTTAATGACCCCTTTCAGGCAACCACCTACAGGGTCTTCTGGTCCGTGGACGGTGTGCGGTCCATGCCTGTAAGGAGGCGGGGCACATTAAAAAGAACTGCCCCACCTCCAAGGCCGTCGACCTCAAACTCAAGGCGACCGCAGCGGGCACCGCAGCACTCTTTCCCCCCTAACCAAGTACCACCTGGCCCCCCGCAAGGGGAGGCCACGCCAGCAGCAGCTGCCACCTTGGCTGCCGGCGGAGGAGGGGAGCGGAGCCTCCGTGAGGCCAGAAGACCCCAGGGAAGAAGGGAAAAAGAAAGGGGGGGAAACGGAACCCCGACCCCCACTACCCCAGTCACCCTGGCAGCCGGCTCGGGGGAAACCAGGACCTCCAGCCCCCCCTCCAACACCATCAACCGGGCCTATTGATGCCTCAGCATCCTGTGCTGGGCCCAACGTCGCGGGTGTGTGGGTTCCTAGGTCCGGGCATGGGGGGGGCGGGGGGTATGCAACCCCCTACCGGTGACAGAGACACCTCCCAGGGAGGAGAAGGGAAAGAAAGAGGGGTGGGGCAGGATGGAGAGGTGCAGGGTGCAAGGGGCATCCCCCTGCCAGGGGGTTGCCCCTCAAGAAGAGGCGCTACACCTGGGGGAGGGGGAACTTGACACTAGTGGGGCTCCCAACACCCCCTCCCCTAGCTTGGAGGTTGTGGTGCCCACGCCCCTCTCCCACTTCATGCCATCTCCTGCCCCGCCCCGACCCATTATCGTGCCTTGCCCCCAGAATGGGGGCAAGGGCAGGAAAAAGAAAAAAGGCAAACAGAAACACATGCTGCCACAGTCCTCCAAGCGGGACGCCCCGTGGCCGGGTGGGAGCGGGGGCCCCGTGGTCCCGTTCCACCCGGTGCAATTCAGCATCCCGGAGGAGTTCCTATTTAGTTTGCTGGAGGACTGCGGCAGCACCCCGTTATTTGGGTCCTTGGGCGACGGTGGCGAGGAAGGCCCCCCCTCTCTATCCCAACCTCTGATGCTGGGCGCCCCCGATCTCGGGCCGGAGGACTCTCCGGACCTGGGGGTGCCCAGGCGTCTGGGGCAGAGCGGGGGACTGAGCCACCGTTGCCCACGGACTCACAAACCCAGGGAAAAGAGCCCGGGGGGAACACCTCCTCCACCGATCCTGGGGGTGGCATCAGTGGGGGAGTTAGGACTAGTTGGCAGCTCCGTGCCGCCCTCCGTATGCCCTGTGGTGGGGAACTCAGAGTCGCAGGGCGACGGCCCTGAGGAGGTAAGCTGCTCGGTGGTGGGCATGGGGACGGTTTTGGAGTCTGCCTGGAGCGAGGCAGGGGACTCCCTCGTGCCCCCCACCGAGTCGCCCCTCATCCCCTCAGGGCCTTTATAAAAGACCACTCTGGTCACCCTGACAGTGTCCAGCTGGCCTTCGACCATTGGTTGGACCTGGTGCTGCTCGTCTGGCCCGAGCAGGCCTGCTCGCAGGCCACGCTGGATCTGGGATGAAAAAGGGCAGCGTTAGATATAGGAGTTCCTCGACGGGCTCATGGGGGAGTGGACTGGCGCGTCTTGTGCCAGCGCTTCACCACACAATTAGAATAAGCGGTGACGGTGGCACAGTGCTACTGACATGAAGGTAATTATAGCCAGCCTCAACGTCAACGGCAGCAGCGAGCCACTCCGCAGGTTCCAGAACTTCTCGGTCCTCCGTGACGGGAAGTACGCGGTGTGCTTCCTGCAAGAAACCCGTACCATTCCGGGAGATGAAGCTCGATGGCTCCTGGAGTGGCGAGGGGGGGTCTACATGAGCCACCTCACGCTCGCTTCTAGCGGGATGGCTATCCTGTTGACCCCGCATTTTCAACCGGAGATCTTGGGGGTCAAGGAGCCGGTGCCAGGCCGGTTGCTGCACTTGACGGTCCGTGTGGGGGGCGTGGTCATTCACTTGCTGAACGTCTACGCCCCGGGCGCCGGACCGCAGCAAACGACTTTCTACGAGAAAGTGTCCGCTCACCTCGGCACCATCGCGGGGGGGCGAATGCATCATCCTCGGGGGGGATTTCAACTGCACCCTCGAGGCACGGGACCGCACCGGCTTCTGGCAGCGCACCCCGGCGATGGTGAAGTTGTGGGACCTGCTCGGGACCCACGACTTGGTGGACATCTGGAGACATCCCCATCCTGGCTCCAGAACTTTCACTTTCCTGAAGCCTGGAGGCGGAGCGTCCAGAATCGAACGCCTTTACATTTCGAGGGCACTCGTGTCCGGCGTCCCGTCGGCTTCCATGCGGCAGGTGCCGTGCACGGACCACCACCTGGTGTGGTCGGAGTTTGTTCCGTCTCGTGTCCGGGGGGGCGGGGGGCGGGGGTGGGGGGGGGGGGGGTGGAGCGGGGGTCCATGTACTGGCACTTTAACAACATGCTGCTGGAGGACGAGCGTTTCCTGGACTCATTTTGTCGATTCTGGGCCGGCTGGAGAAGGAAGCGGGGAGGCTTCTCCTCTTTGAGGCTATGGTGGGACGTGGGCAAGACTCACATCCGGACCTTCTGTCAGGAGTACGCGAGGGGGTCGACGAGGAGGTGGAAATCCAGGCTCGAGGAGTTGGAGAAGGAGGTTTTCGACCTGGAGGCACGTCTCAGTCAGCCCAACGCGGACCCGGCCCTGCGGCTGGAGTACAGGGAGAAGAAGGGCGCGCTGCGGGACCTGCAATTGGTCGGGTCCCGCGGCGCGTACGTGAGGTCGCGGCTCCAGTTCCGGGTGGACCTGGACCACGGCTCCCCCTTCTTCTACTCGCTGGATAAAGGGAAGTCTAACCGTCAGCAGCTCCTTACGCTGCTGGCCGACGACGGTTCCCCCGTCTCGGATCCGGAGGGCATCCGGGCCATCGCCCGGGATTATTACACCACTGTCTTCCCTCCGGATCTGTCCAGCGAGGATGCCCGCAGAGTTTTGTGGGAGGACCTGCCGCAGGTCAGCCCGGAAGGAGGGGCAGGCTTGAGGTTTCTATCACCATGGCCGAGCTGACCGGCGCCCTCAACAGCCTCCAACAGCGCAAGGCCCCGGGGCTGGACGGGCTAACCGTGGAGTTCTTCAGGGTGCTCTGGGACGTTCTGGGGAACGACTATGCAGGGGTCCTGGGGGACAGCATTGCTACCGGGGAGATGCCCCTTTCGTGATGCAGGGCGATCATTGCCCTGCTGCTCAAGAAGGGGGATCTCTGCCATCTTAAAAACTGGCGCCCGGTCTCCCTCCTCAGCACGGACTATAAAGTCTTTGCCAGGATAATGGCTTCATGCCTTGGAGCCGTGCTGGACCACATGATCCACCATGACCAGTCCTACATGGTCCCGGGCCGTTTGATCCATGGCAATTTACATCTCGTCCAGGACCTGTTCCACCATTCCTAGAGGGCTGGTGTGTTGAGCGCCTTCTTGTCATTAGATCAGGAGAAGGCGTTCGACGGCGTGGAGCACGAGTATTTACTCGGAACTCTGCGGGCATTCGGGTTTGGGACGCATTTTGTTGCCAGGATCCAATTACTGTACTCTGCCGCAGAGTGTCTAATTAAGGTTAATGGGTCCCTGACGGCGCCCCTTCGCTTTGGGAGGGGAGTACGGCAGGGCTGCCCCTTGTCCGGCCAACTTTATTCCGTGTGCGTGGAGCCATTCCTGCGCCTCTTGCGGAGGAGGTTGTCGGGTTTGGTTCTGCGCAGCCCGGACATAGGGGTGGTCCTGTCTGCTTACGCCGATGACGTGCTCCTCATGTTCACGGACCCGGCTGACCTGCGGAGGATGCGAGAATGCCAGGCGGTGTACTCCGCCGCATCCTCCGCCAGGATCAACTGGGCCAAGTGCTCCGGACTCTTGGTCGGTCTGTGGGAGACGGACCCCCTTCCGGAGGAGCTCAGGCCTTTCACCTGGAGCAGGACAAACCTCCTCTACCTGGGGGTCCATCTCTGTCCAGCCGAGGAATCCTGGCCGGTGAACTGGTGGGAGTTGGAGGCCAAAGTCTCCGCCCGCCTGGGTCGCTGGACAGGACTGCTCCGAGTGCTGTCCTACAGGGCGCGAGTTCTCGTCATAAACCAGCTGGTCGCCTCCATGCTGTGGTACCGGCTGGTCACTTTGACCCCTCCCCCTGGCTTTGTCACCAATATCCAGAAAACCCTCGCGCGGTTCTTCTGGGACAACCGACTGCACTGGGTCTCTGCCGAGGTTCTGCATCTCCCCAACGGGGAGATGCAGAACCATGCCTATGTTTCATGTCTTAGGTTGCATTCCCTTTTTGTTTTTCTCAAAAACCTTTTACTGATGTTTTGTTTGCACTTCAGTCCCACGCTCCTGATCTACGGGCACCTGGTGGGGAGAGGGGCGGGTTGGGATGGCAACCTCCTCATGAACCTGCTCCTGAGCCTGGCGAGACGCGCCATCAATAGGTCCAGGCAGCGGGCGATCGACGGGGCCTTCCATCCCGACTGTCTGCCCCTCTACCGCGGCTACATTCGCGGCCAGGTGTCTCTGGAGAGGGAGCATGCGGTGTCCACGGGCGCGGTTGACGCCTTCCGCGACCGCTGGGCACCGCAGGGGCTGGGGTGTATTATCGACCCCGATAATCACCTTTTGGTTTGACGTTTTAAGTTTCCTTTCGACTTTGTTTTTGGTTCGGGCTGTTCCCCCCTTCCTTTTGGGGAGCCGCCCCTTTTACTTTGTCCCTAAGTTAATTTGAGTTTGTTTACTTGATTGGTATCGAAAGAAATACTTGATGAGTCTTAATTAATGGTTAAATCAGGGAGCCTCATCCTCCCTGTTTAAAGCAGGTGTGTCAGACTCCCAGCCTGCATTCAGCAGGGAGCAACTGGAGAGCTGGCTGTGTACAGATGTATGGTGTAAATCAGGGGTCTCCAAACTACAGCCCGCGGGCCACATCTGGCCCGCAGCAGGCTACATCTGGCCCGCAGCCAGTGGGGCAGGACGGGATTCCCGCTGCCGAAAACACTCCCGCGTCCAGAACCCCGCCACTGACTCAGGATCCGGACGCGGGGACGGAAGCCACAGGCCGGACATTTGCTGCCACTCCGCGCGGTTTCTGATGGACCCATGGGAACCCCCGTCCTCTTCACCAGCCTATTGTCCAATCAGAGCTGTCCTCCTGTGACTGACAGTTCATTAAACGAATCAGCAATTGAGACATCTGTTATCCAATTGCCGCTCTGCATTGACTGAGTGACAGCTGCTTTATCCAATCTGTAAGCTCCATCTGTCTGAAATGAGCGAGAACAATGACAATGATGGCGGCAATTCAGACCAATTCAGTTGTGGAAGGAAAAAAGAAAAGAAAAGTGGACAGTGAGTGCCGCCTGTTTAATGAAGAATGGGGTGTAAAGTAGCTCTTTGTACAAGCAGGTGATAAAGCCTTGTGTGTCATATGCACCAAAACTGTTGCAGTTTTGAAGGAGTACAATGTATGTTGGCACTATGAGACCAAACATGAACCAAGTTATTCCCAATTCACAGGAACACAGCATTCGGAAAAATTTGAATCAACGCAATGCAGGTTGCTTTCCCAACAAGCTTTTTTTACACAGAAGATAATTGAAAATGAAGCTTTAGCCAGGGCCAGTTACAAACTAGCTTATGTGTTGCCTAAAAGAGGAAAGCCTTTCACCGATGGGGATCTCATCAAAGAGTGTATAATGGAAGCAGTGGAAGAGTTATGCCCAGAAAAAGCAAATCTGTTCAAAATCATCAGTCTTGTGCCAAATATTGTTGCTCGTAGAATTGAGGATATAGGAAGCAATATATTTCATCAAATTGCAGACAAAGCAAGAAATTTTCAGTTGTATTCTCTCGCACTTGATGAATCGACTGATGTGTGTGACACATCACAACTCTTAGTATTCATCCATGGCGTTGACAGTGAATTTAATGTGACACAAGAATAGTGCATCGCTTCCTTACATACATTATCTTTCAGCATGTCATCTGATTGGAGATCAATAATTTCCATTTGAAACTGACTCGGGAGTGTTTCAACATTGCAGCCAAATGGATTTTGAAACAGCTTTATTTCATCTGTGTTTCCATCAAGATCAGAAGTGCATAGCATGCACAGCACAGTAACTGGAGAAGACATCTTCAAAGAATTGCAAAAAACTGTGTTGGAATATAACCTGGAGTGGAATAAACTGCAATGCGTGACAATTCATGGAGGAAAGAACATGTCTGGGGTGAAGAAAGGTTTGGTTGGACAAATCACAAAAGCTTGTGAGGTTGGTGGATTCTCAAAGCCCATGTTTCTGCATTGCATTATCCATCAACAAGCATTGTGCGGAAAATATGTGGAGATGTCTTGCGTTCTGAAACCTGTTGTTTCAACAGTGAATTTCATTCGATCTCACAGGCTTAATCATCGCCAGTTTCATGATTTTCTGAAAGAAACTGATTCTGAGTTCAGTGACTTGCCTTATTATACAGCAGTTCGATGGCTTAGTTGTGGAAAGGTTCTATCATGGTTCTTTCAGCTCAGAGAGGAAATTGATTCCTTTCTCACAGCGAAGAATCAACCCAAACCACTTTTATCAAACACTGACTTGCTTTGGAAATTGGCATTTTTGCAGACGTGACAGGCCATATGAATCAATTGAATCTGAAGTTGCAAGGTGAAACAAATTTGATTTGTGATCTATTCGCGCATGTCAAAGCATTCAGGGCAAAACTAATGCTATTTCAAGGACAGCTGAAAGTTCATAACTTGGTTCATTTTCCATGTTGTGAAAAATTTCATGAAGAAAGTGAAGCAGAATTTACTTCTTCATTTGCAACAGAAATCATTAAGGACTTGCAAAAACAATTTCAGGAACGATTTTCTGATCTTGATGGAAACACAGATGAAATAAAGCTGTTTCAAAATCCATTTGGCTGCAATGTTGAAACACTCCCGAGTCAGTTTCAAATGGAAATTATTGATCTCCAATCAGATGACATGCTGAAAGACAAGTATAAAGAAAGAAATCTAATCCAATTTTATAAATCTTTGCAGCCTGAGCAGTTTCCAAATTTGAAGCGATTTGCTTGTGGATTTGTATCAGTTTTTGGTACAACATACCTGTGTGAACAAACATTTTCAAAAATGAAGTATGTCAAGTCCAAATATCGAGCAAATTTATCTGACGAGTATTTGAAGTCCATTGTTGGTTACGATTGAAAACTCCAATTGCCAGAATTGTGTAGAAAGGTGCAGACTGAATTTATTTTTGTTCGACCTTTATTAATGGTTCAAGTTTATTTTGAATTTCTTTGCTTTGTTTTACTGAAGTTCTTCCTTGGGGCGTGTTTATTTTTCTTATTGTGTGCCACAAAATTGGGCAAATTCTCATTTCAAGTAAACATTTGTAAAATTTCAGTAATAAAATTAATTTAAAAATGAATAGCCCACTTTTCTCATCTGCAGTTAAGTAATTGATTATTTTGTCAGAGCATTTGCTAAAGTTTGACATTTTTACTCATGATATATCATTTCTCAGCGTAAGCACGGCATTGTTTCTTTGTAATTGTCACATTTCTCTTTAATTCTGAATCATATCATGCTGATTACAAAGATGATCCAAATAAAACTTATTCATTCATTTAAATTTTAGTCATTCATTTATAAAACTATTTTTTTTTCTTTAGCCCCCGAAAATGTGTAAAATATACGATGTGGCCCTCATACTGAAAAGTTTGGAGACCCCTGATGTAAATAAAGTAACTTGGTGACGGGACTTACGCCTCCGTGGAGTTATTACAGGCAGCACGAGCTTTCGGAGCGCTGCTCCTCCATCAGGTGAGTAATTCACCTGTTGAAGGGGCAGCGCTTCGAAAGCTCGTGCTACCAAATAAACCTGTTGGACTTTAACCTGGTGTGAGATTTCTTACTGTGTGTAAGGAAGCGATGCAATGAGGGGAAACAGAGAAGCAGCTGGTACGAGAGAGAACATGCCACAATAAAGTTATGTTTATTTATCAAGTGTTCCAGACTGTCATTCTCCAAATACACAACAAAAGCAATGATGGGGATAAGGGACTGCCCACTGCTACTTTCTTAGTTCTGCTAGAATGTCAAATACATGGATTCATAGAATGATTCAGCAGGAGGGAGGCCATTCAGCCCACTGTGCCCGAGTTAAATCTTTATCCAATCAGTCTCACACCCACATTCTTTCCTCTTGACCAATAATTTTCCTCATTCAGTACTTATCCAATTTTTTTTAAAGTTACAATTGAATCTGTATCTGCACTCAAGACTATTTCACTTTATCTACTCTTATCAAAACACTCCATCATTGTGATCATCTTGACCAAATAATCTCTTAACCTTCTGTGCTCTAATGAGGTTAATCCTAGCTTCCCACATTTTACTACATAACTGAAGCCACGCATCTCTGGATTATTTTGGTAAATCTCCTCTGCATCTTGTCTATGTGGTCTTGATATCCTTGTTAAAGTCTGGTGCCTAGAATTGAACACAATAATGTAGCAGGAACCTTCCCATTGTTTTATAAAGTATTAAATGCAAATTGCACATCAATTCATTGACAAGTACCCATTGCTTGATCCATTCACTAACTCCCAAAGCCCAGTAATTCACTAGTTTGTCGGTTTGGCCCTTACCCCTTTTATTGATCTGATATAGTGATGTCCCTGCTTCTTTATAATTTATTGATTTGTTGCTGTGCTTGCTGCTCTAAGTGGATTGATTTAATTTTGTTCCTTCTCCATCACTTGCGTGCAATAGACTGCTGCAGTCGTTGATTGATTGCTGCTGCACAACACATTGCTGTCCACTGTTAGTACAAGCAGGAAGCAGGTACCCTATACCAAAACTACATGCCATAAGATGACTAGAACATAGAACATAGAACAGTACAGCACAGAACAGGCCCTTCGGCCCACGATGTTGTGCCGAGCTTTATCTGAAACCAAGATCAAGCTATCCCACTCCCTATCATCCTGGTGTGCTCCATCTGCCTATCCAATAACCGCTTAAATGTTCCTAAAGTGTCTGACTCCACTATCACTGCAGGCAGTCCATTCCACACCCCAACCACTCTCTGCGTAAAGAACCTACCTCTGATATCCTTCCTGTATCTCCCACCACGAACCCTATAGTTATGCCCCCTTGTAATAGCTCCATCCACCCGAGGAAATAGTCTTTGAACGTTCACTCTATCTATCCCCTTCATCGTTTTATAAACCTCTATTAAGTCTCCCCTCAGCCTCCTCCGCTCCAGAGAGAACAGCCCTAGCTCCCTCAACCTTTCCTCATAAGACCTACCCTCCAAACCAGGCAGCATCCTGGTAAATCTCCTCTGCACTCTTTCCAGCGCTTCCACATCCTTCTTATAGTGAGGTGACCAGAACTGCACACAATATTCCAAATGTGGTCTCACCAAGGTCCTGTACAGTTGCAGCATAATCCCAACTAGACCTGTACAAATATGGGAGTATCGACAGGTGGATAGTCAGAGGCTTTTTCCCAGGGTGGAAATGTCAGTTACAAGGGGAGATGTGCGGGGGAAGTTTTACACGCAGAGTGGTGAGTGCCAGACGGGTGGTGGAAGCAGGCACATTAGCAACATTTAAGAGGCATCTGGATGGGTACATACATAGGGAGGGAATAGAAGGATACAGACCGAGTAAGGGCAGAAGATTTTTTTTTTGTTCCATAGAATCATAGAATCCCTACAGTGCAGAGGAGGCCATTTGGCCCATCAAGCCTGCACCAACAACAATCCCAGCCAGACCCTATTCCTGTAACCCCATGTATTTTCCCTGCTAACCTCCCTGACTCTAAGGGCCAATTTAGCATGGCCAATCCACCTAACCTACACATCTTTGGACTGTGGGAGGAAACCGGAGCATCCGAAGGAAACGCAGACACAGGGAGAATGTGCAGACTCCTGGACTTTAACCTGGTGTTGTGAGACTTCTTACTGTGTAGACTCCACACAGACAGTGACCTGAGGCCAGAATTGAACGCAGGTCCTTGGTGCTGTGAGGCTTGGCTGGCCGAAGGGCCTGTTCCTGTCCTATACTTACCTCTGTTCTTTGTTCAAATTCAGAAGCATGCTTCCCTGCTGAGCAGAGACGTTGTGAGTTCAAATTCCACTGCAGTTGTTGAAGAATACAATCTAAGCTGAAGCTGCTGATACACATTCCTGCCCAAAACAATTCCCTTGTTTCCATTTGCAGTTACTTCAAAGAAAATGTGGAACTTTGCTCGTTTTTGTCGTTTTTCTGAATCGAGTAGGTGAGTACTGGAAGGGAATGCAAGTCTCCCTCCTCTCCTATATACCCACCCCTCCACCAACTCCTGCCCCTTTCTCCTCCTGCCTTTCCTTCTCTTCCCCCTCCCTCTCCTCCCCTTCTCCAAACTCCCTTCACGTCTACATCCCCTTATCCTCTTTCCAATGTGTCACCATCCACTCTTCCATCCCCTTTCCCCACATGCCTTTTCCCCATGCTTTCCCTCCTCTTCCCAACATCCACTTCTCCTCCTCCCCGTCCTTCCTGTTCCCTCCCCATTTCTCCTTCCTCCTGCTTTCCCCTCTCTCCTAGTCCCAACCACCTCCTCCATCTCCCTCCCCCACTTCACATTTCTCCATCCAGCCACTACCCCCTCACCCCTTCCTCCAGCTCCTCTTTTGCCTCTCCACTTCCTCCCTTTCCTTCTGTCCCCTTACCATTCCCCCTGCCTCATTCCCCCTGCCTCATTCCCTCCCCCTCATTCCCTCCCCATTCCTCCTGCCCCTCCCTCATACCTCCCTTCCCCTTCCCTCATATGCCCTTCTACTCCCTCATTCCCCCTCCCTCAATCCTCCCTACCCCTTCCCTCATACCCCTTCCCCCTCCCTCATTTCCCCAACCCCCTCCCTTATTCTCCCTCTCTGACCTACTCATCCCTCATCCCCATTCTGCCCTTCCCCTTCTCATTTGTCCGTTCCCCTCCCCATGCCTCTCCCTCATTCTCCCTTCCCCCTCCCTCATCCCACCTCTCCCATTCCACCCTCCCCCTCCCCCGCCCTCATTCCTCCTTCCCCTCCCTCCTCCTTCTCCATTCCCCCTCCCCAATCCCCTTCCCTCATTTCCCCGTCCCCTCTCCCCATTTCCCCTCCCTCCTCCCCATCAGCACGGTGACACAGTGGTTAGCAATGCTGCCTCACAGCACCGTGTTCGATTCCCGGCTTGGGTCACTGTCTATGTAGAGCCTGCACATTATCCCTGTGTCTGTGTGTGTTTCCTCCAGGTGCTCTGGTTTCCTCCCACAGTCTGAAAGACGTGCTGGTTAGGTGCATTGGCCATGTTAAATTCTCCCTCAGTGTACCCGAACAGGCGACGGAGTGTGGCGACGAGGGGATTTTCACAGTAACCTCATTGGTGCTAATGTTAGCCTACTTGTGACACTAATAAATAAACTTCAAATCATTCCCCCCCCTCCCCACCTCATTTCCCTCCTCCCCCCCCTCATTTCCATGATGTGGAGATGCCAGCGTTGAACTGGGAGATACAGTTAGAACTCTCACAACACCAGGTTAAAGACCAACAGATTTATTTGGAATCACAAGCTTTTGGAATGCTGATCCTCCCTCATTTCCCATTTCCCCCTCCACTCCCCTCCCACAGTTTCCCCTCCTCTCCCCTCCCACATTTTCCCCCTCCATTCCCTCATTCTCCGTCCACTCCCTCATTTCCCCCTCCTCGCCCTCATTTCCCCCTCCTTATTCCACTCCCTGATACACCTCTCCCTCCTCCCTGCCTCATTCTCCTCTTTCCTTCCACTCCCTCATTCCCCCTTCCTCTTTCCCCTCTCCCTCCCTCATTTTCCCCGCCCGTCCCACATTCCTCCACCGCTACCTTATTTCCTCCCTCCCCTCCTTCATTCCCCCTCCCTTTCCCTCATTTGCCTCCTCCCCCATTTCCCCTCCCTGATTTCCTCCTTCCTCTTCCTCATTTCTCAATACCCGCCTCATTTCCCCCTTTCCCTCATTTGCTCACCTCCCCGCCTGCATTTCCCACCCTCACCTCCCTCATTTCCCCTCCCCTCCACCATTTACCCCACTCTCCCCACATTTCCTCTCTCCTCCCCTCGTTTCCACCCTCCCCTCCCCACATTTCCACCCTCCTCATTTCCCTCTCCCTCCCCTCCCTCATTTGTAGCGGGATCCCTCTTTTTAACTCCACTGGGCTTCTCTCAGGTTTGGTTCTCCGTTACCCAAACCCCACCAATGCCCGAGTGATTCTCTCTCTCGCCGATGGAACAACGGCCACCTTGCGTCTACTTCACTAGAGTAGCGCTCCCAAGAGAGAGAAAAGGAAACTGCTGCCTATCCACTACCTGGCAGCCTTTCCTGAGTGGGCGGTTTCGAAGCGCCCAGGGTACCCTCAGTTCTGGACTCTGGAATTATGGTAAGGAATATTTATATTGTGACTTAGTCAGAGATTATTGGTGAGAAATTGAAAAGATCAAAACGGACTCCAATGGAAGTCAAAGATATATATATATATATATATATTTATTAAAACATCAAGGTCAACATCACCAAACACCAGGAAAACAACACACAATGCCTTATGCTCTATAAGACTATAGCTATGGAAGGAATACTAAAACGGACACGACGGAATGCTTACTTTACACAAGTTTACCAGTGTCTTAAACTATGAAAGGTGCATGCAAAAGGCCCCCCCTTTCCCCAAAGCCTCATCCACTATGATGATCTCGGGAACTTCGCGAATTACCAGGGGATACTCACAATCCTAGTTTAAATTGCTCAGTGGGCTTCGGGCTGCGTGCTGGAGACAAACGAGAGGCAGGAACAGGAGAAGAGTGCTGTCATGCTGGTCCGAAGAGAAAAGAGAGAGATGGCCGGCCTGACCATCCTTTTATATTGTAAAACTTGAATTTTTTTCCTGCCAACTCCGCCCCCTTCCAACCGGCAGTTCCACAGACAAAGGCTTGCTAGTGTTATCTGCAGCTGCGATCTTACAGTCCATAGAGACCAGATGATCCCATCCCAGGTGATAGGTCTCTTGCTGTCCTTTATTGTTCCATCGGAGATCGTTTAATTGTTTTCCCATTATGGAAATGGGCTTCTCCTCGCTCTGGGACAAGGCCATTATCACCTGTATTGTGTCCAGACCAAGTGTATTGTCTTGCTGCCGGCCTAGTCTGGTGATGTCGTCAGATCCTCTTTGTGCTGCTGATAACCTAATCAACAGTCCGTCTGGTTTCTGGCTGCTTGCAATTTTTGGACTGGGCCCCTTCACACACACACACACACACACTGGGCTGGGCTCCCTGGGACATTTTTGGTCAAGTCCTGCAGCCACGTGTGGCCAATTTCACAGTTCTTTAGGGTTCAAGTCCTTTTCCCAGCTCATAAAAAAGGCCTGAGTTGCCCAAAAAACTTACACATTCACCCTCCTCTCCCTCATTTCCCCCCTCGCTCTCATTTCCCCCTTCATCTCCCTCATTTCCCCCTCCTTATTCCATTCCCTCATACACCTCTCCTTCCTCCCCTTCCCTCATTCCCCTCTTCCTTCCCCTCCCTCATTCCCCTCTCCCTCCCTCACTCCCCCACCCTCCCTCATTTCCCCCTCCCCTCCCTCATTTACCCATCCCCTCCATCATTTCCCCACCCTCTCTGCATTGCCTCCTCCACTCCCGTCATTTCCCCCTCTCCTCTCCTCATTCCCCCCACCCCTCCCCTCCCTCAATTCTGCCACTCCCTCCCTCATTCCCCCTTCTCATTCTCCTCTCTCTCCCCCATTCCCCCTCATTTCCCCTCCTCTCTTATTTCCCTCTCCTTAATCCACACCCTCATACACCTCTCCTTCCTTCCCCTCCCTCATTCTTCCCTCCTCATTCCCCTCTCCCTCACCCTCCCTCATTCCCCCTCCTCTCCCTCATTCACCCTCTACTCCCAAAATTCCTTCTCCCTCATTTCCCCCTCCCCTCCCTTATTTCCCCCTCCTTATTCCACTCCCTCATACACCTCTCCTTCTTCCACTTCCCTCATTCCCCACTTTCCTTCGCCTATCTCATTCTCGTCTCCCTCATTTCCCCCCTCCTCCTCTCCCTCATTCCCCTCGCCCTCATTCCCCTCCCTCATTCCTCCTCCTCCCTCATTTCCCCCTCCTCTTCTCCGCCATTCCCCTCCCTCACCCCCATCATCCTCTCCCTCATTCCCTCATTCCTCCCCTCCGTCATTCCTCCCCTCCCCCATTCCCCCTCCTCCCCCCTCCTCCCCTCCCTCATTTCCCCTCCTCCCCTCCCTCATTTTCCCTCCTCCCCTCCCTCATTCCCCCTCCTCCTTTCCCTCATTCCCCCGCCTCCCCTCCCTCATTCCCCTCTCCCTCACTCCCCCTCCTCCCATAGAACCATAGAAAATTACAGCTCAGAAACAGGCCTTTAGATCCTTCTTGTCTGTGCCGACCCATTTTTTGCCTAGTCCCACTGACCTGCACTTGGACCATATCCCTCCACACCCCTCTCATCCATGAACCCGTCCAAGTTTTTCTTAAATGTTAAAAGTGCCCCCGCATTTACCACTTTATCCGGCACTTCATTCCACACTCCAACCACTCTCTGCGTGAAGAAGCCCCCCCCAAATGTTCCCTTTAAACTTTTCTCCTTTCACCCATGCCCTCTGGTTTTTTTCTCCCCCACCTTCAGTGGAAAAAGCCTGCTTGCATTCACTCTATCTATACCCATCAAAATCTTATACACCTCTATCAAATCTCCCCTCATTCTTCTACGCTCCAGGGAATATAGTCCCAACCTATTCAATCTCTCTCTGTAACTCAGCTTCTCAAGTCCCGGCAACATCCTTGTGAACCTTCTCTGCGCTCTTTCAACCTTATTTACATCCTTCCTGTAACTAGATGACCAAAACTGTACACAATACTCTAAATTCGGCCTCCCCAATGCCTTATATAACCTTACCACATAACACTCCAACTTTTATACTCGATACTCCGATTTATAAAGGCCAATGTACCAAAGGCACTCTTTACGACCCTATCCACCTGTGACGTCACTTTTAGGGAATTCTGTACCTGTATTCCCAGATCCCTCTCTTCAACTGCACTCTTCAGAGTCCTACCATTTACCCTGTACGTTCTACTTTGGTTTGTCCTTCCAAAGTGCAATATCTCACACTTGTCTGCGTTAAATTCCATTTGCCATTTTTCAGCCCATTTTTTAGTTGGTCCAAATCCCTCTGCAAGCTTTGAAAACGTTCCTCACTGTCCACGACACATCCAATCTTTGTATCATCAGCAAATTTGCTGATCCAATTTACCACATTATCATCCAGATCATTGATATAGATGACAAACAACAATGGACCCAACACCGATCCCTGCGGCACACCACTAGTCACAGGCCTCCACTCAGAGAAGCAATCCTCCACAACCACTCTCTGGCTTCTTCCATTGAGCCAGTGTCTAATCCAATTTACTACCTCCCCATGTATACCCAGCGACTGAACCTTCCTAACTAACCGCCCATGAGGGACCTTGTCAAAGGCCTTGCTGAAATCCAGGTAGACAACATCCACCGCCTTCCCTTCATCCACTTTCCTGGTAACCTCCTCGAAAAACTCTAATAGATTGGTCAAGCATGACCTACCACGCACAAAGCCATGGTGACTCTCCCTCATAATTCCCTGTCTATCCAAATATTTGTAGATCCTATCCCTTATCACTCCTTCCAATAACTTGCCCACCACCGATGTCAAACTTACTGGCCTATAATTTCCTGGATTTCTTTTGGAACCTTTTTTATACAACGGTACAACATGAGCCACCCTCCAATCATCCGGCACCTCCCCCGTGAATACTGACATTTTAAATATGTCTGCCAGGGCCCCTGCAAGTTCAACACTAGCTTCCCTCAAGGTCCATGGGAATACCCTGTCCGGTCCTGGGGATTTATCCACTCTGATTTGCCTCAAGACAGCAAGCACCTCCTCCCCTTTAATCTGTAAAGCTTCCATGACCTCCCTACCTGTTTGCCCTATTTCCATAGACTCCATGCCTGTTTCCTTAGTAAATACGCATGCAAAAAACCCATTTAATATCTCCCCCAGTTCTTTCGGTTCCATACATAGCCAACCACTCTGATCTTCAAGAGAACCAATTTTATCCCTCACTATCCTTTGGCTCCTAACATACCTATAGAAGTTCTTTGGATTTTCCTTCACTCTGTCTGCCAAAGCAACCTCATGTCTTCTTTTAGCCCTCCTGATTTCCCTCTTAAGTAGCACTTAATTATACTCTTATGCACTTTTTATACTCCTCGAGCATCTGATCTGTTCCTTGCTGCCCGTACATTTCATACAACTCTCTCTTCCTCTTAATCAGTGTTACAAACTCCCTCGAGAACCAAGGCTCCTTATTCCTATTTACTTTGCCTTTAATCCTGACAGGAACATACAAACTCTGCACTCTCAAAATTTCTCCTTCGAAGGCCTCCCACTTTCCATTTACATCCTTACCAGAGAACAGCCTGTGCCAATCCACACTTCCCAGATCCCTTCTCATTTCATCAAATTTGGCCTTTTTCCAGTTCAGAACTTCAACCCGAGGACCAGTTCTATCCTTATCCATGATCAGGTTGAAACTAATGGCATTATGATCACTGGATCCAAAGTGTTCCCTCACACTCACATCCATCACCTGCCCTAACTCATTTCCCAGTAGGAGATCCAATATCGCATCCTCTCTAGTTGGCACCTCTATATACTGATGTAGAAAATTCTCCTGAACACATTTTACAAATTCTACCCCGTCTAAACCTTTAACAGTATGCGAGTCCCAATCTATATGTGGAAAATTAAAATCCCCTACTATCACAACTTTGTGTTTCTTGCAGTTGTCAGCTATCTCTCAGCTGATTTGCTCCTCCAATTCTCGCTGACTATTGGGTGGTCTATAATACAACCCCATTCATGTGGTCATACCTTTCCTGTTTCTCAGTTCCACCCATAGGGCCTCTGTAGACAAGCTCCCTAATCTATCCTGCCTGAGTGCTGCTGCAACATTTTCTCTGACCAACAATGCCACTGCCCCACCTTTTATCCCTCTGCCTCTATCCCGCCTGAAACATTGGAACCCCGGAACATTGAGCTGCCAGTCCTGCCCCTCCTGTAGCCAAGTTTCACTAATGGCTATAATGTCATATTTCCATGTGTCTATCCACGCCTTCAGCTCATCTGCCTTCCCCACAATACTCCTGGCATTGAAATAGACACACCTCAAAAGGTTATTTCCACCACACTCAACGGCTCTGTCTGGCCGATAGAAGTGCGGTTTGCACTCTGCGCAGACCTGGCAGTGTCTGGTTATAGACCTGACTTCCTCAATGGAGTAGGGCAGGTTACGGGCTTTAATGAAGTGAAAAAACCTGGTGACCCCCGGGTGGCAGAGGTCGTTGTGGAGAGTCTGCAATTGGTCTATTTGTGTGCTGGCACATATTCCCCGGGACAGGGCGTGTGGGGGCTCATTGAGCTTCCCGGACCGATATAACATGTCGTAATTGTAGGTGGAAAGCTCGATTCTCCACCTCAAGATTTTATCATTTTTGATCTTGCCCCGCTGCGTGTTGTTAAACATGAATGCAACAGACCGTTGGTCTGTGAGTAGGGTGAATTGTTTACCAGCTAAGTAGAGGCGCCAGTGCCGTACAGCTTCCACTATGGCTTGGGCATCCTTCTCGACAGAGGAGTGTCGAATTTCAGGGCCTTGGAGGGTTCGTGAGAAGAAGGCCACGGGTCTGCCCGCCTGGTTAAGCATGGCGGCTAGGGCGAAGTCAGACGCATCGCTCTCCACCTGGAACGGGATGGATTCGTCTACAGCGTGCATCGTGGCCTTTGCGATGTCTGCTTTGATGTGGTCGAAGGCCAGGCGGGCCTCTGCCGTCAGGGGAAACGAGGTGGATTTGATGAGCGGACAGGGTCTATCCGCATAATTGGGGACCAACTGGGCGTAATACGAGAAGAAACCCAGGCATCTCCTCAGTGCTTTGAGGCTGGTGGGGAGGGGAAGTTCCAGGAGGGGACGCATGTGGTCGGGATCAGGACTGATGACCCCGTTTTCCACAATACAACCAAGGATGGCGAGGCGGTGTGTGCGGAACACGCACTTCTCCTTATTGTAGGTCAGATTTAGGAGTGTGGCGGTGTGGAAGAATTTGTGGAGGATGGCGTCATGGTCCTGCTGATCATGGCTGCTGATGGTGACGTTATCCAGGTACGAGAAGGTAGCCCGCAGCTCGTTCTGGTCTACCATTCGGTCCATCTCACACTGGAAAACCGAGACCCCGTTGGTGATGCCGAAGGGGACCCTAAGGAAGTGATAGAGGCGGCCATCCGCCTCGAAGGCAGTATATTGGCGGTCTTCTGGGCGGATAGGGAGCTGGTGGTACGCAGATTTTAAGTAGATGGTGGAGAACACCCAGTATTGCGCAATCTGATTATGCGGGGGAGGGGGTACGCGTCCAGCTGCGTGTAGCGGTTAATGGTCTGACTGCAGTCAATGTCCATGCGATGTTTCTCCCCAGCCTTAACAACTACTACTTGGGCTCTCCAGGGGCTGGTACTGGCCTCGATGATCCCCTCCCCAAGGAGCCGTTGCACTTCGGACCTGATAAAAGCTCTGTCTCCAGCACTGTACCGTCTGTTCTTGGTGGCGATGGGCTTACAATCGGGGGTGAGATTTTCGAACAGTGAGGGAGGGGTGACTTTAAGGGTCGAGAGGCTGCAGGTGGTGCGCGGTGGGTGATCTAAGAACTGGGGATTGCAAAGAGAGCGGGGGAAAAGGCCCATTATACTCCATGGTGACGCTCTTAAGGTGACACAGGAAATCTAGCCCCAGGAGTACGACAGCACAGAGTTGTGGCAGCACGAGGAGCCTGGACTTTTTGTACACTGTGCCCCGTACAGTCAGGGTCGCCACGCAGTAGCCGAGGACATCCACCGAGTGGGACTTTGAAGCCATGGAAATCGTTTGCTTCACTGGCAGTACTGAAAGGGCGTAACGACTCACTGTGTTAGGGTGAATAAAGCGCTCCATACTCCCACAGTCAAATAAACAGTTTGTAGTGCGACCGTTTACCTCGATGTCCATCATGGAGCTGGCGAGTTGGTGAGGCCTGGATTGGTCCAGCGTAACTGAAGCCACAGTTGGATTTTGCGACGCGGCTGACGGCCTCCAAGATGGCAGCCCGCACGCGGCTGAAGGCGTCCAAGATGGCGGCCCGCACGGCTCACACACGGCTACCGGCATCCAAGATGGTGGCCCCCGCGGGTCGCACGCGGTGCTACTGGGCTTGGAGGTCGACTTCGCCCTGCATACCTTCGTGTAATGGCCCTTCTTTCCACACCCGGAGCAGATCGCATCCTTCGCCGGGCAGCGTTGTCAGGGGTGCTTCCCCAGGCCGCAGAAGTAGCACTTCGGGCCTCAAGAGACTGCCACAGCGGTCGGGTCATTGGTGGGACGTGGCGTGGCGTAGGCCTGTGGCCCTCCCGAGTACAGAGGTGGCAGCGACTGTGGCATCCACGATGCGCCCCCGTGGTCGGGGGTGTCGGCCTCGAGATTACGGAAGGCCACCTCTAACGAGTCGGCAAGCGCTACAGTCTTTTGTAGATCCAGCCCACCCTGGTCCAGCAGTCGTTGTCGGATACAGTTTGACCTGATACCCGTGACATAGGCATCTCTGATTAAGTCCTCAGTGTTTTGGGCGGCTGTTACGGCCTTGCAGTTGCAGGCCCTGCCAAGTGCTCACAACGCACGTGATGCACTATCAATTAAGCGAAGACTAGTTAATACGCAAGAACAAATAGGCTTTTATTCACAAAAGACTTGGAGCACACCCATGCTGATGAACTGGTCTGGCGACTGAGGCAGGGGGGTTGGGAGCAGTCACCTTTATACATGGACCAGGGGGGGAGGGGTCTCACACAGGGCCGGCAGGGGCGTGTCCAGGCATGTCACACACACACACACATACACACACAGGCAATAAGCTAAACAGTGGTTTACCACATTCACCCCCTGCTTTTTAAAAAAGAGTCCAGCGGGGGTGAGGTGGGTGGAACGATATTTATATAATTACAATTTTACAAATTCAGTCTCTCTGGGGACTTGGTCTGCCGCTGCGACTGCCGTACTGACGATTATGGTGTCGGTTCCGGTGGCCGCGGTGTTGGTTCAGGCGCCAGGCCGTAGTCGCTTGAGTCATTAGTATGTCCCTTCTGGTTGTCGGGTGCGTGGTGGCGGCTCCTGGGGCTCAGGCGAGTCGTTTCTAGTCCCTTCCGGTTGTCGGGTGCGTGGTGGCAGCTCCTGGGGCTCAGGCGTGCTGTACACGGGGGTTGGGGGTGTGGGGTTGTGGGTCGTCGTGATCCCTGGGGCACCTGTGGGTGCCTGGTCTCAAATGGAGACCGTGTCCTCCCGCCCGTCATGATACGCCACATAGGCGTATTGGGGGTTGGCGTGGAGGAGCTGGACCTTTCGACCAGGGGGTCCGACTTATGGATCCTCACATGCTTCCGGAGCAGGACAGGGCCTGGGGACGTCAGCCACGACGGTAGTGAGGTCCCCGAGGAGGACCTCCTGGGGAAAACAAACATTCTTTCATGAGGGGTAGCATTGGTAGCTGTGCAAAGGAGTGATCTAATCGAGTGTAGTGCATCAGGGAGGACCTCTTGCCAGCGGGTGACTGGAAGACCTTAAGCCCTCCGAGCTAATAAAATGGCCTTCCAGACTGTCGCGTTCTCCCTCTCTACCTGTCCGTTCCCCCTGGGGTTGTAGCTGGTGGTCCTACTCGAGGCTATGCCTTTGGAGAGCAGGTACTGTCGCAGCTCATCACTCATAAAGGAGGATCCCCGGTCGCTATGGATATAGCTAGGGAAACCGAACAAGGTGAAGAGGCTGTGGAGGGCCCTGACAACCGTGGCCGAGGTCATATCCGGGCAGGGAATAGCGAAGGGGAAACGTGAATATTCGTCAATGACGTTGAGGAAGTATATGTTGCGGTCAGAAGAGGGGAGGGGGCCTTTGAAGTCGACACTTAGGCGTTCGAAAGGGCGGGTGGCCTTTGAGGTGTGCTCTGTCTGGCCGATAGAAGTGCGGTTTGCACTCTGCGCAGACCTGGCAGTGTCTGGTTATAGACCTGACTTCCTCAATGGAGTAGGGCAGGTTACGGGCTTTAATGAAGTGAAAAAACCTGGTGACCCCCGGGTGGCAGAGGTCATTGTGGAGAGTCTGCAATTGGTCTATTTGTGTGCTGGCACATATTCCCCGGGACAGGGCGTCTGGGGGCTCATTGAGCTTCCCGGACCGGTATAAGATGTAATAATTGTAGGTGGAAAGCTCGATTCTCCACCTCAAGATTTTATCATTTTTGATCTTGCCCCGCTGCGTGTTGTTAAACATGAATGCAACTGACCGTTGGTCCGTGGGTAGGGTGAATCGTTTACCAGTAGTGGTGCCAGTGCCGTACAGCTTCCACTATGGCTTGGGCATCTTTCTCGACAGAGGAGTGTCGAATTTCAGGGCCTTGGAGGGTTCGTGAGAAGAAGGCCACGGGTCTGCCCGCCTGGTTAAGGGTGGTGGCTAGGGCGAAGTCAGACGCATCGCTCTCCACCTGGAACGGGATGGATTCGTCTACAGCGTGTATCGTGGCCTTCACGATGTCTGCTTTGATGCGGTCGAAGGCCAGGCAGGCCTCTGCCGTCAGGGGAAAAGAGGTGGATTTGATGAGCGGACGGGCTTTATCCGCATAATTGGGGACCCACTGGGCGTAATACGAGAAGAAACACAGGCATCCCCTCAGTGCTTTGAGGCTGGTGGGGAGGGGAAGTTCCAGGAGGGGACGCATGCGGTCGGGATCGGGACCGATGACCCCGTTTTCCACAACACAACAAAGGATGGCGAGGCGGTGTGTGCGGAACACGCACTTCTCCTTATTATAGGTCAGATTTAGGAGAGTGGCGGTGTGGAGGAATTTGTGGTGGTTGGCGTCGTGGTCCTGCTGATCATGGCCGCAGATGGTGACGTTATCCAGGTACGGGAATTCATAGAATTCATAGAAACCCTAAAGTACAGAAGGAGGCCGCTCGGCCCATCGAGTCGAGTCTGCACTGACCACAATCCCACCCAGGCCCTACCCCCATATCCCCACAGATTTACCCACTAATTCCTCTAACCTACGCATCTAAGGACACTATGGGCAATTTTTAGCATGGCCAATGAACCTAACCCGCACATCTTTGGACTGTGGGAGGAAACCGGAGCACCCGGAGGAAACCCACGCAGACACGAGGAGAGTGTGCAAACTCCACACAGACAGTGACCCAAGCTGGGAATCAAACCCAGGTCCCTGGAGCTGTGAAGCAGCAGTGCTAACCACTGTGCTACCGTGCCGCCCCCAAAGGGAAGGTGGCCCGCAGCCTGTTCTGGTCTACCATTCTGTCCATCTCACACTGGAAAACCAAGACCCCATTGGTGACGCCAAAGGGGACCCGAAGGAAATGATAGAGGTGGCCATCTGCCTCGAAGGCAGTATATTGGCGGTCATCCGGGTGGATAGGGAGCTGGTGGTATGCAGATTTTAAGTCGATGGTGGAGAACACCCGATATTGCACAATCTGATTAACCATGTCAGATATGCAGGGAAGGGGGTACGCGTCCAGCTGCGTGTAGCGGTTAATGGTCTGACTGTAGTCAATGACCATGCGATGTTTCTCCCCTCCCCCCCCGCCCCCTCCCCCCCACCCTGCCACCCCGCCCCCTCCCTGCCCCCTCCCCCCCTCCCCCTTCCCCCCACCTCCCACCCCTCACACACCGCTCTCCCCCCACCTCCCACCTCCCCCCTCCCCCCCACCACATCCCCCCACATCCCCCCTCCCCCCTCCCCTCCCTTCCCCCCCACCTCCCCGCTCCCCTGCACCCTCCCTCCCCCCCTGCCCCTCCCTCCCCCCGCCTGCTCCCCCTGCCTCCTCGCCCCTGCCCCCTCCCCCCCTCACCCTGCCCCCTCCCCCTCCCCTTCCCCCCCCTGCCCCCTCCCCCTCCCTCTGCTGCCCCCTCACCCGCCCCCGCCCCCTGCCTCCCGCTGCCCCCTCCTCCCCTCCCCCCCTATCCTCCCCCCTCCCCCCCACCTTCCCCCTGCCCCCTACCTCCCCCTCCCTGCCCCCCTTCCCCCCTCCCCCCCACCTCCCCCCTCCCCCCCACCGCTCACCTCTCCCCCCCACCCCTCACCCCCACCTCTCCCCCCCACTCTCCCCCTCTCCCCCCCAACCTCCCCCCCTCCCCCTCCTCCCACCCCCACATCCCCCTCCCTCCCCCTCCTCACCCCGCTTCCCCCCCACCTCCCCGCTCCCCCTGCACCCTCCCTCCCCCCCTGCCCCTCCCTCCCCTCCTACCCTCCCCCCTCCCCCCCACCTTCCACCCTCCCCCTGCCCCCTACCTCCCCCCTCCCTGCCCCCCTTCCCCCCTCCCCCCACCTCCCCCCCACCCCTCACCCCCCACCTCTCCCCCCCCACCCCTCACCCCCCACCTCTCCCCCCCACCTCCCCCCTCTCCTCCCCACCTCCCCCCTCTCCCCCCCACTCCCCCCCACCTCCCCCCTCCCCCCCTCCTCCCACCCCCACACTCCCTCCCCCTGCCCCTCCTCACCCCCCTTCCCCCCCACCTCCCCGCTCCCCCTGCACCCTCCCTCCCCCCCTCCCCCTGCCCCTCCCTCCCCCCCGCCCCCTTCCCCCTCCCCCCAGCCCCTGCCTCCCCCCGCCCCCTCCCCCCTGTCTCCTACCCC